>NC_133132.1:17871515-18612770 GCF_048418815.1 Hemitrygon akajei | reverse complement strand
TACTGTGTATAAGCTTTCTCTATTTGTGAGCTAATCTCCTCTACCCCAGTCTCTTCAGTTCGGTTTCCAGACCCCAACAATTCTAGTTTAAACTCTCCTCAGTAGCTTTAGCAAACCTCTCCGCTAGGACATTGGTCCGCTGGGATTCAAGTGCAACCCGTCCTTTTTCTACAGGTCACACCTCCCCCAAAAGAGGTCCCAATGATCCATAAATCTGAATCCCTGCCCCCTGTTCCAATCCCTCAGCCACGCCTTTATCCTCCACCTCGTTCTATTCCTATTCTCACTGTCGCGTGGCACAGGCAGTAATTCCGAGATTACTACCTTTGCAGTCCTGGTTCTCAACTTCCTTCCCTGTAGTCTTTTTTTTCCGGACCTCTTCCCTTTTCCTACCTATGCAATTGGTACCAATATGTACCACGACCTCTGGCTGTTCTCCCTCCCACTGCAGGATATCTTGGACGCGATCTGAAACATCCCAGACTCTGGCATCTGGGTGGCAAACTACCATCCGAGTTTCTTTCCTCCGTTACGGCATCGCCTGTCTGACCCCCTAACTATAGAGTGCCCTGTCACTACTGCCTTCCTCGTCCCTTCTCTACCCTTTTGAACCACAGGGCCAGAGTCTGTGCCAGAGTAACGACCACTGTTCTTTCACCCAGGTAGGCTGTCTCCCCCAATAATACTCAAACAGGAGTACTTATTGTCAAGGGGTACAGCCACAGGGGTACTATCTAGTATCTTACTCTTCCCCTTCCCCCCCCTGACTGTGACCCACTTGTCTGTCTCCCGTGGCCTCAGTGTGACCACCTGCCTGTAACTCCTCTCTATCACCTCCTTGCTCTCCCTGACCAGACGAAGGTCATCGAGCTTTATCTCCAGTTCCCTAACTCGGTCCCTCAGGAGCTGCAGCTCGACACGCCTGGCGCAGAAATGGCCGTCCGGGAGTTTGGGAGACCACAGGAACCCCCCCAAAACTGTCACCGAGCACAGAGAAAACTGGCCTCACACACATACCTCCTACCTCGCCTCGTCCCGTTACCGCCTAGGACCGTTGAGCCAAAGCCCTACCACTCTGCTGCCCGCTCACCGCAGCCCGCTGGGTATGGCGGTCTCCTTTTTATAACTTTCGCGCTCAACTGGCTGACGTCACGCGCCTGTGCAGTCTCGCCTCCTTTAACCCGAGTAGTAAAAAGCTCCCCTCGCTCCGAAAAATCAGCAGTTCACTCTCAGGCTTCTTGCTCCGAATTAAAAACCGTTGAAGATTCCTTGCCTTTTTTAATTTTTCGCGCTCAACTGGCTGACGTCACGCGCCCGCGCAGCCTCGCCTCTCTTTAAACCGAGTAGTAAAAAGCTCCTCTCGTTCCGAAAAATCAGCAGTTCACTCTCAGCCTTTTTGCTCCTTCAACAGAGGTGACAGAAAGAACAGGCAGGAGATGAGGCAGAATCGCAGCCAGTGGGATGAGGTAGAGGGCAATAGAAGCCTGGTGCAGTTAAAACAGAAAGCAACAAATTCTGGACTGAAAGTGTTTTGTTTGTATGCATGCAGCATAAGAAATAAAGCGGTCGATCTTGTCATTCAGCTACAGTTTGGGAAGGGGCATTCGGTTTCACCAATGCTCCTGCCGTCTTCCAAGCCCTGGTAAATGACGTTTTCAGGGACATGCTGAACCAATTTGTTATTGTGTAGCTCGACTACATTTTGTTTTTTCCCCCTATTTCCTTGCAGAACACACAGGTCACGTCCGCAGAGCTCTGCAGCGCCTTCTGGAGAACCAGCTCTTTGTGGTGTCAGTTTCATCACAATCTCGTCTCCTTTCTTGAGTCTGTAATTTCAGGCGGTTCCATTCAAATGGACCAACAGAAGTTGAAGGAGGTGATCGAATGGCCCCCACCTTCCACCCGTCGCTTCTTAGGCTTTGCTAACTTCTGTCACCGCTTCATCAGAAAATGCCGTACCACTCACTGCTCTTTCCTCATCTGCTGTCAGATTGTCCCGGTCCCCTGCTGCCGAAAAACGCATTCTCTGTCCTGAAGGAACGTTTCACCTCTGCCCCCATGCTGATTCGACCCTACACCGACCGCCAGTTCAATGCGGAGGTGGATGCGTCTGACATTGGCGTAGGAGCTGTTCTCTCTCAGAGCTCGGCCAAGGATGAGAAGGTAAACTCCTGCGCCTTCTTCTCTCCAGGCCTCACTCCCACGGAGCGGAGTTACGGTTTCAGAATCCGGGAGCTGCTGGCTATGAAGCTAAACACTGGCCACTAGACACTAGAATACTACAGCACAGTACAGGCCCTTCAGCCCTCGATGTTGTACCGGCATATATATTCCTTTAAAAATGAACTAAACCCATATTACCCGTAACCCTCCATTTTGCTATCATCCATGTAACTCTGCAAGAGGCTCTTAAATGCCCCTAATTTTTCAGCCTCCACCACCATCCCTGGCAAGTTATTCCAGGCACTCACAACCCTCTGTGTAAAAAAACTTAAACGTGATGACTCCCATAAACTTCGCCCCATTAACTTTGTACATATGCCCTCTGGTGTTTTCTGTTCATGCCCCGGGAAACAGGTACCAGCTACCCACCCTATCTATGCCTCTCATAACCTTATATACCTCTATCAAGTCCCCTCTAATCTTTCTACGCTCCAAAGAGAGAAGTCCGAGCTCTGCTAACCTTGCTACTGTTATGTATCCGTGGGTATCTTGTACTTGTCACGTGACAGTGGTGTTGAAGCTATACTGGACCTAAGGTAGTGGTCTTGTGATGGTGGAGTGTCGTCATTTTCCCGCCAGTAGAGGTCATGTGACAGGTTTTTTTTACATGGTATAAAAGGAGGACCCCTCCCTGTGAGGAGGGGCAGTTCGTGGCTGGATTTGCCAGTTTGACTCCATGCCGCTGCGTGATCCAATATTATGACGCAGTTTGGTTGAAAGGTGGAGTTTTATTTAATCCCTAAAGTTTAAAAGGTCATTGCCAGCAGTTTCTTTATAATACTGCCAGTTAAAAATCAGTGGAGAGTGAAGGTCGGAGTTCCGGAGCTAAAAGATCGAGGAAAGCCGAGTTCGACGGTGAAACAGGTTCGACTTTGTTTGATCCTCATTCGGAAGGAATTCGTTGGCTGTCTCCGTGGTAACCCCTGCGAATAGTAGCAGAAAGAGTTGGGTGCAGTTTTGTAAAGAAAAGGTCAGCGCCTTTAAGCCGTTTCATTTTCATCTTCGTAAATTCTCCAGGAAAAGTATAGTTCGACTGGGAACCGCAACGACACGACGTGAAAGAGAATTTAAATCGTCTAAAAAGTCTCTCCTTTAATGGACTGTAAGCATTTTGAACTTTTGCAGTACTACTTTGAAGAACTGTTTTTGCAACATCGCTTTAAGAACTGTTTTCGCTTTATTCCTTTAAGAACTGTTTAAGCTGCCGCACAGCAGCTGATTTCCGGTTACGTTAGTGGTTTGTTTACTTTTGGGGTTTGTTTTTCAGTGTTTAATAAATGTTTTATTTGTTATAAAAAACCCTGCCTCACTTATATATTTATTGTTGCTGAATCCGTAACATAAATATGGGGGCTCGTCCGGGATGAACCATTTTTGAGTTTAAATGCTTGTTCAATTTTGAATCGGTGTTTTGGAAAAGGGGAATACTCGATTGTTTTGTTTGATTGGCTTGTTAGTGGTATTCGGCAACAATGAATAAATGATGAGCTTCTGGCTTCGCCAGACGCGGAGTTGTTAGCGAAGGCGAATAAAACTGAGGTGTGTGAGATAGCTAGTAGATTGAAACTTAAAGGTATTTTGAGGTCTACATCAAAGGCTCTAATACAGAGGAAAATCGCATCACAGTATGTAGATTCGGGTGATTTTGATGAATCGATTTTAGAGTCGTTTCCCATAAGTAATCTGGAGGTGCAGTTGCAAATCGAGCAAATGAAGTTGGAACGTTGTAGGTTAGAAGCTGAAAGTAAACAGAGGGAATTTGAATATGCGATGGCGGAATTAAGGTCTGAGAATCAGTCTTCTGGTTCTAGAAAACCGTTGGTTGCTAGTCAAGAAATTAAATTGGTCCTTCCATTTAGTGAAACTGAAGTGGAAAGATATTTCCAACATTTTGAAGCGATTGCTCAGATTTCAGAGTGGCCGAAAGATAAATGGTCAGTGTTGTTACAGAGTGTAATTAAAGACAAAGCACAACAAGTTTATACAGCTTTAACTGCTGCGTTAGCACTTGATTATATTGTGAAACAGCAGAGTTTGAAAGCATACGAATTGGTCCCAGAAGCATATAGAGAAAGATTCAGAAGTTTGAAGAAGTCTGTGGCAAAAACTTATGTGGAATTTGCCTATGATAAAGCTGTGTGTTTTGAGAGATGGGTTTCTTCTAAAAATGTAAATGGAGACTATAATACATTGAAAGGGCTGATTTTAATGGAGGAATTTAAAAGAAGCATCCCTGTTGAAGTAAGGACCTACTTAAATGAGAGGAATACTGATACATTGCAGGACTCTGCTAGATTAGCTGATGAGTACGGTTTAATCCATAAGAATAAATTTCCTCAGGGCAGAATTTTTAAGAGGAAAAATAACACAGAGACTCAAGGTAAATCAGAAATTAAATCAGAAGTTAATGAGAAAGGTAAGGAGGAAGGAAAACCTGTGAAGGAAAGACAGTTTGGTCCTATTTGTAACTATTGTAAGAAACCTGGCCATGTAATAGCTAACTGTTTTCGATTGAAAAAGAAAGAGAAGGAAGCCGTCCCAGCTGCTGGTGTGCAAAATACTGAAGCACCTGTAAAATTACAGGGTTCGATAAACACAAATGAGGTTTTGTTAGAGTCTGACCAAGTTAAAAAGGGATATGATCATTTTATAACTGAAGGGTTTGTATCCTTGAAAGAAGGATCTACTCCGGTGCCAATAAAAATCCTTAGGGATTCTGGAGCTTCTCAATCACTGATGTTAGACAGTGTATTGAAGTTTAATGAAGAGTCTGATACTGGTGAGGTAAATTATATACGAGGTGTTGGGAGTGCTTTTATGCCTGTACATTTGCAAAAAGTAAATTTAAAGTCAGCATTAGTTACAGGATTTATTAAAGTAGGATTACAGCCTAGCTTACCTGTGAAGGATATTTCTTAATTGTTAGGTAATGACTTGGCAGGTGGACAAGTTTTTCCTGAAGTGCATTTGACAATAGAGTCAGAGGAACCAGAGATGAAATCTATCACAGATTCTTCCTGTGTTGTGACTAGAGCTATGGCTAAAAAGATTGATGAGCAGAATGAGGTTGTTATTCGTGACTGTTCAACTCAGGATTCGAGTTTTGATGATGTGTCAGAGACTTTCTTACCTTCATTGTTTGAACAAGATTCTTGGAGTAAGTTTAACTATGAAGATTTATCTCTGTCTCGGAAGGAGATGATAGCAGAGTAGAATAGAGACCCTGAGATTATAAAACTAAGAGAACAAGCTCTACCAGATAGTGAAATGGAGAAGGTGCCAGTAGGATATTACTTGGAAAAAGGAGTGTTGATGAGGAAGTGGAGGTCGCCTACAATTCCTGCAAGTGAGGAATGGAACATTGTTTACCAGGTAGTTGTCCCTAAAATTTATCGAGATGAGATTTTGACATTAGCTCATAGTGTGCCCTGAGGTGGACATCAAGGGGTAAGGAAAACTGTGGACAAGATTTTAAAACATTTTTACTGGCCTGGTCTAAGAAAAGATGTGGCGATGTTTTGTAAAACGTGCCATAGTTGTCAAGTTGTGGGTAAACCAAATCAAGTTACACCAGTGGTTCCATTACAACCTATTCCAGCATTTGGTAAACCGTTTTCTGAAGTTATTATAGATTGTGTTGGTCCATTACCAAAAGCAAAAACTGGCTATCAGCATTTGTTGACTATCATGTGTACTTCGTCTAGGTTTCCAGAAGCAGTACCACTTAGGAATATAACAGCTAAAACTGTGACAAAGGCTCTTATAAAATTCTTTACTTATTTTGGATTACCTAAGGAAATACAAACTGATCAAGATAGTAATTTTATGTCTGGATTGTTTCAACAGATAGTTTATAAATTGGGAGCTAAGCAAATCACTTCATCTGCATACCATCCAGAATCGCAAGGTGCCTTTGAGAGGTTTCATTCTACCCTCAAGAATGTGATTAGGCCATATTGTGTCGACAATGAAAGTGATTGGGACGAGGGTATAAACTTACTTTTATTTGCAGTAAAGGAATCGGTACAAGAATCCTTAGGTTTCAGTCCATTTGAACTTGTATTTGGGCATAGAGGACCTTTAGCTTTATTAAAAGAACAGTGGATTAGTAAGGAAGTATAGAGGACCTTTAGCTTTATTAAAAGAACAGTGGATTAGTAAGGAAGTACCCACTAATTTGCTGGACTATGTTTTGAAATTTAAGGACAGGTTACATAAAGCTTGTAGCTTAGCCAAGGACAATTTAAAATTGGCTCAGGAGAAAATGAAAACTTGGTACGATAAAGAAGCTAGAATGAGGATGGTTAAGCCTGCAGATAAGGTGCTGGTTCTTTTCCCAGTACAAACGAATCCTTTACAAGCTAGATTTCATGGTCCTTTTGAAATTCTGTCTAAAATCAATGATGTGGATTACGTGATAAAAACTGCAGATCGTTGAAGGCCAACACAACTTTGCCACATAAATATGATAAAGCCATATTATGAGAAACAATCTGCTGCTGTGACTGTTGTGGTTAATGATAATGAATTTGATTTAACTAGGAACATGATAGATGATTCATCTGAATTTCACTCTAATTCCAACATTGTTTCTGTCAGGTTACCAAATTCAACCATTCTGGAAAATATTGATGAGGAACTAGCACATTTACAGCCAGAGCAGAAACAGCAGATGAAGAAATTAATTTTTAAATATAAGGATTTGTTTCCAGACGTTCCGAGAAGGACTACTATAGCTTCACATGATGTAGATGTTGGAGATGCCTAACCCATTAAACAACACCCATATAGGATGAACATAGAAAAATGTGAACTTGCTGAGAAAGAAATTAAATGTATGTTAGAGAATAATATTATTGGACCTTCTGACTCGAATTGGAGTTTATCCTGTGTTATGGTGCCGAAACCAGATGGTAGTATTAGGTTTTGTACGGAATATAGGAAGGTGAATGCTGTAACGAAAGCAGATGCACATCCAATTCCTATAGTAAATGATTGTGTAGATAAAGTTGGAAAAGCATAGTTCCTTACAAAGATTGATTTATTGAAAGGGTATTGGTGTGTTCCACTAACGGACAGAGGTAGAGATATTTCTGCATTTGTAACTCCATCTGGGCTATATGAATATAATGTTCTTCCATTTCGGGTGAAGAATGCCCCAGGTACTTTCCAGAGGATGATTAACTCTGTGATTCAGGGATTGAAAGATACAGATGCTTATATTGATGATTTAGTGACAGGAAATGATACTTGGGAAGCACACATATTGCGATGGAGAAATTGTTTGAAAGGCTTTCAAAAGCTAACTTAACTATTAATTTAGCTAAGAGTGAATTCGAACATGCCACTGTGACTTACCTTGATTATGTTGTGGGTCAAGGTAAGGTAGCTCCTGTTCAGGCAAAAGTTCGGGCAATTTTAGAGATTCCCACTCCAACGGGGAAAAAAAATTCTCAGAAGATTCTTGGGAATGGTAGGATATTATCGAAAATTCTGTAAGAATTTTGCTAATGTTGCCCTTCCATTAAGGAACCTCTTGCAGAAGAATGAGAAGTTTGTGTGGACAGTGCCTTGTCAAGAAGCATTTGAGAAATTGAAAACAATGATATGTCAGCAACCTGTGCTCAAGGCACCTGACTTTGAAAACCCTTTTTCATTAGCTGTGAATGATAGTGATGAGGCTGCAGGAGCAGTATTAATGCAAAGGAATGAGGGTGATGAGGTTGATCATCCAGTAGCTTACTTTTCTAAGAAATTTAATAAACATCAAAGAAACTATTCGACAACAGAGAAGGAATTGTTATCTCTTGTTTTAGCTTCAGAACATTTTGACGTATATGTTGGTACAACTCAAAAACCACTTATTCTTTACACTGATCATAATCCGTTAGTGTTTCCAAGTAAGATGGAAAACAAAAACAGAAGGTTATTAAATTGGAATTTGATGTTACAAGATTACAATATTGTGATAACTCATATTAAAGGTAAAGATAATGTGGTTGCTGATTGTCTATCTCGATGTTGAATGTACAATGTAATTTTTTTATGGAGTGTTTTTTTACAATTGTAACACTCCTATTGTATTGTAAGTTGTAAGATGTTATATGATGATACTATGCATACTGTGTATGTTATAACATTTATACATTTGTTTTTTTTCTGGTAAATTGTTAAAAATCTTTTCTTGACAGACCAAATTTTTTTTTTTTGGAGGGAGGTGTTACGTACCCGTGGGTATCTTGTACTTGTCACGTGACAGTAGTGTTGAAGCTATACTGGACCTAAGGTAGTGGTCTTGTGATGGTGGAGTGACGTCATTTCCCGCCAGTAGAGGTCATGTTACAGGTTTTTTTTACAGGGTATAAAAGGAAGACCCCTCCCTGTGAGGAGGAGCAGTTCGTGGCTAGATTTGCCAGTTTGACTCCATGCCACTGCGTGGTCCAATATTATGACGCAGTTTGGTTGAAAGGTGGAGTTTTATTTAATGCCTAAAGTTTAAACGGTAATTGCCGGCAGTTTATTTATAATACTGCCAGTTAAAAATCAGTGGAGAGTGAAGATCGGAGTTCGGGAGTTAAAAGATCGAGGAAAGTCGATTTCGATGGTGAAACAGGTTCGACCTTGTTTGATCCTCATTCAGAAGGAATTCGTTGGCTGTCCCAGTGGTAATCCCTGCGAATAATAGCAGAAAGGATTGGGTACAGTTTTGTCAAGGAAAGGTTAGTGCCTTTAAGCCGTTTCATTTTCATCTTCGTAAATTCTCCGGGAAAAGTACAGTTCGACTGGGAACCGCAACAACATGACGTGAAAGAGAATTTAAATCGTCTAAAAAGTCTCTCCTTTAATGGACTGTAAGCATTTTGAACTTTTGCAATACTACTTTGAAGAACTGTTTTTGCAACATCGCTTTAAGAACTGTTTAAGCTGCCGCACAGCAGCTGACTTCCGGTTACGTTAGTGGTTTGTTTACTTTTGGGTGTTTGTTTTCCAGGGACAGTCGGGGGTCAGTAAACTGCCAGGGAAATACTTACCTTCCCAGACAATTAATGTGGAAATGTGACGATCTGGTGTTTATCTAGACCACGTCTCTTTGTCCAGTCAGGGGTCTGTTAATCAAATTTACTGTACGAGCATCCATAGAACCACAGAACACTACAGCACAGTCAGGCCCTTCAGCCCTCCATGTTGTGCCGACCCATATAATCCTTAAAAAAAGTACTAAACCCACACTACCCCGTAACCCTCTGTTTTTCTTTCATTCATGTGCCTGTCCAAGAGGCTCTTAAATACCCCTAATGTTTTAGCCTCCACCACCATCCCTGGCAAGTCATTCCAGGCACTCTCAACCCTCCGTGTATTAAAAAAAAAACGTACCACTGATGTCTCCCCTAAACTTACCTCTCTTAATTTTGTACATATGCCCTCTGATGTTTGCTATTGGTGCCCTGGGAAACAGGTACTGACTATCCACCCTAACTATGCCTCTTATAATCTTGTAGACCTCTATCAAGTCCCCTCTCATTCTTCTACGGTCCAAAGAGAAAAGTCCCAGCTCTGCTAAACCTTGCTTCATATGACTTGTTCTCCAATCCAGGCAACATCCTGGTAAATCTCCTCTGCACCCTCTCCATAGCTTCCATATCCTTCCTATAATGAGGTGACCAGAATTGAACACAATACTCTAAGTGCGGTCTCACCAGAGATTTGTAGGGTTGCAACATGACCTCTCTACTCTTGAACTCAATCCCCCTGTTAATGAAGCCTAGCTTTCCATAGGCCTTCTTAACAATCGTATCAACCTGTGCAGCGACCTTGAGGGATGTATGGATTTGAACCCCAAGCTCCCTCTGTTCATCCACACTCTTAAGTAACCAACCATTAACCCTGTACTCAGTCTTCTGGTTTGTCCTTCCACAATGCATCACCTCACACTTATCCGGATTGAAGTCCATCTGCCACTTTTCTGCCCAACTCTGCATCCTGACCGTACCCTCTTGTGACCTTCGACAACCAACAGCTCCATCCACAACTCGTCCCATCTTCGTGTCATCCGCAAACTTACTCACCCATCCTTGCGCCTCTTCATCCAGGTCATTTATAAAAATCACAAAGAGCAGGGGTCCCAGGACAGATCCTTGTGGCACTCCACTAGTCACCGACCTCCAGGCAGAATACTTGCCTTCCACAACTACTTTCTGATTTCTTCTTGTAAGCCTTTTTAAAAAAAAAAATCCAAACAGCTAAGGCTCCATTAATCCCATGCCTCGTGACTTTCTGGATGAGTCTCTCGTGGGGGACGTTGGGAGATTTCACAGAGGTGTGCAGAAATTAGGAGTGTTATAGACATGGTAAATGCAGGCAGGATTTTTCTGCTGATGTTGGGTGAGACTGGAAGTAGAGGTTGCAGTTTAAGAGTGAAAATATTTCAGGGGAATCTGAGTGGGTTTTTCTGCACAGAGGGTGTTGCTGGTGTGGGAATAGCTGTCAGTGGAAGGGGTGGATGTGGGGTTGATTGCATTACAGAGAAGTGTGGGTAAGTACATGGAAAAGATGGGTATTGATGCGAAGATGCGGCGATGGGATTCGGCAGCATAACAATTCAGTACGGACTAAATGGGTAAAAGGGCAAGGGACTTTAGAGTTGTTGAAAAGAATCCAGACACAAACACCCACATGCACACAAGAAGACAGACGCATGAATGCAAACTCATATCCGCAGACACTGAAACAGTTCGACACTTTTACATCTGCTTCCCCAGCTCCCCACTGAGCTCTGTGTGCATTCAGTATTCGATAGATATCAATGTGATAACTCCCTCATTTTTCAAAACTCAACCAATTCAGGCCCGGAGCCGTCAAACCCTCCTCATAGGTTCACTCTTTGATTCACTGCTCAACCTCCTCAAGTGTATTGAGCAAGATTCTCCGAGCTCTCCCCTCTTCAGAGTTAAGTCCATGATATTGCTGTATCCTTTACAAACAATGCAGTGCTATATCGTTCCGTGAACCACAGTACATACATCCCTCTGATGTCCTAAAGGGTCTCTTCGACACTAGCCAAGTATTCTCAATTTCTGCGCCGTCAGGATAAAGAACGAGCGCTGTCTGCGAGCTGGTCTCTGACAGAAACACACACAGACTCACAAAACACGGACAGACACAGATGCGGACTCATATAGACACGCAGAGATGCAGGCACACGTAAATAATTCCATGATGAATGCAGTTCAAACTATGAACTTTTTAAGATGGAGGTTGAAATCATTTTCGCTCTTGGGTAATCTGATGTGGATGAGGGAATGTCAGCGGGATTTGGGAGTGCGCAGGGATTTGGGAGTGCACAGGGATTAGGGGTTGTGCACAGATTTGTGTCTTTCAGTGAATTTACGGATGCACTTGGAATTGGGGATGAGATCAATCTTAAAGTTGTTTCATACTTCAATAATAAATGCACTTTGAGCTTTGTCCTTGCTATTTGATTTAAGATGCAAACACTCATTCTGTGAATTGTTTCAAATGCTTCTTCCTCTGGGATAATCTGATGTGCATGTGGGGGTGTCGGCACGGACGAGGTTGCGCACGGATTTTATAATATGCGCTGATTTAGGAGTGTTTTGTAGAACATGGGGGTGCACAATGACTTGGGATATCCACAGAAATCGGTGTTTATCAGTGAATATTGGGGTGCATCCGGATCGGGGTGTCGGCGGATGTGGGGAGGCACACAATGACGGGTGTGTATAGGGATTTTGGGGTGCAAGCATATTTGGGTGTGCGGGAGGATTTACGTGTGTGCTGGGATATCGGCAGACTTGAGGGAGCAGACGGATTTTGGGAAATCGGTCGCTTTGGAGCATTCATGGATTTTGGGGTGCGCAGGTATATCCGGGTTCTCAGGATTTGGAGGTGTGAGGACTCCCAAAGTTGTTTTATTTACAGATACTTTAATAATAAAGGCACTTTGAACGTTGACGTTTGTTCCTGCTGTTGTCTCATGTGATCAATTTGAAATGATTCTTCCTCGGGTTAATCTAATAAGCACGTGCGCTTGCCTGATGATTTGGAGCTGCGACGAAACGCAAGATGGAACTGTTTTCCTTTTTGTGGTTCGGGCAGCCGTTTTGTGAAGTGAGAGTTCGAGAGCATCTGCAGTTTGCGGAGACAGATGGGAAGGGAGCGAACCGGGGGGATAATCTGAATTCAAGGTATACGTGTATAGTCAGGCAGAGACAATGTGTCTACCCACACATAGACACAGAAGCACAATGCAGACAAGAACACACAGAGACAGACACAAATACATACAAACACACAGACAGACAGACACACACACACACACACACACACACACACACACACACACACACACACACACACACACACACACACACACACACACACACACACACACACACACACAATCAAATGCACCCCACACATGTAACTACACTTTCCTATCCGCCTCTCCAGCTCTGCGCTACGTTCTTTGACACATACGGGGTGAAGACAGACACACACACACACACACACACACACACACACACACACACACACACACACACACACACACACACACACACACACACACACAATCAAATGCACCCCACACACGCAACTACACTTTCCTATCCGCCTCTCCAGCTCTGCGCTATGTTCTTTGACACATACGGGGTGATATTTTAAAACATAATCACCTCCCCCCCATCTCACTAAACTGCTCAGTTTGATGTATTAGTGTTAGGGTGGGTCCTGTCGAGCCCCCAAATGGACTGACTGCGATTAAGTCATTGAAACAGTTGCGGGGTTTCTTGGATAAGAAAGAGTTTATTATTATCACAAACAATCATTTTCTTGGGGACGTTCTCGGTAGAGTCCTCCACACACAAACTACATCAGGATTTATACTCCTGCGGAGAATGGTGACAGTAGTGGATTCAGTACAATTTCACAGGCGACAATGACGAACACACCCCCCCCCCCCCCACACACACACACAAACTTTCCACATATTAACTCAATAAGTTAATCACAATCTCACACCCCAGGGATTGCACCTGACTGACGTAAACGGTTTGTAAATAACTTGAAACATCTATTTTTAAATCTGTTGAAATCCGTCCCTATGGAGTCACTAAATGGTATTTAAAAACCCCAGGCATCTGCTGCTTGAAAATGTCATTCCGAGCCATCGCCTGCAGCACAGGGGAACAGATCGCTGGGCAGAGAAAATGTCTGCAATGTTGGATGGGTACTGGAGTGTACAGAAAATATTGTACGTGTTCATTGCCGTCGTTGGAGTTGTTGGTGAGTGAGCAGTGCAATTCCTGTTAGGTATTTATATGTGTTAACCTGTTTATCATTATTTTACAAGTTTCGAGCATGATGCTGATTGTACAAGAATCCGTCAGGGATATCGATCCTGGCAATTTAACATTCTGATTCTTTATATTTATTGACAAGCGGAAGTAAACCTGTTTCTGTCTTTTCACTCACGTGATCGACTCGAACGACAGCCTGTCCAGAAATGACCCGGTTCTGGGAACAGGCACCCGTCAGTGAATCTGTGACAGGGAGGGTTTTAATCGGAATTTGTCCAGATTTGTCCTAGTGGTGGGGATAGGCAGCTCACCGGGAAGATGTTACTGGGAGGGCTTTTAATTGTAAAGTTCACTGTTTCTGGGTAATTGATTAGAGAGAACCCCTGTTCCTGCGTTTCAAGCCTCCCTGTGAAGTCTGTCACATTCGGGTCTCACTGTCTGTTGCTCAATAATTGGGTCAGATCATCTGGACCAGTGTCCATGGATCTGCTATCGCGTGTTGTCGAAAAGAACTGCGCTGTAGAATTAATCCAGTGATGGAGTCACTCAGCCTCTGGTTAGGAGCTTTTCCTGCTTTCCGTCTGACATCCAACGTAAATTAGGGCGGCACTTCATCCTGAAGACGGGTCTCGGCCCAAAACAAGAGTTTATTCAATTCCGTGGACGCTACCTGACGGGCTGTGTTCCTCCAGCATTTTGAGTGTGTTGCTCGCCTCTGTATCTCTTCTCGACCCCCTCAGATGCAAAATTCCCAGTGGCCTGATCAGTCACTGGTAAATCGGTTAAACCGGCTCGATCTGCCACTGGAATCGGGATCAGCACCGATGGCTGCTGTTCATGCAGATCGTTTTTATCGCCGACGATTTCCCACGCATAGTCTTATCTCTACACTGAAGATAGCAGGTCAGAAATAGTGTACCGGTGTGCTACTGCGCTATTGACCTTTAACGGAAACCCGTTCCCGTATTAATCAATCAATCAATCAATCAATCAATCAATCAATCAATCAATCAATCAATCAATCAATCTCCCTCTCTCTCACCCTCTCTCTCTCTCTCTCTCTCTCTCTCTCTCTCTCTCTCTCTCTCTCTCTCTCTCTCTCTCTCCCCCTCCCTCCCTCCCAGTGAATTTAGTGGCGATTGTGATCCTGTCCCGGGGAAAGTGCGGTCTCTCTACCTGCACGACTCGCTACCTGGTGGCCATGGCAGCGGCCGATCTACTGACCATTGTCACCGAGGTCATTTTGTATCGAATCAACTGGTATTACTTCCCGGGGAGTTTTCTCAGCATCACCCCCGTGTGCAGTGTTATCGATGTACTGACGTGCACAGCTAGAGACTGTTCTGTCTGGTTCACTGTCGCTTTCACCTTTGACCGGTTCCTCGCCATTTGCTGCCCGAAACTGAAGACAAAATATTGCACCGGGAAAACCGCGTCTTTGGTTCTAACAACAACCGGCGTACTGTTCTGTCTGAAAAACGTTCCCCGATACTTCATGTGGGAACCGTGGATGATTATCGACAATATACCGTGGTTCTGTAAACCGATGGACAGTTATTTCATGGTCCCTGGATGGATAGGTTATGACTGGCTCGATACGGTTTTAACTCCGTTCATCCCTTTCGCTGGGATCCTGCTGCTCAACGCTCTGACAGTCAGACACATTTTAGTGGCCAGTCGGGTTCGTAAGGGGCTGAGGGGTCAGAAAAATGGGGAGGGCCGCAGTGACCCGGAGATGAAGAGCAGGAGGAGGTCTATGGTTTTACTATTCACCCTTTCCGGCAACTTTATCCTCCTGTGGATGACACTGGTAATAAATGTCATATATTATCAGGTCTCAGGAGAAGGACACGATTTCACTGACTCTGAATGGATCTTTCACTACGTCGGGGGTCTCCTGAGGGATTTCAGCTGCTGCACGAACACATTTATTTACGCGGTCACTCAGTCGAAATTCAGGGAGCAGCTGATCAACGCGCTGCTATATCCTGTCACCTCGGTACTTCAGTTCATTAATAAAGCCGCGTCCTGAGCACAAGCCAGAGTGGCTACAGTGTCTCCAGTCCGGGGTGCAGCTCCTCACATTCACCGCCTGATCTCCCAGGTGTTATTCCCGGTCGGATTGTCCCATGGTGCTACAGCTCCGGGACTAGGAGTGTGTGTGTGTGTGTGTGTGTGTGTGTGTGTGTGTGTGTGTGTGTGTGTGTGTGTGTGTGTGTGTGTGTGTGTGTGTGTGTGTGTGTGTGTGTGTGTGTGTGTGTGTGTGTGTGTGTGTGAGTGTGTGTGTGTGTGTGTGTGTGTGTGTGTGTGTGTGAGAGAGAGAGGTAAAACACCGTGCTGGAGATTCAGTACCTCATTGGACCTGCAGGATGTCGATCAAATAACTACACTGGAATGCCGCTCACCCACACATTGAAATGTGAATATGTCCATCTAACTCATAGCCTGGCATTGCCACAAGACGGCGGGGATCAGGTCTGATCCTGTTTGGCTGATCAATGTCAATCACATCAGTCTCCGCCTTCCCCTTGACTGATTGGCTAAAGTGAAGGAACAGGGTGGACTTGGGATACACGGCTGTTGCCACTTGAACTTAAAGGCGCATTCCCGCTACCAACTGGACTGGAGTGTGGTGTAGAGAATTGGGAAATAAAACCTTCACTGCTTCTTTTTTTTAATGCAAGCCAAATTACTCCAACAAACACTATAGTTTGTATACAACGAAACACAAAACCGTAATTATATGTAAGTCATTCGCATAATTTAAAAAAATGAAACCTCTCAACCCCCAAAGATTGTAATGAAGCCTGAATTTGATTTCTTTCTACGTGATATGCTTCAACCTAAAATAGTGTACTCAACAGCATCGCAATTACAAAACCTACAGGACCCTGAATGATGTTTTCCAACACTGTATAAGGAACAATTAAGCATAGAATGTCCAATTCTAAGTCGTGTTAATGTAATTTCTTCTCTTCTTGTTTTACCCGCTTCTCCCATAAAACTAGCAGTTGTGTATTCTCTAAATCTGTCTCCTTGTATGCCCATTATCCCACTATGCTTGCTATAATTTTTAACGCCACCAACCACTTAGCTTCTGATTTGCTAGGTGGAAGGACTTTCATCTGTTGTAACTAAACCTCTATGTGCAGAGATCCATAAGAAGTGGACATATAAACCAAAACTTTGTGTATTATATAATATTTGATGTGTTTCCAACAGTATGTCTGACCGACTGTTATAATAACCTGATTTAGGACTCATCAAAGCCTAAAGGCATCTGAACAAATTACAACTTTATATGGATAAATTTACTCCAAGCACTGTAAGCCTAAAACTATGCCCACAAATTCTGCGATCTATACTGTTAAATGATTGGTAAATCGTTACTTAATCGTTACCTGTGATTCAGGCACAAAAACAGCCACACCATCCTCCCAGTTAAATTGCCTTTTGACTCTTCTGCATCAGTGGTTAACATACCATTCTAATTTTCCTTAATACACTGATAAACCAACAGACCCTCAGGCATAGCAGAATCCTTAGACTTTATTGAAATCTGTGGTATACATGAAAATAGGCATAGGCAGAACAAGTGGGTTTTCAGAGAACGTGACAGTGAAGCATATTGCTTAATCGAACAATTCCAGCTTCTCAGCGTGGTAAGATCCGTCACCTGAAGCTATAAACACTCCTCTTGTGATGTTGTCAACAGTCTTCCAGCACAAGTACAAAAGGATGATTTTTTTTGTCCCTTCAAATGTGTTAGCACCAACTGCAATCTCCGCAATCTTAAAGCCATGCTGGTATCGCATCCTCACGTTATAGTTGAAGATGAAGCTGATGCATAAGGCACACAGCCGTAATCAAGAACAGATCCAATTATACAAATGAAAATGATCAACAATGATTGTCATTTAGCACCACAGAGTGCCGCATAGATAACAGATTATTTAATGTTCATTTATATTCAACAATCATTTTCTGATACGGTGCTTCCAAGTCTGCTTATTGACAATCCACATGTCTCGAAATCTTACCACTATCACTTTCCCGAGTTTGTCGATTTTATTTCAAATCAACGGCAGGTCTATTAAACCCATTTATAAAACACATAACTTGTTCTTTGTTCATTGAAATCTTAAATTCTCATATATTTGCCTATCGCTCAACATTGTTAATTGTTAATTGTATCGAATATACTGTACAAATTACATTTCTAACTCTAATCCGCTAAGATCCATCATCTGCATACAGTGGGATGCAAACGTTTGGGCACCCCGGTCAAAATTTCTGTTACTGTGAATAGTTAGGTGACGAGAACGTAAACTGATCTCCAATAGTCATAAAGTTAAAGATGAAACATTCTTTTCAACATTTTAAGCAAGATTAGTGTATTATTTTTGTTTTGTACAATTTCAGAGTGAAAAAGGAAAGGAGCACCATGCAAAATGTTGGGCAACCCAAGAGATTTGAGCTCTCAGATAACTTTTACTAAGGTCTCAGACCTTAATACGCTTGTTAAGGCTGTGGCTTGTTCACAGTCATCGTTAGGAAAGGCAGGTGATGCAAATTTCAAAGCTTTATAAATACCCTTACTCCTCAAACCCTGCCCCAACAATCAGTAGCCATGGGTTCCTCTAAGCAGCTGCCTAGCACTCTGGAAATTAAATAAAATGATGCCCACAAAGCAGGAGAAGGTTATAAGAAGATAGCAAAGTGTTTTCAGGTAGCTGTTCCCTCAGTTCGTAAGGTGATTAAGAAATGGCAGTAAACAGGAGCGGTGGAGGTCAAGTTGAGGTCTGGAAGACCAAGAAAACTTCCCGAAAGAACTGCTCATAGGATTGCTAGAAAGGCAAATCAAAACTCCCATTTGACAGCAAAAGAGCTTCAGTGTTATGGACCGGTCCTGAGCCCGCATTCCGGGTCTTGATCCGGTCCGCGGATTACGGACTCTGGGTCATGTAGCCGTCCCTCCTTTCGCCCTTGAGCCCAATTAGTCACACCTGTGGATCATCGTGGCTTGTTGGCGCTCAAGGAGGCGCACCTGATGCCCATCGGCTGGCGATTTATATAGGGGGCTCTGGGACTGAGTGGAGTTGGGCGGGGGGTCGCCCTGCCTATCCTGTTCCTCCGGTTGCTCTGGCTTGGAGTTTCCCTCGCTAAGGACGAGTTCTTTGAGTAAGTCTGGCAGTCACCCTGGACCTACTTCCCTTCCTATCCCATGCATCCTTCGGGCAAGCCTGGCCGGACAGGGGACCCTGCCCCTTCCATCCCTAGCTGCCGACGGGTTGTGCCCCGCAACCTACCCAGGTGCCCCTCGACCTGCCCAGGCCCCCGTGTTCCTGCCTGGGAGGTCCGGGCCCTGCCGAGGAGTTATGCGACCCGTCCAGTGAACTCCTAGACCCTGCCTGAACTCCGGGATCCTGCCTTGCCTGAACTCTCAGACTCTCCCAGAACTCCAGAATCACCTTAAACGTCACGTCCCTCACGCACACCACTGTCACCACATCTTGTCTATCGTTTAGTTGCTCCCGACCTGCCCCTAGTACTTCAGTGTCTGCGTCCTGCACTTGGGTCCAGCCTCCTGTCCCCTTATGACATTCAGGATGATTTAGCAGACTCTGGAGTGGTGGTGCACTGTTCTACTGTGCAGCGACACCTGCACAAATATGACCTTCATGGAAGAGTCATCGGAAGAAAACCTTTCCTGCATCCTCACCACAAAATTCAGCGTCAGAAATTTGCAGAGGAACATCTAAACAATCCTGATGCATTTTGGAAACAAGTCCTGTGGACTGATGAAGTTCAAATAGAACTTTTTGGCCGCAATGAGAAAAAGTACGTTTCGAGAAAATTTTATGAAAAGAACACCTCTCCAACTGTTAAGCACGAGGATGGATCGATCATGCTTTGGGCTTGTGTGGAAGCCAGTGGCACGGGGAACATTTCTCTGGTAGAGGGAAGAATGAATTCGATTAAATACCAGTATATTCTGTAGGCAAACATCACACTGTCTGTAAGAAAGCTGAAGACGAAAAGAGGATGGCTACCACAACAGGATAATGATCCGAAACACATCTCAAAATCCACAATGGACTACCTCAAGAGGTGCAAACTGAAGGTTTTGCCATGGCCCTCACAGTGCCCTAACCTAAACATTATCGAAAGTCTGTGGGCAGACTCAGAAGAGCAGTGCATGCAAGACGGCCCAAGGATCTCACAGAACTAGAAGCCTTTTGCAAGGAAGAATGGGCGAAAATCCCCCAAACAAGAATTGAAATACTCTTAGCTGGCTACAGAAAGCGTTTACAAGCTGTGACACTTGCCAAAGGGGATGTTACTAAGTACTGACCACGCCCGTTTCCCAAACCTTTGCTTCAGGTCCTTCTCATTTCTGTTAGTTTTGAAAATGTAAAAGATGGAAATAAAAATGAATCTTGCTTAAAATATTAAAGAAATTTGTCATCTCTAACTTTATGCCTTTTGGAAATCAGGTTATCTTTTACTCGCTTAGCTATTCACAGTAACAGAAAATTTGACCAGGAGTGACCAATCTTTCGCATGCCACTGTATATCTCAACAGATCCCTGTGAATTATCTAACTTAATGCTTTTCAAGAGCTCCAGCACATCCTGTTTCTGAATGTCTATACGCTCAAGCGTTTCAGTCTGCTTTAAGTCACCACCACAATTGCCAAGGCCTTTTACTCTGGTGAATACTGAAGCAAAGTATTCATTAAGTACCTCTGCTACGTCCTCCGACTCCAGTCACATGTTTCCACTCTCACTCCTGATTGGTCCTATTCTCTCACGGTCCACCCTCTTGTTCTTCACATACTTGTGGAATGTCTTCGGGTTTTTCTTAATCCAGCTCACCAAGGCCTTCTCATGGCCCCTTCTGTTTCTCCCAATTCCATTCTTAAGCCCCTTCCTCGCAACTTCGTATATCTTACAACTCTTAACTGTACCAAGTTTCTTGAACTTTTCGTAAGCTTTTCCTTTCTTCTTAACGCGATTTTCTACATCCTTTGTGCATCCTACAATCCTTTCACTGTCTCAACGGAACATACTCATTCAGAACTCCATCCAAATGTTTCCTGAACATTTGCCACATTTCTGCCATACATTTACCTGAAGACATCTGCCCCCCACTTTATGCTCCCAAGCTCATGCCTAATAGTATCATGTTCCCCCCCGCCCCCCCCCCCACACACACACTAATTAAATATTTTCGCAAGTTGTGTGTTCCTATCCTTTCCCGATTTTGTGGTGAAGGAGACAGTGTTGTGGTCCCTATCTACAAAATGTTCTCCCACCGAGAGATCTGACGCCAGACCAGGTTCATTTTCTAATACCAGATCACGTACAGCCTCTCCTCTAGTTGGCCTATCTATATATTGTGTCTGGAAACCTTCCTGAACACACCTGACAAACTCCACCCCATCTAAACCACTTGCGCTAAGGTGATGACAGTCAATATTAGGAATGTTGAAGTCACCCATCACAACAAGCTTCTTCCTATTTCTTCGTTCCAGAAACCACCTCCCTACCTGTTCCTCGATATCCCTGTTACATTTGGGGGGGGGGGGGGGTGGAGGTTCAAGTAGAATTATTGCCCCTCTTCTGTTTCTGACTTCCACCCAGACTGATCCAGTGGACCATCCCTCCATGACTTCCCCTTTATTGCAGCCGTGACAATATCCCTAATCAGCAATGCCACGCCTCCACCTCTTTTGCCTCCCTCTCGCTTCTTTATGAACCATTGGAATGAGGTAACAATCATGTCAACATCGGCCTGGATATCAGCATTAATCTCTTGATAAGGCTTTTATTTTTGTTATCTCCTCCGGACAATGCATGAGTAGCAAATGTATGCTTGTATGTCTAGATAACTTTCGCGTCACATTTCTCAGCCTTACACACATGCATTTCGGCAGCAATCATGTGCATCTTCCTGTTGGTTGCAGCACTTTGCAATGATGCTTCATTCCACAACGATTGCAGGACTTTCCATACACGTCTTTGGAATGTGCCTACCTTCACATTTGGTGCATTGGCTGTTCAAACGGTTCCGTTTATTATCAGAGAACGTACACAGTCTACAACCCGATAGACTTGTCTTCGCAGACAAACAGAACCCTAATAGAACGAAGGAGAGAAAAGCGTTAGAACCTCAAAGCTTCCTCCCTCCCCTCCCCCGCGCAAGCAGCAGCGGGCATCAACGCATCAGCCACCTCCCCCGCCTCCCCCCGCGCCACCCCACCGCCCCTTTCGGCAAAAAGCGTCAGCGCCCACCACCAGCAAGCAACAGGAAAGCACCAAAGAGAGACCGTACCAACACAGACAAAATGTCACAGGAACTCAGCAGGTCAGGCGGCATCTATGGAAAAGAGTACATCTGCAGTCAACAAAAAAATATTGTTTACCCGACGGCTGACATGTCAATGACTCGCTCTCTCACGAACAAGGCGCAGAGAGTTATCAATCATTTTCACAGCGAAAGGGGAGACCGACAGTCGTTGTTACGATATCGCAGTCTGCCGAGATAATTTCCCGTACACCCGTCGGAGCGATGTCCCGATGTTCCATATCCAGCGACGCCTCGATCGGCAACACCCGCCTGAAATCGGTCATGCACAGGTCCGCACCCCGGAGGTGCCATCTTCCGAGCCACGCCTGGAGAATGTCAGAAATCGGTCGGCCGACGAGGTCTGGAACCGGATACAACGGGAACTCATCCGCCGTGTCATCGACCTCGATATAACCCGAGCCACCCTGAGAAGGGAAAAGAGGTATTAACGAGAGGAATTAAGTTGTTCTCCAGATGATCTCGAAGAGGCAGCCACTTCGCGCCATCTTAATGACGCCATTTTTTCTGCTTTGCTGCTGCTTTGGGAAACGCCGTGTGTTCTGCCCACCCGTTTTCGTCGCATAACTGGTGTGTCGACCTTGTTCAGTGGACGGTATCAGCCCCGGGGTACTGATGCCCGTTGTCTGGTACTTTGCAGCACATTTACAGTCTGAGTCTGAGTCAGGAAAAGATACCGGTGCTGTGGAAGACTTACTGCTTGGTTCCTGTACCCAAGAAGGCGATCACGTTGCGACCTGATGACTGCAGGTTAATTGCTCCAACATCTCATGGGATGAAGGTGCTGGAGAGGCTGGTGCTGACCGACCTTGGACCGCATTTGAGATCTTCTTTGGCCCCTCAGCAGCTTGTGGGAGTAGATGATGCCATTGTCTACCTGTTGCAGAGAGCTCACTCTTACCTGGGTGATGCTGGTGGCAGAGTGAGCACCACAGTTTTTAATTTCTCTAGTGCATTCAATACAATTCAGCCACTTCTTTGAGCGAGAATCTGCAAAGAACGGGAGCAGAACATTCTACTATCTTACGGATAACTAACTACCCGACATATTGACCCCAGTTTGTAAAACCTGGTAGTTCCCTGCCTGAGTGTTGGTGCTTTGCAATGGAGCCCCGCAAGGAACGGTCCTGTCCCCGTTTCTCTTCACACTGGACACCTCAGACTTTCGGTGCAACTCTGATTCTTGTCTCTTGCAGAAGTTCTTTGATGTTAGAAGAATTCAGGGTGACTTGGATAGGCTGGGTGAGTGGGCAGACACTTGGCAGATGACGTTTAATGTGAATAAGTGTGAGGTTATCCACTTTGGGAGTAAGAACAGGAAGACAGATTATTATCTGAACGGTGTAGAGTTAGGTAAGGGAGAAATACAAAGAGATCTCGGAGTCCTTGTTCATCAGTCACTGAAGGTGAATGAGCAAGTGCAGCAGGCAGTGAAGAAGGCTAATGGAATGTTGGCCTTTATTACAAAGGGAATTGAGTACAAGAGCAAGGAAATCCTCTTGCATTTGTACAGAGCCCTAGTGAGACCACACCTGGAGTACTGTGTACAGTTTTGGTCTCCAGGGTTAAGGAACGCTGTAGAGGAAGTGCAGCGTAGATTCACGAGGATAATTCCTGGGATGTCTGGACTGTCTTACGCAAAGAGGTTAGAGAGACTGGGCTTGTACACGCTGGAATTAAGGAGATTGAGAGGGGATCCGATTGAAACATATAAGATTATTAAGGGATTGGACAAGATAGAGGCAGGAAATATGTTCCAGATGCTGGGAGAGTCCAGTACCAGAGGGCATGGTTTGAGAATAAGGGGTAGGTCATTTAGGACAGAGTTAAGGAAAAACTTCTTCTCCCAGAGAGTTGTGGGGGTCTGGAATGCACTGCCTCGGAAGGTAGTGGAGGCCAATTCTCTGGATGCTTTCAAGCAGGAGCTAGATAGGTATCTTATGGATAGGGGAATCAATGGATATGGGGACAAGGCAGGAACCGGGTATTGATAGGAATTGATCAGCCATGATCTCAAAATGGCGGTGCAGGCTCGAAGGGCCGAATGGTCTACTTCTGCACCTATTGTCTATTGCCTATTGTCTATTGACTGCGATAGTTGGGTGAATCTGAGATGGGCACGTTCGTGGGAGGAATCACCTGCTCCTGAATGTGGCAAAAACCAGGGAGATGGTGTTTGATTTTGGAGGAAGAGGACGGTGACGAGTCCTGTTTACATTCAGGGAGAAGAAGTGGCGGAGGTGGAGGAGTACAACTAGCTGGGTGTTCACCCCAACAACAGACTTGGCTGGAAAACTGAGACCAAGGCCGTTTACAAGAAGGGGATGAGCAGACTCTTTTTTCTAAGGAAGCCGTGATCCTTGAATGTGTGCAGCAGGATGGTGGAAATCTTTTGCCAGTCTGTTGTGGAGTCTGCGGTCTTCTTTGTGGTCGGGGAGGCAGCATCGGTGCTGGTGAGGGAAAAAGACAAAATAAGCTGATAAAAAGGCTAGATCCATCCTTAGCTGCAACCCGGAGTTAGTGCCGGATCATACTGTTCTACATTATGGACAATCGGGCGCATCCTCTGCATGACCAGCTGAATCAGCAACGGAGCGTCTTTTCGAGCAGACACCGCTGGCGCAACGATCGTTGCACAATTAGCTTAACAACAGTTCATCTTTCTGCGACATTGAGAACACACATCATAGTACAATAGCCTGCTTTAGATCTTTCCTTTATATCCTATATTATTATTGCAAATTGGTACATTATTATAGTTCTATATTTTATTTTTCATAAAGTCTGCACATTTCTAAGTGAGTCTTTAAATGTTGCTGCCGTAACGAATTTCCCACTCAGGGTCAAATGCGCATGCGTCGAGGTCTGAGGTGATCCCGCATTTCGTGCATTTGCTCAGTAGACGAAAGGTTCAGAAGGATCGGCCGCAGGTAGGAGGGGGCTCCGGGCGTTGGTCTTCGGCCACACTGGTCCTACACCCCGGGGCAGCCCCGATGCTTTCCTTCTTTCTGAGCCCCTCAATCTGTACCCGGGCCCCAGGGACCTTTCGGCTGATAAGCGCTGGAGCTGCAGCCAGCTCTGCGGCGCATGCGCATCGCTGGTGGGTAGCTAGGTTTCTGGTTCGTCTGGCATTCTGGGTAAAGAGGCAGCCATGGGTGAAACAGCCAGACTTTTCCCTGTAGAGGCGGAGGGAATGGTGGGAGCGGATGTATCTCCCAAACACTGCTAAGTTCCAGCTATGTAAATCCGAAGATTAGGAACTCAGAACAAAAATATAGTTCCGAGTTAATCTCAGATGAAGAGTCTAACTTCGAGTCCGTGAAAATGTCATTTAGTGCTGTATAGAAAAAAAACCTTCCCTCAGCTTTAGTATTCTCTGAGCAAATAAGGATATAAAACACCTTTGTCCTCGATTACAAGTAACTTGTGGCTTTCACATCACAAAAGTGCCACACTCGAATAACTACTGCCCTCCCCTTCATATTCTTTGGCATTGTCTTCGATGGCTTCATTACTGTCAATCAGATCGGGAGAGGGGATCCGAGGAACAAGAAAATCTCCAGGATCAGACATGTAGTAACAAAGGCTCTGTGTTGTCTTGTGGAACATGACCAGAACTTGAAATAATACCAAAGGACAGAGACAGACTGAGCCAAGTCACAGGCTGATTGAAGGCAGAAATAGCCCATTCTCATACTGACAGGAATACAGTCAGATAATTTGCTGGTCAGTTAGAATGCTTGATCCTTGTCCAGTTAGAAGATGAGGAGTTCACAAATATACATCGAAATCTACAGTGCATTACTAACCCTTCGGCTCCAACTTGAGCTGAACTTTATAACGTTGTGATGCCAGAGCTCACGAGAGACTAAAGTCTCACCTGAAATATTGTCCTTCACACACTGATATCTTTTGCAAATATTTTTACAGGTTTAAAATGCCAGAACACTTGTGCACGGGTATCTCAAACACAGCAGCACGTCAGTTTCGCTGTCTGTGAATTGATATTTAAGGAGTGAGCATATATTTTCTTTGTAACAACAACACATCTGTTGTCGATCCTTGGAGATGAAGAACTATCTCATCCAACCTGGAAATGTATTTTGCGCCTGAAATGAAGTTTTCTCTGTTGTAACTCGGTGTTATTCACTGGAACCAGGGTGCTGAGAGCACACCAGCATTTGTTCTACCACTGCATTGATTCTACAAGCGATTCAAATGTCTGACATTCACCTGCTCTGTGTGTGGGAGGGGAACTACTCAGTCATCCAGCCTGAAGATACATCAGCAAGTTCACACCGTAGTGAGATGCTCCACCTGTTCCGACTGTGAGAAGCAATTCATTCTGCAATTGAATCTGAAGATATATCCGAAAATTTACCAGCTCAGATGGTGAGAAGGCACTCACACACTCAACCATAAATCCAGACGCTGATGACGGGATTCCTCTACTAGACACTCATCAACTTCCCTGGCGATCCCTGTCAGCCGCAGAACACCGAAGGACGGAACAAAAACAGGAAAAGCTGGAAACATCATCCAGGGAAAACAGATTGTGTGGAAAGATATTTAAGGTGGCTCTTCTCAGAACTGTTCTCAGAGATGCTCCTGACACGAGTGTTAACTGGTTTCTCTTTGCTGCGTGGGGTTTAGTTTTTCCAGTATTCTGGTTCCTAATCAAGTATTTGCCACTTCACTGACTTTACCACAGAACATTGAGTGGTTCCAACAGACTCAGCGCAATCTCACATGATGACTCACATTAAATGCATTGCAGGAAAACGGGGGACATGAATTCTATGGCCAGCAGCAAACTCGGTACCGTCGTCAGGTGTCTGTAACGGCGTAATATAATACATTCCACAGTACTGATAACTATGAAGCAACGCGTCGGTTGTGTTAATGGATCAGCAATTACTTCATTGTGTTGTCCATCAACTGCTTCACCTTCAGTCATACCGCAGATATTTATTAAAAATCCACAGGTTTTACACTGCAACATGGAACTCCTCTCATTTGCTGAATTGTTACTACCAAAATATGGTTTTATTGTTCCACCTAACTCAGACAACCGTTCAAATACAAATGCAGACAATCGATTCCTTTAATCTCAACGAGCTGTGTAAACACAATATTCCCAGATACAGTTCAGTGCTACAAGACCAAAGGCACAGAGACAACATCACGTCATTGAAGACAAACATCTGGAAGATCGCTGCCTAACCCGTTGAATTCCAGAGATATTGGACGATTCGCTAAATTCCTGCAGCAGTTTGTTTTCGATCCAGATCCCAGAATCCACGTTCCCGCTGCTTCCATTCCATTCCTGAAATGCGGAACGCAGGGACTGGGCAGGTGACAGTGGAAAGCAGCGGCAGAAACAATCACAACATTGGAATTAAACTTCAGTCTCCAGCAACAGCTTACCTGGAATTCCAAAGGTTGAAATAAAAGGATAGTAAACTTCTTGTATCCGCCGAATGACTGGAAACTCCATTTCAGTGAGAATCCGTGACTTCAGTTACTCCGGAATTCACAGCACCGGCAGACGCTCTCAGCTGATGCGTTCAAAACTGTCTTGATTTATACAGACACTCGGTCTTCAGAGATATGGTTGTAACCCTGATTAACTTTCTTTGTTACAGTTATTTGAACAAACACTTTAATTCAACACCATTTTCTCTGACGTAAATATTCGGCCGATTCAAGCCAGGCCTATCAATATTCCCTCAGCAGTGACTCACCTGGTGGAAATAATGCCGGGGTTCTAATGACAAACAATGAGCTTTGTCACTTAGTAGCCGCATCTCACGTTTTTGTTGGCTAAATTTTCATCAGTGAACAGCCTTTAGAATTCTCGGTAAGGCACAGTGTCATCTGCCTCTGTGGTTTCCATTTAGAACCGTCCCTCAGTCCCTCAATTCCCTCTTGGCCACACACACACACACACACACACACACACACACACACACACACACACACACACACACACACACACACACACACACACACACACACACACACACACACACACACACACACACACACACACACACACCGACTGTGCTTTGTCACAGCGCATCCACATTTACTGAGCTCCAGCATTTTGTGATGTTACTGATGTAATAGTCGACCATGAGCATCTCAAATCTGACGGTGGCCGAACGAGAATTGAGAAGAAATATTTCAATCTTCAAAGGAATGAGCAGACCGGTTAAATAATACAAATGGTAGTCTCAAATGGGAACTGAACCGATGCAGGATGGATCGGACTGAATGGCAAGCGTCAGATATAAGTTTAGATGTGTGTGTGTGTGTGTGTGTGTGTGTGTGTGTGTGTGTGTGTGTGTGTGTGTGTGTGTGTGTGTGTGTGTGTGTGTGTGTGTGTGTGTGTGTGTGTGTGTGTGTGAGAGAGAGAGAGAGAGGCAGACAGACAGATAGATTGGCACCGACACTGTTTTCACACAGCCGACTGACATTTGCCTCTCCCGCACAGCTCAGCACGTCACGGAAACCTGCCTCCCCACCGTGGGCTCTGCCTTTACTTCTCTTGTCTTAATAAAGCAGCCAGTATGATCAAGGGCACACCCATCCCATTCCAAAGCCTAATAACACATGACATCTGGCTCAAGGTCAGCTTCTACCCATTGTTATGAGGACAATGAATCTGTACAATAATGTTATGATGATCTAAGAATATTCTCTAGTATGAGAAGGACTGGGCCTCAATCTGCTGGATGAGGATCTTGCACCTTATTGTCCCCCTGCCGGTGGTGAAGTGGCATCCGCACCGGTATTCGAGGCGAATGGTTATATTAGAATACAACCAGCTTCTTGCAAAGCATAAAGATGCTAAAGAAACGCTCTCTCCGTCCACATCTCTCTGATAGCACAGGGAAATGTTTTTGCGTCTGGATTTTTTTCACCTTAAGTGTGTTTCTGCGATCGTTAGAGCCTGCAATTGACTGTTTCGGAGATCGTTTGGGCCATCTGGCACTTTGCTTGCTCCGAGAAGATTCTGGGACCGGCTCGTTTGAGAAGAAACTCCGAGGCGTGTCGGGAGCCAATGTTCGACTCCGTATTGCCGTTTAACGTGTCCATTGGCTCGGCACAAACTTGGCTTGTTCGCGAACTCTGCTATCGCCACGTGGCTGAGCGATAGGAAAACTGCCTTCCATAAGGAACACACGTCTCGGGTCGGTATGATTTGGGTTCAACCAAACAGGAAAGTTTGAATGTTATGACGAGGGACCATTAACTCTGGTGACTGCCTAGTAAATCCTGTTCAATGCACAGCTGCTGTTCGCCCGGAAATAACAGACTGTATACTGGCATAAAATTACAAAGGAAATATATTTACTAATATTTCAACTTTAACAAAAATTTAGCAGAAAATAAATGGACCATTACAGTTAAACCAGTGTGAATATGCACATAAACGCTGGAGCTCTTTCCGTGGTAGGGGTTGTATCGCTTTTCTGAGATACTCAATGTTAATCACAAGTCAAAGGGAGAACTTTCGAAGAATGGCCCGAATAAACTGGATAGCTCAGAATTATTGGCAATTCCACCTTGAAATTATTCGTCTGCACAAAGCGCTCCTCGCAGTGGTGTCTGCCCTTCAGGCGGGGGCAAACGTCTTCCCTTGTGCCCTTCTCCACACCCGAAACGAGACTGCTGCCCTGAAATCTGATCCCGCCCGGCTCTTTCCAAACTTTCATAGCATCCACTGGGCGCAATGTTACAACATGATCCAAAATGAACTCAATTGGCTGACACAACATTCCTAAGTTCGGCAAATGGCTCCTTTTATTTAGCCGAAGACAAAACACTAGTCTGTGAAGCTTAACTACAAGACATACTGCGTTTGCAGGGTCAAAAATGCTAAAATAAAAATAACTCACAGCATAGCAGTAGAAGTACAATAAAACAAGGTCTTAACCAGGGCATTACACTACTAACTACTCCGGCTATTTGAACGAGGATCATTTCCATTGTATTGATCTCACCACTGCCTCAGGAGCCACAACGACATACGACATGAAACATGCTGATAGCCAAACATGTCAGCACCATCCCAGGTATCGTCCACAGCTGGTGTCATTTGCCTGCTTTTGTCCATAACTCTCTAAACATTTTCTATCATGTACAAATATTTCAATCGTTATAATTGAACCCGGCTGTATTATTTCTTCTGGCAACTTCAAGGTTGATCATTCCAGATCATTCAACGTCAGTTCCAATAGAAAAGTTCAAAGAGGAATGAAATAATTGTTAAACCGGATGCACCACACACACACACACACACACACACACACACACACACACACACACACACACACACACACACACACACACACACACAAAATAACAAGATAAAAAAAACACAAGATTAAAAAAACACAGAAGATGAAACATACCATATGTAGATAGATTAATTACACCAAACAACAAATATTTTTGGAAGCGCTTCCTTCGTATTTCTTCGTGTTTCTTTATGTTAGTCCGTTTGAAGCTGATTTGCGCAGAAGAAGCCCGAATGGGAATGCAGGAAATGAAGCTTTAGCGACATAATACACTTCATGGTTTGGTATACATGAATCACGTTGTCCACCATCTACACGACGTTTGGTGCCCTGTAGTTGCCTAGCAAATTTAAAACCATAAGACCATAATATAAAAGATCAGAAGTAGGCTATTCGGCCCAACGAGTCTACGCCGCCATTCAATCATGGGCTGATCCAATTCTTCCAGTCATCCCCACTCCCTGCTTATATCCCATCCAATTTGATGCCCTGGCTAATCAAGAACCTATCTATCTCTGCCATGAATATACCAATTGGGTATAAATACCACCAGACTAGACATGACCAGGCATCATCCCTGATGAAGATGGCAGTTGTTCTTATCGAAAAGTCGGTTCAAATCGACAACTGCTCCCGACTGTAACGCCAATAAAGTTTTGTTTGTCATATTCGCCATGAAAGCTCCAGATCCTCTTAAGAGGGGTTAATTCAAATAGTTTTTTTTCACTGATGCCAGGTGAGTCCCGACCTAGAGCTCATAGGTTCAGGCTGAAAGGTGGAATATTTAAGGGGAACCTGAGAAGGAACGTCTTCACACATACGGTCGTGCGAATGTGGAATGAGCTGCCAGAGGAACAGGCGACTGCAAGTTGAATTTCAACAGTCAAGGCAGGATTCACTGAGTGAATGGCCAGGAAGGAGAAGGAGGATTATGGCCTGGTTCGGGTCGATGAGGTTAGGAACAAAAACTGTTAGGCACGGAGTAGATGGGACAATGGGCCTGTTTCTGCGCTGCAGTGCTCTATCATTCAATGATACAAAGGTTGGTGATCAGCAGATAGTGCTGAAGACTCTATGTAACAATAGGACATTGATATAATGCAGAACTAAGCTGAAAAGAGGCAGATGCGAGTCAATCCGTAAATTCACTTTGTAAGTCCAAACTTGAAGGCAGAAACGGTGTTAATGGTGATTATTGAGAGAGATCTCAAGAGTACAATGCAAGAGTGGTTAAGAAGGTATATTTATGACTTTAAGTATTTGGTAGATTGAATTCAAATTCATGAGGTAACGTAGCAGGTCTGTAAATATCTGGTTAGACCACATTTGAAATTGTCACGATTTCCGCTGGAAATATCGAAACCTAGTTGCATAGGAAAGACAAGACTCCAATGTAGAGATGGCGATAACATTTTATTCACAATAATTCCCAAAGAACATCGGCAGCTAGGTCAAGCAACGGTGCCAGAAGTAATTCGGCTTCTGCTTAAATAATAGAAGTGACAGAATCGCTGAGCCTACAAAAATAGACTTAACAATGGGCACCAGAAGACCAACAGGAAACGAGTCCCGTGAGAAAAACACAAGGAACTCTGAACAGCAATTAACCAATTAGCTGCTCTAAAAACGTCGGCGCCCAATGCTCACCGGCTCCCCCAACAGGCTCTGAGAACTCATTACAGGAACACCGTGTTCATTTCGTTTTGACTTATTATTGGAAGAATGTGAAAGCTTTAGAAGATGCAGACGAAAATTACCAGAGACGTGCCTTGATTAGACAGAGTGGCTCACGATGATAGGCTGAGTGCGTTAGGGCTTTTCCTTTTGGAGAGGAGGACAAGTGGTGACTTGACAGACGTATACAAGATTATTAGAGGCAAAAACAGTTGCAGACTGTTCCCCAGAGCAAACGTGGCTAATTCAAGGGGAATTACAGGGTGGTGAGGGATCCAGGGGTTTTACCTTTATGCACCAGGCGGTTTGCGATTCAGAGGTTTTAAATTTACACACGGGGGTGGCAGATGTGTGGCACACAATGTTCAGGGTAGTGCAGAGGAATGTATATCAGATACATTTATAAGACTCAGATGGGCACCAGTTTAAAATAACAATGGAGGGCTATGTGGACTGGAAGAGCTAAGATTAATTTTAGAGTGGGTTAAAAGGGTGGCACAACATTGTGGGCTGAGTAGCCTGCATTGTGCTGTACTCCTCAATGCTCTGTGATCCAGAAAGAAGCCATCCCAGTATATAAACAGAATGTTAATGGTGTCTGACATCCCTGACTTTATTGGACGGGGCAGTGAGCACAAGATCAATGGACACCCTTTGCAGCTTCATGGAAGATTGTTGGGCCGCAACTGGAGTAGTGTGTGCAATTCTGGTCACCATTTCAGAGTCGGGACGCTGTGAAGAGATACAGGTAATATTTACCAGGATGCTGTCTGTCCTAATGTTTATGAGCAGAAATTAGACGTTGAACAATCATGGGTTCTCATTGGAAGCCGAAGACTGGGGGGTAAGTTATTAGAAATTAGTAACATTATGGGGCATTGATACTGTGGTCTGGGGCTCCCAAATTTTATTGTTAATGGCCAATTCCATTAAGCAAGGAGTCCGCAGACATGCAAGAAGTAAGAGGTCGAGATCAAAAGGGATGGGTGGGGCGTTTTCTCCGTCCATTTTCCCCAGTAATCAATGTAACCTAAGACCATCCTCACTATCAAGACCAGCATATTTTGTGTTATCTTCAATCTGCTTAGATTGGTTTCCTTTGTCAAAAAGTTATCTGGGAATACACATAGATAAATAAGCATAATATCACTGCTCCAGTAAAGCAGGAACACTTGTATATTATCAGATACAGAAACAATTACCCACTCACATGGGAATATCATGAATGTGTCTTTCATTGCTAGGTTTTATACCATAAGACAAAGGAGCAGAAGTCGGCCATTCGGCCCATCGAGTCTGCTCCGCCATTTCATCATGAGCTGATCCAATCTCCCCTTTAGTCCCATTCCCCCGCCTTCTCACCATAATCTTTGATGCCTTGGCTACTTAGATTCGTATCAATCTCTGCCTTAAATACACCCAATGACCCGGCCTCCACTGCCGCCCGTGGCAACAAATTCCACAGATTCACCACCCTCTGGCTAAAAATTTTTTTTCGCATCTCAGTTCTGAATGGGCGCCCTGCAATCTTTAAGTCATGTCCTCTCGTACTAGACTCCTCCACCATGGGAAACAACTTTGCCACATCCACTCTGTCCATGCCTTTCAATATGCAAAATGTTTCTATGAGGTCCTCATAGAAGCTCATTCTTCTAAACTCCAAGGAGTACAGTCCAAGAGCGGTCAAACGTTCCTCATATGTTAACTCTCTCATTTCCAGAATCATTACAGTGAATCTTCTCTGAACCCTCTCCAATGTCAGCACACCCTTTCTTAAATAAGTAGCCCAAAACTGCACACAGTATTCCAAGTGACGTCTTACCAGTGCCTTGTAGAGCATCAACATCACATCCCTGCTCCTATACTCTATTCCTCTAGAAATGAATGCCAACATTGCATTCGCGTTCTTCACCACCGATTCAACCTGGAGGTTAACCTCAAGGGTATCCTGCATGAGGACTCCCAAGTCCCGTTGCATCTCAGAACTTTGAATTCTCTCCCCATTTAAACAATAGTCTGCCTGTTTATTTCTTCTACCAAAGTGCATGACTGTACACTTTCCGACATTTTAATTCATTTGCCACTTCTTTGCCCATTCCCCCAATCTATCCAAGTCTCTCTGCATTCCCACGCACTCAATCATTGACAACTAATAGGCAATGGCAGAATGGAAACAATGCCCTTGAACATAAAATCCTGTAAAAAGTAGAGAATACAGCCCAGTTCATCAGGGACAAAGATCTCTGAACTATTCAACACATCTACATGAAGGGTTATCACAGGAAGGCAGCATCCATTATCAGGAACCCCCAACACCTCTCTCCTCACTGCTGCCATCAAGATGGTTGTGCAGGAGCCTCAGATCTCACACCACCATATTGAGAAAGTTACTGCCACTCGACCATTAGGTTCTTAATCCAAAGGGGTAACTTCACTAATTCCCAGCCAACTGGTTCACTTCAAGAACTCTTCATCTCATGTTCTCAGTATTTAGTGCCTAATTATTATTATTATTTCTTCTTTTCATATTTGCAGTTTGATGCCCACTGAACTCTGATTGAACGCCTTAGTGGGGCGGTCTTCCATTGATTCTGTTCTGATTATTATTCTGTAGATTTATTGAGTGTGCTTGGAAGAAAATGAATCTCACGATTGCCTATAGTTACGTATACGTGCTTTAATAATAAAATTTAGTTCGAAGTTTGAAAAGAGTAATTTGCTTATCAATAAATTCAGAAAATGCAGAAGGATGTCTCTATGGATAATTATGCATTTTTGCTTAGAAATTTCCACCCACCACCATTCCAGATTCACCAGCACAAAATTTCCCCACCACCACCACAGCTACCAATATATTGGATGCAGAGATAGAGATATATTGGATGCATGACTGTAATCCTCTTCTTCCTGCGTTCTCTGTTCCATTTAACCTTTCTTACTTGGACAGGACGTACTTGCAAAGGGTCTGCTCTCTCAGCATCTTACGTACCTGTGGAAAAGGGCAGTCCGATGATGCAGAATGTGGGAAGAAACATGGTTAATTTGAACTGTCACACAAGAGGAAATCTGCACATGCTGCAAATCCAAACAACACACACACACTATGCTGGAGGAACTCAGTGGGCCAGGTAATATCTATGGACAAGAGTACAGTCGATGATTTGGCTCGAGACCCTTGAGCACGATGTATCTATCATCAAGGATGCCCACCATTCAGACCATGCTCTCTTCTTGCTGCAGCAATTGAGCAGGAGATACAGGAGTCTGAGGTCTCACACCACCAGGATAAGGACAGTTATTATCCTTCAACCATCAGTCTGCTGAACCAACGTAGATAACTTCACTCACCTCAGTACTAAACTGATTCTACAACCTGTAGACTTACTTTCACTGACTCCACAGCTCATGTTTTCAATATTATATACTGATCTATCTCTCTACAGTGCCCCCTAAACGTATTCAGCCCTCAACCCTTTTTCACATAAATGAGTACGTATTACAACCAGTGGTTTTGGTCAATTTAACTGCGTATTTTCAGAATTGGAAAGCATGAACATCAACATGGATACTGCCTGGTCTGCTGTGTTCTCCCAGCATTTTGTGTGCAAATCACACTGTCAGGTTCATAACCCTTTGTTAGACAACAGAATGCTCCCCTCTACCCATCATTATCCACAGAAATCCATTACTTAACACCATGGGAATCCCTGTCCTTCACAACAAGAACCACATTCTCAAAACACTGGAAGATTTCATCTCTTCCAAATCAGACCATTCATGTGTCTCATTAATCGCCAACCAACCAATCCCCTTCCAACACACCAGAGAACAGCACCTCTTCACAGCTCATGGAAACCACCCTGTGTGGGCACCAGGGGAAGCATTTTCACCATCACAGCAGGGGTCTTGTTTTCCAAACCAACGAGGTCACTCACTCTGCGTGCAAGGCTATCTTTTTCTTGAAAGACAGTCCCTGCTCCAAAGCAAAAATAGCTTCTTCCTACAAAATATGCATTCCACTTTCACTTGATTGGGGATCAAGCCAATTATTCAGATCCCTCCCCCCAGGAAAAAAAGAAACAGACGCATGGATTGTATGCTGCAACTCCAAAAAGAAAGCTAGAGAACACTTTCAACTCCCTCCATATAGGGTATTCCATAAGCCCCCTCAAAACAAGCCAAATTCCTTTGTCACACATCAGAAAAATAACTAACCATATTACAGACAGCCTTTCGCATTGCAATATATTCCCATCTCTTAAACAGAGCAAAGTATTTCTCTCCCAAACCACACCTCTTTCCCAGCCAGTTCCAACAAAGGTTCCTTGAGATGAAGCATAAAATCTGGTTCTTCTGCCGAGTGCTGCTTGTACTGAATGGTGTTCCCAGCCTATTTTGTGCGCATTCTTCACCCATCCTCCTATACCACTGGAAGGACAAAAATGGAACTGATGGAATTCCCACCTACCTCCCACGTATAACTGCATATTCCATTTCACAAAACAAGTGGAATTGCTACTTCCTTTACACAAGTGAGGAGATAATCTTCATTCCAAAGCTGAGGGAAAAGGTTCAACTCATACCATAGAATGCCTTCTATTCTTCAAACCAGGGGAAACTGATCTATTCAAAGCGAAGGGAAAACTATGTCATCGAACAAAGGAATGGTCAGTGACCACCACCACCACCGAACTCTGGTAACTGAAGCTGAGTGGCGATATCAGTCATTGGGAAATGTGATGGGAAACACTATGGTATCTGGAAATGATGGAGCAGGGATGACTGAGGAATGGCTAATTATGAAATGTAGGGTGGTTAAACCACAATGATGATAAACTGAAGTAATATCGGTCGTGGAAGTTAAGTAATTTTAACACAACAACAAATTAAGAGTAACATCTGTACCTCCAGAGTAGGGCAGGCAACATTCCCTGAGAAGCAGTGGGGTTGACTGGTTACTGGGCATTCTCTGCGATTGGCAGACTGAATGAGCAACAAGTTTAAAATAATTTGTAGAAAATACAAAGGCTAGATGGATAATCATACAATTTTATCATCGAGTTCCCACCATCATCCCAGATTCCCCATCACCAGCAACCCCACCCATTATCCAGTAATATACTGAGCGTAATTCAGGAACCAGAGTATCAATTCCTTTCCCTCCCCCTGCATTCTCTATTCTGTGTAACCTTTGCACTTGGACAAGACATACTTGATCTCTCGGCTTCTCACCTATTGAATAGGGCAGACGATGGTGAAGGACAGATAAAGGAACATAGTGAGACAGCACTGTGTGGGAATGATGTCTCAGACCAGGACAGAAGAGGCCCCCTCACAGCTCCCCCATCTCCCACAGAATCCATCACTGGACATCAAGAGATTGCTTCTCCTTCACACCAAGAATAACACCCACTAAACGGTTGGAGAATCCCATTCCTTCTGCATCAGACAATTCACATTCCATATAAATCAACAAGTATCACTACCCCTAGCAATCACCTTTAAGCACATTGGATGTCATCCTTCACTCAAAGTAAATGGAAATATCCGTGTGTGGACACCAGGGCAATCATCTTCCCCAAAACACTCAAGTAACTCCTCTTTCAAAACAATGAAGATCCAACACATGCAGGAGATTCACCTTCCTCCAAACCGTGACAGTCTCTACACAACAGTACAGATAATCCTTCCATAAGGATTTCCATCTCAGACTACTTATTCCAACTCTTGCCTCTCCTCCCCCAAATAAAATGGAATACTACCCACAACCTGCAAAGTAACCTGGGAATTCCTTCCACCTCTTTCAGTCCAGATCAGGGGTTCCTAACTTTCAGTCCACAGTACCTGGAGTAATGGCAAGGTTCCATGGGATAAAAACCCCTGGTCATCGTTATGTCTCTCCATGACCATGATTGTTCAATAATTCAAAATCTGACAACATAGAATCTGAAATTCGTACTCTTTTCAAACATGCACAACTACAAATAAATGAATGACAGAAAACGTGAGAACCTGAAAGCCCCCATCCCTCCCTTACATAAGCAGCAGCAAAAGCATCAACACTCCCCTCTCCCCCCTCCCCACATTTGCTTCAGCAAAAACATCAACACCCCACCACCCCCACCCCCACCATGCAAACAACACAAACTTTTCTACAGAAGTGCTTTGCCATCGCCTTCTTCTGGGCAGTGTTGTTAAAAGATGGGTGATGCCAGACATTATTGATAAACTTTAGATTTTGTCCGTCTGGAGTTGCATGATCAGGATATGTGATCTGCACCAGCTGCTCATACGACCATTCATCACCTGCAATCATGGTTTCTCATGACCCTGAACACAGGGCTTAAGCAGGTGTTACACCTTATCCAAGGGTGACCAGCAGGCTAATAGAGGCAAACAGCAGCCTAACACCTCACTTGGTAGAGATGCATCTCCAAACTGCCTCCCAAAGTTGATTGCACTAATCCCTCAAACCAGTTAAAGCCCTTTACCGACAACAGAAATCTCAATTGTATCTGGCAATGGAAGAGAAAGGCTGGTTGGGGAAGTAATAACTATGAAAAGGTGGGTCAGTCAGCCCACGGTGATAGAGAGTTTAAGTAGGTTTGATTGTGGTAGGGAAAGAAAGTTAACTACAAATGGCAATTTGGGAGTAGCAACTGCCCTTCGTATACAATGAGAAACAGTGGTCACCATGCATGAGAGGGGAAAATTCAGGCTCACTGCGATGCGGTGGTACAACCACAGCTATATTTCTCAGAATTTTCAAACCTGAATGAATGTGCAATAAATGTCTCACCAGACGGAGATAATCCTCGGAGCTTCCCTGGCTGTTCTGTCCAACATATAACACTTGGACCGTGTTAATCATCTTCTCACATTCCTCCTTCGTTGGGAGCCGTTTGACTAGAAGATCGAAGCATTTTTGAGTCATATTTCCACCCAGCCTGTCCCAGAGGCAGCAACACCCACATTTATGGGGATTGTGAAGGTAAAATCAGAAACCACGTTGCCAGAGGATGTAGCACATCATGATCTGCACTTATTTGCAAAGGGGGCTCTCCAGGGTCAGAAGGTTGAGTGGGCGGGGATGGATGACAATTGCTAGAGACAGGTGACAGGAAGGGTTCTCACCTGAGTTTAATTTGAATGCAACTAGTGGGATTAAGTGATCTTCACAGATGAGATGTATGGACTGTCACAGAAAGATGCAGTTTGAAGTGTGTGGAGTAAAGGGTGGGGACATACAGTGAGAAGGTATAGAGACCATCAGAGAGCAAGGGTGATGGTGAAGCACAGAAGCTATAGACTGAGGAAATGTAAGCAGAGCATGTGCTGTGATATTTACACAAGGAATACAATAGTTTCAGAGGGGTTCCTCCAACAATGGGCTAATATGGCATTTGTTCCTGCATTCTGTGGGAGGACCACACATGATGTCATTGGGCACAAACTCTGACTGAGGATTCTCCACCAAACAAACATCAACCCAACCCCCCACACACTGTCACAATATATGTGAGCACGTTTGTTTCTCTTGGGCAGAGGATGTTTCTGGAATTGGTGTTCGAGTTGATGACTCGCTGTGTCTTTCACCTTTGAAAGTCAGCAGATGCAGACAAGAAAGCAAAGAACAAACAAAATATATCAGAGTGAGACTGGTGTTGGAGGAACGGAGGATTTCCAACAGCTGTGAAATTGCTTTCCCAAATCAAATTGCTTTCCCAAACAACTGTTACTGCCTTCAATATGAAACAGAGTGAACTTCCAGGATGCAGAATTCCTTTCAGTAATCCTCACCACCACTACACAAGCTTGCAGACCCTTTTGGTGCAGTGGCCATATCCAGGCCAGGTTCTCCAGTCACAGCTCTCTGGAAATCGCATGCTGTGTCTATGTGCAGGTCAGTAGCAAGTGAAATAAGTGGAGAAGAGTAGGAACCACCAGAGAGATTGGAGGTGACATCATGTGCAGATACGTCAGTGATCGATCAGTGTCAACCAGGTTACAATTTCAACCTGAGATACACAATACAGTTGTGCCATTCACACATCCATCTTCACTTCACTCTACTCTTTCACCTTGCATCCCATCACTCAGTGCTCACTGTCCATCGCCATTTCCCAAGGCACCAAGTCCCTCTCACTTCTCACCTACTCCACAGTTATCACTTCTTAGGATTCACTCTATCTTACTCTGAAGAGTCACTCCAACTATCACTCCCCTCGCCCTGTCTCATTTCCTTCTGAGTCACTCTACCCATTATTGAGATACTCCATCCCATGGCTGGTCACACAATTCCTCCATCCTTCATCACCTTTCACATCATTCTTTATTGCAACCTCTGCTGGCGATCCTGCCATCTCGACTTGCTCCACTAGGCATTCTTTCCTCTGTCTCCATTAGTGTTCCCCTCCAGACCCAGTTACCCAATCTTCTCTTTCTAACACCAACACTGCCTCAACACTATGAGCCTAGCAAAACCAGCCCTATTCATCAGTTCATGATAGAATCTACAACATATTCTCATATATCTTTTTATTATTATTTGGATAGTTTGACTTCTTTTGCACATTGGTTGCTCGTCAGAATTTGTTATTTATGGCGTTCCATAAGTTTGATTATAGCTCTTTATTTTCCAGTAAATGTCAGCAGGAAAAAGAATCTTAAGGTGCACACGTATTCACTTTAATAATGACTTTACTTGAATTTTGAACCTCTCCTCATCCTATTTATTACTCCACGATACAACCTTTCCAAAAGGACCTAACATTGCTTCACACCTCCAGCATTCTCCAACACTCAAGTCCTTCAATGACCTCAAATGCAGCAACACATCGAATTCTGCTCATTACTGGAACATGGTGTGCCACTGATGTCACCATCTTTCACGTATCCTTCATTTCCCATGCTCCGTATACAGCCTGCTCCCGAGTCTCCATCATTCTCCAGTGATAACCCAATCAGTTTCCTATCCTGGCATCTCCTAGCCCTCAGCTACCCGATCAGAATTCCTTCCATTTGATAAACTTATCCAAAACCAGTGATATCTTGACACACCTATCACTTGGTGTTCATGCTTCTGACCACATTGTCATTCATGAACCTACTGTTGCTTACCATTGTTGACTGTCTGCTCAATCACCCAGCTTCGAATAAATCCTGAAGGGATTTGAACCATTCCCACGGACTACTTAAATGTCATTGTCCATTAAATCCCAGGTTTCTGCCCTTGTATTCTGGCTACCACTCCATCTCACTGGCTCCATGAGCTCAACCTTTGACCAACGTGCTTACTAACCACCGTGGAAATGGGCACTACCATTTTGAGTGATCTAAGATAGCGCTGAAATGTGGCAGAGAGGGGAAAGATGAAAAACTGATATAATTCACCCCTACTTTACTGGATGCCCAGCAGGTGATTTAATCAATGAGACATTCTTGGTCAGAGTGGGAGAGACAGAATGAACCCCACAGGCACATGGTTTGGTACCTTTGGGTGTGTCTCCCGCTGGGACAGATGATGGTTCCTGGGTGTGTTCTCCAGTTGATGAATCGCCGGCTTCATCACTTGTGGATTTTTTGATATCTGGAATAAAACAACAGAGAGTGGGGAGTGTGGACTCTAGGAAAAGGCATCAGTCTGGGACAGACATCTGGGGAGCAGAGGACTTGATCCAAGCAGAAATTAACATGATTCCTCTACCTTCTTATCTTTCCCTCCCAAACAATTGATAACCCCTTTCTTCCGATTCAGGATGAGTTTCATAGAGAAATGTGGGACACAATAATCCCCACTAATGACACCTGAGCTTGAACTCCCCGCTGTTTACATGGACAGTTGCAGAGCAGGTTCTTTCCATCCATTCTTGCAATTTCTGCCATACATCATGGCATGATTCCCATCTAATATTCCTTATTCCTCTCCTCTTGATATTAGCTGAGGGGAAATTTTGAATGTCTTTTACCTGAGGATGTTCCTCTTGTTGGATTAAGGGATGGTTCCTGCAAGTTCTCACTAGTCGCTGTTCTTTTTGGACATCTATTTGTGGAACTTTCAAGGTCTGAAATTAATGGACAGACACGGGAGAGTGTTAGATATATATCATAAGGCTTGGAACATTCACCAAACTTGTTTCCCCAGAACCCCCTCCACAGATTGTCATTCTGCCTCATCCTCCCAGTCTTGGCACAAATTAACAATGGAGTGATGCTGTGCAAAACCCTACTCTTCATTGATCGCAAACACTGAAACCTGAGGTTTCATGCCCCGGTGAGGTGCTGATCAACCTTGGACTAATTGTGGTTCCATCTCATTTCTTAATAAAATTTGACAGTTGATCTGGAAAAGAAGAAAGAAAGAACAGGAAATTTAAAGGAGTAAAAACAAGTTGAACAGATTCTAAGGGTAGAATTTGACTTCAGAGAAGAAGGATTATATTCATCAACAAGTGGTGTCTAATCTGGCAACACAACAACACGTAGGCCTTGAATACAAGTCATGCCCCACTTCCCTGTCTCCTGTCATTCATCTCAATATATCTATCCCTCACAACTGACAACTTGACTATTAAAGTTGTTCCTTGACTATTAAAATTCTTCCTGAATTATTCAAATTTCTCTCCTCAGTCCTGCACCTCGGCATTCACTTCCTTCAGTTATTTTACTCCCACCCATCTCCTATCTCTCCTCATTAGTATCCATCCCTCACATCCTATCACTTGGTCCATTGTTCCTGAATCAGTCAAATTCCTCTTTACAGTTCTGTACATTGTCATTTCGATGCTCTGAATTCACTTCCGTCAGTCACTTCACCTGGTTCACGCCACAGACCTGTCATCGCTCCTCCATAGGAACTTGGGGGAGGCTATTTTTCTACAGACGCTACAGCTGACACGTGCTTATGAATGTGGACAAAGTCACAGGATGTTAATATTTTGTACGGTCGGTTCCTAAGAGAACCCGGATCTGTTTTAAAATAGGTGAGTGTAAAAGAGGAGATATTGAGCTAGTTTGAGATAGGATAAGACTACAGCAAGCACCAAAACCAGCCTTCCATCATTCAAGAAATGCCCGTCACACCCCGTCATGTAAGGTTATAGAGCACTTACCCAGCCACCAGTTGCTGCATTCCGCATCCGCCTCCCATGAGAGGTCCACTGAGCTGACCCAAGTCATCCCATCCAGACGACCCCAACCTTTCCAACAGATGTTGGAACCCTCCTTGAAAGTTCCCTCCATTCCCACTCTGAGTCACTCCTTCCCTATACGTAAGACACTCCAGAATAAAAGTTGGATGCAACATCCAGGGATACTCAGATCTGACTCTGTCTGCTGCAGTCACTCTATTATCCACAACATCAGTACATTCATTAAACTTCATGTTTACCTCAATCTACAACACTACGTTCAGCCTGCTCACCCAAGTAGCATGCCCAGTGTCACAGCTGCTCATGGTGAACCTGAATATTTGTGTCCATCCCCATCATGCAACGCTCCAGTTACTCTATCAGTCCTCTCCCATCCCTGCATCCGTCACTCCTGCATTCAATCATCACACTCTTTCCTTTCATATGTCACTCTCCCCTTATTCCCTCCCTCAACCTATTGCTTCCTTCCTCACCCCTCTTTCCTCAGTCACCCCATCACCATTTTGATCCTCTTCCACCACTCTCTACTCTGTCACCCTCTCCCTCGGTCACTTCGTCACCCCACTCCTTTGGTCAGTCTCTCACCATTCTCCACTCAATCCCATGCACTTCTCAATTCTGGTTCAATCTCTCAGAAGAGGATTTCAGAGAGGAGTCTTTATAAAACAAATCCACACAACTGATACCTGAGCATGTATCTGGGTCCGTGATCGTAGACAAATCATTGCCTGACTCAGGTGTTGTCCCCTCAGGTTGGGGAGTTGGTACAGACGCTGGATCTGTAATAAACAGGGGTCCATGTTGGGAACAGAGAATTGACCACCCAGTTGGGACATAATTAAACTGAAGAGAACAACCGACAATAAAAACAGAACTGCAGGTGCCGTGAATCTAATACTGAAGCAGAAAACACAGGAATGCTCGGTTGGTCTGTCTGCATCCGTCAGAAAAAGAACAGAATCAACATTTCAGGTTCAAGGTCATATGTCAACAGTGATTGTCACCAGACTGATAAACTTGCCATTATCAATGTGTCCTCATTCTCCAAGCACAGCGCACTCCTTGAGTTATTACAAGACATTCACCTTCCTCACTTATCACTTTCCACATCTCTCCATCCAACATTCCTACTCTGAAGATGGATGGCATTAATCCCAACACCAGGAAAGAATTAATGATGAGAATTAATCTAAGGGAATTGGGGGTGCAGGAATTCACATTAAAAGGGTTACTGGGCATGGGTGAGAGAGCACAGGTCAGGGTACTTTTAGCTTTCTTAAGGGATGGAGGTTTTTTTTTTATAGGATATGAGGGATAAGCAGGAATAGGGTACTAGGATGGCTAAAGAAGGAAGGATAAAGTGTAGATTGGGGGTGTGTGCGTGTGTGTATGCATGTGCGTGTGCACGTGTGGATTTAGAATGTAAATCTATCGTCTGATCCACACCCTGGAGCAGAAGGTGGTTGTAATGCACCATTAAGCTGGTGCCAACCGCCGTAAAACATGAAAGAAGGAACACCAGGAAAGGCAGATATATTAAGCCGGCAGTACAGAGCTCCCCTGTGGCTACTCCCTCAAGAGCAAATTGTTTTGATACTGTTGAAGAAGCTGATCTTTCAAGGAAAACCAGCAGCAGCAGAGAATTCAGTGGTTCCAGCTGACCGGGGAAGGGTGAATGTGATCATCATCATCATCCCGTGCTCTGCTTTATGACATGGGCTATGATGATCTCTGTGAACATGATTGTTCTTGGCTTTTATTTTCTGCAGAGGTGGTTTGCCATTGCCTTCTTCTGAGCAGAGTCTTTACAAGATGGGTGGTCACAGCCATTATCCATACTCTTCAGAGATTGTTCGCCTGGTGTCAGTGGTTGCATAACCAGGATTTGTAATGTGTACCAGCTGATCATACGACCATCCACCATCTGCTCCCAGGGCTTTTTATGGGAAAATCAGGTAGTTGCAGGATCCCAAGAGAGGGAATTTTTAGAATGCCGATGACATGGATTTTTGTAGCAGCTTGTGTTTGAGTCCACAAAGGAAAAAACAATTCTGAAGTGGGTATTGTGTAATTACACTGATTTAATTAGGGAGCTTAAGGTAAAGAACCCTTTGGAGGCAGTGACCATAATATGCTGGAATTCACTCTTCAATTCCAGAGGCAGTCGCAAAAATGTATGATCATTACAGTTGAGTAAAGAGAATTCCAAAGGCATGAGAGAGGAGACAGCTGAATTTCATTGGAAGGGAACATTAGCAGGGATGATGGCAGAACAGCAATGCTGTGGTTTCTGGGAGCAATTCAGAAGTCACAGGGAAGATCTGTCCTAAAGAAATAGTGGCACTCTATAGGGAGGATGATGTAACTGTGACTGAGAAGAGAAATTAAAGGAAAAAAGGAGACCATATATTACAACAAAAAATACGGGGATGTTAGAGGTTTGGGTTTGCTTTCGTGTTGTTTTCCTTGCACCTCGTTTGTTGAGATTGACTGATATCCATGGAAATTTCTGAAATTTCATAGTGGCTGCCAGTCCTGCCCCTTCCTGTATCCAAGTGTCTCTAACAGCTCCAATATCTTAATTTCAGGTGATGACCCTGAGCTTATCCTCCTTTCCAATGAAACTTCTTGCATTGAAATACATACCGCTCAGGACACGAGTCATTGAACGTACTGATTCCTGACTTTGTCTGAGGTCTAAACAACATCTTTCTCCAAAAACTCTCCTATAGCTGTTCTGGCACTCTGGTTTTCATCCACTCCCCTCTGCAACTCTAGTTTAAATTCCACATGTAATTTTTTCAAACCTTCCCGGCGGGATATTAGTCCCCTTACAGTTCAGGTGCAAATCATCCCTCCTTGGAAGAGATCCCAGTGATCCAGAGATCTTGTGCCCTCCATGAAACACCAATTCCTTAGCCACATATTAAACTCTTTAATCGTCCTATTTCAGGCATCACTCGCACATGGCATGGATAACAATCCTGAGATTACAACCCTGGATGTCCTTCTCTTTAACTTAGCACCTAACTTCCTGAATTCCCTTTGAAGAACCTTGCCACTCTTCCTACCCATGTCATTGGTACCTACTGTACAGTGTCCATAACCTCTGGATGTTCACCCTCTCACTGAAGAAATCTGAGAACTCGATCCAAGATGTTCTGCACCCTAGTACCTGTGAAGCAATAAACCATCTGGGAATATCGTTGTCACCTACAGAGTCTCATTTTTGTTCCCCTAATTAATCAATCCCCTATCACTACAGGTCGCTGCTTCACTCCACTTTCTTTCTGAGTCACAGAGCCAGACTCAATGCGCGAGACCCAACTGCTGTGACTTTCCTCTGCTAGGAAATTCTCCAAAGTGGTATAACTGTTGTTGAGGGGGACGGCCAAAGGGATATTGGCTTTTTAAGATACTGACCTGCAGGAGACAAGTGCTGAAATTGCTAGGGCCCGAGCAGGGATCTTTAAATCATCCTTAACAACAGGTGAGATTCTGGATGATTGTCAGATAGCCAAATGTTGTTCTGCTGTTTAAGAAAGGCTCTAAAATAAACTGGGATTAGTGGATCTCGATGGAGAATGTTGGGAAATTAAACACTGATGGAACATGGAGACACGGCACTCGTCATAGACTAGTAGTTCCAACTATGTTGCTTCCCTACCTATCACAGCAGATACCTGCCAAAGGACACACTGGAGAGACAGATTCTCGCAGTGGTGGTGGAATACAAAGTTCAGTTATCAGGACAAGTTGAATGAATGACAAACAACAGCTCAATACTATGAGGAAGGCGTGCCATGCCCTATGGCTTTTCCCGTGGCTTCCTGTAGCATCAGAGCAACCACAGACAAGAAAACTACATTGAGTCCATTCGAGGTGGTAGCAGGGCATTCCGTATCACTGACAGGAGCCCTTGATTATGGCAGACAGGTTAGTTTTAAACTTCTTAAGGTTTTCACTTATTTCAGACAGTGGTGTTAACTGTTGTGTGAAATGAACCCAAGTGATCCATTCTGGTTCAGAACTAGTTGCCGCAACATGGAATGATCCACCCTGATTCCTGGTGAGTGGGTCCTGATTAACAAACTTTATAAGAAACCACTGGGAGCTCAATGGGAAGGTTGTCATGAAATACTGTTAATTACCAACTCGGCGGTGAGAAAAGGTAAAATTGGATACACAACAGTCACTGCAAATGAGGTATAATAATCCCAAATGAGGAGAACAACCTCTGCACGGTGCCTATGCTGCTGGGCTACGGCGAGAAAATCAGCCAGGAGATTTGGAACAAGTCGACAATACCGGACATTATGAAATTTACTGTTATTAGTTGCTGTTATATTTTGCCTATTTCTCACACTTACCCAAGGAGTCCTAATAACCGTACTTATATGCTTGATCATAGTTTAAAGCATTGTTATTTACATAAAGTGATCATACATTACATAGTTCAAAGTCACCAAGTCACATTAATGTGCCCACAGACATTTCTATAACTTGAGGTTTTGATCATTTCATATTTCATGTAGATACAACATTATTCAACCTCTGAATTGTGAGATGTAATTATTCTAACCGTGTGATTTAGTATCAAAGGATGAATGGCTGGATTAGACTGGTTAAGGCTTTTTGTGCAGCTTGACAATCAATAACCTGCTTGTATTTTAATAGCTACTTATATCCATATGGTATGCTAACTTGTGACCATCCTATGTTAAAGTTGTTGACATTGTTGCTCAGTGTGTACAATCATGTCATATTTGTATATTTCTAGAAAGCTCCAGAAGCTTCTATGTTGCTGCATTATGTAAATAGAGGGGATCTGTTAGTTTGACTTCCATCTGCATATTTGAATCACATGTTTCTTATCTATGGGTATAAAATTAGCTGGCCACACAGCAGTGCCATCTGTTTTTTTCTCTGCTACCAGCCAGTGAATATCCTTTTTCAATTTTCCTTTGTACAATTAATACATAATAAAACCACTGTGAAGCAATATGTTTTGTGCCTCTTTCCTGACTTCCAAATGAACCTTGGATTTAAGAAAATCAGAATCCAATAGCTTTTAAAAAACAACACAAGGCAACTGAAGTGCCATAAGGAGAGAAACATGAAATTGGGTAAGCTATCTATTAACATAAAAGAGGATAGAACATATTTTCAGATATATAAAGAGTGAAAAGGGTGAGAGTGGATATTGGATGAATGCATAAATACACTGGAGAAGCAGTAATGGGGGACAAAGAAATGGCAGTCCAACTTATAAAAAACATTGTTGTCAGTCTTCACTGTGAATGAATGACACTACCAGCATGCAAGGAACTTGACATTGCCGGAGATCAGGTGTGAGTACTGTTACTAAGGAGAAAACACTTTGATACCCGAAAGGTTTGAAGGCAGGCAGCTCAACAGACCAGGTGGACTACAACCCAGGATTCTGAAAGAGGTCACTGCAGATAATGTGGAGAATTAGTAGTAATCCTTCAAGAATCACTAGATCCTGGAATGGTACCGGATGACTGGAAATTTAGAAAAAACAATCCAATTCTTAAGAAGGAACAGAGGCAGAAAAAAGGAAATTCTAGGCATTAGCCTGACTTCAGCAGTTGGAAATATGTTAGAGTCATTATAAAGAATGAGTTTTCGAGGTACTTGGAGGCACATAATAAAATATGCTGAAGTCAGCATGGTTTTCTTCAAGGGAAATGTTGCTTGACCAATCTGTTGGAATTCTTTGAGAAAATAATGGAGAATCAGTGGATGTTATTTACTTGGATTATCAAAAGGCCTCTGATAACGCGACACATACTGGCTACTTAACAGGATAAGTACCCATGGTATTACAGGACAGTGACCACCATGGAAAGGAAATTGGCTGATTGGCATGAGGCAAAACATGGGAATAAAGGGGGTCCTTTTTCCTTGGTTGTTGGTGACTATTGGACTAAAACTTATAGAAAAAGTGGATATAGAGAGGAGTTTTCCTTTTTTGGGGGAGTCTAGGACTACAGGGCATAGCCTCAGGATAAAGGGGTATCCACTTGGTGAGGAGGAAATTATTTACTCAGAAGCTCTGAATCTGTGGAATTGTCACAGATGGCCATGGAGGCCAACATTGGGTATACTTAAAGTGGAGATTGATAGGCTCTTGATTAGTCAGGGTGGCAAAGGTTAGTGGGAGAAGTTAGGAGAATGGGGTTCAGAGGGAAAATGAATAAATGATAACTGAATAGTAGAGCAGACTAGGTTGGATGAATGGCTTAATTCTGCTCCTAAATATCATGGTAGAGCTGCTGCCTCAGATCCTCAGCAACCAGGCCTGAATCCCATCTTCTGATGACCTCTATGAAGAAGCTGCATGATCTCGTGACCATGTGTGTTTCGCCTGGTTTCCTTTCCCATCCCAAGCATCATTTTCCTACTTGGGAAGTGGAAACAGGGAATGATATGTTCCATCTTGGGGTTTTGTTGGGGAAGAAGAATGATGGCTTATCTGGTCCTCGGAAAGATGGAGGGGACTGCGTGGTCCTCATGCGAGGTGAAGGAGTTGACTCCAGCATGGTGCTCGAGAGTCATGTGACACAGTCAGTAGATGGTTCATGCCAGTCTCGGTGTGGGAGAGGATGCTACATGACAGAGCAAGATTCAGCCATGGCAGATTGACTTGGACTGTGGGCACAGGGGAAATATCTGAAGCGATCCAATGATCATGAAGTAGACTGGAATATTCAGCATACTGTGTTTTGATAATCTGGGATGTCTCAAAATTTCCAAAGAACTCCTCCACCCTCCCCACCGTGTGGTACTGGAGAATGATAACGTACCTGTACAGTAAACTTTGTTACAGCAGAGTGTCGGTTTCAGCCAGTACACAAAAAAAGCACCACAGTTTTTGACCTTGATTATCCGCTTTTTCTCACAGTTGTTTTCATTCCAGCTGAAGCAGACAGTCCTGTTGACCTCCCCCTCTCCCATGCTGGGATGGTGACCTGAAATGGGGGTTTGTAAACATTGTAAAATATACACAGTACAATGGGGAACATGCAGCTAGACCCACTGCAGAGCCATTGTTCACAACCCACTGTTCTGACCATTCTCAGTCTGTGTGAGCTGCTGTCCTCTCCTCCCCACAGCCATACCTAGTCTCGGATGACAACTCCTTGTGGGTCCCTGTCCCACGAAACACGAGTCCTACCCCCAAAGGGCACTGACAACACTGAAGGTGACACACTGTTGAATATCTCCAAAGAGAATTGGAGACATTTGCAAGCTCAGAAAAAGATCTAAAACGAATAACAATCACAGTTGTTGCAAACTGTTAAAATCCATGATTTTTTAAGGATTTATTGACATGCTTAATTATAAACATAACTTGGAATTTGAAAAGAACAATGAATTATAAAATAATTGCAACATGAAAACTAGGAATGGGTTCAACTGAAAGCATTACAGTTTTGTGGAAAAATTACATTGGTTTATTAATTACTTCATGAACTGTGGGCTGCATGGAAAACACTCAGCTCCCTAGGTGCTGCTTCTCCACTGAATTTGCCCCGGGTCTCACCTGGAGAGGGCTTAATCAGCAGATCCAGAGCCCAACTGCAGACAGCAGGAATATACAGGAAGCCAACATGCCACCGCCAGATTCCTATAGATCCAGGGTTTCAGAGTGGCTGAAATGACTTGGGAGCATTTCTCAGGGATGTTGAGATCTGTTTCCGTACAAGGGGTCATCTGACATTGTCTGTATCGAACGTGACCCAATGTGAAAAGTAACCAAGCCCCGCTGTTGCACACTATGATCTTACCGTTTAGCCAGCCTGGACTTTTCCCGGAGCACTTGTATGTTGCAATGGCAGTCTCAGGAATCCTCCACCCAGCAGAACTGAAAAAAAGTAGCATCTCCATCCTCAACTAAGCATCCTCTGTGAGAATGAGCAAGAATTGGAGCCCATTCCATTGGTTTATTATTCTTCCTAATCTCAGCATACCCCATTTGACCTTTGACATAAAACAATATGCAGATGCAAGAAATCTTGACCAATACTCACAAAATGCTGCAGAGATGCAGCAAGTTAAGCAAAGTAACGTTTATTATCAGAGTACATACATCGCACTACATGCAACCCTGAAATTCCTTTTCTCCGAGCATACTTAGCAAATCTATAGAAATGTACTGGTAAACAGGATCTGTCAACATCAGGACTATAAACTATGATTGGTGGAGGGGCAGGTAGTGTTGAGGAAACAGATAAGATGCTAAAAGACTTATACAGATTAGGAGAATAGGCAAGAAAGTGGCAAATGAAATACAATGTTGGTAAATTCATGGTCATACACTGTGGTAGCAGAAAAAAAATGTACGGACTATTTTATCAACGGGGAGAAAGTCCAAAAATCTGAGATGCAATGGGACTTGGGAGTCCTTGTGCAGAACAGTCTTAAGGTTAACTTGCAGGTCGAGATGGTAGTGAGGAGGGTAAATGCCATGATATCATTCATTTCACATGTCTTGAATACAAGAGCAAAGATGCGATACTGAGGCTTTATAAGGCACGGGAGAGGCCTCACCTTGAGTATTGTGAACAGTTTTGGGCCCCTCATCTTAGAAAAGATGTGTTGGTATTGGAGGTGAAAAGTATATGTGGAAAGGATGTTTCCTGTGGCAGGGGAGTCTCAGACAAGAGGGCACAACCTCAAGATAGAGGAAACAGAGATGTGGAGAAATTTCTTTAGTCATAGGGTGCTGAATTTGTGGAATTTGTTTGCCCATGCAGCTGTGGAGACCAGGACGTTGGGTGTAATTAAGGATGAGATTGATAGGTTCTTGATTGGAATGGCATCAAATGCCACGTGGAGAAGGCCAGGAAATGGGGTTGAGGAGGAGATTAAAAAGGATTGGCCATGAATGAATGGCGGAGCAGACTTGATGGGCCAAATGGCCAAATTTTGCTCTTGTGTCTTATGGGCAATGGTCTAAACAGGATCTGTAAACTGTCAACATCAGGACTGTAAACTGTAAATAAACTGTGTAAACACAAATAACAAATGCAGCATCTGTGGAGAAGAATAAACACCTGATATTCTGATCTGAGACCCTTCATCAAAACTGGAAGAGAAGGGAACAGAAGCAGAAGGTAGCTGACTAATCCCCTTCTCTTCTCCTCCCTCTGGTTCACATCTCATTCCCTTACACAATTGTTCAGATTCCTTCTTCCACAGAACCATCAAACCCCAGCTTCTCACATCATTCTTAGTTCCCCCTTTCCTGGTCTCATCCATCACTTTCCAGCTGTACTTCACCCCTTCTCCCACACACCCTATCTTCTGAAACAACTCCCTAGTTTATGAAGAAAAGGATTCTACTCCCTTTCATTCCAGGCCTTATGAAGGGCCTTGACGTAAAATGGTATTTATTCCTCACCATAGACACCGCTTGTCCTGCTGAATTTTGCCAGCATTTTGCATGTGTTGCCCCTTTTATACTTTGTGCTTTTATCTATTTCATCAAACTTTACTGTCTATGAATGGGCTGTGAGTTTCCCTCTTCCTACATTTATTCCCTGCCACATAATTGACGAATGACCAAAGACTTCCTGTAACCACTCCTGTTCCATGTTTCTGTGTATCCACAAACTGTCCTTTTCTGTGATCAATGACTCCAATCCCTATGTATTCATTCCCTTCTATGTTATGTAACTGATGTCCCAGAAACAATGATCTTTATGCACTCTGCCACATCCCTGTAATCGAATAAATCAATCTTCCTTCACATTGGCCTTACTTCCCCATATATTTTGTGCTTCATTAACTCATAATTGTCTCCTCTCATTACCTCTTAAATCGATACCATCCTTCTGTCCGATCATCATCATACATGTATTTACTGCATTCTTCCGATGAACAATCCGTGCTCCTCCAGGGCTGATCCAGGATAGTGTGGTTTACACACGGATCACCATGTGTGGAATCTGCAGCAGCAGTATGCTCAGTGTTAATGGTACAAAACAAGAATGTAAATTATCGTTATTAATTAGCATTAATGTTAGTGATAATGCCTCTTGCAATTGACCCCCACCTCCACCAACCTCAGATGCACTCTCTAAAATAATGATCATCTACTCACATAAACACTGTCAGTGCAGTTTCATTTTTCAGCTCTCTTTGTTGAATTGGTGGTGGTAACACTGAATCATGCTGTGTAGAAACATCCGTGCCGACAGTGACCACCCCTCTATCCTATCAGTCCTAACCTTGTCCATACTCACCTAGACACAAATTCTGTCAGCATCCAACCTCTGAGACAGTGCATTCCAAGCATTTACTGCTCCAGGAGTTAACATCTCCTTCACAAACCCTCTAAACTACTGCTACATATTCCTTAGTTTTAGCTACCTTCTATAGAAGCCCATTGGACTACAAGATATAGAGGCAGAATTAGGCCAATGTCGCACGAAGTCTGATCTGCGATTTCAACATGGCTGATCCCCAATCTCCTGTCTCTCTCCTGTCATGACCAATCAAGATTCTATCAACCTCTGCTTTAAATACACATAAAGATGCCCCCCAGAGCTGTCTGTGGCAATGAATACTACAGATTCACCTTTCTCTCGCTAATGAAATCCTTTCTCATCTCCATTCTAAATGGTCACCCCTCTATTCTGAGGCTGTGTCTTCTGGTCCTAGACTCTCCCACCATAGAAAACATTCTCACCCATGTCCCCTATCAAGGCTTTTCAATAATTTATAGTTTGCAATTATGTCTGTTCTAGTTCTTCTGAGTTACAGGGAATACAGGCCCAGAGAAATCAAACACTCTTCATATCACAAGCCATTCAATCTTGGAATCACTTTCGCAAAACCCTTTGAACCCTCTGCAGTGCCGGCACATTCTTTATATATATAACGTGCCCAAAAGTGCTCACAGTACTCCCACTAAGGCTTTACCAGTGGTGTATAATGCCTCTAATTAATATCCTTCTTCTATTTTCTTGTCCTCCTGAAATGAACGCTAGCATTGCATTTGCCTTCTTCACCACTCACTCAACCTACAAATTAACCTTTAGGGAATCCTGCATAAGGACTCTTTGCACCTCAGAGTTTGGAATTTTCTCTCCATTTAGAAAATACTCTAACCCTTTATTTCCTCAAAGTGCGTGACCATACACTTCCCGATACTGCACTCAATCTTCCACTTCTTTGCCCATTCTCCTAATCTGTCTAAGTCCTTCTCTCATCAATGTACTTCCTGAAAACTACCTGCCCCTCTACCTATCATCTGCAAACTTTTACAGATGGCAAGAACGTGTTAAAAGACTTCTTTGAGTACAAAAAGGGTTGGATTGCATAGGCATATGACGTAGACATGACAGTGTGACGAGCTTAAAAAGACCACCCTATACAGCGAGCAGCGGAGTGAGTGGCAACAGAGTGTAGGGCTATGGCTCAATGGGCTTAGGCAGTAACGGGAAGAGGTGAGAACAAAGCACCAACTCTTTTTGTCCTCCTTGGCGAATTGGCCCGGACAGATGGAGGAACAGCAGGGCTCACACAGCTAATGGTACGAGCTAATGGTTTAAAAAGTTTGTGTGTTTGGTGAGGTAAGTAGGTGAGTAGACTTATTTTTCCTTCTTTCATTCTTGTAGAATTAAGTAGCATGTCTGCAGGGTTAGTGCTTTGTTCAGGGTGTCAGATGTGGGAATCCTGGGAGACCTCCAGCCTCCCTGATGGCCACATCTGCACCAGGTGCACCGAGATGCATTTCCTCAAAGACCATGCTAGGGATTTGGAGCTGCACCTTGATGACCTACTGCTGATTAGGGAAAGTGAAGAGGTGATAAACAGGAGCTACAGGGAGGTAGTCATCCCTAGGCTACAGGGGTCAGAAAACTGGGTGACTGTCAGGAGAGGGAAGGAAAATGCCCGGATATTGGAGAGCACCCCTGTGGCTGCCCCCGTCAGCAACAAGTATATCGTTTTGGATGCTGTTGTGGGGGATAACCTGACAGGGGATGGCCACGGTGACCGGGTCTCTGGCACTGGGCCTGGCGCTGTTGTGTAGTAGGGACGGAGGAAGAAGAGGAATGCAGTAGTCATAGGAGATTCCATAGTCAGCGGAACAGACAGGAGATTCTGTGAGCCTGATAGAGATACCCGCATGGTGTGTTGCCGCCTAGGTGCCAGGGTATGGGATGTCTCGGATCGGGTTAAGAACATTCTGAAGGTGCGGGTGAGCAGCCAGCTGTCTTGGTACATGTTGGTACCAATGACATAAATAGGAAAAGGAAGGAGGTCCTGAAGAGAGATTTTCGGGAGTTAGGAAGGAAGCTAAGAAGCAGGACCTGCAAGGTAGTAATCTCAGGATTGTGAGAGTCTTCTGGGCAGCTCATGGAGTAAGAAGCTTGTTGGCTCTTCTCTATCCTTTTACAACATACTTTCCCCTGCTACGTTTGTATAAACTTTGAAGATTCACTACTTTTGGTGAGGGATTTACGATTTAATTACGATGGCTGGAACCCAAACTGGAAAGGAACTAAGACGTGGCAAAATTGTTTCTGAAACTAACAAACCCAATTTACAAGGGAGGTAAAAGAAACCTATACTCCTGAAAGAATGTTCTTATTGATAGAAGATACTAATACCAATATTGGAATGGTGGATTCTAAAATTGATAAATTGATGAATGCTAATGAAAATCTTGAAAAAAACTGTATCTGCCATCCAGGAATCTTTGAGGAATCTGGAATCTCAATATCAAACGCTTAAAATGGATACTAATAAAATTGGAAGACAACAAGAGACAATACATCAAGTGATTACAGAGCAGGAGTTAAAGTTTTCTACTATGGAAAAGAAAATTGCTGAGGTTTCGTCGGAACCATCAAGCATTAAGAAGAAAACGATCGATCTGGAAAGTAGAAAAGTAGAAGCTGAAGGATGAATTTACATATACTGGGTTTCCCTGAAAATATAGAAACCAACGAGCCATTAAAGTTTTTTACGAGTATGTTATACTCATTTTTTAGTGAGATACTTGAAACCTCTCCGTTAATAGACAGGGCGCACCTAATCCCCCGCAACAAGCCATCGGTTGAGATGAAACCACGAGCGATGATTCTGCGTTTACATTATTTTGCTACTAAAGAGCAATTCTTCGAGATGCCAGGAAGTGGGGGAAGTTAACTTACAACAGTGTGGAGTTTCGTATAGTTGAAGATTTTGCCATAAAACCATAGAACTTTACAGTACAGAAACAGGCCTTTTGGCCCTTCTTGGCTGTGCCGAACAATTTTTCTGCCTAGTCCCACTGACCTGCAGCTGGACCACATCCCTCCATACACCTCTCATTCATGTACCTGTCCAAGTTCTTTTTAAATGTTAAAAGTGAGCCCGCTTTTACCACTTCATCTGGCAGCTCACTCCATACTCCCACCACTCTCTGTGTGAAGAAGCCCCCCCCCAATGTTCCCTTTAAACTTTTCCCCCTTCACCCTTAACCCATGTCCTCTGGTTTTTTTTCTGCCCCTGAAGTTTATGCAGAAAGAATTAAATATCGAGACGTGATGGCAGAATTGTATAGGAAACGTCTTTGCCCATCTTTGCGCTATCCTGCCCGCTTGATAATTTTTCCACTAACAGTCGTCCTAAATGTCTTGATTCTCCTGAGGAAGCTAGGAAGTTTCTCAACCAGTTTAAGTCGGTTGCGTAACCAACTTCTCCAGTGCCGTTCTGCAAGGAACTTCAACATTTAATCCTTAGTTTACAATCGTGTGTAGTTGAATCGTTTAAAGTCTAGTCTATGTTCTATGTCTGTATAGTCTTCGCTTTGATTCTTGTATTTTTTTTCCTTTTTTAAGATTTGAATGAATCTAACATAAGTTGCAATGTATTATTGGCTTGAATCTTTTTTTCTAAATATATGATCAATTTCTGCTTAATGAATTTAAGATGACTGCTGTTAATTATGTGCTAGCATCTATTAGACATGATATTGAATTCAATCTTTAGTCAAGAGTCGTTTACATCTCAATCGTTGAAAGTTTAATTTATGTTCTGTTGCTCCAGACATCGTCTGGCAGGTTTTTTTTAACCGTCTGCTTTCTTTTTGGATCTGTAAGAGTTTAATAATAGTCATATCATATTACTTGATTAGATTTTTCTTTTTCGAATATATGGTCAAGGTTTATTAAACAAATTTAAGATGGCCACTGTTAACTACATTTTAACCTCTGTTATACATAATACGGATTTTTAAAAAAAATTCTTTCTACGTATTTGATGTTGTGTCTTGAGTCAGTGGTTATAGTAAAAAGAGTCTCTATTAGAGGCTATGGTTTAGGGGGTGTAGTTAGCTTGCTATCCGCCTATTGGATGTTTTTTTCTGGCTTGGGGGAAGGGTGTGCTGCTATTTCATTTTTCAATCTTTTTTATTGATTTTCAAATAAAGAATATACCAATCGGAAGAGGAGTTTAGCAAGTAGATAATATAAAAGACATATAAACAGCAATAATAAAACAGAAAGTATATAATGTCAAAATCAAATAGGTAAAATATTATGCTGTTATATATACAATGGTTAAAAAAAACAACTCCTCATAGCAATCATAAAAAAAATTGGAAATTTTATTGATAAAGAAAAAAAAACCCACTAACTAAACTGAAACAAAAAAAAAGAAAGAAAAAAAAAGAAAAAGAAAGATTGGGCAGTCCAATTGAGGATAAAATTAGAAAAAAGAGAGAGAAAAAAAACACATCCTTCCAGTCATCTCCAAACCTTCATGGATAAGGATTTTCCCCAAAGAGAATAAAGAAAAATAAATAAATAAATAAAAATTAAATCATGCGAAAATATTGAATAAAGGGTCGCCAGACTTGTTCAAAATTAAAGGATGTATCAAATGTGCGGCTTCTAATTTTCTCCAAGCTTAGACATGACATAATGGAGGAGAGCCAATAGAAAACAGTAGGCGGGTTAGATTCTTTCCAGTGTAGCAAAATAGCTCTCCTTGCCAGTAAAGTTGAAAAAGCTATCACATGTTGGGCGGAAGCAGACACTTTGCTTGCTTCCTCTGGAATAACCCCAAAAATTGCTGTAAGTGGATTAGGTTGAACATCCATATCTATAACTTTAGATAATATTCCAAACACATCCCTCCAAAAATTATTTAAACTTACACATGACCAAAACATATGAGTTAGAGTAGCCACTTCTGCGTTACATCTGTCACAAATAGGGCTTATATTAGGAAAAATATGCACCAATTTATCTTTGGACATATGAGCCCTGTGTACTATCTTAAACTGAATTAAGATATGGCATGCACAGATAGATGAATTATGGACTAAATAATAAATTTTACTCCATTGATTGTCTGAAAGGGAATGTTGAAGTTATACTTCCCAGGTGCGTTGAATCCTATCATTAGGCAACAGGCGAGCATTCATTAACTGTTTATAAATTATAGCTATTAATCATTTTTGAAAGGGTTTAAACTGAAAAATAACATAAGCCGAATTTAAAGAGCATGCCGAGGAGTAATTCGGTAAAAAATCACGTAAAAAATTCCTAACCTGTAAATACCTGAAAAAATGTGTATTAGAGATATCATATTTATCCATTAACTGTGAAAAAGACATTAAACAGTCTTGTAAAAAATCTAAAAAAGTTTTTATTCCCTTAATTTTCCATGTTAAAAAAGCCTTATCCAAAGTTGATGGTTTAAAAAAGAAATTAGAATAAATATTACTAGAAAGTAGAAAATCATTTAATTCAAAAAATCTACGAAATTGAAACCAAATTTTTAAAGTATGTTTAACAATAGGGTTAAGAGCTTGTCTACCTACTGTGGACAGTGAAAACGGAAGAGGAGCTCCTAATAAAGAAGCTAACAAAAACCCCATTACTGAATTTTCCTGCAGCTGTAACCATGAAGGGCAATCTTGGTCATCTATATCATAAATCCAAAAAGTAATATAATGAATATTAATTGCCCAATAATAAAATCTAAAGTTTGGTAAAGCCAGTCCTCATTCTTTTTTTGATTTTTGCAATAAAAGTTTATTCACTCTGGAGCTTTTATTATTCCAAACATAAAACAAAATCAGAGAATCTATTTTATCAAGAAATGTTTTTGGAACAAAAGAGGGAACTGCTTGAAATATATATAAACATTTTGGTAGAATAACCAGTTTTTGTAGCATTTATTCGACCTATCAATGACATCGATATCGGTGACCATTTAGAAAGCGCCTGTTTAGTATATTCAACTAAAGGGAAGAAATTATACATATATAGGTCTTTAAAATTTTTAGTAGTTTTGATACCAAGGTAAGTAAAATGGTTTTTGGCAATATTAAAAGGTATTTGATCATAATAATCAGAATAATTATTAATAGGAAATAATTCACTTTTATGTTTATATTAAGTTTATATCCAGAAAAAATACCAAATTCCATAAATATAGATAACATAAAAGGAATAGATTTCCTAGGATTTGAAATGTAAACTAATAAATCATCCGCATATAACGAAACCTTATGTAATTTATCCCCTCTCCTAATACCCTGCACAGAATTAGAATCCCTAAGAGTAATAGCAAATGGTTCTAAAGCCAAATTAAATAATAAAGGACTAAGGGGACAATCCTGACGGGTACCTCTATATAATCTAAAATAAGGAGACTTTTGATTATTAGTTAGAACCGCAGCTACTGGGGCATGTTAAGTCAATTTAATCCAGGAAATAAATCCTGGACCAAAATTAAACCTCTTCAAAACCTGAAATAGATAAGGCCACTCCACCCTATCCAAGGCTTTCTCTGCATCCAAAGATATAATATATTCAGATTCTTTGGCTGACGGGGAATAAATGATATTTAACAATCTTCAAATATTAAAATGTGAGTACCTATTTTTTATAAATCCTATTTGATCGTTTGAGATAACATTAAGCAAGATATTCTCAAGCCTATTTGCTAGAATCTCAGAGAGAATTTTAAAATCTACATTCAGTAAAGAAATAGGTCTATAGGATACACATTCCAGTGGGTCTTTTCCTTTTTTTGGAATCAATGAAATTAGTGCCTCATAAAAAGTTTTAGGAAGGTTCCCAGAGGATGAAGAATTAGTGAACGTTTGATGAAGATGTGGTATAAGCATTACATGAAAAGTCTTGTAAAGTTCTACCGTATAACCATCAGAAGTATGCTTAGGGAAAGCATCTATGCTTTACCTAATTGCATAGAGGATATAGCCTTGGCTATCTCCTCTTGTTTAATAAGTGCATCTAACATATAAACATCTTGAAGCGAAATTTGAAGTATGTTTAAACTTTGCAAAAAACTATTCATAGTAATAGTACTATCAGAGAATTCAGATTTATAAAGATTAGAATAAAAGTCCATAAATATCTTATTAATTTCATAAGGATCCAACGTTTCTGCTCTATCTGGTCGGCGAATTTTTAAAATCTGTCTTCTGACCATCCCAACCTTTAACTGACCCGCTAAAACTTTAGCAGATTTTTCCCCATGTATATAAAATAAACTTTTTGATTTAAAAATTTGCTGTTCAATGGGAAAGGTCAGAAGCAAATCATACTGTGAATGAAGTTCGATCCTTTCTTTATATAGGTCTTCAGTAGGTTTAACTGAATACACTTTATCTATCTGTTTAATTTTATTAATAAGCACTGACAATTCCGCTTTAGTTTTCTTTCTCAAGGCTGCTGAATATGAGATTATCTGTCCCCTAAGAAAAGATTTCAAGGTGTCCCATATAACCAAATTTGACATTCCTTCAGTTGTATTAAAGTCAAAAAATATAGAAATTTGCTCCTTAATAAAATTAACAAAAGCTGGTTCCTGTAACAATACGGGGTTCAATCTCCACTGTGAGATTTTCAAAAATCTATCCCAAAGCTTAAAGGTTAACTTTAAAGGCGCGTGATCTGAGAGCGCAATGATGTCATTCGTACATTCAACGACGGAGTTTAACAGACGTATATCTAAAAAAAAAGTAATCAATTCGAGATTACTCGCGATGGACGTGTGAGAAAAAACAGAAATCTTTATCATTGGGGTGTTTATATCTCCAAATATCGACAAGGCCATATTCTAATAAAAAAGAGTTAATACAAGCTGCCACTTTATTAGGAATTGACGGATTGGTTGATGACCTGTCAATCGCCAGATTGAAGCAACAATTAAAGTCACCACCCATGATCAGCTTATATTCATTTAGATTCGGTAACTCTGAAAAAAGTTTCTTAAAAAAATCAGAATTATCTACATTAGGTGCGTATACACACACCAGAGCTACCTTTTGCTCGCATAATAAACCAGTAACAATTAAATATCTTCCATTCGAATCAGTAGTAGTATTAAAGTGTACAAAAGGGATTTTGGGACTAGGAAATATAGAAACGCCTCTTATTTTACTATCCGACAGCGAGTGAAATAGAGGACCTTTCCAGAAGCAGAAAAACCTGTCCTCATCCTGTTTGGATTAATTAGTTTTTTTTAAATCGATTGGGCGGTACTGAGAGTTTTTCTTGTCAATCATGTTGTTTTTTTTCTTTCTGATCAAATCCATTCTATTCTCAGTATGGATGTTAATAAAATTAATATAATTTCCTGGAACCTGAATGGCTTGAATCAACCTATTAAGTGTAGAAGGTCTTTAAGAAATTGAGAACATTTCAAGCCGATATTATTTTTGTGGAAGAGGCCCACATCCGTAGGGAAGATGAAAATCGTCCTTTTAAATTTTGGAAGGGTTCTCAATATCACTCTTCATCAATTCCAAAAAAATAAAGGAGTGTCTATTTTTATTAATTTTAAAGTGTCTTTTGTACATTTTAACACTGTCACTGATTCAATTGGAAGATAATTAATTGTTACTGGTTTGTTATGTGGTCAAAAGGTGGTATTGGTGTGTGTGTACGCACCTAATGTAGATAGTCCTGAATTTTCAAGGTTATTTTCTGCACTGCCGCATTTAAATGAATACAAGTTGATTATGGGCGGTGACTTTAACCGCTGTCTCAATCCCTCGATTGATTGGTCATCGACCAATCCGTGCCTTCCTAATAAGGCTGCATCCTGCATTAATTCCTTTTTACTAGAATACAGTGTGTTAGATATTTGGAGATTTCCACATCCTAAAGATAAAGATTTTTCCTTTTTTTCACAAAAATATTATAAATATTCAAGAACTGATTATTTTTTGTTAGATACACCATTGGTATCCTTTGTTGCTGATTGTGCGTATTGCGCTGTTGGATCACGCACCTATAACACTCACACTGAAGCTTTCTGATAACTCACGGAAGGCAGCTCAATGGAGATTTAATGCTGCACTGCTCCATGATTCAACATTTCTAAGTTTTAAAAAAGAGCAAATCTCTTTAATTTTTGTATTAAATGCAACTGAGGTTATATCAAAGTTGGTTATTTTAGATATGATGAAACCTTTTCTTAGGGGACATATAATTTCATATTCAGCAGCTTTAAGAAAGAAAACTAAAGTGGAGCTTTTAGTGATTACTAACAAGATTAAAGAAATAGATAAAGTTTATTCAGTTTTATCTGCTGAAGATTTTTACAAGGAAAGGGTGAAATTTCAAACGCAGCAAGACTTGCTATTAACTTATCCCATTTAGCAGCAACATTTTAAATCTAAAAGTCATTTTTCTATTCATGGAGAATAATCAGGTAAACTGTTAGCTACTTAACTCAAAGCAACTATGGCTAGAAGGCAGATTTTGAAAGTACGAAGATCTGATAGAACTGAAACATCTGACAGTCAGGAAATTAATAAGGTTTGTTTGAACTTTTAGTCTAATCTTTATGAATCTGATTTTTCGGACAACACCACTTCTATGAATGAATTTCTGTAAAGATTGAATATACCCCAAATTTCTACCCAAGATATGAACCCATTAATCGAGAGGAAATAGTAAGAGTTATATCTTCTTTAAATCAGGTAAAGCTCCGGGACCGGATGTGTTTACGGTAGAAGTTTTTAAAGATGCTTACGGATATTCTTACACCTCATCTATGCCAAATTTTCACTGAATCTATATCTTCTGTGAACCTCCCGAAAACTTTTTATGAGGCATCAACTTCATTAATTCCTAAAAAAGGAAAAGATTTATTTGAATGTGCCTCTTACAGAACAATTTCTTTATTAAATGTCGATTCCAAAATTCTTTCTATGTTTTGGCTAACAGGTTTGAGAACGTTTTACCTGATGTTATTTCTAAGGATCAAACTGGATTTATTAATAGATATTCATATTTTAATATTTGTAGATTACTGAATATCATTCATTCCCCTCCATCTAAAGAATTTGAATGTGTTGTTTCTCTTGATGCAGAGAAAGCCTTTGATAGGGTAGAATGCCCCTACTTATTTCAGGTTTTAGAAAGATTTAATTTTGGTCCATGCTTTATTCCTTGGATTAAATTGATTTATCAAGCCCCTTTGGCAGCAGTTATAACTAATCAAAACTAATCAAAATTCTTCTTATCTTAGTTTATATAGAGGTACCTGGCAGGGCTGCCCTCTCAGTCCGCTGTTACTTAATTTAGCTTTAGCACCTCTCGCTGTTGCTATTCGGGACTCCAAAGAGGTTTTAGGTATTAAGAGAGGAGATAAAATGCATAAGGTTTCGTGGTATGCAGATGACTTGTTAGTTTATATTTCAGATTCTAAGAAATCAATTTCTGCTTTGTTATTTATATTTTCTGAATTTAGTAGTTTATCTGGATATAAATTAAATTTGTATAAAAGTGAGTTATTTCCTATTAAAAATTATTTTGGTCAATATGATCAATGTCCTTTTATTATTGCTAAAAATAACTTTACTTATCTCGGTATTAAAATTACCAAAAAATTTAACGACCTGTATACATATAACTTTCTTCCATTAATTAAGTATATGCAGCAGGTAATTTCTAAAAGGTCTCCTATGACATTATCATTAATTGGCCATATTAATGCTATTAAAATGATAGTATTACTAAAGTTTTTATATGTATTCCAAGCAATCCCCTCTTTTGTTCCTGAACAGTTTTTTGATAGAATAGACTAAAATTCTATCTTTTATTTGGAATAATAAAAACCCTAGATTGAGTAAACTTTTATTGCAGAAATTTTAAAAACATATGATGGTACGGCTTTGCCACACTTCAGATTGTACTACTGTCAATTAATATTCGTTATATCACTTTCTGGATTCATTTTTCAAATATACATGATTGTCCCTTATGGGTGGATTTGGAGAAAAACTTGGTGAAGGGGTATTCTTTGGCCTCTTTATTGGGAGCTCCTCCTCCTTTTTTGCTTTCTAAGATCAGTAGTCGAGATTACAAAGTCGAAAATACAAATCAGTGAAGTTATATCAAATACATATTTCAATAAACATACAAAAGGAATATTGACTGTCAAAATCATGTACAGTATAATATTGAGCTAATATATAAAAGGAACCACAATTCCTCTTAACAGTTCATAAAAAAGACTCAAAATTTCTATTATTGAGAAGAACCCCCCCCCCCCCCCACTAAACTAGCCTAAAACAAATAAAAGACTGGGCAGTCCATTTGAGGATATAATTACAAAATAGCGAAAAATTCTTCTGGTCAAATCTGAAACTTCACGGAGCAGAAAAAAAAAATACCCAAAAATGTTAAAAAAAAGAAAATTTAAATCATTTGAAAATATTGAATGAAAGGTGGCCAGGTTTGCTCAAATTTAAAAGATGTATCAAACGTCCGACTTCTAATTTTCTCCAAGGTTAAACACGACATAATGGAGGAGAGCAAAAAATAAATAAATCAGTAGGTGGATTGGGATCCTTCCAATGCAACAAAATAGCTCTCCAAGCCAATAAAGTTGAAAAAGCTATGATACGTTGAGCGGAAGCAGGAACATCTCCTGCTTCCTTCGGAGTGATCCCAAAGATTGCCGTAAGTGAATTAGGTTGTAGGTCCAAACCTATGACTTTGTATAATGTTTTAAAAGCATCTCTCCAAAAATGATTTAGCTTTATACAGGACCAAAACATATGAGTTAAGGTAGCCAGCTCAGCATTACATCTATCACAGGTGGGATTTATATTAGAAAAAATATGTGCTAGTATATCTTTTGACATACGCACCCTGTGCACTAACTTGAACTGAATCAAGGAGTGACGGGCGTAGATAGATGAATTTTTCATTTGGTAAATACCTCTTCTATTTGTACCCATCACTCCTTGATACAGTTCAAGGTATTGCATCGGGCGCAGATGTCAAATGACAAATTAACCTGTATTTTTCCTAATATTAATCTTATTTGTGATAGATGTAATATTGAGGTGGCTACTTTAACACATATGTTCTAGTCTTCTATCAAGTTAGATAATTTTTGGAAAGAAGTCTTCAAAACTTTGTCAAAGGTTCTGAATTTGGATCTACAACTGAATTTACTGACTGCAATATTTGGGATGATTCCTTTGGAAGTAGGAGATATTCCTGCTTCTGCTCAACGGATGTTAGCTTTTACAACTTTATTGACTAGGAGAGGCACTTTGCTTAAGTGGAAGGATTCTAATCCACCTACTGTTATTCACTGGCTTACGTCCATTATGTTCTGTTTATGTTTAGAGAAAATAAGAAGTCGGACATTTGATACATCCTCTAAATCCGAGGACTCTTGGTGACCTTTTATTCAATATTTTCACATGCTCTGACTTACGGCCCTTCAAGTTACCTTTTTGTAGTTCTTGATTTGATCAGAAAGCTTTCCCTTGTTTTCTTTTACTTTCCCTCTCAGTTTGAGCTGCCCAGTTCTTTTGTTTTTTTTTGTGTTTTGGGCTTTTTTCTGTATATGTCAATCATAAAAGTTTCTTTATCCTTTTTTTTCTTCTTATGGATGAGAGGAGAATCAAATACCTTTCTCTTTATTATATACTATTAGATTAATACTTTGTTTGATCTTGATAGCATTTATTTTTCCTTTTATTCAAACTGTTATTGATATAGATATTATTGATAATTCGCCTTGTTTATATATACATATGTATTTTTTCATTTAACTAATAAAAAGATTGATAAAGAAAGGATTGCTACCTGTGCTACTTGCTAGCGAAGGCAAGAATAGTAGGATCAGGTAGATGAATACATGGCCGATAGACTGGGGCAGGGCTTCAGATTCTTGGATCATTGGGATCTGTTCTGGGGGAAATTGGTCCTATGAAGTAGGACAAATATCCTGGCGGGAATATTTAATAGAGCTGTTAGGGAGGGTTTAAACTAATTTGGCAGGGGAATGGGAACTGGAATGATGAAGCGGAAGAGAGGGAAACAGAAATAAATCTAAGATAGTGAGTAGTAAAGATGTCAGGAAGGACAGGCTGGTGATGGGGCAAATTTGCAGCCATTGGGATGAGTTGCAGTGCAATAAAGTTGAAATGCAATCAAAGCAAAAAGTACCAAATACTGGACTTAAGTGCATACAGCATAAGGAACATGGTGGATGATCTTGTTGTACAGCAACAGATTGACAGGTATGATATTGTGGCCATCACTGAGACGTGGCTAAAGGATTCATGTCTCTGGCATCTGAACGTCCAAAGATGCACAGTGTATCAGAAGGATAGGCAGATCGGCAGAGGGGGTAGCATGGCTTTGTTGATAAGAAATGATATTAACTCATTAGAAAGACGTGACATGGGATCGGATGTATGGGATCGGATGTATGGGTTAAGCTAAGAAATCGCAGGGGTAAAGGGACCTTGATGGCAGTTATATATCGGCTTCCTGATGCAATAATGTGGATTACAAATTACAACAGGAAATAGAAAAGGCTTGCTAGAAGGGCAGTGTTATGGTAATTGTGGGGGATTTTAACATGCAAGTGTGTTGGGAAAATCAAGTCGGAATCAACAGACAGAATTCACAGAATGTCAACAAGATGGCTTTTTAGAACAGCTGGTTGAGCCTACTTGGGGATCAACTGTACTGGACTGGGTATCATGTAATGAACCAGAGTTGATTAGAGAGATTGAAGTGAAGGAAACTTAGGAGGAAGTGATCATGACATGATTGAGTTCACTGAATCTGAGAAAGAGAAGTCAAAATTGGATTTGTTGGTATTTCAGTGGAGTAAAGGAAATTACAGTGGCATGAGAGAGGAACTGGCCAAAGTTGACTGGAAAGGGACACTAGCGGGAAGGACAGCAGAGCAGCAGTGGCTGGAGTTTAGGTGAGAAGTGGGGAAAGTGCAAGACAGATATATTCCAAAAAAAGAAGAAATTTTCGAATGGAAAAAGGATGCAACCATGGCTGACAAGAGAAGTCAAAGCCGAAGTAAAAGCAAAGGACAGGGCATACAAGGAAGCAAAAATTAGTGGGAAGACAGAGGATTGGGAAGTTTTTAAAAGCTTACAAAAGGAAACTAAGAAGGTCATTAAGAGAGAAAAGATGAACTATGAAAGGAATCTAGCAAATAATATCAAAGAGGATACAAAAAGCTTTTTCAAGTATATAAAGATTAAAAGGCCATTGAGAGTAGATATAGGACTGATAGGAAATGATGCTGGAGAAATTGTAATGGGATATGAGGAGATGGCGGAGGAACTGAACGAGTATTTTGCATCAGTCTTCACTGAGGAAGACAGCAACAGTATACCGGACATTCAAGGGTGTCAGGGAAGAGAAGTGTGCGCAGTCACAATTATGACAGAAAGTACTCAGGAAGTTGAATAGTCTAAGGGTAGATAAATCTCCTGGACCAGATGGAATGCACCCTCGTCTTCTGAAGGAAGTAGCAGTGGAGAATGGAGAATGCTGAGGCATTAACAACGATCTTTCAAAAGTCAATAGATTCTGGCATGGCTCCAGAGGACTGGAAGATTACAAATGTCACTCCGCTATTTAAGAAGGGGGCAAGGATGCAAAAAGGAAATTATAGACCTGTTAGCTTGACATCAGTGGTTGGGAAGTTGTTGGAGTCGATTGTCAAGGATGAGGTTACGGAGTACCTGGAGGCATATGACATGGTAGGCCAAACTCAGCATGCTGTCCTTAAAGGAAAATCCTGCCTGACAAACCTAGTGCAATTTCTTGAGGAAATTACAAGTAGGCTAGACATGGGAGATGCACTGGATGTTGTGTATTTGGATTTTCAGAATGCCTTTGACAAGGTGCCGCATATGAGGCTGCTAAACAAGTGCCCATGGAATTACAGGAAAGTTACATATGTGGATAGAGCGTTGGCTGATTGGCAGGAAACAGAGAGTGGGAATAAAGGAATCCCATTCTGGTTGGCTGCTGGTTACCAGTGGTGTTCTGCAGGGGTCCGTGTTGGGGCTGCTTCTTTTTACGTTGTATATCAACGATTTGGATTTTGGAATAGATGGCTTTGTGGCTAAGTTTGCTGATGATACAAAGATAGGTGGAGGGGCCGGTAGTGTTGAGGAAACATAGCTGCAGAGAGACTTGGATAGATTGGGAGAATGGGCAAAGGAGCAGCAAATAGATTACAATGTCAGAAAGTGTATGGCCATGCACTGTGGTAGAAGAAATAAACGGGCAGACTATTATTTAAATGGGGAGAGAATTCAAAGTTCTGAGATGCAACGGGACTTGGCAGTCCTCGTGCAGGATACCCTTAAGGTTAACCTCCAGGTTGAGTCAGTGGTGAAGAAGGCGAATGCAATGTTGGCATTTATTTCTAGAGGAATAGAGTATAGGAGCAGGGATGTGATGTTGAAGCTCTATAAGGCGCGGATAAGACCTCACTTGGAATACTGTGTGCAGTTTTGGACTCCTTATTTAAGAAAGGGTGTGCTGACATTGGAGAGGGTTCAGAGAAGGTTCACTAGATTGATTCCGGGAATGAGAGAGTTAACATATGAGGAACTTTAGATCGCTCTTGGACTGTACTCCTTGGAGTTTAAAAGAATGAGGGGGGGGGACCTCATAGAAACATTTTGAAAATTGAAAGGCATGGACAGAGTGGATGTGGCAAAGTTGTTTCCCATGGTGGGGGAGTCTAGTACGAGAGGACATGAGGATTGCAGGGCGCCCATTCAGAACAGAGATGCGAAATTTTTTTTTGCCAGCAGGTGGTGAATCTGTGGAATTTGTTGCCACAGGTGGCCGTGGAGGCCAAGTCATTGGGTCTATTTAAGGCAGAGATTGATAACAATATGAGTAGCCAAGGCATCAAAGGTTATGGTAAGAAGGTAGGGGCGTGGGACTAAATGGGAGAATGGATCAGCTCAAGATAAAATGGCAGAGCAGACTCGATGGGCCGAATAGCTGACTTCTGGTTCTTTGTCTAATGGTCTTCTGTAAATTTTGCAACAAAGCCATCTATTCCGTATCATTGATATGGAAAAGGTTACCTGCTGTCTACCCTTTCGGTACCTCCTTTATCCACCAATCTGATATTCCTGTTTCACCTCCTTTGCTCCAGGAGAACATGCCTAACCTCTCCACTCTCTCATCATAACTGAAACACTCCAACATGGTGATGTGCCATTGCATCACCCCTGCATTCTGCCCATGATCTGGGTACCAAAACTACTGCGCATGTCTGACAAGGTTTTTTCAAGTTCTATAATCTGTACCCTGAGTAATGAAGGTGTGTATCACATTTACATTCACAAATTGAGTGATTTCTTATTTTTTTCTTTTTATTTTATGTGTGGCACTGAACTGCTGCTGCTAAGTTAACAAATTCCACAACATACGCTGGTGATAATAAACCTGATTCTGATACGACATGCAGAGAGCAAGAGTTCAGTATTCACATTGGAACTAAATGAGTCACTCCACCAAAGAAAAGATGCAGTGTTAAAACTGAATGTGCAGAATCCACGTACAAGGAAGCAATCTCTTGTTTGGAGGTGTAATGCTTAAACAGGGACTAAACTGTATAATATTGTGATCATGTAACTTGTAAGGATCGAGCCACATGTGCAGACAATATGCTCCATCTGGCTTCAGGACCACATGCTGGGCAGTTTGCTTTAGAAGGACATATGCGGCAGGGTGCACTGCTGGTACTGATGATTCAGGACATCCCAGAAATTCCCCTCACCCCTTACACATCTGTGTGAATGAGAGCAGTGACGTACCTGTACAGTACACAGCGTGATCACTAGGTGTCGGCTTCAGGAGATACACAAAGTAGCCAATGCAATTTTTGACCTTAATATCCAGGCACGTGGTGTTGCTTTGAATTGCACCAGTTGTGCTCATGCCAGATCCAGGTATGATGTTTCCATTCATCGTGAAGCAAACCTTTCTCATCACCTCCCCCTCTGTCACAGTGGGATGGGAACCTGGAATAAGTTTAATTGTCATTCAACCATACATAACATAGAACATAGAATAGTACAGCACATTACAGGCCCTTCGGCCCACAATGTTGTGCCAACCCTCAAACGCTGCCTCACATATAACCCACCAACCTTAAATTCCTCTATATACCTGTCTAGTAGTCTCTTAAACTTCACTAGCGTATCTGCCTCCACCACTGACCCAAGCAGTGCATTCCACGCACCAACCACTCTGAGTAAAAAACCTTCCTCTAATATCCCCCTTGAACTTCTCTCCTCTTTCCTTAAAGCCATGTCCTCTTGTACTGAGCAGTGGTACCCTGGGGAAGAGGCGTTGGCGATCCACTCTATCTATTCCTCTTAATATCTTGTATACCTCTATCATGTCTCCTCTCATCCTCCTTCTCTCAAAAGAATAAAGCCCTCGCTCCCTTAATCTCTGATCACAATCCATACTGTCTAAACCAAGCAGCATCCTGGTAAATCTCCTCTATACCCTTTCCAATGCTTCCACATCCTTCCTATAGTGAGGCAACTAGAACTGGACACAGTACTCCAAGTGTGGCCTAACTAGTGTTATGCCTTAAAGTCTATCCCTCGACTTATGAAAGCTAACACCCCATAAGCTTTCTTAACTACCCTATCTACCTGTGAGGCAACTTTCAGGGATCTGTGGACATGTACCCCCAGATCCCACTGTACCTCCACACTACCAAGTATCCTGCCATTTATTTTGTACTCTGCCTTGGAGGTTTTTCTTCCACAGTGTACCACCTCACACTTCTCCGGGTTGAACTCCATCTGCCACTTCTCAGCCCACTTCTGCATCCTATCAATCTCTCTCTGCAAGCTTCGACAATCCTCTACACTATCTACACCACCACCAAACTTAGTGTCATCTGCAAACTTGCCAACCCAACCTTCTACCCCCACATCCAGGTCGTTAATAAAAATCATGAAAAGTAGAGGTCCCAGAACAGATCCTTGTGGGACATCACTGGTTACAACCGTCCAATCTGAATGTCCTACTTCCACCATGACCCTCTGCCTTCTGCAGGCAAGCCAATTCTGAATCCACCTGGCCAAACTTCCCTGGATCCCATGCCTTCTGACTTTCTGAATAAGCCTACTGTGTGGAACCTTGTCAAATGCCTTACTAAAATCCATGTAGATCACATCCACTGCACTACCCTCATCTATATGCCTGGTCACCTCCTCAAAGAACTCTATCAGGCTTGTTAGGCACGATCTGCCCTTCACAAAGCCATGCTGACTGTCCCTCATCAGATCATGATTCTCTAAATGCCCACAGATCCTATCTCTAAGAACCTTTCCCAACAGCTTTCCCACCACAGATGCAAGGCTGACTGGTCTATAATTACCCGGACTATCCTTAGTATCTTTTTTGAACAAGGGGACAACATTCGCCTCCCTCTAATCCTCTGGTACCATTCCTGTGGACAACGAGGACATAAAGATCCCAGCCAGAGGCTCAGCAATCTCTTCCCTCGCCTCGTGGAGCAGCCTGGGGAATATTCCGTCAGGCCCCGGGGATTTATCCATCCTAATGTATTTTAACAACTCCAACACCTCCTGTCCCTTAATTACAATATGCTCCAGAACATCAACCTCACTCATATTGTCCTCATCGTCATCATTCCCTTTCATTGCTGAATACCGAAGAGAAGTATTCATTGAGGACCACGCTCACTTCCACAGCCTCCAGGACACATCTTCCCACCTTTATCTCTATTTGGTCCTACCTTCACTCCTGTCATCCTTTTGCTCTTCACATAATTGAAGAATGCCTTGGGGTTTTCCTTTACCCTACTCGCCAAGGCCTTCTCATGCCCCCTTCTTGCTCTTCTCAGCCCATCCTTAAGCTCCTTTCTTGCTACCCTTTATTCCTCAATAGACCCATCTGATCCTTTCTTCCTAAACCTCATGTATGCCGCCTTCTTCCACCTGACTAGATTTTGCACTTCACTTGTCACCCATGTTTCCTTCACCCTACCATTCTTTATCTTCCTCACCGGGACAAATTTATCCCTAACGTCCTGCAAGATCCTGCAAGAGATCCTTAAACAATGACCACATGTGCATAGTACATTTCCCTGCAAAAACATCATCCCATTCACACTCGCAAGTTCTAGCCTTATAGCCGCACAATTTGCTCTTCCCCAATTAAAAATTTTCCTGTCCTCTCTGATTCTATCCTTTTCCATGATAATGTTAAAGGCCAGGGAGCGGTGATCACTGTCCCCCAGATGCTCACCCACTGAGAGATCTGTGACCTGACCCGGTTCGTTACCTAATACTAGATCTAGTATGGCATTCCCCCTAGTCGGCCTGTCAACATACTGTGACAGGAATCCATCCTGGACACACTTAACAAACTCTGCCCCATCCAAACCCCTGGAGCTTATCAGGTGCCAATCAATATTAGGGAAGTTCAAGTTACCCATGATAACAACCCTGTTATTTTTGCACCTTTCCAAAATCTGCCTCCCAATCTGCTCCTCGGTATCTCTGCTGCTACCAGGTGGCCTATAGAATACCCCCAGTAGAGTAACTGCTCCCTTCCTGTTCCTGACTTCCACCCATACTGTCTCAAAGGAGGATCCCGCTACATTACCCACCCTTTCTGCAGCTGTAATAGTATCCCTGACCAGTAATGCCACCCCTCCTGCCCTTTTCCCCCCTCTCTGTCCCTCTCTGTCCACTGAAATCCAGGAATATTGAGAATCCATTCCTGCCCTGGTGCCAGCCAAGTCTCTGTAATAAATAAATAGCCATGAATACAGCCAGACAAAGCAGTGTTACTCCAGGGCCAAAACACATTGTGAACAGTCATAGACGGCACAAGGCACATATAACATGTACACAGTCACAGAAAATATAATACAGCCCAATGCCCCGAGCCCATGAATGTGTCAAGAGCAAACCACCACAATTATGCAGTTGAACCCAGTCCAGCTAATCTTCCGTTTAGTGACAACCGGAGGGCAGCACCAAAGTCAACATGGCCGTCACGTCAACTGCCTCCGGCACTGACTGCGAAGCCTCTCTCCTGGATGGCTGCAAATTGCGGCACGATGCCTAATCCTCAATACAGCTGAGGCTACACAGCCCCACCCATTGTCGATACCACCAATAAACCAGTGAACCAGACTTGTAGGAGACTATATTACCAATGTCCAACAGGGCCTTGTGATCATTAAGTGAAATGACCAAAACAATCACAGGCTGTTAGACTGCACACCACCATCACACACCAACTCCAACAGCTTTCTGTAGCAGGCAGCTACACGGACCCCAACAAGTTCAGCTCCTCCGTGAAGCTGCAACACGCTGATGAAGTAGACCTGTAGTACTGAAAAGTAATTCTGAATGTCCAGACAACACACACAAAATGCTGGTGGAACACAGTAGGCCAGGCAAATATTATTTTATTGTTCCACCAGCATTTTGTGTGTGTTGTTTGAATTTCCAGCATCTGCAGATTTCCTCATGTTTGCTCTGAATGTCCAGCTTGTAATTGAAAAGAAATTGTGCAAACAGTAAGAGTAAGTGGAAAGCACTGAGACCTGTAGTTCACAAAAGAGAGTCTTCAGCCGGATCAGGAACTGCTCATTTGTTGCAGCCCATAGACTCAGTGTGGTCAGCAGGCAGGCCCACAGCACTGCTGCCCAGAAACACCATGAAGGTGGCCCTCCACTGCCAGGCTCAATGAGGATTCAGGGTCAGTGTGTGGTTTTAGTGACTGTGAGAAGCATCTTTCAGGTCCATGCTTAGGATGTTGTGCAGAGACCAAGGTCATCAGTCTGACCCTCCTTTAAAAAAAAGGAAATCCCTACTGTTGTGAACACTGAGCCTACCTTCTAACCAGCCTGGGCTCTTTCCGCAGCAGCCACCCACCGGAAGCTCTTCTTCAGGAATCCTCCATTCGCCGGAACTGAAATAACAATTGGAGAACAGGCTCCTAAACTGAGGCAACTTATTCACTGAGAGAACTGAACCCTATTCTCAGCCTGTCTGCTTTCAATCTTCCCCCAATATCAGCTAATTTCCTTTTTTATTCTCCATTCCTATCTTCCTTTTTTCTCCCTCTGTCAGTCAGTCAGGCACTGTGCAAAATGTGTCAGCTCCCTTATCCCTACAGTTGCCCGCTGTCCCATTTTGATGACCAAAGATCTGGTCACCCAGCATTTCCCCTTCCCACACCCTTCAATCTCCCTTCATGCTGGGTTTGATATCATTATTCCCTCATTACCTGCTGAATCTGTACCATCCTTGTTCAAGACTTGTGTCAGACGAACATTGTCCACTCGTGCTAGGAGAATTTGTACTCCTCCAGGGCTGATCCAAGATGTTATAATTTACACACGGATCGCCCAGTGCAGGGTCTGTAACTGAGGGACAGCGTGACGAGAATTAGTTCAAGGGTCACCTGATATCACGCAACCTCTTATATACCCAGCCCACTTCCACCATTCCCACAGGACAAGCAACAGTCCTGTTCTCCAATCAGTGAACAAATCCACAAATAAATGGTGGAAACTTTGCCTCATTCCAAACCCTGGCTCCATTGCACTTAGTCCACCAGGCCCACAAACTCACACCAGTGATAAACTGATGGGTAACAGAAAGAGCAACCCCAGCCATTCTCTGTAGCATTGGTGTGAATGGGCGTCAGATTCTCAATGGACCAAAAGGTCAGTGTCCCTGCCACGTGACTCTATAACATATCAACGCAACTGGTGTCCAAATGCTTCACGGCAACCCACCAGCCCAAGAGAAAAGTAACAATGCAGAAACAGTAAACATTGCCAGTGATGTCACCATATCCCCTGTCTCACTGAGGAACAGGGTATGCAGTGGATGTGGACAAAATGTTTTCTGTGGTGGGGGCGTCTAGAATAGACAATAGGTGCAGAAGTAGACCATTTGGCCCTTCGAGCCTGCACCGCCATTCTGAGATCATGGCTGATAATCTGCTATCAATACCCGGTTCCTGCCTTGTCCCCATATCCCTTGATTCCCCTATCCATAAGATACCTATCTAGCTCCTTCTTGAAAGCATCCAGAGAATTGGCCTCCACTGCCTTCCGAGGCAGTGCATTCCAGACCCCCACAACTCTCTGGGAAAAGAAGCTTTTCCTTAACTCTGTCCTAAATGACCTACCCCTTATTCTCAAACCATGCCCTCTGGTACTGGACTCTCCCAGCATCTGGAACATATTTCCTGCCTATATCTTGTCCAATCCCTTAATAATCTTATATGTTGCAATCAGATCCCCTCTCAATCTCCTTAATTCCAGCGTGTACAAGCATGTACAAGAATAGAGGACACAGCCTCGGAATACAGGGAAGTTCATTTAGAACTGTGATGAGGAGCAAATTCTTTAGCCTGGAAGTGGTGGATCTGTGTAATTTGGTGCCAAAGGTGGCTGTGGAGGCCAAGCGACTGGGTATATTTAAGGCAGAGGTTGATAGATTAGTCAGAACATGAAGAAAAGAAATTGGAGCTGAGAGGGAAATGGATCAGCCATGATAAAATTATGGAGTACATTTCTGTTCCTATACCTTACTGTCCTATGGTGTCCACTAGACTCAAAGAACAGCCTCTGCTTTAGCTCCAATTCTGTGTGTTCACTCTGACCATCACCTTCCACACCAGAAAACAAGAGATGCATTCAGGTTTTGTGTTCAACGTGGGAACCCTGTAGGGAACAGCCAACCTCTCCTAGTGTTAGTACACATTGGATATCAGTACAAATTTCCTGCCTCTTAATATCCATCCTTCTTTGATGTTTTCTGTTGGAGTGTTTGGTGAGTTTTAGCTGTGTTAAACACAATTCTGCAAAGCTGATGTAACTCAGCTTGATTTAAAGTTTCACAAGGTTCCAATACCTGAAGCATACAAACATAGAAACAAACTGAAAATGCAAAGAAACACTACGCTGTTAAAGGCAAGGTCCTCAGCATTGTTGCTGAGCAGAGAGATCTTGGGATCAAAGTTCATAACTCCTCCAAAACAGCTATCCAGGTATATGAGGTGGTTGAGGTAGCTTATGGAAAGTTTGCTTCTATTAGTCAAGGAATTGAATTCAAAAGTCAGGAGGTTATCTGCAAATTAATAAAACTCTATTTAGGCCACATCTGGAGTATTGCATACAGTTCTGATCGCTCCACAATAGAGAGGATGTTGAGGCTTTGTAGAGGGGGCAGAAGAGGCTTACCAAGATGCAGCCTAGTTTAGAGGGCGTGTGCTATCACGAGAGGCTAGATAAATTTGTGTTGTTTTCAATGGAGTGCAGAGGCTGAACGAAGATTTGATTGAGATCTATCTGAGTGGGGATGGAAGAGGAGTTAACATTTGTAACCATGGATGTGGGGAGCGAGTGAAAGAGACGGCAGATTGGGACCTAGAAGAGTGATGTGAACCAGAGGGGAAGGGAAAGAGTGGATATCTGGCAAGCTGAAGCAAGGAAATGCTTGATGTCTTGATTGAGGGAATGGATGGTTGTGATAGGGACCATGGAGGGGAGGGCTAGACCCTTGGCGGAGTTGATGCGAACGATGGGATATCTGGGGCCCCAGGGAGGGCAAGATGAAGGAATCAATCAGGTTTAAAGTCAACAGCAGGTGTTGTGAACGTTGCTGCTTTGCTGCAGTGACAAGTTGCAATACATAGTCATAAAAACTATCAATTACAGTAAGAAAATATAACAAATAAATTAAATAAGTAGCCCAAAGAGAGGTAAACGATAATATACTGAGGAATTGTTCATGGGTTAAATGTCCAGTCAGAAATGTGATACTGGAGCGGACCATGCTGTTCCTGAAATGGTGAGTGTGACTTCAACTTCAGGCTTCTGCACCTCCTCCTTAATATTAGCCACGAGAAGAGTGTCCTGAATGATGGAGGTCCTTAATGACGGATGCTACCTTTTATATACATCACCTTTCGAAGGTCTCCTTGATTCTGGGGAGGCTATCTGGCTAGGTTTACAACTTCCTGCAGTTCTTTTTTCCCGATGCTGCGCAGTGGCCCTTCCACACCGGATATTGATGCAACCAGTTTGATTGCTCTCCACTGTGCAGCTGTAGAACTTTGTAAGTGTCCCTGGAACTCCTAAAGAAAAAATAGCTGCTGACAGGCCTTTTTTGTAACCTCATCTATATATTGAGCCAAGGACAGATCTTCACAGATGCTGACTCAGGACTTGAAACTGATCACCGTTCCCCTTTCAGATCCCTCGAAGGGACTGGCGTATGTTCCCTCACCTTGCCCTTCCTGAAGAGCTACAATCAATTCCTTGTTCTTAGTGGCATTGGGTACAAGGCTGTTGCTGCAACACCACTCAACCAGCTGACCTTTCTCACTCTTATACACCCCTTCGTCACCATCCGAAATCCTGCCTTGCTGTTTCAGCTGTGCCTAGCCACACAGTCGAGGGTGTAGAGAGAGTAGAGCAGTGGGCTACGCACACATCCTTCAGTTGCACCACTATTGATTGTCAGCAAGCAGATGCTATTTCAGCAAAGAGGCGACGTTAAGGAGGGGCTGACGCTGGGTCTGTGGAGAAGGAAGGGATGGTTGGGGCACGGGGCATCAGTGAGACACTGAAATAAGGGCAAGAAGGCATGGCAGGGCCTTGGGGGGAGACAAAGGGCTCAGACTGGGGGAAGGGAGGAACCATTCTGGCCCAAAGCGAGAGCAGTTTTCACTTCCAGTTAGCTGAATGGGAAAGGAACAAGTCTGCATAAAGGACAAGAAGGCTCCGCTCACTTTACAGATGGTGAGAGTGCTGTTAACCATCTGGTTCCCAGGTTGGAACATCTCCACGGTCCTGCTTCAGTGGTCTCAACTGTCCAGATGTGTGTTGTGCTGCTCAATGTAGTCTCAAGGCATGACCAGTGCAGACAATACAGTAGGAGGAGTGGGTGTGGGAACTGGGCAAGATTCAGTTTGTCTGTTCCAGCTCAGGTGGGGCACCTGGCCCAGACTGCATCTGTGGCTGGCCATACAGTTGTAGGTGTAGACAGAGAGATAGGTTGGGGAGGGAAGGACAGGAGGCAACATGTCATGCAGGGGCGGAAAGCGTCAGGCGAGGAAGGAAAGTTTCAGACAGGGAAGGAAAGATTCGGACAGGGAAGGAAAGATTCGGACAGGGAAGGAAAGATTCGGACAGGGAAGGAAAGATTCGGACAGGGAAGGAAAGATTCGGACAGGGAAGGAAAGTTTCGGACAGGGAAGGAAAGTTTCGGACAGGGAAGGAAAGTTTCGGACAGGGAAGGAAAGTTTCGGACAGGGAAGGAAAGTTTCGGACAGGGAAGGAAAGTTTCGGACAGGGAAGGAAAGTTTCGGACAGGGAAGGAAAGTTTCGGACAGGGAAGGAAAGTTTCGGACAGGGAAGGAAAGTTTCGGACAGGGAAGGAAAGTTTCGGACAGGGAAGGAAAGTTTCGGACAGGGAAGGAAAGTTTCAGACAGGGAAGGAAAGTTTCAGACAGGGAAGGAAAGTTTCAGACAGGGAAGGAAAGTTTCAGACAGGGAAGGAAAGTTTCAGACAGGGAAGGAAAGTTTCAGTCCAGCAATGTGCCTCATTCTGGAGGTCAGGGAATTTGAAGTGAGCTGATCACTGATGGCCTACTGAAAAATTTAGGCCACTTTGGCTGCTGAAAGAATTTGATGACCCAGAAGATCACTGGGCTTCACACAGAGATACCGATGTACAGAGCCAATATGACGATAAGCATACCTGTACAATACACTCTATACAAGTCCGGTGTCGGCTTCAGCTTGTACACAAAGTAAGCTGCGCAGTTTTTGATCATGATTTCCAGTTTCTTGTTGCAAATGTGGTTGACCCAGTCGAAACAGATGGTCCTGTTCACTTCACCAGCTCCCACATCGGGATGGAGACCTGGAATGAGGTTTACAAGCACTGCAAAATGAATGTGATCCCACGACGGGTTGGGGACCCAGAATGAGGTTTACAAACACTGTGAAATGAACCGGCTCCCATGTCGGTATAGGGATCTGCATTGAGGTCTGTAAACACTGTGAAATGAACCCGCTCCCATGTCAGTATAGGGATATGCATTGAGATCTGTAAACACTGTGCAATGAACCCATTCCCACGGTACAGCAGGGAATGAGAATCAGTACCTACCAAAGCAGGGTGATTAACAACCCACAGCCTGGTCCAGCCTCAGTCAAAATTAACACCCTCCTCGCCACGACCCATAAACCCCGAGGTCACTTCATGCTGGTAATGTGTGAGGGACAGGGGGTCCTAACCTGCGGTCCACAGAGTCCTTGGTTAATGGTGGGAGTCCACGGCATAGAAGAGTTTGGGGACTCTTGTTCTACAGGTTCATGGGATCATAGACTGGAAACACCAGTTCTGTTGCTAATGTGCTTTAATATCTGATGAAGCCTCGGCTCAGCAGCTGAACTGCCGTTAATCAGCTCAATGCCATCAACTTCCAGGGATATTTAAAAAAAAAATTATAGGCATAGAAAATGCCCAGAACCTATTATAATGAATAATTATACAGGGGCTAAACACGTGCTGTTTGACCTGCTACAGAGCTGTTCAATAAGACGTTTTCTCCTCCTCTTGCCAAAGGCAATGATTACGCTGAATGATCTACTCCAGGGGTTTGGGAATTCTGGAGAAATGGAATTATTAAAAGGAGGTGATAAGTTTGTGACAGGTCGGACAATGGAGTTGTGTGGGGAACTGTCACATAATTAGAATGAATAATATGCCTTATTTTAGGTTTACAGTATCTGCAGTTTTTTAAATTTAAATTTGCTGTAACATTCTGACTGATTAAATCTTCCAGTCAGTCACATGCTCATGGACATGCGCCACATCTCTTAGACTCGAAGGCTAAAGTCATTCCCATTAGTTCTAATATACAAAATACTATCAATACACTTGCAATTAATAGCTCCATGAGGACCACAAACCTGCTGTGGCTTGTCTGCTGGCATACCTCAATTACCCAGAGAGCATCTTTGGCTAGAGTCAGAGCTTTATGGTTTGGCTCTTGGTAGGGTCACCCATGCCTGAGAGGTCAAAGGGCAGAGGCCAGATTAAGGTGGTCTACTGGTCGTTCAGGTACAGGAGAATAGCTCGGAGCTAACAAACCTGCAAAGCAGAATCCTACATGTGAGGCAATGGAGAGCCTTCATTGCTGCCCTAAACATCAGCGGCGTGATGGGCAAAAAAGAACTCTTAACCAAAGAAGCACTTCGGGAATTGGTGCTAGATTTCAACTGTAAGAGGCTCAGTCGGCTGATCCACAGCACAACTGCCAGAATACTGCTTGCTGCAAACCCGCCCCTCCCCTGGACTCCATGAACATCTATGAGTGGAGTGCACACTGAGTGAAGACCGTGAAGAAGCCCCTCAGTGAGCCCATGTCTCTGTCTGCACATGAGGTTGCGGCTTACCCTACTGCAGCCAACTAAAGCCATGACTCCAGTCAACATAGCTCTTCTGGTCATAAGAGACTGAGATTATAAATTATGCCTGATTCAATAATAACTGTGATAATTTCTTGTAAACCTACCATTTAACCAGCCTGGGACCCATGCAGAGCAGTGAAAGAACGGAACCGTAGTCTCAGGAATCTTGACATTGCCATGACTGAAACAAAGATTAGAGAGTCAGTCCCAGACCAGGAACTGTGGTCTATTATATCCACTCACTGTCCAGCTCTGATCAGATCACAGGAAACTCTGTTTGTCCTCCGCCCCTTCCAAATTCTTGTGTGAATAACCATTTCCTCACAGATGAATTTGGGAGTTTCCTCTTCTCTGTACCCTCACCCTGGTCCCCCAAAGAAGTGACATCTCTCGCTTCCCTGTATGACTCATTCTAAAACATCTTATCCACACTGATGTACATGCTAAATAGCAGAAGGAAACAATTCAGCCCATCAGGTTCAGACTGGTCCCTTGGGGAGTGATCCTTTCTGCACCATTCATGACCTCTTCTACCCAAAAATACCTATCAAACACACCTGATTTAAATTACATATATTTTTTTAAATTATTGTGTGCCATGTTGTATGTCATGGCCAATTATGGTTTGTCCATGATTGTTATTCACAATTTTTTCGGGAGATGTGGTTTGCCATCGCCTTCTCTGGGCAGTGTCTTTACAAGATGCTGACCCCAGCCTTCATCAATACTCTTCAGAGAGTCCCTGTCTGGTATCAGTGGTCGCAAAACCAGGACTTGTGATATGCACCAACTCCCCATACGACCATCCACTACCTGATCCTATGGCTTCATGGGTCCCGTTTGCTTAGGCTAGGGAATTTAAAGGGCAATTTACATCGCTAGCTCACACTTGGGTTATGGAAGCAGCCAGGAAGATGACGGAAAATTCACTGACAGCATCCCATTAGGATGTAACTGGAAACCCAGGAGCTGCTGAACCTCACCTGCTAAATCTGTACCATCCTTCTGCAAGGTTTCCGTCATCCATCCACCGACCACTGCACCGAGTTTCAAAGCAATCCGTGCTCCTCCAGGGCTGATCCAGGATGGTGTGATTTTCACACGGATCACCAGTGGTGGAGTCTAAAACTGAGGGACAGAAAGATGACCTACTTCCATCTAGTATTCACTGGTCATTCAGCCTTTGCTAACCCCCACACAACTCCCCAGATCGATGGACACCAATCACCTGAGATTTACGCTCCAGCCAGGAAGAGCGTAAACCAGATGGGCAATTCCTCTGTCTCTAAGGTCAGTCTTAGAAGTCTCCCAGGTTATATTCAGGAGGAGGAAAGACCATACCAACATGCCTGCTCCACTCCCAGTGGAAAAATCACATCAATTTCATTCCCCTCTCCTTATTACCCTTCAGCTCCACAACTTGCTCATCAAAGCACATCTGCTTCCTATTCCCAACTGCCTACAGTTTGGAGTAATTTATAATGATCAATTATCCAACCATTCCTACAAGCCTTTGTAATGTGGGAGGAAGGTTGAGAACCAGGAAGAAACTACATGGTCATGCAGACACCATGTCTTTCTTGGGGGAATTAGGAAAGTACAGGTAGATAAATCCCAAAGGTGAAATAATATTCTAAAGGGAAGATGAGGCAGCCGTGGCTGATCAGGGAGGTTAAAGGCAGCATAAAAACAACAGAGAGAGCATATAATTGAGCAAAAATTAGTGGGATATTTAAGAATTTGGAAACTTTGAAGGATCAAATATTTAAAAGCATTTTATTTCCTCAAACTATGCCCAGGATCGCTGGTACCTCTCTTCCCCAGGCTTCTCCCTCAGCCAGTAGGTCTGGTACTGTCACTGATCTGGCTCCGGTCATACCTCTGCCCCACCATGACATTCGCCTCTGTGACATCACCCAGCTCCGCCTTTCCCTCAGTCCATCTCAGTCACACCTTCAGCCATCTTGCAGTCCCGCCCTCTTCTCCACACAAACTCTGCTGGCTGTGCCTGAAATTGCCCAATGCCCCTTTTCCCACCATCCCCATGTTCACCAGTCTGTTTGAGTAACAAAAACCCAACTTTGCTTTCGCATCCAACATAGCCTCACTACTTCCTCCCAGGGTAATATCCTCTGGCCTCTCAACATTCCCTCCAGTCCCAGCCTCTCGGAGTGTCATCACTGCATTGCTAGCCATGCCTTCTCCTCAGTCTTCAAGCCTGAAATTCTCTGCTGAAAGATTTCTGCCTCCCCATCTCGCTCCACTCCCTAATGTTGATTTACCGAACCGGGTATCTGGATGCTTCTGATCACCAACTTTAATGCCGTATGTTCCAGTGTCAAATTGGATTTATAATGTTCTCCATATCCTTCAAAACATTTCCCATTAAATACAGACTGCCTCTGCTCAGCTACAGAAACAATAAATAACATCTACTTCCTCTTACTGTACACAGCACGCAGTTTGTCCCTCCAAGACATTACTCACCCAGAGAACCCAGGATCAGCAGCAAAACCTTCAGTTCAGCTGGTAACATTCTGGAAATGAAAGACTGGAATTAACTCAGTGAGAAATGACACACTGGGGCTGAGGGCAAAGTGTAAATACCGATGGGAACTGAGGATCAAAATGGTTTTCCATCTATAGTGGGATAGATGCCTCCCTCCCTCACTGAAACCCCACAGGCAGAGGTGGATCTCCTTTTCTCCTTCTTTGAGACCCCATGACAAAGGTGAGATCTCTTTCACTGAGACCCCACAGTAAGAGGTTTCGTCTCCTTTTCTCCCTCACTGAGATGCCACAAATGGAGGTGAGATCTCCCTCACTGGGAACCCATGGACAGAGTCGAGATCTCCCTCATTGAGACCCGAGACAAAGGTGAAAAACTGCTTCCTGAAACCTCACAGGTGGATGAGACAGAGGAGATGAATCAGCTTTAATTTATTCGCACTCTCTCTTCCCCCACCCCGACACACTGTCCCTCTGCAACACACACATATGCAAACAGAGCACGACAAATTTCAAGTTCTAGCAGGTTTGGGGATGTCTGCTCACGTGTGACTCCCGATGAGGTGTAGGTGTGTGACTGGAGGGAGATGGGACCACCTACATCCTCCTCACTCTCTGCTGTGAGTGGTGTCAGGCTCAGCGACAGGTCGACTACTTTCCGCATCGGCTTCTAGAAGCAATTAAGTCTGAGCTGGGCAGTGCAACCGTTGATGTATGTTTGGGGAAAGTATGCAAAGCAAACAAATGTCATCTATCCTGAGCCTCTGCAATGAAGAGCCTATTGTTCCCTGTCAGTCAATTTCCCCTAACAGCAATGGGTTCAGTGATGGGTCAGTACTGAGGAGAGGAACAGGAATGGAGACAAAATAGTCACAGGATAACAGTTGTCAGGTTTATAATGGGTCAGAATTGTGGAGTGGAAGCTGTGTATCTGTCAGGAACGGGGGCCAGATGGACCCAAACGCAGGACGCAGACACTGAAGTACTAGGGGGAGGACAGGATGGATATGCCATGGCATGTAAGGGTTAATGCAGGCGGGGCTGGATCCAAGAGTTCAAACGAGGCAGGCAGGCGGGCCGATCCCAGAGTTCAGACGAGGCAGGCAGATCCCACAGTTCGGGGCAGGCAGGCAGGCAGATTCCTCATGGCGGGCCGCATGGATCCCGGGCAGGGCCGCCTCCCAGGCGGGAACACAGAGGCCTGGGCCAGTCGCAGACACCTGGGCAGGTGCGGGGCACAACCCTTAGGGAGCAATAGGTGGAAGGGGCAGAACCCCCGCTGGGCAGTGGCAGTCCGGCCGCACCCGCCTGACGGAGGCAACGAGTAGGAAGAGGCAGAGCCTCCACCGGGCAGTGGCAGTTCGGCCGGACCCGCCCGACGGAGGCAACGGGTAGGAGGGGGCAGAACCCCCGCCGGGCAGCGGCAGTCCGGCCGGACCCGCCCGACGGAGGCAACGGGTAGGAAGCTGGGTCCAGGGTAAGCAGCAAAACTACAGTGATCCACCGGGTACATTGGTAAATTGAGAAAGGCAACCGACAGCGTGGCAGCCCAAGCAAGGAGAATAAGGCAGAACAGCAGGACTAGCGCACAGGAGAGAAGCAGGGGAACAAGACCAACCGGATAGAGCATATACAGAACAGTCCAGCAACCAGGGCAGAGCAGGATTCCGAGCAGGGCAGCAACCAGGGTAAGACAGGATTCCAACCAGGTCTGAACAGGATGTAGAACAGAACGCCCGGTCTCCGTCCCACGGCCCCTTATAAACACCGGCAGCCAAATTGGCCACAGGTGTGCCCCCTTGATCCAGGATGATCTTAACAGGCTGAAAGGGGCCGGGCGGGACAGCTGCAAGACCCGGAGTCCGGAGTACTCAGACCGGATCGAGACCCGGAACGCGGATTACGGACCGGACCGGACCCTGACAGTATCATCTGTAATGGTCAGCACACATTAGTGGGAGTAGATGCAGAATAAACCCTTAGTCAGGTTGGCAATGGATCAGTACCCAGAGTGGACTGTAACTGAGAAGGGATTTAGAGAGAATTTTATGAAAGATGCAAAGACTTTTATACAGAAGTAAGAGTGTAGTCATACTGGTCCACCATAAGGTGTTCATCTCAGACGGCAGGAAGAGGCAGACATAGTTAGGAAGGCAACTGGCAGATGGACCTTTAATGTATGGGGTTGTGTAGCATTGGTCAGAGTCATGGAGCACTACAGCATAGAAACAGATACTTCAGCCCATGCCAGCCTGTTCTTCTCTCTAGTCCCATCTACCTGCGCCAGACTATTCATCCCTCATCCATGATCTCTCACCTCATCCACTTATCCAAACTTTCCCAAAATGTTACAATTAAATTTGCCTCTACCCTTTCTCTTGGCAGCTCGTTCCACTCAGACCACCCTCTGAGTGAAGTCGCCACTCAGGTTCCTCTTAAATATTTTATCTTTCCCACTAAACACACCAGTAAATAAATTCCTTATGTATTCAAACTTTCTTTGTCGTTCAGATCCTTGTAAATTTTCTCTCAGCTCTTTCAATTTAATTGATATCTTTCATTTCTGTGCACATTACTTTGAAATCTGCTTCACTAACATAATTTACAACCTTAACATAACATCACAAGTCTTGTACTCAATGCCCTGATTGATGAGGGCCATTGCACCTAAAGTTCTCTTTTGAACCGTATCTGCCTGTGAGGCTGCTTTCAAGGATATGAGTCCGTATTTCCAGGTTCATACACCTCACAGCCCTAACATTCAATATGTAAGTCTTATCCTGGTTTGTCCTCCTAAATTGCAACATTTCACCCTTATCTGCAATAAATTCTACCTGCCCCTTTTCAGCCCGTTCTTTCAGATGCTCCAGATATTCTGCAAGCATTGATAGCCTTTCTTGCTGTCCATTAAACCCACACTCTTGATGTCAGTGGCAACGTTGCTGATCCAGTTTACCACATTATCATCCGGATTGTTGTTACAGATGCCAAACAACGGGCTCGGCACTGACCCCTGTGGACACCACTAGCCAAAAGCTTCGAGTTGGAGAGACAACCAATGCCCTACCACTCTCTGGCCGCTCCCGCTAATACAATGTCGAATCTAATGGACTATGTCATCCAGAATGCTAAGCAAATTAACCTCCTGACCAACCTGCCAATGTGGGAAGTTGCATAAAGTCTTGTGAAAGTCCACATAAAAAACATCCATCACCTTTCCTTCATGAACGTCTTGGTAACCTACTCAAGAAACCCAGTACATTCAGTTAAATATGACCTGCCTTGCACAAAGCCTTGTTGAGCATGAATGTTTAATGTTCTGGGTTCTGTACGTTTCAATTTAAATTTCAATGCAAAGAGTATTATCGGAGAAGCAGGTGAGCGCAGGGCATTGTCCAGCATTTGGAATAAAGACTCTGTAGTCACTAGTGAGACTTTGTTGCCGGGGGGGTGGGGGGGTTGGCAGGACCGGCTGCTTAATATTCCAGGGATCTGTTGTTCTCGACAGCACAGAGCAGGGGGTATTGAAGTGGGAGTAGTAGCATTACTAGCCAGGGAAAATGTCACAGCACTGTTCCAACAGGACAGGATGGAGAGATCGACGACTAAGGATATACAGTCATGTGCGAATTCAACCAACGGCAAATCGAAAAAACCTGGAAGTGCTCTTCCAGCACTTGTTGTTCGAGCATGTACAGACTTTTTTTTGTCATTATTCCCTAAACAATGCAGTATAACAACTATCCTACATAACATTTACATTGTATTAGGTATTATAAGTAATCTAGAGTTGATTTAAAGTAGACGGGAGGATGTGCGTGGGTTATCCTGCATCAAGATCGAAAAAAAAACCGGAAGTTCTCTTACTAAGTAAGTTGGAACAGGTACATCCGGTATTATTTAGCGTCAGTTAGTCAAACGTTTGTCTTAGTATATAGTATATATTTTACCTTTCTATGCATATAAAACACTTGTCTGTTTCAGCGCCGGGCGATCCAGTGACAGATCTCTCCCAAGCTCGCTGTCCATCTGTGCCAGGTGGATCAAAATCCCAAAACCTCGAAGCCCAATAATTAAACCACTGCATTGCTTAGTAATAATTGTAGCTTTCATCGGAGCAGGGCCTTTCTCACTTTATCCTTTAAAATTGTTCCGATTGTTGACTGACTGTAGCCTAATGCTTTTCCAATGACTGATGGCATTTCACCTCTTTCCGATCGCTTTATCATTTCCATCCACTTTATTTTCAATCGTGATTGTGATTATTTTTGTGAACAGAAACTCAGCGGATTCAGAGCTCTACCGCAGGGTCCTAAAGTCCACCGCATTGAGAACGGTTAAATAAGGTCTGGGGTTCCGCTGGGTCCTGAGGTCCACCACATTGAGACAGGCTGAATAAGAGACTTGAGCATCCACGTTTTTGGTATCCGCGAGGGGTCCCGGAACCAATCCTTCGTGGATAAGGAGGGCCGACTGTATGTGTGGAACTAAGGGATAAGAAATGGGTGACCACATTAATGGGATTAGATTACAAATCACTCAATAGTGAGCTGGATTTAGAAGAATGGATTTGTAGAAATCACAGACTGTGACAAGAAACACACGGTTGTGATAGTAGGTGAGTTCAACTTTCCACATATTGAATGGGATGCCTCTAGTGTAAAAGGACCAGATGAGATGGTGTGGCAAATGTATTCAGGAGTTTTTCCTAAATCAATACAGAGGCTCTCAGATCTTGTGGGATGCTACAGTAGTAATTGCATGTAGATATAGTATTTATAGGTGTTGGTCTAGTGATCTGAAGGTCGCTAGTTCGAGCCTCAGCTAAGGCAGCGTGTTGTGTCCTTGAGCAATGCACTTAACCACATATTGCTCTGGTGCCAAGCTGTATCAGCCCTTGCCCTTCCCTTGGACAACATCGGTGGCATGGAGAGCAGAGACTTGCAGCTTGGGCAACTGCCGGTCTCCCATACAACCCTGCCCAGGCCTGGGCCCTGGAAACCGTCCAATGCGCAAATCTATGGGCTCTCGAGACTAATGGATGCCTATTTATATTTTTTAAGTTAGTAGTACAAAAAAGAGCCAAAACAAATGAAAAAGCGAGCAGGCTGAGTATGTCAGTTCATTGCCCATTCATAACTTTGATGTTGGTGGGCAGTGGGGAAGAAGCTTTTCCTAAAACAATGAGTGACTTCAAGCTCCGGTACCTCCTCCATGACGGTAGCAATGAGAATAGGACATGTCCTGGGTGATGGAGTCCTTGGTGCTGAATGCTGTCTTTCTGAGGCACCGCCTGTTCAAGACGTCCTCACTGTTGAAGAGAATAGCACCTTAGAGGAAGCAGGTTATTGGCAATTTCTGCAGCCTTTTCTGAACCAGTAGAGTACAGCCCGCACCCCCCCCCCATACTGTAACAGATAGTGTAGCAACCAGTTAGAATGCTCTCTGCTGTATATCTGTACAAATTTGCGAGAGTCTTTGGTGACATTTGGTGACCCCTCAGACTGACAATGAAATACAGCTACTGTCATGCCTTCTTTGCAATTTCATTAATGTTTGGCTCAGGATAGATCTTCAGAGATTTTGACACCGAGTTACTTGAAACTGCTTATCTTTTCCACTGCTGATCCCTCAATGAAGGCTGGTATGAATTCCCTTGACTTCTCCTTCCTGATGTCCACAGGCAAATCCTACATCTTACTGATGTTAAGTCCAAGGTTGTTGTTTGGACAGCACACAGCTATCTGATCTATCTCACTCCTGTACACCTGCTCATCACCAGTAAACTTCTGCCAACCCAGCTGTGTAATCGACAAATTTATATATGGTGGTTGAGGAATCCATGCTTACTCTGACTGCTGACACTCGAATTTCTGCCATACTGTCTTCCACAGTGAAGACAGACACAAAATACATTTTCAGTTCATCCATCCTTTCTTTGTCCACCATTACTTCCGCCCAGCATCATTTTCCAGTGTTTCAATGTCCACTCCCACTTCTCCTTTCCTCTTTATATACCCAAATCTACTTCTATCCACTTTTATATGATTGGAGAGCTTACCCTCATATTTCACTTACCATAGAACATTAAAGCACAGAAACAGGCCTTTTGGCCCTTCTTGGCTGTGCTGAACAATTTTTTCTGCCTAGTCCCACTGACCTGCACCTAGACCATATCCCTCCATTTACCTCTCATCCATGTACCTGTCCAAGTCTTTCTTAAATGTTAGAAGTGAGCCTTGCATTTACCACTTTATCTGGCAGCTCATTCCACACTCCCACCACTCTGTGTGTAAAGAAGTCCCCCCACCCAATGTTCCCTTTAAACTTTCCCCTCCTTCACCCTTAACCCATGTCTTCTGTTTTTTTTTCTCCCCTAGCCTCAGTGGAAAAAGCCTGCTTGCATTCACTCTATCTATACCCATCATAATTTTATACACCTCTATCAAATCTCCCCTCATTCTCTTACGCTCCAGGGAATAAAGTCCTAACCTATTCAATCTTTCTCAGTTTCTCAAGTCCTGACATCATCCTTGTAAACCTTCTCTGCAATCTTTCAAACTTATTAATATCCTTCTTGTAATTGGGTGAGAAAACTGCACATAATACTCCAAATTCGGCCTCACCAATACCTTATACAACCTCACCATAACATTCCAATTCTTATACTCAGTACTTTGATTTATAAAGGCCAATGTATCAAAATATCTCTTTACTACCCTATCTACCTGTGATGCCATGTTCAGGGAATTATGTATCTGTATCCCTAGATCCCTCTGTTCTACTACACACCTCAGTGCCCTAACATTTACCTTATATGTTCTACCTTGGTTTCTCCTTCCAAAATGGAATACCTCATACTTGTCTGTATTAAACTCCATGTGCCATTTTTCAGCCCATTTTTCCAGCTGGTCCAGATCCCTCTGCAAGCTTTGAAAACCTTCCTCACTGTCCACTAAACCTTCAATCTTTGTATCATCAGCCAATTAAAAAGTAAAAGATGGCTCCAGTATCTGGCAACTCTGCACGTGTTCTCCCGAGCAAACTGTCCTCCACACTATCCTATACCCGAGAAACCCTTCTAAACCTCCAATCTGCTACATCTAGCAAGATCAGTAACACCCTGGAGAAGCTACTGAGATCACCGACGCGCCAGAGTTGCTACTTCAACTCTGGACCGTACCTGGGCTCGATCAGCGAGGCCTGGTCCGAGACCCACCACGTTCCCAGAGACCCACAGCCTGCTACCATGCCGGAGCGCTTGGAGACGCGGCCCGTTCCGATCAGCACCTCTCCGGAGCAGACAACCACACAGAAGTGACTTCGGAGACCTCATGATGTCCCAGATGCTTCCCCGCAGTGACCACCATAGAGCCCTGTTGGTGGCCATCCACAGCTGCCTGAAGTGAGGCCTCTGCCTCTGACCTCGGAAATCGAGCCTGAGGCTCGGCTGGAGCGGAGGCCTCCAGAACCGTGACTCAGCTCATGGACTTGTTTCAGCCGGCAGCCCAGCCCTCTGGGATTAAGTGTCGGCTTCGGGGCTCAACCCGGTCGACAGCCCGGGCCCCCGGCAGCTGGAAGTGGCAGCGGAGCCTCCCCCGTCACTCGGCCCGATCTGGAGCGCCCGACGAAACGACCCACTGATCAATCCCCGCGGGACGTGTCCACCAACCTCAAAGAGCTGCCAACAACAAACTGCATCGATGGAAACCTGGTAAGATGCACTATTTACCGAGGAAGCGTGGGAAAAGAGCTGGGCTGATGGTCAGATTGAAGCTGAGGGGCTTTAGGATCCCTCTGCCCACCATCCTACTAGCTAATGTGCAAGCCATAGAGAACAAGGTGGATAAGAACATAAGAACATAAGAGATAGGAGCAGGAGTAGGCCAATCGGCCCCTCAAGCCTGCTCCGCCATTCAACAAGATCATGGCTGATCCAATGATGATGGATCATCCAATCATGGATGATCTTAAAGGGAGACTCACCTACTGCAGGGAGATGCAGAGCTGCTGTGTATTCTGTTTAACAGAGACCTGGCTTTCCCTTGCCACCCCCGACTATGCCATCTGACTGGAGAGATTTTCGATCCATCAGATGGACCACACGGCATCTCCAGACAAGACAAAGGGAGGTGGAGTCTGCCTACTGATCAACACTGCGTGGTGCTTGGACACAGTGGCACTGACAAGCTCCTGCAGTCAGAACCTGGAACATCTGTCGGTGAAGTGTCATCCCTATTATCTGCCACGGGAATTCACCTTGGTCATACTGACAGCAGTCTACATTCCCCCCCAGGCGGACGTGGAGGGTGCTGTGTGCCAACATCAGTGAACTTGAGAACAGGTATCCGGAGGCTTTGCTCATTTCAGCCAAGGACTTTAACCAGGTCAACCTCAGAAAGGCGCTGCCAAAGTTATACCAACATGTCTCCTGCTCAACTAGAGGCCTGAATATACTTGACCACTGCTACACAGCAGTCAAGGATGCCTACCGTTCCATACCATGACCTCACTTCGGAAAATCAGACCATCAGGCCGTACTCCTCCTCCCGGCTTACAAACAGAAACTGAAGCGGGAGGTCACAGTGTCAGAAGTGGTGTCGCGTTGGACACAGGAAACGGATGAGGTCCTCCGTGACTGCTTTGAATCGGTGGACTGGTTAGTATTCAAGGACTCGGCAGCTAATCTCGATGAGTATGCCTCAGCTGTCACGGACTTCATCTGGAAATGCACAGAGGACTGTGTGTCTTACAAGACGATCCGGGTATTCCCTAACCGGAAACCTTGGATGAATTATGAGGTCCAGTCCCTTTTGAAGGCTAGAGCTGTGGCTTTTAGGTCTGGGGATACCAGTCGCTACACGGAATCCAGTCGTGAACTCCAGAAAGCCATTAAGAGCACCAAGAGGCAATATTGAGCCAAGTCGGATGCCCAGGCTAACCAGAGGGATGCCAGTTCACGATGGCAGGGTCTAAATAAGATCACTGGGAGCATGAGAAAAGGCTGGGAATATGAATAACTGTAGCGCTTCTCTTCCTGATGAACTTAACATATTCAACATAAGATTCGAACAGAAGAGGAGCGTCCCGCCCCCTCCGGATAAACTGAACCTGGTTGGCATCGAGATTCATCGTCACCGAGGAGGACGTTAAGAAGGGCCTTCCTGAAGATAAATCCAAGGAAGGCGACAATCCCAGATGGCGTCCCGGGACGGGTTCTCCGGGCCTGTGCAAGCGAGCTAGCTGGAGTGTTTGCTGACATCTTCAACTGCTCCCTGCTTCAGTCTAAGATCCCCTTGTGTTTTTAAGAAGGCAACAATAATCCCGGTGCCGAAGAAAAGCAAAGTGGCATGCCTGAATGACTACCGACCTGCGGCTCTAACATCAATTGCTATGAAGTGCTTCGAGCGATTGGTTATGGCACACATCAACCATAACCTACCGGTCAACCTCGACGCTTTGCAATTCGCCTACCGGAGCAACAGGTCAACGGCAGATGCCATCTCTCTGGCACTACATTCCTCCTTGGAACACCTGGAGAATAAAGACGCATATGTAAGGCTCCTTTTCATCGACTACAGCTCTGCCTTTAATTCCATCATTCCAAATAAAATGATTCCTAAGCTCCAGACCCTGGGTCTTGGCACTCAGATCTGCAGCTGGATCTTCAACTTCCTCACAGACAGGACCCAGGCTGTAAAAATAGGGGACAAGCACTCCTCTACAATCACTCTGAGCACCGGTGCCCCACAAGGCTGTGTACTCAGCCCCCTGCTGTACTCACTGTACACCCATGATTGTGTAGCCAAGTTTCCATCAAACTCAATATATAAGTTTGCTGATGACACCACAATTGTAGGCCGTATCTTGGGTAATGATGAGTCTGAGTACAGAGAGGAAATTAAGAACCTGGTGGCATGGTGCGAAGACAATAACCTATCCCTCAAGGTCAGCAAGACGAAGGAATTGTTTGTTGACGTCAGAAGGAGTAGCGGACCGCACGACCCCATCTACATCGGTGGTGCGCAGGTGGAACAGGTCAAAAGCTTTAAGTTCCTCGGGGTGAATATCACAAATGACCTGACTTGGTCTATCCAAGCAGAGTCCACTGCCAAGAAGGCCCACCAGCGACTTTACTTCCTGAGAAAGCTGAAGAAATTTGGCCTGTTCCCTAAAACCCTCACTAATTTTTACAGATGCACCGTAGAAAGCATTCTTCTAGGGTGCATCACAATCTGGTATGGAAGTTGTCCTGTCCAAGACCAGAAGATGTTGCAGAAGATCGTGACCCAAGCCCAGCACATCACACAAACCAATCTTCCATCCTTGGATTCACTTTACACTAAACGCTGTCGGAGCAGTGCCGCCAGGATAATCAAGGACACGACCCACCCAGCCAACACACTTTTTGTCCCTATTCCCTCCGGGAGAAGGTTCAGGAGCTTGAAGACTCGTACAGCCAGATCTGGGAACAGCTTCTTTCTAACTGTTTTAAGACTGCTGAACAGATCCTGACCCGGATCTGGGCCGTACCTTCCTGTACTATCTGGACTTGACTTGCACTACCTTACTTTCCCTTTTCTATTTTCTATTTATGATTTATAATTTAAATTATTATTATATTTACTATTGATTCATACTCCAGGGAGCGCGAAGCGCAGAATCAAATATCGCTGTCATGATCGTACGCTCTAGTATCAATTGTTTGGCAACAATAAAATAATAAAGTATTTAAAATTTGCTGATCCAATTTACCACATTATCATCCAGATCATTGATATAGATGTCAAATAACAATGGACCCAGCACTGATCCCTGTGGCACACCACTAGTCACAGGCCTCCACTCAGAGAAGCAATCCTCCACTACCACTCTCTGACTTCTCCCATTGAGCCAATGTCTGATTCAATTTACTACCTCACCATGTATACCTAGTGACTGAATCTTCCTAAGTAACCTTCCATGCAGAACCTTGTCAAAGGCCTTACTGAAGTCCATGTAGAAAACATCCACTGTCTTCCCTTCATCCACTTTCCTTGTAACCTCCTCAAAAAACTAATAGATTTTCCAGTTTAGAATCTCAACTCGAGGACCAGATCTATTTTTATCCATGATCAAGTTGAAACGTATGGTATTATGATCACTGGAACCAAAGTGTTCCCCTACACACACTTCCGTCACCTGTCCTAACTTGTTTCCTAATAAGAGATCTAATATTGCATCCTCTCTAGTCAGTACCTCTATATATTGATTTAGAAAACTTTCCTGAACACATTTTCCAAGCTCTAACCCATCTAGACCTTTAACAGTATGGGAGTACCAATCAATACGTAAAAAATTAAAATCCCCTGCTATCACAACTCTGTTTCCTGAAGTTGTCTGCTATCTCTCTGCAGATTTGCTCCTCCAATTCTCGCTGACTATTGGGTGGTCTAGAATACAACCCCATTAATGTGGTCATACCTTTCCTGTTTCTCAGCTCCACCCATATGGCCTCCATAGACAAGCCCTCTAATCTGTCCTGCCTGAGCACTACTGTAACATTTTCCCTGACTAGCAATGCCACCCCACCACCCTTTATCCCTCTGCCTCTATCATGTTTGAAACATCGGAACCCTGGAAGATTAAACTTCTCACCCCTTATTGAATTTTTAAGTTGCCTTCTGTTAGTTTGTAAAAGCTTCCCAATCCTATTGCTTCACACTAATTTTGCTATATACAGTATGTCCTGTCTTTTGTTTCCATCCATTCTTTGACTTCCCTTGTCAGCTCAACCTCCCATTAGCCACATTGAATTTTGGATTGCTTTATCCTGGGCCTTACAAGTTGCTCCCAGAACATCCACCGTTACTTTTCTGCCATCACCCCTACGAGTGTTGCCTTCCAATAAACTTCAGCCACCTCCTCTATCAACCCTCTGTAGTTTGCTTTACTGAACTGCAATAATGATACATCTGATTCTCACTTCTTCCTCTCAAACTGCAGGGTGAAATCTGTTATGCTATCATCACTGGCTCATTATACAATACCTAATCCAGGACTGCCATTTCCCTGGTGGGCACAACCACACGCTGTCATACAAAGCCATCTCGTAGGCATTCCACTATTTCCTTCTTTTGGGATCCAGTACTGATCTGATTTTTCCTATCTACCTGCAAAGTAAAATCCCCCATAGCCTGCTTCTGTGTTGTATGACTCTGTGACTCTCTCCCTTCCTCTCTCAGCTCTACTGTCTTACACTTTCTCACTCTTCCCCCGCATCTTTTCACATTGTTGCAATACCTTGTGTTTCAGCTTGTGATGTTTTACCAAATGTTACCCATTCTAGGATATGAAACCCCTCTGTTCTCCCTCTGTTTGCATCCATTCAAAAATAGGAGAAACAAACAGGATAGAATTAACAAGATGGATGTCCCTGTTACATCTGTAATGCCCACGGAAGCATGAGCAAATAATTTGGAATGTTTTGCAGAGAAACAGAATACTCAGCCCCACAAACTACTTGGCATCTCTCTGACCTTCTCTTGCAATCCCCCCTTTCTATTTATCTTTCTCTCTCTCCCCTAGCTGACTAGCTGATCTATCTTTCTCCTGTACACCACCTTGTCACCATTAAACATCTGCCAACAGCTGTCAATTGGCAAATTTATAAATGGTGTTTGAACCACCCACACTCTCTCTACCTCCTGACAGGCTCAAATTTCCGCATACTTTCACCCGATTCACATCACCACCCTATTCCAGGAACTCCTCTCTCTTCTGTCTCTGGGTGAATTTGCATCTGTGGCTTTCAACACGTGACCCCTGAGTGATTGAAATGAATTGTTCTTTGTTCTCAATCTGTGTGTGTCCTGTTGCCTATAATTTCCTGTTATTAAATTTCACTTCTTAAAGAGTGAAGTAACATTTGCAATTTTGCATTCCCCCAAAACCATTCCAGAATCCAGTGATTGTTGAAAGATCACCACTAATGCCTCCACAATCCTCCTGCTACTTTCAGCTACCCAAGTACCTTCTTCTTAGTAATAGTAATTACACTCACTTTGCTCCTGATACTTGATATTCTGGCATAATGATGGGGGTCTTTCACAGTGAAGGCCAACACTAAGTAATTATTAAGTTTGTCAACCTTTTTAATTCCCCATTGCAACCTCTCTAGCATCATTTTCCACTGTCACCTCTATTGTACTCTTGGTATATCTGAAAAATCTTTTGGTGTCTTCCTCTATATTATTGCCAAATTTGTCATTTGATTTCATCTTTTCTTATTGTTTTTATTGCTTTTACCTGGATTTTAAAGTCTGACAGTTTCCCCACTAACTATTGCTTTATTGAATGCCCTCTTTTGATTTTATGCCATCTTTGACTTCCTCTTTTCAGCCATAGTTGCCTCATCCTCTCTTCACAATGTTTCTTCACCTTTGGCATTTACCTATCATGTGCCTTTTGAATTACTCCTAGAAATTCCAGACATTGCTGCACTGATATCATCCCTACTATTGTCCCCTTCCAATTACTTTGTCCAGGTCCACTCTCATGCCTCTGTAGTTCGCTTTACTCCACTGTAATACTGATACGTCTGATTTTAGCTTCTCCCATTCAAGCTGCAAGGTGAATTCTACCTCATTAGGATCACAGTCTGATTACACAAGAGCAAATCCAGACTTGTCTTTATCCTAGTATGCTCAACAAGAAGTTGCTTTTAAAAAGCATCTTGAAGGCATTCTACAAAGTCATTCTTTTGGGATCTGGCACCAATCTGTTTTTCCCAATCTTCCTGCAAATTAAACCCCCAATTGCTGTCACTGCCTTGCCCCTTTTACATTAGCTTTCTATCCCCTGTTGTAATTTGTAGCCCACATCCTAGCTACTGTTCAGAGACTGGCATATAACTCCTGTCAGGGTCTTTTTACTTTTGCAGTTTCTAAACTTTACCCACAAGGATTCTACATCTTCCCAATCCTATAAGACCACAAGACCAGAAGGCACATGAACAGAATTAGTCCACTCAGCCCATCGAGTCTTATCCACCATTCCATCAGGACAGAAACCCGGATCCCACTGAACCCCCATACACCTACATTCTTGCCATATCCCTTGATGCCCTGACCTCCACCACAATCTGTGGCAGAGCATTCCACAGCTTAACAATTTTCTGTCTAAAACAATCCTCCTTACCAATGATCTAAAAGGCTGCCCTGTGGCGACCCACATTCTGCGCAGGCGAACCGGCTCACAAATAGCCAGCGCGCGGGGGGAGAATTTGGTAATGCACCTCTGACGTCATTTCCGCCCGGAGAGGGCGGGCGCTGGGGATTAAATGCCAGCGCCGCGAAGTTTGAATAAACTAGTCTCGACACGACTTACCGACTGCGTGTCATTATTTCAGCGCTGTGTAAATTGGTGACCCCAACGGTCCAAACGCTATTTGGACCAAAGATGACCGACTCTTCATCTGTTCACGCAGTTTCACTAAAGCTGCCGACTTTCTGGACGCGGCAACCACGCGTGTGGTTTAGCCAAACAAAAGCCCACCGTTGTTGCCCGCCCTGCAAGGACCAGGGTCAGCTGCCACTAATGACTATGGTGGCTGGCCACCAGGACAGCCTCTTGTACGTCTGGGACAAACAGTCGGGACGCCGCTTCTTGGTCGACACCGGAGCGGAGATCTGCGTCTTGCCACCGACGGGGTACGACACCCGCAACAGGAAGCCAAGACCCACCATGAGGGCCGCAAAGGGCAGCACGATACGGACCTACGTCACCCGCACAGTGCAGCTGCAGTTAGGCGCCAGCCGGTTCACGTGGGACTTCACACTGGCCGCGGTGGCCCAACCACTCCTGAGGGCGGACTTCTTGCGAGCTCACAGCCTGCTGGTCGACTTGCAAGGGAAAAGACTGGTACATGCCGAGACTTTCCAGACATTCTCCCTGGGTGAAGCCAAGTTGCCGGCCCCACACCTGGACTCCATCACGCTGTCGGACAACGAATTCACCAGAATCCTGGCGGACTTTCCATCGATTCTGGCACCGCAGTACACGGCAGCCATGCCTAGACACGGGGTACAGCACCACATTCCCACCCAGGGACCACCCCTCCACACCCGCGCACGAAGGCTCCCCGCGGAAAAGCTCCGCCTGGCGAAGGAGGAGTTCAAGAGGATGGAAGAATTGGGGATCGTACGGAGGTCCGACAGCCCATGGGCCTCCCCCCTGCACATGGTGCCCAAAGCAGCTGGGGGTTGGAGACCATGCGGCGACTACCGCAGACTGAACGAGGCTGCCACTCCAGACCGTTACCCCGTGCCGCACATACAGGACTTTGCAGCAAACCTGCACGGGGCAAGAATCTTTTCCAAAGTAGACCTCGTCCGGGGATACCATCAAATCCCGGTGCACCCTGAAGACATCCCCAAAACAGCACTCATCACCCCGTTCGGCCTTTTCGAGTTCCTCCGAATGCCGTTCGGCCTGAAGAATGCCGCCCAGACGTTCCAGCGGCTAATGGACGCGGTGGGACGTGACCTGGACTTAGCGTTCATCTATTTGCCAACAATGGCAAGTATTTCTGGGAATAATGCAGAAGGTGCAGGATCGGTTCATTCCAAAGAGGAAGAAAGATCCTAAGGGAAGTAAAGGGCAGTATAAAAATAAAAGAGAAGTATAACATAGCAAAGATGAGCGGGAAACCGGAGGACTGGGAAGCTTTTAAAGAGCAACAGAAGATAACAAAAAAGGCAATACGCCAAGAAAAAATGAGGTACGAAGGTAAACTAGCCAAGAAGATAAAGGAGGATAGTAAAAGCTTCTTTAGGTATATGAATAGCAAAAAAATAGTTAAGACCAAAATTGGGCCATTGAAGACAGAAACGGGTGAATTTATTATGGGGAACAAAGAAATGGCAGACGAGTTGAACAGGTACTTTGGATCTGTCTTCACTAGGGAAGACACAAACAATCTCCCAGATGTAATAGTGGCCAAAGGAACTAGGGTAAAGGATGAACTGAAGGAAATTTATATTAGGCAAGAAACGGTGTTGGATAGACTGTTGAGTCTGAAGGCTGTTAAGTCCCCGGGACCTGATGGTCTGCATCCCAGGGTACTTAAAGAGGTGGCTCTAGAAATCGTGGAACATTGGTAATCATTTTCCAATGTTCTATAGATTCAGGAACAGTTCCTGCTGATTGGAGGGTGGCTAATGTTGTCCCATTTTTCAAGAAAGGACGGAGAGAGAAAACAGGGAATTATAGACCGGTTAGCCTGACGTCAGTGGTGGGAAAGATGCTGGAATCAATTATAACAGAGGAAATTACGACACATTTGGATAGCAGTAGAAGGATCAGTCCGAGTCAGCATGGATTTATGAAGGGGAAATCATGCTTGACTAATCTTCTGGAGTTTTTTGAGGATGTAACTATGAAAATGGACAAGGGAGAGCCAGTGGATGTAGTGTACCTGGACTTCCAGAAAGCCTTTGATAAAGTCCCACATAGGAGATTAGTGGGCAAAATTAGGGCACATGGTATTGGGGGCAGAGTACAGACATGGATTGAAAATTGGCTGGCTGACAGGAAACAAAGAGTAGCGATTAACGGGTCCCTTTCGGAATGGCAGGCTGTGACTAGTGGGGTACCGCAAGGTTCGGTGCTGGGACCACAGCTGTTTACAATATACATTAATGATTTAGATGAAGGGATTAAAAGTAACATTAGTAAATTTGCCGATGACACAAAGCTGGGTGGTAGTGTGAAATGTCAGGAGGATGTTATGAGAATGCAAGGTGACTTGGACAGGTTGGGTGAGTGGGCAAATGTATGGCAGATGCAGTTTAATGTGGATAAATGTGAGGTTATCCACTTTGGTGGCAAGAACAGGAAGGCAGATTACTATCTAAATGGAGTCAAGTTAGGAAAAGGGGAAGTACAACGAGATCTAGGTGTTCTTGTACATCAGTCAATGAAAGCAAGCATGCAGGTACAGCAGGCAGTGAAGAAAGCTAATGGCATGCTGGCCTTTATAACAAGAGGAATTGAGTATAGGAGTAAAGAGGTCCTTCTGCAGCTGTACAGGGCCCTGGTGAGAGCCCACCTGGAGTATTGTGTGCAGTTCTGGTCTCCAAATTTGAGGAAGGACATTCTTGCTATTGAGGGAGTGCAGCGTAGGTTCACAAGGTTAATTCCCGGAATGGCGGGGACTGTCATATGTTGAAAGATTGGAGCGACTGGGCTTGTATACATTGGAATTTAGAAGGATGAGAGGGGATCTGATAGAAACATAAAAGACTATTAAGGGATTGGACACACTGGAGGCAGGAAGCATGTTCCCGCTGATGGGTGAGTCCAGAACTAGAAGCCACAGTTTAAGAATAAGGGGTAGGCCATTTAGAACAGAGATGCGGAAAAACCTTTTCACCCAGAGAGTGGTGGATATGTGGAATGCTCTGTCCCAGAAGGCAGTGGAGGCCAAGTCTCTGGATGCATTCAAGAGAGAGTTAGATAGAGCTCTTATAGATAGTGGGGTCAAGGGATATAGGGAGAGTGCAGCAACGGGGTACTGATTGTGTATAATCAGCCATGATCACAGTGAATGGCGGTGCTGGCTAGAAGTGCCGAATGGCCTACTCCTGCACCTACTGTCTATTGTCTATTTGGACGACATCCTTATAGCCAGCAGTTGTCGACAGGAGCATCTGCCCCACCTCCGCCAGCTCTACTCCCGCCTGAGTGATTTCGGCCTCACGATCAACCCGGCCAAATGCCAGTTCGGTCTGGATACCATCGACTTCCTGGGCCACAGGATAACCAAAGACAGGGCAACACCTCTTCCCGCCAAGGTAGACGCGATCCGCCACTTTGCCCGGCCGAACACGGTCAAAGGCCTGCAGGAGTTTGTTGGTATGGTGAACTTCTACCACCGTTTCCTCCCCTCAGCAGCCCGTATCATGCACCCTTTGTACACCCTGATGTCGGGTAAGGGCAACGACATTAATTGGGACGAGGAGGCCGCGGCCGCTTTCGTTAAAGCCAAGGAAGCCTTGGCAGATGCCGCGATGCTGGTGCACCCCAGAATGGATGTTCCGACCGCCCTCACGGTGGACGCATCCGACACAGCAGTCGGTGGGGTGCTGGAGCAGCTCATCGAGGGGCGCTGGCAACCCCTGGCGTTCTTCAGCAAGCACCTACAACACCTGAACTCAAGTACAGTGCTTTCGACCGGGAGCTGTTGGCACTGTATCTGGCAATCCGGCATTTCAGGTACTTCTTAGAAAGTAGACCGTTCACCGTGTTCACGGACCACAAACCGTTGACCTTCGCGTTTACGAAGGTGTCCGATCCCTGGTCGGCTCGCCAACAGCGACATCTGTCCTACATCTCAGAGTACACGACGGACATCCAGCATGTCTCGGGAAAGGACAACATCGTGGCGGACGTACTCTCCAGACCAGCTGTCCAGGCCCTGTCCCTGTGGGTGAACTATGCGGCACTGGCGGAGGCGCAGCAGGCAGACGACGAGATGCCCAGCTACAGGACCGCAGTCTCGGGTTTGCAGCTGCAGGACTTTCTCGTAGGCCCAGGTGAGAGGACCCTCCTGTGCGACGTGGCTACCGGCCAACCTCGCCCCATCGTCCCGGCAGCCTGGAGGCGGTGAGTTTTCGACTCCATACACGGTTTGGAGTACCCATCTATCAGGACAACCTATCAACAGGCTGGTCTATAACAACCTATCAACAGGCTGGTCTCCAGCAAGTTCGTGTGGCACGGACTTCGCAAGCAGGTCAGTGAATGGGCCAGGACGTGCGCGCAGTGCCAAACAGCCAATGTGCAGCGGCACACTAAAGCCCCGCCGCAGCAGTTCGAACCCACCCACCGGAGGTTCGACCACATTCATGCGGATATTGTGGGACCCCTACCAGTGTCCCGAGGAGTGCAGTACCTCCTAACTATGGTAGACCGGTTCATGAGGTGGCCAGAGGCGGTCCCGCTCATCGACACATCTGCCGATTCCTGCGCCCGAGCACTTATCGCAACCTGGGTAGCACGCTTCGGGGTACCGGCCCACATTACCTCTGACAGAGGCGCCCAGTTCACCTCCAGCCTGTGGTCGGCTGTGGCCAGCCTTTTGGGAACGCAGCTGCACCACACAACTGCCTACCACCCACAGTCGAACGGACTGGTGGAACGCTTCCACCGTCACTTGAAGTCGGCTCTCATGGCCCGCCTGAGAGGACCTAACTGGGTGGACGAGCTTCCCTGGGTCCTGTTTGGAATTCATACAGCGCCCAGAGAGGATCTGCACGCCTCGTCGGCCGAGTTGGTGTACGGCGCGCCCCTGGCCGTCCCGGGAGAGTTCATACCAGCCCTAAGGGGGCAAGAGGATGAACCCGCAGCAGTCCTGGACAGACTACGCGAAAGGCTCGGCAACTTGGCCCCCGTACCAACTTCACAGCACGGACAGACCCTGACCCATGTACCCAAAGACCTGCAAAACTGTAAGTTTGTGTTTGTGCGAAGGGGCGGACACCGGGCGCCGCTACAGCGGTCGTACGAGGGGCCGTTTACGGTGATCAACAACAACGGATCCACGTACATTCTGGACATTGGGGGGAGAGAGGAGGTTTTCACGGTGGACCAACTCAAACCAGCCCATGTGGACTTGGCGCAGTTGGTCGAGGTTCAGGCACGGCGGCGCAGAGGCAAACCTCCCAAACAGAGGCTGATCCAGACTGTGGACATTGGGGGGTGTATCGCCGGTTCAGGGTGGTGGGGGGGGGCTGGTTATGTGGCGACCGACATTCTGCGCAGGCGAACCGGCTCACAAATAACCAGCGCGCGGGGGGCGACTTTGGTAATGCACCTCTGACGTCATTTCTGCCCGGAGAGGGCGGGCGCTGGGGATTAAATGCCAGCGCCGCGAAGTTTGAATAAACTAGTCTCGAAACGACTTACCGACTGCTGTATCACATCGCTACAGCCCCGCAATTTTGAGGCTGTGCTCTCTAGTTCTGGATATCCGCACCATAGGAAACATATTCGCCGAAATCACCTTGTCTTGTCCTTTCAATTTTCAACAGGTTTCAATGAGATCCTTGGGCTTTTCTCTAAATTTCAGTGAGTACAGGCCGAAAGCTGTCGAATACGCCTCATATGTCAACCCCTTCATTCCTGGAACTATCCTCGTGAACTTCTCTGGACATTCTCCGATTACAACACATCCTTTCTGAGATATGGGGCCCAGAACTGTTGACAATACCCCAAGCTCAGCCTGACTAGTGTATTATAAAGACTCACCAGTATCCCCTTGCTTTTGTGTTCTATTCCCCGTGAGGAAAATGCCAACATTGCATTTCGCTTCTTTACCAAAGACAACCTGTGAATTAAACTTCTGGGAATATTGCATGGGGAATCTTAAGTTCCTCTGCACCTCGAATGTTTGAGCCTTCTCTCCATTTAGATAATAGTCCATACTGTTATACCCTTTTATCAAAATGCATCGTACATTTCCCAACACCATCTGCCACTTTCTGCCCATTCTTACTGTTTGTCTAAGTCCTATTGCAATCACACTGCTTCCTCAGCACTAACTACCCCTCCACCTATCATCCGCAAACTTTGCCACAACGCCATCAATTACATTATCCAATTCACTGACAAACAATGTGTAAGTGCAGGTCACAATACTTACCCCTGAGTAACACCACTGGCACCCATCCAGCAAAAGCCCCATTTATTCCTACTCATGGTCTCCTATCTGTCAACCATTCCTTTGTCCATGTCAGTATTCTTCCTGTAATGCCATAGGAGCTTAATTTGTTAAACAGTCTCATCAGTATCACGTTATCAAATGCCTTCTGGAAATCCAACTGAATGACTTTCACTGCCTGTCATTTATCCAACCTACTTGTTACTTCCTCAAAGATCTCTCACAGATTTGTCAAGCAAGCTTTCCCTTCACAGAAACCATGTCGACTTTGACTTATTTTATCATTAGACTCCAAGTACCCCAAAGCTTCCCCCTTGATAAAGGACTCCCAACACTTTCCCCACCACCGACGTTAGGTTACGCTAACAGGCCTATAATATCCTTTCTTTTGCTTTCCTCCATTCTTAAAGAGTGGAGTGACATTTGCAATCTTCCAGTTCTCCGGGACCATACAAGTATTAAGTGATTCTTTAAAGATCATTACCAATGCATCCATTATCTTTTCAGCAACCTCTCTCAGGAATCTGGAATGTTGTCCATCTGGTCCAAGTGACTTATCCACTTTAAGACATTTTTTGCCACGCTCCTTTCTCTTTGTAATAGCAACACTCACTCATGTTCCCTAAAACTCACGGACCACTGACACACTGCTCGTTTTTTCTCCCCACAGTGAAGACTGATGTTAAGTACCTATTAAGTCTGTTCGCCATTTCTTTGTCCCCAATTATTACCTTACCAGCAACACTTCCCAGTGACCCATTGTGAACTCCAATGCCAACTCTCTCTCAGGATTCTATGACTGTGCCAAAGTACAGCTCCAACACCATATACAAGTTTGCCGATGGCACCATTGTTGTGAGCTGTATCAAAGCTGGTGATGAATCAGCATATAGCAGGGGTCAGAACTTTTCACTGAGTCATGCCCTAACAACAACATCTCATAACATGTCAATAAGACCAAAGATCTGATAGTAGACTTCGGGAGAGGGAAACCAGAGGTCCATAAGCTAGTAATCACTGGAGGATCAGAGGAGGAGCACGTCAGTAACTTTAAATTGCTGGGTATCACCATCTCAGAGGACCTGTCCTGGACCCATTATAGAAAGATAATTGTGAAGAAAGCATGACAGCACCTCTACTTCCTCAGGAGTCTGCGGAGATTTGGCATGTCATCAAAAACCTTGCTCAAGTTCTGTAGCTGTGTGGTGCAAAGTCTGCTGACTGGCTGTGTTATGGTCCGGTCTGGGAACACCAACACCTTTGAGCAGAAAATCCAACAAGTGGTAATGGATTCAGCCCAGTACATCATGGGTAAAACCCACACAACTATTGGGCACATCTATATAAATCATGGCTGTAGAGAAATATCATCAATCATCAAATATCCTCATCACTAAGGACAAGCTCTTTTCTCACTGCTGCCATCAACTAAAATGTACAGGGTTTCCACTCAAAACTTTGACTGCACTTTTTTCCCCATAGATGCTGCCTGGCCTGCTGAGCCCCTCCAGCATTTTCTGTATGTTCCACCATGTCACTCATAGCTGTCAATTTCTAACTATACTTCAGTTAAATTTAAATCCCTTTCTAAGCGTTTTGTCTTTTTATTTATTCAGGAGACTTTTGTAACCTCTCCTGCACTCTCCTTCCTTTTTACTTTAACCTCCCTCGTCCAAAATGTTGAACTGTTAAACCTAATATTTAGGTCAAAGACAAACTTCATCCAGTCCCACCGACTGCAATTTTAACCTATCGCCTGCCTAAATTCCAGCACTATGTTGGTTTTGCTACCAGTAGTGAAAATACATTGAACCTGGTTTATACTAACATACCAAGTGCATATAAAGCAGTTCCTCGGCCCCACATTGGTCTCCCAGATCACTTATGTTATGCTAATTGCAGCATACAGACCACTGACCAAACTGGCCAAACCAGTTCTGAGGGAGCGATCTCAGCATTGCAGGGCAGCTTTGAATGCCAGAGAAACAAGGTGCATGCGCCAGGGAATTCAGAGGATTACAGACAAATCTACCTAGCATGTCAATGACAAGGGCGCTTCACTCACTGACAGGCAGAATGTCTTTTTCCCAGTTTGATGCACAGAACAGAGTGCTGGCGAGAAAGGCACCAAGGGAGCAGACACTCTGCCTGGCTGAAGCTGAGGTGAGGAAGACCCTGGCCAGAGCCAACCCATCCAGATCTGCAGGGCCCGATAATATACCAGGTCAGGTTCTGAAAGACTGGGCAGCCCAGCAAACTGAGGTACTGACAGATATATTCAACATCTCTCTGGAACAGTCCATTTTACCCTTGGTTTTCAGGATGGCAATGTCATCCCAGTGCCTAAGAAGGTGACAGTAACCCGTCCAAATGTCTGTCGACATGTGGCATTACCATCAACCATTACAAAATCATTTGAGTGGCTGGTCATAGAGAGCATTAAAGCCTTTCTCTGGCTACATTGGACCCTTTACAGTTTAACACTTGAATCAATCCACTGATTTAACACCATTATACACCAGAAACTGGTGGGGAAACTGTCCTTACTGGGTCTGAACACCTCCATTTGTAACTAGATCCTGCACTTCTTAACGGTAAGGTCACAGTCAGTCCCTGTGGGCAGCAATGTCTCTAGTTCCATCACACCCCAGTGCTGTGTGCTCAACGCACTGCTGATGCACGACTATCATAGAATTCAGCTCAAACCATGTCATACAGTTTGTGGATAACACTACAGTGCTTCTGGTAATGATGAGTCAGAGTACAGAGAGGATGTGGAGTGGAAGTGTGAGAACAGCAACCTAAGTCTGAACTTGGATGAGACCAAGGAAATGGCTGTGGATATTAGGAAAGTGCAGATGAACCATCCCCCTCTGTGCGACATGACTCCTCTGTGGAGAGTTAAGTGCACCAAGTTTCTGCGAGTTCATATCCTGGATGACCTCACCTTGTCCATCAACATCAGTTCCCTGAAAGAGGCTGCACAGCAGCGCCTCCACTTTGTAAGGATATTCAGGTGCGTGAGCCCCCTCCATCAGCAAAATTTTATAGGAGCCCTGACAAGCTGCATCTCCATCTGGTATGGGAGCAGCTGAGCATTGGACCCAAGGTCTCTACAAAGGACTGTGAGAACGGCGGAGATTATCATAGACGTTTCCCTACCATCCATCGGGGACATTTATCAAGAATGCTGTGTACACGGGGCCCTTCGTATCTCACACATCTATCCAGCATCCTCGTTCACTTTCTACTGCCAGGCAGGAGACTCCCATGCATTAAGACAAGTAGAGTCAGGATGGGAAACAGTTTCTTCCCTTGGGCCATTAGCCTTCTGAACTCACTGCTGCATCGTATTCGTAATGTTACCAGTTCTGTACTGGAAAATATTTAATTTATGCACTTTACTTTGTATATTTATGCGTGATTCATTTGCAGATTTTATTCTTACTTTCCTAAGTGATTGTGCCTCCTTTGTACTTCTGTGCTTTACCCCCGGTCCAGAGAAATCTTGTCTCCTTTGACTGTATACATGTATGTATTTCGATGACAATAAACTTGTTTTGACTATCCTTCCTCTCTGTCTCAGCCATACACTGTATCCATTTGTATACCAACTTCCCATCCTCAGCCCTATCACTCTGGTTTCCATTCCCCTACCAAAGAAGTTCAAACCTCCAGAACAGCTCTAGCAAGCCTGCCCGCAATGATATTCGTCCCCCTCCAGTTCAGGCCAGAAATGCCAACTGTTTATTCCTTTCCACAGATGCTGCCTGACCTGTTGAGTTCCTCCAGCATTATGCATGTGTTACTCTGGATTTCCAGCATCTGCAGATTCTTGTGCTTATGATTTGTCAGGTCCTGTCTTGTTATCATAAAATGCCTACCCGTCCCCTCCAAATTTAAAAAAATCCATATCATTTTCCAAAAGCACCTTGAATTGAAAGTCCTCTGCGCTGAAATATCACTTTAGCCACACAATCATTCACCAATCCTCATATTTCTAAACTCGGAGCACATGGCAGAGAGATTATAAACTTGGAAATCCAGCTCTTTAACCATCAACACAGGCACCGCAACATCTCATCCCTCTATCATTAATACCAAGTGAAACAATAATCCCTGGCTAATCTCCCTCACCTTTCACAATGCCCGGATGTCACCAGTGCCCATTCTCAGAGCAGACAGTTATTACCAGAAGGTGCAGTTCTATGGTCAGTAGTCAGATGTTCACAGCAGATTTCAGGACTCTATTTTTACCCAGAAGTTCCTCGGAGTTTGGAATGCAGTTTCTGAGAGAGTAATATCTGAATGAGCACTGGAATCAACAAAGCGTAGGAGGCGATGAACGGAGTGTGTTCAATTGGGATTAGTATAGATAGGTACTTGATGGTTAGCATGGTCTGGATGGGCCAAAAGGCCTGTATATACTGCACGTTTTTATGACTATAGTTGCTTCCGAGTTCAAAGTAAAAGACAAACTGGTAGAGGAGGCATCATGCCATGGGGATGCTTTTCAGGAGCAGAGACTGTAAATCTGGTCAGGAATGTTGGGAAGATGAATGCTGCTAAACACAGAGAGATCCTGGATAAACACCTGCTGGCTCTAAACTGGTGAGGAAATAGGCCAGCACAACCGTGAAATGGCTTCAAAGAAAGAAAATTGATGTCCTTAAGTGGCCCAGTTAGATTTCTGTCCTTAAATGATCGAACATCTCTGACAAGACCTCATGATTGTTGTCCATCGCTGCTCCCCACTAACCTGGCACAGCTTAAGCAATTTTTCACAGAGTAATGAACCTTGCTCCATTACATTGTGGAAAGTTACTACAGACTTCTCCCAAAATACTGCTGTCGACAATAGTTGTGAGAGGTTGTTCAACTAAATAATGAACAAAAGGGAATGAATAATTTTGAATTTTGAATTTTTAGCTTATCATGCTTTCCAATTCTCCCTGACTTTGACCTCTATTGTAAAAAAAGAGCATGTGATTCACAAATAAAAATTTCGAGTTAAATTGATCAAAATCCCTGGTTGGAATATTAATTTATGTGAACTAAAGGTTGGAGTGTGAATACTTTTAGAAGGCACTGTAGCTAGAGATACTGAGAACATGAGCTGTAGAGTCCTTGAAAGTGAGTCCAGAGGTTGCGGAGTCAGTTTAGTATTGAGGTGAGCAGCCTGATGGTTGAAGGGTAATAACTGTCCTTGATCTGCTTGTGAGAGACATCAGGTTTCTGTACCTTCTGCTCAATGACAACAGTGTGAAGAGTGCATGGTCTGGATGTTGGAGGTCCTTGCTGATGGATGCTGCTTTCTTGTGTCTACACACAATGGTGGGGAGGGCTTTTCACTGGGGCTGATCTGTATTCACCACTTTTAATAGGCTCCTTTGTTCTTGTGCATTGGTGTGAGACTGGGACAGATCGACCAGTGAGTGGCTGCCAAGACTTGAGGGGCAGGGGAATGTCCTGTTGCTTCTAGTGTGTTGTGATCTTGCATCCTGAGGTGGAGGGGCCTCAGGAGGTGATTCTAAAGCACGGTCCTGGTTTCATTCTATCCAGTCCAGTAGATTAATTGAAAGCAGAAAACTGCCTCCTCGGAAGGTGGAATCAATAATGTTGGATTAGCGTGGGGTCAGTGTTCACAGTGTTCGATGTTTGGCATTTAACATGCGTTCCTCTGGTTTTCCTGCATATGCAGAATCTCTAATTTATGGTTTGGCAGGTCCTGTTTTATAATCATAAAATTGCTTCCCCACCTCTCTTGAAACCATGTAGTTTTCCAAATGCACCTTGAACTGAACGTCCACTCTTCTGAAATATCATTTCGGCCACACAATCACTGACCAATCCTCATATTTCTAAACAGGGCACGTGACGCAGAGAAATATAAACTCAGAAATCCAATTCTTTAACCAACAACCAACTCCCAAACCAGACAGAAAAGGGAATGAATCATTTTGAATTTTTAATTTTTAGCTTTTCATGCTTTCCAATTCTCCCTGACTTCTCCCCAATCTCATCCCTCTGTCGTTAATACTAAGATAAATAATAATCTCTGTATGATCTCCCTCACCTTTCAGTGCCCAGCAGCTGTGCCCAAGATATCACCAGTGGCCCTTCTCAGACCAGATAGTTATTACCACAGAGTGAAGCTTTACAGTCAGGAGTCAGAGGTTCACAGCAAATATTAGGACTCTATTTTAGGACTCAGAACTTATTCCGAGTTTGGAATGCAGTTCCTGAGAGCATAATACCTAGATGAGCATTGAACCAAAAAGACATTGGAGGTGATAAACAAAGTGGGTTCAATTGGGATTAGTATAGATGACTTTATGGTCACCATGGGTCTGGAAGAGCCAAAAGGCCTGTGTGTGTTGCAAGTTTTATGACTAGAGTGGTTTCAAAGTTCGAAGTAATTTAATAATCAATGTACGTACAGTATACTATACATCATCATACACTACCCTGAGATTCATTTCCATGTAGACACTCAGTGTTACAAAGAAATACAATAGAAGCAATGAAAAACCACACCAAAATAAACCGACACACAACCAATGTGCAAAAGACAAACAGGGGAGGTGGCGTCATGACGTAGGGATGCTTTTCAAAAGCAGCGACTGGAAATCTGGTCAGTATTGATAGGAAGATGAATGCTGCTAAACATGGAGAGACTCTGGATAAAACCTGCTAGCTCTGCCAGAAAGCTTAAAATGCTGAGGAAGTTCATCTCTTATTAAGACAACAACCCAAAGCATTCTGCCAGAGCAATCGTGAAGTGGCTTCAAATGAAGAAAATTATTGTCCTTGTGCCTGTCAGATTCCTGACCTGAACCGATCGAACATCTCTGGCAAGATTTCACAATTGCTGTCCACCACTGCTCCCCACTGATCTGGCAGAGCTTGAGCAATTTTGCAAGGAAGAATGGGCAAACCTTGCTCCAACACATTGAGCAAATTTAATAGCGACATCCAAAAAGACTGCTCTCTGTAATAGCTGTGAGAAGTGGTTCAACTAAATAATGAGCATAGGGGAATGAATACTTCTGAACTTTTGAATTTTTTAGTTTTACATGCTTTCCAATTCTCCCTAGCTTTGGGGTCTATTGCAAAAAAAGCATGCGATTCACAAACAAAAATTATGAGTTAAATTGATCACAATCCCTGGATGTAATATTAATTTATGTGAACAATGGTTTGGGCTTGAATACTTTTCGTAGGCACTGTAATTAGATATATTGATATATAATACTGAGAACATGAGCTGTAGAGTCCTTGGAAATGAGTCCATAGATTGTGGAATTAGTTTAGTATTGAAGTGAATGAAATTATCCACGCTGGGCCAGCAGCCTGATGTTGAAGGATAATATCTGTACTTGACCTGTTGGTGTGAGCCCTCAGGCTCCTGTACCTCCTGCTCAATGTCAGTGTGAAGGGAGCATGGTCTGGATGGTGGGGATGCTGCTTTCTTGTGTCTACACTACTTGTAAGTGTGCCCACTGGTGGGGAGAGTGTCTCCTGAGTTTGAGTGGGCTGTATTCACCACTTTTTATAGAGCTCCATTTTTGTGTATTGGTGTGGGACTGGAACAGATCGACCAGTGAGTGGCAGCCTAGGCTTGGGGGCAGGCTGAAGTCCTCTTGCTCCTGGTATATTGTCCTTTTGCATCATGAGATGGAGGGGTCTCAGGATGTGACTAGAACAGGATGTCCTGGTTTCATTACACACACCAATCAGAAGATTAATTGACCACAGAAAACTACCTCCCGGGAAGGTGGAGACAATAACTTGGGATTAGGGTAGGATCAGTGTTCGATGGTTGGCATGTACTCAGTGGGTCAAAGAGCCTGTTTCTGTGTTGTATGACTCTGCAACTCTTTCCCTCCTCCACTGTCTTTCACTTTCCCACTCTCCCCATCACCGCCTCAACACCTGACATTATAGTAATGCCTCATGTTTCACGCTGTGACCTTTCATCAAATGTTACCTATGTCGATGATGTGAAAACTGTCTGTTTGCATCCAGTGGCAAACAGAAGAACAGAAACAGGCAGAATTAACCAGAGATATATTCCTATTGGATCAGGATTGGCCACAGAAGCAAGAGTGAATAATTTGTAAAGTTTTCAGGGAATATAATATTCAGCCCTAAAACTGCATGGCATCTCTCTGAACTATTCTCTCTCTGTACCACAGCACCACCCTATTCCAGGAACCTCTGTCATCTCTCTGTGTGGGTGAATTTGCATTTGTGGCTTTCAACATGTGATACCTGCATAGTGAATGAAGAGCCCTTTGTTCTCAATCTGTGTGTTTCCTGTTGCGAAGGTGGTGTCAGAAAGAGACAGGATTAAAACATGCAGTATTATTTGAAATACAGTAACTGCAGAATCACATTAAATTATTTAGGAGGAATCTGTAAAACAGGTCACTTGGAAGAAAGTCCCTCTTTAAATATACCAGACTACGTCCACCACCATTTGTGGCAATGAATTCCAATGACCACTCTCTAGCTAAAGAAATTCATTTTCATCTCTATTCTAAACAGACGTCCATCTACTCTGAGGCTATGACCTTCAGTCCTAGGCTTCAACACGATATGGCATGTTCTCTCAATGTCCACTCTGTCCGGTGCTTTCAGTATCCAATAGGCTTCAAATAAATCCTCCTCATTCTGGTAAACTCCAGCAATACTACACAGAACCATCAAATGTTCTATAAAAATTAACACTTTCCTTCAGAGGATCATTCCCGTGAACCTCCTCTGGATATCCTCCAATGCCAGCACACCATTCTTCAAACAGAGACCCAAAACTACTCAATACTCCAAAAGCAGTCTTAAAACTGCCTTAAAAAACTTTACTCATCCTTGCCTTTATCTTCTAGTCCTCTCAAAACTATCCCAATTACTAACTCCTCCCTCTGTCCTTCCTTCTCATGTTCCTCCTGAGTATCTCTCCCCACACAATCCCTCCCTCCCTTCCTCACACTATCTCCCCCTCCCAGCATCTTTCCCCAGGCAATCCCTCCAGCTTTCACTCCTTCCTCGGGCTCTCCCTTTCTCTCCTCCTCTGTTCCCTATGCTTTCACTCTCCTTAATCCTCCCTTCCTCTCTTTTCTCCATCCCTCGCTACTACCTCCCCTCCCCCTTCATTTCTCTCCTCTCTCCACTTGATGTCTCCCAGCTCTATTTGGTCCCTCACTCCTTCGTTCATTCTGCCTTTGCTCCCTCCCTCTCCCTAAGTTCCCCTCACTCTCTTCCCTTAAACCCACATTTCAGGCTGTCCCTCTGCCTCAGGCGTCTCCCTCAGTCCTAGGGTGCTGCCTGACCTTCGCGCTCCCTTAGGGGGACTCTCTCCCTCCCCCGAGTCCCTCACTAAACACTAGACGCTCCCTCCCTCCAAAACCCTCACTAAAAATATCAGACGGTCCCTCACCTCAGACTCTCTCCCTCCCCCGAGTCCCTCACTAAACACCAGACGCTCCCTCACCTCAGAACCTCCTGTGACACGGTCAAGCTGAGAACCGCGGAGCGGAGTCTTCCAGGGGGATGAAAATCTCGGAGCGGATCTCGTGCAACCGACGGAAATTCCCTGACCAATGGCCGAGAGAGACCGGAGCTCGCGCCGAGGCGGGGCCACTGAACAATGCGGGAAAGTGATTGGAGCTCGCGCCGTGGGCGGGGCTACTTGACCAATCGCACAGACCGATTGGAGCTCGCGCGGTCGGCGGGATTTCCGAACTAATAGAGAGGGCAGAGCGCGTTGATCGCGTGGTGAGTGGGGCTCCCTGATCAATGATGGAGAGATCTCGGAGCTCACCGAATGGGAGAGGTTTCTAGAAGATTGGGAAATTGTTGTTGATGCCGAGCTCCGCTGTCTCCCCGTGTCGGTGAGCAGGTGTCCAGGACTTCTCTCTCTCTGTTGAGCTCCACATCAGTGACAGTAAAGTGATCACACTCCCGCAATCAGACAGTGAAGCTCCCTTTACCAGGGGTTCCCAGCTTTTCTCTGCCATGGACCTCTCCCAAAAACTGAAGGGTCCCTGAATCCAGGTTGGGAGCTCCTGCTTCTACACGGTCCTATCACACACGTCGGAAATCAGACACACGATGAAGCTCCATCCGCAATGATCAATCAGACACTCCTAGGGGTTCGACATGGAGTAAGGCTCCCTGCACACTATGCCATCCCACACTCCTGGAGTCAGACTCAGTGAAGCTATTTCTATAGCTCCCATCACACAATACCGGTGTCAGACACGGTGAAGCTGCGTCTACACAATACCATCCCACACTCCCACAATTAGATATATAGTGAAGCTTGCTCCACTGTCTCCCATCTCACATTCCCGTGGTCAGACAGAGTAAAGCTCCCTCTACATTGTCCCATCACATACTCCTAGGGCTCGGCCCCATCAACCCCTTGTCAATCAGCTTGCTGATGGCACTAGGGTGAAGGGTTCAATGTTCAGCTACCTTCCCATGATCTTGATAGGGGGTTGGGGTCAGTGGTTGTGTATTGAAGATAGGAGTCACAGGGCAGAGGTTTCAAATGACAGCTGGAGGTCGTGGCAGTTCGTGTCAGGGATCAAGGGCGATCTCCTCATTGTCCAGATCTTTGGTCAAGTTTAGAGGATCAAAGTTCACTGTAAATCAGATTTCAGGGGTACCATAGAAATTCTGACATCAGAATCAGAATGAGAATCAGGTTTAAAATCACCAGCATGTGAGGGGAAATTTGTTAACCTAGCAGCAGCAGTTCAATGCAATACACAATATAGAAGAGAAAAAAACAAAATAAAAATATAATAATAAATAAATAATAAGTACATCTATTACAGTATACATATATTGAAAAGATTAAAAATGTGAAAAAACAGAAATACTGTATACTAAGAAAGTGAGACAGTGTCCAAGTGTTCAATGTCCATTTAAGAATCAGATGGCAGAGGAGAAGAAGCTGTTCCTGAATCACCGAGTGTGTGCCTTCAGGCTTTAGTACCTCCTACCTGATGCTAACAGTGAGTGCTGGAGGTACTTCATAATGGACGCTGCATTTTTGAGATACCGCTCCCTGAATATATCCTGGCTACATTTTAGAAGCTCCCGGCCCAATACCAGACAGTGATGCAGCCCGTCAGAATGTGCTCCACCATACATCTGTAGAAGGTTTTGAGTGTATTTGTGGACAACACGAAGGCGTTTCTCTTCAGCAACTTGACCTCTAACCTATGGTGAATGAGAGTTGTCACTAGGTGAGCAACGCCATTCCGGAAACACTCTGAGGAAGGGGTGGTGAGAAGGGGGAGGGGCGTATTGCTGAGTGGAGGGACTCAGAAGTCAGTAGAACAGGGAGCTGGGGCGGGAATGTGTGTTTGCTACGAAAGTGGCCATTGGGTTTGAGGATGATTGTGGTGAATAAGAGGACCAACAGGGAACGAAGCCAACATTTGAGAATGCAAAAGGTCATTTTGCACGGGAAATTCCCATTGAAAATTGAAGAGTCTTCATTGGGAATTGGAGGATTATTGGGAATGAGGCAGCTGTCGTCAGGAATCCAACTTTGGTTTGGGACTGCGGCACGGGAAATGTGACAGAGTTGATTGGGAATGGGAAGTGACCTTTGGGAATGTCAAAAGTCCTTAGTGGATGGGCATGGAAAATCGGGAACAGGGTCAGAGGTCACTGGGAAGCTGGATGAGGCCTTTGGGGATATGGCGGACACTAAATCATTGGGCCAGATAACATTGGGAATGGGAAGTGGTCATTAGGAATCAGGCTGTTATTGGGAAGGGTAATGGAGGCAACTAGATATGGAGCAGAGCTCATCCGAAAAGGGAAGAATCTATCAGGAATGGGGCGGATGCCAATGGAATTGCGACGGAGGCAATGGGAATGTTCTAGAGGTAATTGGGTATGTGGCAGAGTCCACTGGGAAAGGGCAAACCCCAACCAATTCTAATTTCACCTAACAAACGCCAGCCCTGTCCCTCCCCATCCAGATGCTGACCATCGCAGGCGATTAGGTCACCCTTCTCCCCCCCCCCCCCGCCCCCACCAGGCTCCAACTGTTGCCTGGATTTGTTTGTTTACGACTGCAGTGCACCGAGACTGTCCAGCCCATCCCAGTATGTTTGAACCTTTCCCAGCCAGCCCTGAGTTCCAGCACTCCCCATACAATCCCAATGGATTCCTGTCCTTTCCAATCCATCACATCCCAATCAGGTTTAATATCACCGGCAAAGATTGTGAAATTTGTTTACATTGTGGCAGACTAACAATGAAATCTACATGATCAATATAGAAAAATGAATGTCAGTAAGTATATATATTTGTATATTCACTGGTTCAATTGAAATAAGTGGTGAAAAAACTGTATAAAAGTAGTGAGGTGGAGTTCATGGGTTCAATGTCCACTTAGAGATCGGACAGCAGAGAGGAAGAAGCTGTTACTGAATCGCTGAGTGTGTGCCTTCAGGCTTCTTTACCCCTTCTCGACAGTAACAATGAGAAGAGAGCATGTTTCAGAGATTGGGGTCCTTCATAACGGACACCGCTTTTCTGAGGCAGTGCTCTTTGAAGTCATCTTGGATACTTCTGAGGCTAGTTTTCAAGATGGAGCTGGTTAATTTTATGTGATTCTTTAGCTTCATTTGGTCCTGTTCGGTAGCATCCCTCCCACCGCCATCGTCCCCATACCAGGCCGGGATGCAGCCTGTCAGAATATTCTTCACAAGATCACAAGACAAAGGAGCAGAAGTAGGCCATTCGGCCCATCGAATCTGCTCCGCCACTCCACCATGAGCTAAACTATTCTCTCATCTGGTTCCAATTTCCGGCTTTTTCCCCATAATCCCCTGATACCCTGACTAATTAGATACCTATCAATCTCCTTCTTAAACACCCTCAATGATCGGGTCTCCACAGCTGTATGTGGCAACAAATTCCATAAATCCACGACCCTCTGGCTAAAAAAAAAAATTCTCCTCATCTCTGTTTTAAATGGGTACCCTCTAATTCTAAGACTGTGGCCCCTTGTCCTGGACTCACCCACCAAAAGAAACAGCCTTTCCACATCTAATCTATCCAACCCTTGCAACATTCGAAATGTTTCCATGAGATCCCCTCTCATTCTTCAATATCCTAATGAATACAGTCCAAGAGCCGACAAACGCTCCTCATATGTTAGCCCCTGCATTCCAGGAATCATCCTTGTAAATCTTCTCTGAACTCTCTCCAACATCAGTACATCCCTTCTAAGATAGGGGGCCCAAAACTGCACACAGTATTCCAAATGAGGTTTCACCAGTGCCCCACAGAGCCTCATCAACACCTCCTTACTCTTCCACACTATTCCTCTTGAAATGAATGCCAACGTAGCATTCGCTTTCCTTACTGCCGATCCAACCTGGTGGTTAACCTTTAGGGTATCCTGCACTAGGACCCCCAAGTTCCTTTGCACTTCCGATTTTTGAATTTTCTCCCCATCTAAATAATAATCTGCCTGATTATTTCTTCTTCAAAAATGTACAACCATATATTTCTCAACATTGTATCTCATCTGCCATTTCTTTGCCCACTCTCCTAAAGTGACCAAGTCTCTCTGCAACCTTTCTGTTTCTTCAACACTTCCTGCTCCTCCACCTATCTTGGTGTCATCTGCAAACTTAGCCACAAAACCATTTAATCCATAATCTAAATCATCGATATACAGTGTAAAAAGAAGCAGCCCCAACACCGACCTCTGCAGAACACCACTAATAACCGGCAACCAACCAGAATAGGATCCCTTTATTCCCACCCTTTGCTTTCTGCCTATCAGCCAATGCTCCACCCATTCCAATATCTTTCCTGTAATTCCATGAGCTCTCATCCTATTAAACAGCCTCTTATGTGGCATCTTATCAAAGGCCTTTTGGAAATCCAAATACACAACATCCACAGCCTCTCCCTTGTCAATCTTATTTGAAATTACCTCAAAAAATTCCAGCAGGTTGGTGAGGCAGGATCTTCCCTTCATGAAACCATGCTGGCTTGGGCCTATCTTGTCATGCACCTCGAGGTATTTCATAACCTCGTCCTTGAGGATCAACTCCAATAACTTTCCAACTACTGATGTCAGACTAATAGGTCTATAATTTTCTTTTTGCTGCCTCCCTCCTTTCTTAAACAGCGGAACTACATTTGCAATCTTCCAGTCCTCTGGAACCATGCCAGAATCTACTGATTCCTGGAAGATTTTTTTCCAATGCCTCCACAATCTCCAAAGCCACCTCCTTCAGAACCAGTTGGTGCACCTCATCCGGTCCGGGAGACCTATCTATCCTTAGTCTATTTAGCTTCCCAAGCACTTTCTCTCTAGTAATCTTGACTGTACCTAATTCTATTCCCTGAGACCTCTGGCTATCAGTTGCTAATGTCTTCCACTGTGAAGACTGATGTAAAATACTAATTTAGTTCCTCTGTCATCTCTTTGTTACCCATTATAATTTCTCCAGCATCATTTTCAATCGGTTCTATATCTACCCGTGTCACTCTTTTACTCTTCATATATTAAAATAAACCTCTTAGTATCCTTTTTTATGTTAATTGCCATCTTCCTTTCATAATTCATCTTTTCTTTCCCAATGACTTTCTTAGTTTCCTTCTATAAGTTTTAAAGGTTGTCCAGTCCTCAGTTTTCCCACTAATTTTTGCTTCCTTGTACGCCGTCTCTTTTGCTTTTATTTTAGCCGTAACCTCTCTCGTTAGCCACATTTGTGCCAGTTTTCCATCCATGGTTTTCTTTTCTCTTGGAATATATTTTTCCTGTGCTTTGCTTATTTCTTGTAGGAATTTCATCCAATTCTGCTCTACCATCCCTCCATCTAGCTTACTTTTCCAATCAACTTGGGCCAGTTCCTCTCTCATACCACTGTAATTTCCTTTCTTCCACTGAAATACCGATACACCTGATACCAGCTTCTCCTTTTCAAATTTGAAACTGAACTCAATCATATTATGATCACTACTTCCAAGGGGTTCTATTACCTCTAGCTCCCTAATCGCCTCAGGTTCATTACACAGCACTCAATCCAAAACAGCCTATCCCCTGGTGGGCTTAGGGACAACCTGCTCCAAAAAGCCATTCCGTAGGCATTCTACAAACTCCCTTTCCTGAGACCCAGTACCTTCCTGACTTTTCCAATCCACTTTCATATGAAAATCCTCCATAATTATCTTGACATTTTCCTTCTGATACGCTTTTTCTATTTCCAGCCGTAACTATTTCCCGGTTGCTGTACGTCTGTAGAAGTTTTCTAGTGTTTAGCTGACAAACCAAATCTGCTCCAATTCCTAATTAAGTGTAGCCACTGTCTTGCCTTTTTCAGAGCTGCATCGATATGTTGGGACCAGATTATATCCTCAGAGATACTGACACCCAGGAACTTGAAATTGCTCACTCGCTCCACTCTGATCCCTCTATGAAGATTGGTTCTTTTCCCACTCAACTACCAGGTATATCTCGCTCCTGTACGCCCTCTCCTCAACATCTGAGATTCTGCCAGCAGTGGTTGCATCATCAGCAAATTTATCGATGGCAGTTGCCACGGACTCATCGGTATAGAGAGTAGAGCAGTGAGCTAAGCATACATCCCCGAGTTTTGCCAGTGTTGATGGTCAGTAAGGAGAATATATGATTTCCAGTCCGTACAGATTGTGCTCTTCCGGTTGGGAAGTTGAGGATCCGGTTGCTGACGGGGATACAGTGGCCCAGGATCTGTAGCTTTTTGATCAGGTCTGTAGGAATGATGGTGTTAAACGCTGAGCTATTGTCAATGAACAGTATCCTGACAGAGGTGTTTTGTGTTGTTCAGGTGACCTGAGCTCGTGTGAAGAACCATTGCGATTGCATCTGCCGTAGACCTATTGTGACGATGGGCAAATTGCAGTGGGTCCCGGTCCTTGCTGAGGCAGGAGTTGATTCTCGCCATGACCAACCTCACAAAGCACTTCATCACCGTAGATGCGAGTGCGACAGGACGATAGTCACTAAGGGGGCTCACCCTCCTTTTTTTGGGCACCAGTATAATTGTTGCCGTTTTGAGGCACGTGGGTACTTCTGACTTTAGCAATGAAAGATTAAAAATTACATTGAATATTTCCGACAGTTCTCAGAGGCACAACTTTTCAGAGCCTGATCAGGTACTGACGCCTTCCGAAGTTTCACCCTCCTGTAACGTTGCCTAACTTCGGCCTCTGAGACAGAGATCACAGGGTCACCTTGGTGCAGCAGGGATCTTCACAGCTGTAGTTGTATTCTCTCTTTCAAAGCGCGCATAGAGATGTTGAGTTCATCTGGCAGTCGCTGCCATTCATGCTGTTGGGTTTCATTTGTAAGAATTAACGTCTTGCAAACCCTGCCAGAGTTGATCGTCTCCAACCACACTCGGAATTGTTTCTTAGCTCTTGAGATAGCTCTCTAAAAGTCATAGCTGGTGCTCTCGTTCAGACTTAGGCCACTGGACTTAAATGCCACAGATCTAACCCTCGGCAGACGGTGAACCTCCTGGTTCATCCAGGGCTCTTGATTTGGGTATGTACAGCACACACTCGCCTCCACAGGTTTTAATGAAGTCGGTGACATAGGCATCGAGGGTCAAAGATGAATCCCTGAATGCAGTCCAGCCCACCGATTCACAGCGCTGCTGTGCTTCCCTTCTGCTCACCTTCCCGATTCTCACAGCTTGTGCTGTGGTCTTCATTCTCTGCCTACACTCAGGGAGTAGAAGTACAGCCGGGTGATCAGACTTTTCGAAGTGAGGGCGTGGGATGGTGCAATACGCGCTCTTGATGGAGATGTAACAATGGTCCGGTGTGTCGTTTCCTCTGGTACTATAAGTGATTTGTTGATAATTTAGAGACTTTTACAAACTGGCCTGGTTAATATCCCCCACCATGACGGTGAAGGTGACAGGGTGTGCTGTTTCGTGCACATTGATCATATCGCTCAGATCATCTGGAGCCTATCAGACATTGGCCTGAGGTGGAATATCCACTGCCACCAAAATGATCGCTGGAATCTGTCACTGGTGGTAGAATGGACGGCCCTTCATTGCGAGATATTCCAAATCTAGTGAGCAAAATTGTGAAGTGACCCGTTGTTTGCTCACCGATGTGGTGAATCCCTGCTCCCCACCACTGTAGGTTCAGACAATCCCCCAGAAGACCCCGCCTGTCCGCCATCTGGGCAAATATCCTGTCCGCAGCCTTTTATTATCCTTTCAATAACATCCCCCTCCATGGAGCGGGCACCTAGCCGATGGGCCGAACGGTCTCCTCTTGCCACTCAGCCATACATCAGACTCCAGCCGCAGGAGACCCCTCACAAACGTCCACAACTTCCCTCGGAGGGAAATTGAAATAAATCAAAAAGCGGGGTTTTCGGTGCGGTTCTGGAGACGGGCTCACGCCCTGTTGACCAGTCCGCCCCGGCTTGTGGGTGTAAAGAGTGATTGACATCGGTGTGGACCAATGGGAATAGCGCAGCGTCCAAAACCTTTTTTAAAAAAAATAGCGGAATCACGTGCTTTGTTACCTCAGCCGTTAACGTTGAACCGACATCAGCACGAGCCGGGCCGCGCGCATGCGCCTCGCTGTGCCGTGTGGTGCAGCGGGCAACGTATTGTTCACAAAATACCAAATGTTTTTGGAAAGACGTTAATCAATGATCTGGTTTTGGGGTGGGTTCTGTCAATGCACTGTCCCGCTGTTTAGTATTCTGATAAACAAAGGCTTCATTAATGTAAAACAGAATTTCCCACGGGATCCACACGCAATGTATTTATCAACAGAGAAGCTTTAGTCCCTGCAGTCTTCTGGTTAAACGAATCATTCTGACACTGCGAATCATAGATACCTTTTATTCCAAAAATCAGTGAATCACTCAGAAAGCTGATCGCCCAGAGGAATTAATGTGTGTTGGTTATTTAAATTCACCCAGAGTCAGTTGCATGGAGTTGTTGTGGACGTCGGGGAAGTTCCAGTGAATGGGACGGACAGCACAGCCCTTTGCGTCGTCCCGCTGACAACTGGCCGCCGCGGGGGATCTCCGGCCGCCGGCGGCGCTGTGGGGACCTCCGGACGCCGCGGGGGATCTCCGGCCGCCGGTGCCGCTGCGGGGGATCTCCGGCCGCTGGCGGCGCTGTGGGGACATCCTGCGATTACATCCTGGCGATTATCTTCTCCAGTTCTCCAGGTGGCGGTGAGGATGAGGCTGAGCTCGCATTGCCCAAATCAGAATCAGAATCAGGTTTATTATCACCGGCATGTGACGTGAAATGTGTTAACTGAGCAGCAGCAGTTCAATGCAATACATAATCTAGCAGGGAGAAAAAAAAAACAACAATTACGTATATTGAATAGATTTTTCAAAATGTGGAAAAACAGAAATCCTGTATATTAAAAAAAAGTGAGGTAATTCCCAAAGCTTCAATGTCCATTTAGGAATCGGATGGCGGAGGGGAAGAATCTTTTCCTGAATTGTTGAGTGTGTGCCTTTTGGCTTCGAGGGTCGGTTGCAGTAGAAAAGGGACAGGACTGAGATCTGCCGGACCGCTGGAGGGTCCGAGCCGGGACTGTGTGGTCAGTTACTTGTGATTCCCCAAGCTGGGAGTGGTTTGGGGTGAAGGGGATCGTTCTGTGTATTGTGGAGAGGCTATGGGTCAACATAATGCTGGGGAAATCGGGGTGGAGAGTTCGGAATATGAGTCCTGGGGCAAATTAAGTTGTAAACAAGGGAGGATCTGGTCCATTGGATCGGACAGCTTGCGTGTCCTTTCAGGAAACAACAATTCTCTCTTTATATCAATTACTGTCTGATCTTGTAGACAGTCTGTTCGTTACAGAGCCCCAGAGTCTGGGTCTGGGATCAGCTGTCACCAGCATGGGCTGCGAGTGCAGGGTGCAGGGGGAGAAGAGGGCAGAGGCCAGAGAAAGACACGGGTTTGTACAGCCGCTTGTGAGATATAAATATCCTGACAGTGGGTTCAGATCTAGTGGCATATCTGGAGCTGACAATGAGAAAATAATAGGAAAGGGGATAAGTAAAGAGATTTTTTTCTGGGAAATCATGGTCAGGCGTGGAGGGGTACAGGGGCTGTCTACTAGATCGGTTTAGTTTTTTTATCTCACAGATGGTAACTGAGGAAAGAGGCCTGTTGAGGAGGAGAGTGAGCATGTCAGGCACAGTAACAGGAGAGCGACAGTGATGTGGTTCCCATGTCAGGGTGATGAGCAGTCTTCTCCAGTGAGGAGTTTGTGTGGAGATGCAGCTTCCCTGAAGATGGAGGAAAAAGGAAGCTCCAACAGCTGCGGGAAGACGTGATTTGTCAGGACTGACGGCGAGTTGTATGTACCTGAACCTTCAGACTGTATCAGAAAACCATTCTGAGGGTATTTGAAACGTCAGAAGCAGGGGGGATGTGATCACATGTGCAGTGGGCAGGGGTTGTGTCTTCATCAGACCTTCAGTGAGATGGTTCAAGTTACAATGTGCAGGGACGAAAACACAGTGTTTGGGGCCGGATTCAATCACTGATTCTGATACAGTGAGAGGGTTAGTTTTGCTGTAAGGAAGAAGCATTAATGGAAGAAGGCAGAAGAATTCATCAATTACCAGTTGTTTAGCAGAAGTAACCAATCTGTATGTTACCTTGGCAGAAACAGATATTGACATTGGTGACAAGGGGTGCGGCCTGATTTATTTCAGGTTGGAGAGGGGTGTGGAGTTTTGAAATCAATGCCTTCTGGCACCACCATCGTTAATTTAGCATGTCCGGAGTGGTGGGTCACACAGCACGGAAACAAGCCTTTGGCCGACCATACCTGTTCTGACCATCCACTCATTGTCTACACTGGTACCACTTATCAGCACTTGGTTCAGAGCCAACTGTATCTCGGCAGTTTCAATGCTCATCCACTTCGTAAATGTTGTGAAGGGACCCGTTTTCCCCACCATCTCGGGCAGTGTGTTCCAGATTTCAACTACCTTCTGAGTGAAAAATCTCTTCCTCAGATCCCTCTAAATCTCTTTGTCCTCTGCTTCAACCTTCTAATGTTTGACACTGTTCCAGGATCGGGGCCGATATGGGCATCAGTGAGGCCTTTGATAAGGTTCAGCATGGTAGGTTGCTGTGGAGAGTTAGATCACATGGGATCCAGGGAGAGCTGGCTCACTGGATGCACAGTTGTCTTGTTGGTAGGAAGCAGAGAGTGATGGTGGGAGGCTGCTTCTTGGACTCAAGGCCCGAGCCTAGTGGTGTTCCCCAGGGTTATGCCAATTGCTGCTTGTCATCTATATCAATGACTTGGTTGAAAATGTGCAGGGTATGCATAGTAAATTTGCAGCAAGTTCAAACAATTAACTTTATTCAAAGATAGTAAGGGTCCTGACATAATGTGATACCCCAAAAACCACTGACAGGGTCCTGACACACTCTGAGACCCCACATACCCCATCAGGGTCCTAAAACACTGTCAGACCCCACACACCACTGGCAGGGTCCTGACACACTCTTCGGATCCTACACTCCCCGACAGCTTCATGAGAAACGGAGAGACCCCCTGTGTTGCCCTTAAGGCATTCGTTTAGTTTATTATATTTTCGCTTTAGTAATTCATTTGTAATCGTTTTCTAGTTAAAATTAAGTTTGTTGAAAGTAAGTTCATTGTCTGTGGTATATCGCGGCATGCGATGACGTCACACCCGGTTTCGCTGCGTCCTGTGGGAAAATACCGGTTTGGAGAAACGGGAAGGAGGGGGTTTGTGTGTGCAGGATCAGCGCGAGGAAAGTTTTCTTTCTACGCACTAGAAACATCATAGAAGCAACGCCGTAAGTTCATAAGATAATCGATATGATGAAGTAAAAATGTTAATGCCGATTCTGTTAAAAGTAATGATGGTTGATAACGTTTATGTTCTTTGTTATTTAAAGAGTTGTGGATAGTTTGTGTTGAAGTGTATTTAAAGCCAGTCGATGGCGTAGGTAGATTCTGACTGTATGTTGTACTTTAATGTAATATAGTTTGTTGTAGTTTTACTTTTGCAAGTATTTATGATGTAAATGTGATGCCAAGAAGGAAACAAATACTGTATATATTTTGTATGGTTTTATCAACCGTTTTCACCATACGTTAATGTGGAAGAGTGAACAGTAAACAGTTAATCTTACTGGGATCGCGCCTCATTGACCGGTTTATACTTGGTGTTTAGTTCAGAGTTTTTACACCTGGGCAAGAACACTACAGTGAAAAGGCGGCATTACCAGGTGTTTCAAGTGCTACGATGGCATCACGATCCAGCGTCAAGTCGTTGTCATCCAGCGCCAGGAGCAGTAGCACATCAACAAATAAGATTGCCCATGCAAGAGCTAAAGCAGAAGCCGTTAAGGTCCGAGCATCATATGCTGAACAGGAAGCAAAATTGAAAATGGAAAAGTCTGCCAGAGCAGCCGAAAACCAAAAGGAAGCGGCTGCCAGAGAAGCCGAAAACCAGTTGGAAAGGGTAAGGACAGAAGAAGAGTTAGAAGTGCTGACGCTACACCGAGAAGCCGAAGCTGCCAGGGTTGTAGCCGAGATATTAGAAAATGCTGAAGAAATGCATGTTCTGGATGACGTAAAATCTACTTCAGAAAGGACCAGATTGGAACGCACAAGCAACTATGTCCGATCTCAAATGGACTTGAAGATTTATTCTTCCTCTCCATACTTATATGCTAATGTCCCACCTCATGAGGAGTCTCAGAGAGGCCCAATTGCATCACATCCATCCGAGGAAGACAATTTACCCTTGCAACTCCGCAACGAATTCAACAATGAAAGGGCTGATGACAAATACTTCTCGACACCAAACTTACCAGATTTGGCGAGAGGAGAGGCAAAGGCTGAATTCAGAACAGCAAATCCCATAACAAATGTACACCCTCAGTCATGTACCCGCCAACATATTCCCCCAGCCAGCATGCCACTTGCAGCTGAACCCATGGCACAATATTTAGACCGACGAGATCTCGTCACTTCAGGACTATACCAGTTTGACGATATGCCTGAAAATTACCGTGCATGGTACTCCTCATTTGCTAACACTATCCACGGAGTCCAGCTCGGAGCAACCCAAGAGTTGGATCTTATGACGAAATGGATGGGAAAAGAATCATGCGAACAGGTGAGACGCATACGTTCAGTGTACATCAACAACCCCAAGCTAGCCTTACGCAAAGCATGGGAGAGACTTCGGGAATGCTATGCGGCCCCTGAAATTACTGAAATGGCACTATTTCGACGTCTGGAAAATTTTCCTAAGGTGTCAGCCAAGGACCACACTAAATTAAGAGAACTCGGAGATTTATTCATGGAGATTGAAGGCGCTGAAGAAGACGGCTATTTAACTGGCCTGTCATATTTAGATACTTCATACGGAATTAGACTAATCGTGGACAAACTTCCATTTGGGCTGCAGGAAAGGTGGATGTCTGTTGGCTCAGAGTACAAGGAAGAGAACGATGGTCGATTTCCTCCCCTTGAGTATTTCACTCGGTTTGTGTGCAAGGAGGGGAAGAAGCGAAACGACCCTAGCTTCATGAGTCAAGGTAGCAGTACAATTCACAACAAGACAGTTAAATCCAGTTCGAATAATTTTAACATCAATAAACCTGTCTCAGTGCGTAGAACTGAAGTCTCTACAACTAACAATGACCCTAGCAAGAATTGTCCATTGCACAACAAACCCCACCCCCTCAAAAATTCAGAACGTTTAGGAAAAAACCCCTTGAAGAGAGGACCGCCCTTCTCAAGGAGAAAAAAAAAACAACGTTTTAAATGCTGTTCCTCTACCTCTCACCTTGCTAGAGAGTGTACGATCCCCGTGAAGTGCCCGGAATGTAATAGCACTAATCACGATGGGGTCATGCATCCCGGCCAGTTACCGCAAACCGACAAAGCTCCTTCACCCTCACAAGAGGACGGCGGAGAGGGAGAGGATAACTCCAAGATAACTGTTGTCAGCTCAAGCTGCACAGAAGTTTGCGGTCAAGCTCAGTCAAGCCGTTCTTGCTCAAAGATCTGCCTCATTAAGGTGTACCCTAAGAGAGCCAAAGACAAGGCCATCAAAGCCTATGTAATTCTGGACGACCAGAGCAATCGCTCACTAGTCAGACCAGAGTTCTTCGACTTGTTCAACGTAGAGAGTAATCAGTTCCCATACTACCTTAGAACTTGCTCAGGCAGCGTAGAAACATATGGGAGGAAGGCAGCAGGCTTCCAGCTTGAGTCGCTGGATGGGAATGTTGTCATCTGTCTCCATCCGCTCTTAGAGTGCAAAGAAATTTTGAATAACCACACCGAGATCCCGACGCCAAGCGCTGTGCGACACCAGCTGCATCTCCACCACATCGCCAAGCACATCCCAGAACTGGACCCAAAAGCAGAAATACTCCTGCTATTAGGGAGGGATGTTCTCCGGGTACACAAGGTTAGGCAGCAGGTCAATGGACCACACGACGCCCCCTTTGCCCAACGCCTGGATCTGGGCTGGGTGGTGATAGGAGAGGTGTGCCTTGGCAATGTACACAAACCGACAGTTAACACACTCAAGACCAATGTGCTCGAGAGTGGCCGCCATTCAATTTTTCAACCCTGCACACGTTTCATGTGTATCAAGGAAGCATGACAGGGCTTTAACAAATGTAAAGTAACCGACAAGACACTGTGACAGTCAGTCTTCGCTCAAACTGAGCATGATAATAAACTTGCTCCATCAGCACAAGACGCCATCTTCTTAAAAATAATGGACACCAAGGTCTTCAGAGACGAAGCAAATAACTGGGTCGCCCCACTATCTTTCAGAGAACCACGCCAGCGCTTGCCAAACAACAAAGAGCAGACAGTCAAGCAGTTCACGTCCTCGCAAAAAAACCCTGAATAGGAAACCTGAGATGCAGCAACAATACGTAGCATTTATGGAGCAGATCTTCGCTAATGGACATGCTGAAGTAGCACCAACACTGAGAGAAGGTGAAGAGTGCTGGTACCTCCCAATGTTTGGGGTTTACCACCCACAAAAGCCCAATCAGATCAGGGTGGTATTCAACTCCAGTGCTCAGTGCGCTGGTATCTCCCTTAATGACGTGCTCCTCACAGGTCCTGACCTTAACTATACCCTTCTCCGGGTCCTGCTGCGCTTCCGGAAGGAGAAGGTCGCAATCGTAGCGGACATTCAGCAGATGTTCCATTGCTTCTTAGTACAGGAGGACCATCGCAATTTCCTCCGTTTCTTATGGTACAAGGACAATGACATCAACAAGGAAGTCAATTGAGTATGGGATGAAAGTCCATGTTTTCAGCAATAGTCCATCACCTGCCGTGGCCATCTATGGGCTGCGAAGAGCCATCAGAGAGCACGGCGATGACACCGTTAAGTTTGTAGAAAGGCACTTCTATGTCGACGACGGCTTGATATCGTTACAGAAAGAAGACGAAGCAATCGATCTGCTCCGATGTACACAAGCCTCACTCGCTGAGTCAAACCTCCGCTTGCACAAGTTTGCATCAAACGGTCAGGCAGTAATGGAGGCCTTCCCACACGATGACTGTGCTCTGGCAATCAAAGACCTAGATCTGGATGGAGAAACCAGACCCACACAAAGGAGTTTGGGTCTCCTTTGGGAGATTACAACTGACACATTCATGTTCTCCCTGCCGACCGTGATCAAGCCATTTACCCGCCGTGGAGTTCTCTCCACTGTCAACAGTGTTTTCGATTCCTTGGGTCTACTGGCGTCAGTTACGATCCAGGGAAGAGTCCTTCTCAGAGAACTTACCTCTGAGCTCTCTGACTGGGATACTCCCCTACCAGAAGACAAGCTAAACAGATGGGAGACTTGGAGAGATTCACTTCAAGATCTAAAACAGCTTCATATCCGACGTAGGTACACTGCGACCTCACTCACCGAGGCAGCGCACAGAGAATTGTGCGTTTTTTCGGATGCGTCAACCAAGGCCATCGGTGCTGTGGCTTACCTGAATGTAGTCGGGAAGGATGGTCAAGTTGAAGTAGGATTTGTAACTGGTAAGGCGAAGCTCACTCCTCATTCCGAGCCGACAATTCCAAGGCTTGAACTGTGCGCAGCTGTCCTGGCTGTGGAAATGGCGGATCTTATCCAGGACGAGCGAAACCGAGAGCTGGACGATATCAAGTTCTACACAGATAGCAAAGTAGTGCTTGGTTATATTTATAATGAATCAAAACGTTTCTACGTGTACGTTCATGATAGAGTTCAACGTATCCGCCTGTCATCAAAGCCTGAACAATGGCATTATGTACGTACTGAGGATAACCGTGCAACGAGATCCTTACCTGCATCCCGTCTGGCGCAGACATCCTGGTTCACCGGACCCCCCCTTTCTGTATCAGCCACCAACAGAAAAAAACTCAAATGAGCGAGACGTTTGAGCTGATCGAACCCGAAAGAGACTCGGAAATTCGGCCGCAAATACAAACAGGAGTCACCTACCTCGAAGAATCGATACGTATTAACGAACTCTTTCAGCGGTTCTTCACTTTGAATTCTTTAGTGAGAGTACTTGCGTTCCTCATTCAGTGGCCAGAATCGCTGCCACATTCCCTAGTAGGGATGGACATGTCAGGAAGGTTGAGTTGAAGACTTCTGACCAAGGTGATGTGAAAATTTACCAAAGGACAGTTGCAGAAGAAATTCTACTTCTACCTAAGGACTGATTTAGAGACTGAAGTTTTGTATTATGTTCATAGTGACCTTACGAAGGTCAGGCGGGGAGTGTGTTGCCCCTAAGGCATTCGTTTAGTTTATTATATTTTCGCTTTAGTAATTCGTTTGTAATCGTTTTCTAGTTAAAATTAAGTTTGTTGAAAGTGAATTCGTTGTCTGTGATATATCGCGGCATGCGATGACGTCACACCCGGTTTCGCTGCGTCCTGTGGGAAAATACCGGTTTGGAGAAACGGGAAGGAGGGCGCTAGTGTGTGCAGGATCAGCGCGAGAAAAGTTTTCTTTCTACGCACTAGAAACATCAGAGAAGCAACGCCGTAAGTTCATAAGATAATCGATATGTTGAAGTAAAAATGTTAACGCCGATTCTGTTAAAAGTAATGATGGTTGATAACGTTTATGTTCTTTGTTATTTAAAGAGTTGTGGATAGTTTGTGTTGAAGTGTATTTAAAGCCAGTCGATGGCGTAGGTAGATTCTGACTGTATGTTGTACTCTAATGTAATGTAGTTTGTTGTAGTTTTACTTTTGCAAGTATTTATGATGTAAATGTGATGCCAAGAAGGAAACAAATACTGTATATATTTTGTATTGTTTTATCAACAGTTTTCACCATACGTTAATGTGGAAGAGTGAACAGGAAACGGTTAATCTTACTAGGATCGCGCCTCATTGACTACGGTTTATAATTGGTGTTTAGTTCAGAGTTTTTACACCTGTGCGAGAACACTACACCCCTACATTCCCCTGGCAGTGTCCTGACACACCGAGAGACCCCACACATCCCTCGCAGGGGTCTAATGTACTTTGAGACCTCAGACACCTTTGGAAGGATCCTGATACACTGTGAGACCACACACACTCTGTGAGGGTCCTGACACACTGTGAGGCACCACAAACCTCAGGCACTGTCCTAAAAAACCGTTAGACCCCACAAACCTGCTACAGTATTCACTATGGAAAAGGACATTGGTGATTGTAGGGATGGCTTGCAGTGGACTGAAAAGCTTGAGCATATAGACATTAAGAAAGAGGATGTGCTGGAGGCTTTTGGAAAGCATCAAGTTGGATAATTCTCTGGGACCTGACAAGATACTCCCGAGACTACTGTGGGAGGCAAGGGAGGAGATTGCTGAGCCTCTGGCAATGATCCCTGCATCATCAGTGGGGATGGGAGAGGTTCCGGAGGATTGGAGGGTTGCAGATGTTGTTCCCTTATTCAAGAAAGTGAGTAGAGATAGACCAGGAAATTGTAGACCAGTGAGTCTTACTTCAGTGGTTGGTAAGCTGATGGAGAAGATCCTGAGAGGCAGGATTTATGAACATTTAGAGAGGTATAATATGATCAGGAAAAGTCAGCATGGCTTTGTCAAAGGCAGGTCGTGCCTTACGAGCCTGATTGAATTGTTTCAGAATGAGACTAAACACATTGATGAAGTTAGAGCCATAGATGTAGTGTATATTCATTTCAGAAAGGCATTTGATAAGGTACCCTATGCAAGACTTATTGAGAAAGTAAGGAGGCATGGGATCCAAGGGGACCTTGTTTGTGGACCCTGAATTGGCTTGCCCACAGAAAGCGAAGAGTTGTTGTAGACAGGTCATATTCTGAATGGAGTTTGGTGACCAGTAGTGTGCCTCAGGGATCTGTTCTGGGACCCCTTCTCTTCATAATTTTTATAAAAGACCTGGATGAGGAAGTGAAGGGATGGGTTAGTAAATTTGCTGATGACACAAAGGTTGGGGTTGTTGTGGATAGTGTGGAGGGCTGTCAGTGGTTATAGCAGGACATCGATAGGATGCAAAACTGGGCTGAGAAGAGGAAGATGGAGTTTAGCGAAGATGAGTGTGAGGCGATTCATTTTGGTAGGTCAAATATGATGGAAGAATATAGAATTAATGGTAAGACTCTTGGCAGTGTGGAGGATCAGAGGGATCTTGGGGCCGAGCCCTTAGTACAATCAAAGCTGCTACGCAGGTTAACTGTATGGTTAAGAAGGCATACATTGCATTGGCCTTCATCAACTGTGAGATTGGGTGCAAGAGCCAAGATGTAATGTTGCAACTATATAGGGCCCTGTACAGACCCTACTTGGAGTACTCTGCTCAGTTCTGGTCGCGTCACTACAGAAAGGATGTGAAAACTGTAGAAAGAGTGCAGAGTAGATTTACAAGGATGTTGCCCGGATTGGGGAGCATGCCTTATGAGAATAGGTTGAGTGAACCTGGTCTTTTCTCCTTGGAGCGACAGAGGATGAGAGGTGACCTGGTAGAGGTGTAGAAGATGATGAGAGGCATTGATTGTGTGGAGAGTCAGAGGCATTTTCCCAGGGCTGAAATGGCTAACACAAGAAAACACAGTTCTAAGGTGCTTGGAAGTAGGTACAGAGGAGATGTTAGGGGTTAGATTTTTTACGCAGAGAGTGGTGAGTGTTTGGAATGGGCTGCCGGCAATGGCAGTGGAGGCGGATACAATAGGGTTAGGTACATGGGGCTTAGAAAAATAGAGGGCTATGGGCTTGATTTCAACATATCAGTACAGAATGTGAGGTGCAGATGGCTATGATGCATGCAGTTGGGACTATGCATAACAATGATTTGGCTTGGACTAGATGGACCAAAGGGCCTATTTCTCTGTTTTGTTCTCTGCGACTCCAATAATACTCTGATCTGTAACTTCCACAGTCAGTGCTTTGCTGCTAATGACTGAACCCAGAAATTTACAGAATGGGTGAAGAAGCTGCCCAGTGACTGTCCCTGTGCTCAAAGTCCCATCACTGAGCAGGTATTGTCTTCCCCATTCCCTTTCACTCAGTCTGTCACTCAACAAGTTCATTGTTTACAGGAACTCACAGAACTCATAGAGAAGGGAATCCCAACAGAGGATTACCCGCTCTTCCTCAGCCTGGTGATGGGGAAAGGCTCCCAGTCCCAGGGAGTGATGTGAGAATCCTTTGTGGAAATGTGGAATCGGTTGGCAAAGTTGGACAAAATGCTGAAAGCAGTTCTGGAGCTCGGTTCGGTAAAACAACACACTGAACTGAAAATCACATTGAAACATTGTAGACTGAACAATGTTATAGAACATAGACCTAGAACAGAGAACAGTACAGCACAGGAACAGGCCCATGAGCCCTCAATATTCTTAGCTTCCTGACAGTGGCCAAGTGAATTAATAACCAAACGGCCCAGTAAACCAATCCATTATGCAGATGCAATGTCCATATCCCTCCAGTTTCCTCAGATTCATGTGCCTGTGTAAGAGTCTCTTAAAAGTCCTGACTGCAGCTGCCTCTACCAAACCCCAGGTGTTCATTCCAGGCACCAACAAATCTGAGTAAAAGAACCTGCCTTTCACACAGAGGTTGCCTTTCTCCTTTGTACTTGCTTCATCTCACACTGAATGCATGCCCTCTGGTATTAGACATTTCAACTCCTCGAAAGCGATACTGTCGGTCTACTCTATCTATATCTCTCTTAATCTTATAAACCTCTTTCAGATTTCCTCTCAGTCTCCACCGCTCCAGAGAAAACAACCCAAGTTTGTCCAACCAAATGCCCTGTATTCCAGGCAGCATCCTCGTAAACCTCTTTTCTACCCTCTTCAGATCTTCCCCATCCTTCCCAGAAGAGGGCAACCAGACCGTATGAAATACTCCATGATGCAAAAGTTGCTGCAATGCAATGTTTGCATTTGTCCTACCGAGCCGAGGTGCACAACTTCGCGTTTGGCCTGTTTAGAACTCCATCTGCCATTTCTCTGACCATATCTGCAACTGATCAACAGGATATCCTGCTGTATTCTTTGACAGTTATCTAGTCTATCCACAATGAAGGATTTTCTTGCCAGAGCTTTTGCACACAATTGATATCTGATTTGCTTGCTAAATGCCACTTAAAACAGTCAGATTTCCAAATATCACTCCACTTCTTCCCACTTGCAAATTCTCCAGCAACATTTGCATCACCACAATGCACAGGTAACACCAGTTTCTGTATTGTAGATAAATATTTCCTCTGAACCCTCCCCCAGGTGACTGACGGTGGTGAACTCATTGACGGCAATGCCAATGAATATGAAGGGAAGGGCAGTAGTCTATCTCATTGGAGTTTGGCACATTTGTGATGTGAAAGCTACTTGTTGCCCAGGGCAAAGTAGCTCATGGAGATGCCCTCACCTACAAGATGTGCATCCAGCTGCAGCTTGTAACCCTGTACATTAAGGAGTTGGAACTTGAAATGGATGAATTCCGGATCATCCAGGAGATGGAGGGGGTGATAGATATGACATGAAGAGAGGTGAGTTACACCGAAGGTGCAGGACACAGGAAACTGGGTGAGAGTCAGGAAGGGGAATGAGGTTAAATAGCATTATCACTATCTTCCAAGAGAGAATGGGTCAAAACATGTCCTTACGGGTAGAAAAGTCCAGTACAAGAGGAGATAGAACAAACAACACACACAAAATGCTGGAGGAACTCAGAGGCCAGGGAGCATCTATGGAAAAGAGAACTAATGCTGAGTTCCTCCAGCATCTTGTGTGTGTTGCTTGGATTTCCAGCATCTACAGATTTTCTCTTGTTTGTGATTGGAGGTAGAACAAAGGTGATTTTCTCAACTGCTAATGGAAAGATTTTGTTCCTTTTCTCCGAGTTCCTAATCCTTGCATTTAGACAGCTGGAGCTCAGCTCTGTTCCCATTCCCTCATCAGCCGGAAGCTCGCCGGGGCCCGTGTACGGATCGTGGGGCTGAGAGAGAGGGACGAGAGCAGGAATGTCTCGGGATTGTGGGTCGCGGTGCTCAGAGTTCATCGCAATTGTTCTGAGTCGGTATTAGGGAATCTACCCTTCCCGCAGCGAAACTGCCGAAGCCCTTTTGTAATTGCGCGCATGCGCGTTATTCGGCGTCTGCAGCAACCTTGACGCCTCCGCATTTGAAGGCGAATTTGTGACCGCAGGGATATATGGGTAATCACGGTGCCATTAAAAGTCGCTGAGAGCCCCGGTTTCATGTTCATACCTCATTTTTTTTGTGTGTATAGAAAACTCAGCAGTTGTTTTAACGCAGAAAGCGGCTCCCATAAACAATATACTCAATATCAGCAGGTATCTAATGCCAAAGTAAAATCCTCTTACAAATGCAGATATAAAACACAAGAGATCCCTGCTGCTGCTGGAAATACAGCCACACACACACACAAAATGCTGGAGGAACTCTGCAGTTCAGGTAGCAACTAAGCAGAGGAGTACGCAGTCTAGGGGCTCGGCTCCATCGAAAATTCACTCGCTCGTCTGCTGTCAGACTTTAAAGGTGCATTGTATCAACCCAGCTGTCTGAAGTACAGTCCTTTGAAATGAGTGAAAATCACCCAAAACGTTGAAAAGAGCGGGGAAGAAGGAATTTACCCACCTTCGTCCAGAGCCCTGAACAACGTCAAAACCACAGTGAGCTAATTCAGCCTGGAGAAAATCATGCAGGGAATTCATGCAGGTGCATAAGGTGATGAGCGGCATTGGTCGTGTGAATAGCCAGAAGGGCTGAAACGGCTAACACGAGGGGCATAGTTTTAAGCTGCTTGGAAGTAGGTACAGAGAAGATGTCAGAGCCAATTTGTGTGTGTGTGTGGAATGCACTGCCAGCGACAGTGGTAGAGGCGGATACAATTCGGTCTTTGTGGTTGGGAAGGTGACAAGATATGCCAAAGCCAGCATGGTTTTCTGAAAGGAAAATCATGCCTGAATAACCTACTGCAAATCTTTGAGAAAATTATAAGCAGGGTAGATAAAAGAGATGCACTAGACATGGTGTACTTGGATTTTCACAAGGCCTTTGACAAGATGCCACACATGAGGCTGCTTAGCAGGACAAGAGCCCATGGAATTACAGGGAAGTTACTAGCGTGGGTGGAGCATTGGCTGGTCGGCAGAAAACAGAGAGTGGGAATGAAGGGATCCTATTCATGTAGAAGCACCATCTGGATTCGAGTAAGAATTTTGATTATGTTCCCCTAATTAAGCCAGGTCAGGGTGGCAGTGAGCATAGACCCAGGGGAACTTGGCTTTGTGGAATCCGAAATGACTTGACCACAGAAGGCAGAGGGTGGTGGTAGAGTGAGCGTATTCTCTCTGGAAGCCGGTACCCAGGAGTGTTCTGAACCGATCTGTTCAGGCAACCCTGTTCGTTGTGATTTTTACTTCACTCAGAAGGTGATGTGAATGTGGTTGCAAGTTCAATTGCAGCATTGAAGAGAAGTTGGTGGGTACATGGATGAGGGAGGTATTGACAGCTATAGTCTGGCTGCACATGGATGGGTCCAGGCAGAAAATGACACAGACTAGATGGACCAAAAGCTCTGTTTCTGTGCTGTAAGAGAATGAATTACATTGTGCATCCTACAAAAGTCAATTTCAAGGACATTTTCAAATTCTCACTGCTATGGGCAGAAGTTCCCATTTGCTTCAAAAAGGCAAAAATTATACCAGTGCCCAAGAAGAACAATGTGGGGTGTCTTAGCGACTATAGCCCAGTAGCACTCACATCAACAGTGATGAAATGCTTTGAGAGGTTGGTCATGACTAGACTGAACTCCTGCTTCAGCAAGGATCTGGACCCATTGCAATTTGCCTTTTGCCACAATCTCAATGGATCTCCACATGGCTTTTGACCACCTAGACAACACAAACACCTCTGTCAGGATGCTGTTCATCGACTGTAGCTCAGCATTCCCACAATCCTGATTGAGAAGTTGCAGAACCTGGGCCTCTGTATCTCCCTCTGCAATTGGATCCTCGACTTCCTAACTGGAAGACCACAGTCTGTACGGATTGGTGACAACATATCCTCCTCGCTGATAATCAACACTGGCGCACCTCAGGGGTATGTGTTTAACCCACTGCTCTACTCTCTGTATACACATGGCTGTGTGGCAAGGCATAGCTCAAATACCATCGATAAATTTGCTGACGATACAACCATTGTTGGTGGACTTTCAGGTGGTGATGAGAGGGCGTACAGGAGTGAGATATGCCAACTACTGGAGTGGTGCCGCAGCAACAACCTGGCACTCAACGTCAGTAAGACGAAAGAGCTGATTGTGGACTTCAGGAAGCGTAAGATGAAGAAACACATACCAGTCCACATAGAGGGATCAGAAGTGGAGAGAGTGAACAGCTTCAAGTTCCTAAGACATGTCAACAAATACGCTCAAAAACTTCTATAGTGGAGAGCATTCTGACAGGTTGCATCACTGTCTGGTATGGAGGGGCTACTTCGCGGGACCGAAAGAAGATTTACAACCTTGTAAATCTAGTCAGCTCCATCTTGGGCACTAGCCTACAAAGTATTTAGGACATCTTCAGGGAGCGGTGTCTCAGAAAGACAGCGTCCATTATTAAGGACCTCCAGCACCCAGGGCATGCACTTTTCTCACATTTGCCATCGAGTAGGAGGTAGAGAAGCCTGAAGACACACACTCAGCGATTCACAGACATCTTCTTCCCCTCTGCCATCTGATTCCTAAATGTACATTGAATCCGTGAACACTACCTCACTTTTTAAATATACAGTATTTCTGTTTTTGCACATTTAAAAAAATCAATTCAATATATTTATTATTCAATAAAATAATAGTTTATTTATTATTATTCTCTCTCTGCCAGATTATGTATTGTGTTGAATTGTTGCTGCTAAGTTAACAAAATTTCACGTCACATGCCGGTGATAATAAACCTGTGTGGTGGTTCAGTCTGAAGTCCGTGATCCGGACTCCGGGTTTTCGGGCGGTCCCTTGCTGCGGTTGGACTTAACTAGAAACACCTGAGGCTCATTTTGGAACTGGGAATATAAGTGGCCCTGGTACTGAGTGTGGTTGAGGGTTTGTCTTGTCAAGATACTCATGGCATAGATGGCTGGTGGAAGGTTAGAACGGGCTCTTGCCATCCTGGAGGCCGCGTTGGAGAACCATGGCTTCTGGGAGCTTTGCTGGTAGTAGTTGGAGCGGTCATTGCGGTATGGATTCAGCTGTTTCCCGGACCAGCTGGGTGGCCGTCAGCCACTCTGAGTTAGGTAGGGATCCGGTTGCTTCCGTAGCCAGCCAAGGCTGCTGGCCGTAACGGCTACTCGGAGCTACCCCGATGCAGAGGTGGAACTGTCTGTCGTTCCTTGGTGTTTGTTTCTTCCTGTCCTTGCCCCTGTGGGGTAAGTCTGGCTGTTCTGCTGTTGCCTTGTGGGGGGAATCTGTCTTGTCTTGTCTTTGCCTCTGTCGGGTAGGTCAGGCTGTTCTGCCAAGCCTGTAGCCTCTACCCAAGCCTCCAGCCTCAAGACCCCAAGTCCCTAGCCAAGCCTCGTCATGTCCTCGCCTGGGTTTGGGGGTCTGAGCCCAAGGCAAGACCCAGGTTCTGGAACCTTGTCCTGTCTCGGTCTCGGAGTTCACCCCAGGCTCCTTGTTCCCAGTCCCTCGTCCTGGTCCTGCTTCCCCTGCCTAGACTGCATCCGTCCTGTCCTTGGGTTCTGTCTCGTCCTGTTTCTGGGACTCTGTCTCGTCCTGTTTCCGGGACTCCGGTGTCTGTGTCCTGCAGTTGGGTCCTGATTCAATACCTGACTTATGACAACCTGATTCTGATCTCTGGAGGCCCATCACAGGAAAGCAGCATCCATAATCAGGGACTGCCACCACCCAAGACTATTATTGCTGCCATCAGGAAGAAGGTGTATGATCCTCAGGACTTACACCACCAAGCTCATGAACAGTTATTACCCTTCAACCATCAAACTCTTGAACCAGATGGGATAATTTTATGCAGATCCACTCGCTCCATCACTGAACTATTCCCAAACCTTCCTGGAATCACTTTCAAGGATTCTTTATTTCATATTCTTGATATTTATTTCGTGTTTGTTCATGTTCCCTCTTTTGTATTTGCAGTTTGTTGTAATTTGCACATTTTCTGTCCATCCTGTTCGGTGCACTCTTTCATTGATTCTATTATTGTTCTTGGATTTATGGAGTTTGCCCACAGAGTAAAAAGAAAAGAATTTCAGGATTGTACATGGTGACATGCATATACTTTGATATTAACTTTACTTCGTAAATTTTAAATAGTACATTTGAATTTCTAAATGTTTCTCTCAACACAAGAATGGATTGTGAGTTCTGAAGGTTCACCGCCTACTGGGTGAATTATTTTGTTCTGATCTGAATGGGTATCCCATCATGGTGACCCCTCTTTTGAGGCACCGCAGTTACTAGAAAGAATCCTAAATCAAACTGGAAAGCCTCAGATTCTCTATCTCACTGACACACACCCACACATCTGCTTCAAATGGGTGACAATCTTACTAGTGATCAAGAAAAGCAGGGTGAACTGCCTCAATCATTATTGCCCAGTGGTGCTCACATGAAGAGCTTTGAGGGGTTGGTTATGACTAGAATCAGCTCCTGTGCCTGGACCTGGACCCACTGCAATTTGCCGATCGCCACAGTATGTCTACAGCAGATGCAATCTCACTGTCTCCCCAGTCAGTCTTAGATCACCAGGACAAAATCAATACACGTCAGGCTGCTGATTACTGCTAAGCATTCAACACAATCAGACTCTTGATTGTAATCAACAAGCTCCAAAACCTGGGCCTCTGTACCTCCTTCTGCAACTGGATCCTCACCAGGAGACCACAGTCTGTGTGGATCAGAAATAACATCTGCTCCTTGCTGACAATCAACACCGGCACACCTCAACGATGCGTGCTCAGCCCACTGCTCTACTCTCTCTACACCGTCTGTGTAGCTAGGCTCATCTATAAACTTGCTGATGACACAACTATTGTTGGTGGAATTTCAGACGGTGACAAGGAGGAGTACAGGAGTGAGATAGATCAGCAAGTTGAGTGGTGTCACAGCAACTACCTTGCACTCAACATCATTAAGACAAAGGAATTGATTGTGGACTTCAGGAAGGGGAAGTTGAGGGAACACACACCAGTCCGCATCGTGGGATCAGAAGTGAAAAGGGTGAGCCGTTTCCATTTCCTGCCTGTCAACATCTCTAAGGAACTATCCTGGGCCCAACATATTGATGCAGTTACAAAGAAGGCACAACATCAGCTATATTTCATTCGGAGATTGAGGGGAATCGGTCTGTCACTAAAGACACTTGCAAATTTCTACAGATGTACTGTGGAGAGCATTCTAACTGGTTGCATCACTGCCTGGTGTGGAGAGGCCACTGCACAGGATCGGAAAATGCTGCAGAAAGTTGTAAACTCAGCCAGCTCCTTCATGGGCACTGGACTCCACAGCATCCAGGACACAGTCAAAAGATGATACCACAAAAAGGTGGCATCCATCATTAAGGACCCCCAGCACCCAGGACATGCCTTCTTCTCATTGCTACCATCAAGGAGGATGTACAGAACCCTGAAGGCACACTCAACGTTTCATGAACAGCTTCTTCCTCTCTGCTATCAGATTTCTGAATGGACAATGAACCCATACACACTTCCTCAGTATTTTCTCCCTCGTTGTGCACTACCTTTTAAATTTAATTTTATACATACTGATTGTAATTTATAGTTTTTATTACTTGGTATTGGAATGTACCGCTGTCACAAAACAACAAATTTCACCACATAGGCCGGTGATATTCAACCTGATTCTGATACACAAACACACACAGCTGGGCTCAGACATACAACACTCCCACATTCCTCCCTTTGTGACACCCTGCTTGCTCCGTGGCCCCCGGTATGAAGCTCAAACTGTTGCAACACCTGCCCTTTAAATTCATGTATCTGTTCACTGTTTGAGCTCGATATTAAATGAACACCATTGAATGGGAAGGAAGGTTTGAATACAAGAATAAAGATCTCCTCTGAAGGTATGTGGGGTCCTGGTGAGAGCGTACATGGAACACTGTGACAGGTCTGGTCCCTCTACCGAAGTCAGACTGTGGGATGAAGGGAATGAAGAGAAGGTTTCCCAGCTTCATTTGGGGGTTGTCCTCAGAGAGATTACACTGACTGGGCCTATCTCAAAATTAGAGATTTGAGAGATGGTCTGACTGAGACAGACACAGCTCCACATGGTAGAGGCAGGAATGATGATTCCCCTGGCTAGTGGAACCAGGAGTCACCGACTCAAAAATCACAGCCCAGTAGGACTGAGATGATGAGAAATTTCCTCACCCAGAGTGTAGTGAATCTTTGAAATTCAAAGGGCAAATTTAGATGTTGGGAACATTGCAAGAAAGGTGTGCTGAGGGCAAAGATCAGGCATGTTCTGTGTTAAAGGCACAACGGGCCGAATGGCCGGATCCTGTTGCTTATTTTGTGAAGTACCAGTTTACCCTTGCGCCTCGTTCTCCTTTGGCCTTCAGCCTGTCCGATTACACGAGGGTGCGGTGAGAGCACCAGAGTTCCACGGCAGCCGCTTCGGGCCAGCTCCTGTCTCTCAGTTGCGGGAGACAGGTCTGGGAGGGAACTCCAGAAAACAGGCCCCGATCCACGGCGGGAAAGGCCGGGCATCCGCATTGTGGCTGTAACATCTCACGGAATCCCCGCCAGTCTCTTCACCTCTGCCATCGGAGGGATTCAAGACTCCGGCCGGTGTTGCAGTCTTTACCCGAGGTGCAGCTCCCGATCTCTGGCCTCTCTGCAGATCCATTCGCTCTCGATTCCAAACTTCGATACGCTCCGGACGCTCAGCGTCCCGCCCAATGGAACACCTCAGCCAATGGGAGCAAGAGTCTCTCAGCGTTGTTCGACGATTGGCTGGGAATGTGTCTGAGGACGGGCTGCGGCCGGGAGCTGGAGCTGTCAGTCTCAGTTTGTTCCCAGAATCAAAGGAAGTTCCCCGAGGCTCAAATTTCAAAGTAAATCAGAGTGTCAAAATACAGAGTACAGATAAATCACCACGTACAACACCGATATTCATTTTCCTGCGGACATACTCAGAAAATCTGTAGAATAGTAACGACAACAGGATCAATGACAGATCAACCAGAGTGCAGAAGACAACAAACTGTGCAAATGCAAATTTAAGTAAATAGCAATAAATAACGAGACATGAAACAACCGCAGCGGCTGCTGATGGATCTCCGGAGCTCTCACCGCTCCCCTGTGCAATCCGACAGGCCGAAGGCCAAGGGAAAATGAGGCGCAAAGGTAAACTCAAGTTTTAGAAAATAAGAAACAGGAGCAGGCGTGGCGATTCGACCCTTGCGCATGTTTGCCATTCACTCAGAAAATGCCTGACCTTTCACCTCTGCGCCACTTTGCTTCAACGTCCCCATCACCTCTGAGCCCCCAAATATGTCTGCTCAATTCAGAAACCTTGTGCAGAAAATTCCAAAGATTCACTGCACTCTGGGTGAGTAAATTTCTCCTCATCTCAGTCCTGCTGAGGTGAACTCGGGTATTGAATCTGTGGCCCCTGGTTGCACACCCCAGCGTGATGAAACATCAGTCCTGCTCCAATCCTGTGATATCCTGTGGGATTGCATCTGTCTCTTATCCCTCTGATTCTGAGACAGGCCCAATGCGATCAGTCTCGGACAAGCCACCTCTAATGTCACTAATATTGATACAAGCCCAGTACAATGGTTGGTTGCGGGAGCATCTCAATGAACGGCAAGTGAGTGCAGTTATCCTCTGTTGTTCGAAAGCATGATGGTTGATGAATCTAGTGGTGCGAGTCCTGAGGCTCCTGTACCTTCTACCTGATTTCAGCAGCGAGTAAATCCTGATCTGGGTGGTGAGCATCTCTGATGATGGATGCTGCTCTACTCCGATGCGCTCAGTGGTTGGGAGGGCTGGGCCGAATCCAACACCTTGTGTCGGTTCATCAGGAGGGCGATGACATAATTTTATCATCGTGCCAAATCCTACCTGGCTGGCGGCGGGAGGGGCCCTCCCAGTCTGATCCTTGCTGCATGCCCGGAGATCACTCCCACAGCGCGCTGCCCCGAGATTACTGCAGTGGAGACGAGAGGGCCCCTCCCAGTCTGATCCTTGCTGCATGCCCGGGGATCACTCCCACAGCGCGCTGCCCCGAGATTACTGCAGTGGAGACGAGAGGGCCCCTCCCAGTCTGATCCTTGCTGCATGCCCGGAGATCACTCCCACAGCGCGCTGCCCTGAGATTACTGCAGTGGAGACGAGAGGGCCCCTCCCAATCTGATCCTTGCTGCATGCCCGGAGATCACTCCCACAGCGCGCTGCGCCGAGATTACTGCACTGGAGACGAGACGGTCACTCACCTCTTTGCGGACTGTGGGCTAGCGAAGATCTGTGGAGAAAGATGCAAGGGCCTGTGCCACAGCAGCTGCGTGACAGGAGAATCACTGATCCTCGGGTAAAGGCATTCCACGGTTTATCATTGTGAATATCTTATGGTGAATTAAGTTTATTTTGATCAGCTTCTGTGCTTTGTCCAGAGTTGTCGAAACTGGCCTTGCATTGGAGCAGGGACAGAAATGGGTAAGTGGGTAATTTTCTTCAGGACTTCACAAAACAAAATAATGTTTTCCACCCTGTGACGTGGAATGTCCAGTCTTGTGCTTTTTACTGCAGGGGACTTCCAGGGGAAGATCCCTTCAATCGCAGGGATGAGGCCTGTGGAGATTCAGTTGACGTTTCTGTCGCACTGGGTTTTTACGGGATGGGGTTGCCAGCCCCATGCCCAACCCTCCTCCATTTGCAGCGGGGCTTGGGCAGTCCATGGCCGAGTTTTTTTTATATTTCCGACCAGTTTAATGTGTTTCCGATCCCACCCTGCTGTGGAAATCAGCACGATTTTTTTCTTTCTGTTTCTATATATGATGATATTCCTTTTAGAGTTACGGACTCATTTAAATATTTAGGTATTATTATCACAAAAAATCATAAAGATCTTTACAAAGCTAATTTGGTTCCTTTAGTGGATTTTATGAAGCAATTATTTTGTAGATGGAATCCACTTACACTTTCGTTAGTTGGTCGAATTCATGCAGTTAAAATGATGATTTTACCAAAATCTTTATATGTATTTCAAAATATCCCTTTTTTTAAACTAAGAAGTTCTTCGATCAGGTTGACTCCATTATTTCATCTTTTGTTTGGAATAATAAAAGACCAAGAATTGCTAAATATCATTACAAAAATGTTTTAAAAAGATGGAGGTCTTGCTTTGCCTAATTTAAGAATGTATTATTGGGCTGTTAATATACGTTATATGTGTTTTTGGTTATATTGGGCTGATAGAGATGAACGACCACCTTGGGCTGATTTGGAATTGAATGCTGTAAAACAGTTTCATTTAACCTCATTATTAGGAGCTTCTCTGCCTGTACAACTGGCCAAAAATTACTAATTTAAATTTATATCCTCTAATTAAGCAGTCATTACAAATTTGGTTCCAGTTTCGCAATTTTTTTAAATCTTAAAAACATTTAAACTTTTTAGTTTATTTTATCGAAATTATTTATTTAAATATTCATTAAGTGATCCCACTTTTCTTCTTTGGAGGAATAAAGGGGTTTATTTCTTCACGGATTTGTTCCAAGATGGCCGACTGATGTCTTTTGAGAAAGTAGTAACTAAATACTCTCTCTCATATTCACATTTCCTGCAATATCTTCAGGTCAGACACTTCTTACAAAAATACTTAAGTAATTTTCAATATATACAAGATTCTGACCTGTTAGATATTATTTTAAAAATTAATCCTTTAGTGAAGGGTTTTATTGGGAAAATTTATAATTTATTGTTACAGCAACACAATTACCCTTCAGTTAAGATTAAGCAAGATTGGGAGAGAGCGCTTAAAATGACCCTGATAACAGAGGATTGATTGCGGATTTTGAAGTTGGTCAATTCTTCTTCGATTTGTGCCAATCACTCTTTAATTCAATTAAAAATTGTACATCGTGGACTTCCGGTAAGATGGCGATTGTTTAGCTGCTCCGAACTTTTGTTCCGTTAATGTCGCTATCTTTGCACTAAATGTCTCCATTTTTTAAACCTTAGTTAGGAATTTTCTCGGTATCTCTTACTTGCCTGTGAACATATCTAACCTACAATGTCTAGCAAGAGTTCTAAATCCGGGAGAAAAGAAGCTATGGCCCCCTCGGACGAGACCTTGGTTGCGATCGGAAAGCTCCGAGACGAAATTTTAAAGGAATTTAAAACCGCTTTCAAACAGTTGGAAGACAAACTGGATCGGATCAACGACAAAGTGGACAAGCATGCTGAACACTTATCTCGCATCGATTCGACTTCTGAAGATTTAGAAAGTCGTGTTCGATACTTGGAGACTCTCTGTTCCAACTTAGAGGAAAAAAGTAACAAACTCCTTTCCAAAATGGTGAATCTCGAAATTCGCAGCAGACGCTGCAATATCAGAATTCTTGGATTACCAGAGGCGACCGAAAAGGGATCAACCGTGAAGTTTTTCGCCGAGTTTCTCTGTGAGATATTCGGGAAAGATTTTCTTCCGAATCCGCCCGACCTCGAACGGGCACACAGAGTTTACGTTCCCTCCGGAATTCTGGGCTCCCGTCCGCGACCAGTAATCTTGTGTTTCCATCAATACCAGGTAAAACACAGTCTGATTGTAGAAGCACGTCGCATGGGGTTCTCTTCCTTTCCAGGATACAACCATTCGCTTTGTGGAAGATTTTGCACCCCAGACCTTAAAGATGAGCGCTGAGTTTAAAGGCGCAATGAAAGTGCTTTTTGATCGTGGTTTCAAACCTTCTCTTCGCAATCCTGCTGATCTACGAATCAAGCTTAATACTGGAAAGTACAGGTGGCTCAGGTCGGTGAAGGAAGCTGAAGCATTTGTGGCAAGTCTTCCGGCTATCCAGTCATCTTCGGAATCTGATCGGACCTCCTAAAGTGGTGGATAAGTACTCCTCGTAGTAAAATTACTTTTTCTGGACTCAGACTTCACTTGAATCACTCAGACATTATTCATTGAAACTCTAAGGGCTGTTGACAATCTCTCCCGGGATTTGGTGTGTGTGTAATCTATTTTTACTCTTGTATAACCTTATTTACAGAGTTTTACAACTGCCTCTAACTTGTTCTGGAGGTTCGAAGTCTTTAGTGAAGGCCTCCCTGTTTGTTGGCTCACAGTTTAATTGCTGATTAATTTTTCCTTTTTTAATATATATTTATTTATTTTATCTTTTTTTTCCTTTCTTCACCCCTTTTTTTCTAATCTCTGAATTTTTTTCTCTCCTCTCTGTAAATGGTTGATAAATACTCGTCTTGAATTTATAATTTTCCCCTTCCTCTCCCCCCTTTTTTTTTACCTTTTTTTCCCCCTTTCTCTTACTTTTTTCTTCTATAATTTTTCGCGGGTAGGTTAGTTTTGGTTTTCTTCCGATTTTCTCTGTATTAAGTTTTATATTTCTGCAGAAGGTGTTCTAATCTGTAGTTATGTTTTCTAGTGCATAAACTAGTTATTATTTGCTATAGTATTTATACGGAACTGTTGTCAATGACACAGATCTGGAAGTTGTATTTGGGTTAATTTTTTTGGTAAAGCTAGCTACTTGTTTTGGTAGCCGTCTAGTTTTGGTTTGTGTGGGTGGGGTGGATTTTCCAGTTCCAACATCACTCACTGTATTTATTGTTTCTCTTTATTGCTCAGGACATGTATATGTTTTGATTTTACGAATCTATGTTTACATCTCTGCTCCCAGACTGCTAGTGTACTGCTTGACTTTTTTTATGCCTGCTGCCTTTTATGCATTAGTAATTGATAATGACTAGTGCACTTAAATTCGTGAGCTGGAATGTAAAGGGATTGAATCACCCTGTTAAAAGGAGGAAGGTATTCTCACATATCAAACAAAAAGCTGACATTGCTTTCCTTCAAGAAACTCATATTCGTTGTTTTGATAACTCCCGGCTTCTGTCAAAGTGGGCGGGTCAGCATTTCATTCATCCTTTGCCGCTAAAGCTAGGGGAGTCTCCATTCTTATCAACTCAAATATTCATTTTGAACTCCATAATAAAATATCTGATACAAATGGCCGTTTTATTATTGTTTCTGGTAAACTATATAACACTAAATTTGCACTAGCAAACCTGTATACCCCCAACTTAGATGATGTTAACTTTTTTGAACGGTTTTTTTCCTCACTACCAGACTTAAACTCATACTCTCTTATACTGGGTGGTGACTTCAACTGTTGGTTGGATCCTAAACTGGATCGATCGTCCTCTGTTACCAGATCACCTACTAAATCTGCCTTAGCTATCCAATCGTTTCTCTCTAATTTTGGTATCTCTGATATATGGCGTTTCCTCCATCCTACGGAGAGAGATTATTCTTTTTTCTCACATGTTCACCAAACCTTCACTAGAATTGACTATTTCTTACTCGATAACCAACTTATCCCATTTGCCCACTCTTGTGACTATCAGAATATACTGATTTCTGACCATGCCCCAATTACCCTCTCTCTGAACTTTCCTGGTCTCCCTCAGAGGAATAAACACTGGCGGTTCGATACAACTTTATTATCGGATGATGATTTTGTAAAATTTATTAAGGATCAGATAACCTTTTATTTTAACACTAATACATCACCTGAAGTGCCATCCCAGATTGTCTGGGATGCCATGAAAGCATATCTGAGGGGTCAAATAATCTCTTACACAGCAAATCTCAACAGAAGATCCCGTGCAGATCGATCAGACCTCATTAACCAGATTAAAGACCCAAACTAAGAGCCCTGAATTATACAAGAAGCGCGTTGAACTCCAAACTAAATTTAACCTTCTGTCCACTCAACCTGTCGAACGCCAACTTCTCGAAAGCAAGAGTCGCTTTTACATTCATGGGGATAAGTCTGGTAAATTCCTAGCCAATCAGCTGAGGCGTTCCAAAGCCAAACAACATATTACAAAGATCCGGAAGGAGAACGGAGACTTTACATCGGATCATTTAGAAATTAATGACGCATTTAAATTTTTTTATTCTCGGCTTTATTCCTTTGAATCTCTGAATGACAATATCTCTGTTGATCAATTTTTACAGAATCTGAATATCCCCTCACTCTCATCTGATTTCAAAGCCAAACTCAATGCTCCTATATCATCAGAAGAAATATCTTTTGCAATTTCTGCACTGTCCTCAGGGAAATCTCCTGGACCTGATGGGTTCCCTGTGGAATTTTATAAATCATTCTCTTCACTTCTTTCTCCTCAGTTACTTTCAGTATTATCTGACTCGTTTAATTATGGCAAATTGCCACCCTCTTTCAATGAGGCATCTATTATTCTTCTTTTTAAAAAGGGCAAAGACCCAACAGAGTGTTCCTCGTACAGGCCGATCTCTCTGATCAATGTTGATGTAAAGATCTTAGCTAAAGTGTTGGCTCATAGATTAGAAACCGTTATTCCCTCCATTATCTCTGATGACCAAACAGGCTTTATTAAAAACCGTCTCCCTTTTTTTAACATTCGGCGTCTATTTAATATTTTATACTCAGCTCCAACTGGGACTCCTGAATGTGATATTTCCCTCGATGCGGAGAAAGCATTTGATCGTATAGAGTGGAACTACCTTTTTGCAGTCTTAAAAAAATTTGACCTCGGCCAAAGTTTCATCTCTTGGATCCAATTGCTGTACCTGTGTCCTACTGCTTCTGTTTTAACTAATTTTCAGAAATCCCAAGTATTTAATCTCAAACGTGGCACCCGTCAGGGATGCCCCTTAAGTCCCTTTCTCTTTGATTTGCCTATAGAACCTCTGGTGATAGCATTTCGAAACTGTCCTGAATTGACCTGGATTTGGAGAGGGGGTGTTGAGCATAAAGATTCTCTCTATGCTGATGACTTATTACTCTTTCTCTCAAATCCGTCTACATCCTTACCTCTAATGTTTTCACTTCTTGACCAGTTTAGCCAGATCTCTGGCTATAAACTTAATTTACATAAGAGTGAACTTTTCCCAATTAATAAAGAAGCACAAGAACTAATATTTCGTGATCTCCCTTTTAAAGTAGTCCATAATCAATTTACTTATCTTGGAATTACAGTCACAAGGAAGTTTAAAGATCTCTTTCGTGAAAACTTTGTCAATCTTTCATATGCTACAAAACAGAGTCTGGTACAATGGTCACCTCTTTCTATGTCTTTGGTAGGTCGTATTAATGTTGTTAAAATGTATGTTCTCCCCAAAGTTTTATACTTATTTCAATCTATCCCAATTTTTATTCCTAAATCTTTTTTTGATTCATTAGACTCTATTATTTTGTCATATCTGTGGCAGAATAAGCGCTCTAGAATTAATAAAATCCACCTCCAAAAATCTAAAAAAGAGGGCGGCATGGCTTTACCTAACTTTCGCTTATATTATTGGGCAGCTAATATACGTTGTGCTGCCTTCTGGTCTTTCTTCCAAGGCCAACCCGAGTGCCCTAACTGGGTGGCAATGGAGTTGAGCTCCACTAAAGAATTATCTATATCTGCACTTCTTGGCTCTGCACTCCCTAGCAGTCTGCCCAGATCAATAGCTAATCCTCTTGTTAGACACACTTTGCGTATACGGGCTCAGTTTAGGAAATGCTATGGTTTACAGGGGTTTTCCGTTTCTAGCCCTGTCGCACATAATCACCTTTTTTTACCTACTCCGTACGATTCAGCATTCCATGTTTGGTATAGGAAGGGCATTAGACATTTTGAAGATCTTTTCATTGATAATCGCTTCGCTTCTTTTCAGCAGCTCTCTGTTAAGTTCAACCTGCCTAACGCTCACTTTTTCAGATATCTCCAAATCCGACACTTTATTGCTCCTTTAATTCCTAACTTTCCTGAAATGCCTGCGAAAAATGCTATGGACCTATTTCTTTCCATTAATCCACTAGGTAAAGGTTTAATATCAATTATCCGAGACAAACTAGCAGCCTTACGACGGGCCCCTGTGGATAAAATTAAAATGGCCTGGGAGCAGGATTTAAATATCTCCTTATCCGAGGAGAGCTGGGACTCAGCTCTCAAATCGGTTAACTCAACCTCTCTTTGTGCTCGCCATTGCCTTTTACAGTTTAAGATTGTTCATAGAGCCCATATGTCTAAATCTAAACTAACTCGATTCTACCCTGGCATTAGTCCGCTCTGTGATAAATGCAAGAGGGGCGTGGCCTCTCTCATCCATATGTACTGGCTCTGTCCTAGCTTGGAGAAATTCTGGAAAGATGTCTTCACTACATTATCGGGTATTCTGAATCAGCACCTAGAACCAAACCCCTTAATTGCTCTGTTCGGTTTTTGGGGCGAGACAGATGTATGTCTGGGTCCGACCAAATGCCGAATACTATCCTTTGCCTCTTTCCTGGCTAGACGCTTGATCCTCCTTAGATGGAGAAATGTTGCCCCGCCCACTCATGCGCAATGGCTTATCGACATTATGGCCTGCTTGGACCTCGAAAAAATTCATTATTCAGTTCTTAATTCGGATCTAAAGTTCCATAAGGTCTGGGGACCTTTTATCGAGTACTTTCATAACCTTCCTCTTGACTAGGGTTTTTTTTTTACTTTTCCCTTGCTTTCAGCTCCCTTTGTTTTCTGGTAGTAGGCATTACTATCCTCTGTTGCTAATTGTATTCACAGTCTGGGAATTTGACTGTCCTGACCTATACTCTTTATACTGTTTTGTGTTCGGTCTGGAGTTGTTGTTTTTTTTTTTTCTTGTGTTGTGGGGCTTGGGGAGGACACTAAGCTTACTTGTCTTCAATTTAGGTGCTTTTTTGTTAAATTCTCTTCCTTTGTAGCATATTGTTACTGTATGCCTAATTTTGCACTGTATTAATGCTCCTCATTGGGATTTGGGGGTTTTAATTTGTAAAATGTTTTGAAAAACTAATAAAAACATTATTAAAATTAAAAAAAAATTGTACATCGTTACTATTTAACAAAGGAGAGACTGTCTAAAATGTTGATAGTTAGTGTGACAGATGTAAAACCGAAACAGCCACATTGACACATATGTTTTGGTCGTGTTCTGTACTGAAACATTTTTGGAAGTCTATCTTCTCTACAATTTCTAAAGCTTTAAAAATCAATTTACAACCTAATAAATTGACAGTTTTATTTGGTATAATCCCTAATATATTCATGTCATTTCTCCGTCAGACTAACATTTAAATACATTAGTCACATTATTGGCCAGAAGGGCTATTTTGTTGAAATGCCACTGCTCCTACTTCGATGCAAAGGTTTTCTCAGGTGATGTTATGTCTTAGTTTGGAGAAAATTTGAAGTCGAACTTTTGATCCTCGATTCGATTTTGAGAAAAGGTGGGGTTCATTCGCCCGCGTCTATCATCTGATTTGAGTTAATTAATATGGTTTCCTTCCGATTTTTCTTGAAGTGGATTTGTATTGGCGGATTGATGTTCTTTTTATGGAAGCTTGTATGATGCATAGTTCCGGGGTTGTGCTCCCAATGGTTTTTTTGTTGCTTTTTTTAGTCAGTAGTGGTTCTTTTTTCCCTTTTTCTTTCAAAAAAATATTCGTAACACTTTACTTTTTTATTATTATCGATACATTGCTTAGCTTTGTTAATCAGTTATTTGCTAATTTAATTCCTTATTGCACATAATGACATGTTGACTTAATGTATCTTTTTTGTCAATCTTCAATAAAAATTAATAAAAAGAGAAAAAAAGATTTTATCCCCACTGAGTCTGCAGCGCATGTAGTGGGCAATCGCGGTACTGCAGGGATCGGCAGCTCCCCGAAAGTGAAAGCATTCTCTATCAGGAAGTGCTGGGAGTTAACATGGCTTCGAAAGGACAGGTCGAGAGTTTAACCGAGGAGCTAATTTGTCCCATCTGCCTGGATTTCTTCACCGATCCGGTGTCACTGGAGTGCGGACACAACTTCTGTCGCTCTTGTATCACACGGTGTTCGGAAAGGGAGGAGAGATATTCGTGCCCGGAATGTAGAGAGGAGATTGCTGACCGCACCCTCAGGGTCAATCGGGCCTTAGCAAATCTGGCTGAAAAATTTCAAAATCTAAACCCGAATCTGAAAGGGAAGGAAAGTAAACTTCACTGCGAGGAACATGAGGAAGAACTGAAGCTGTTTTGTGAAACGGACAAGATACTGATCTGTCTGATCTGTAGAGATGCGCAGAAACACAGGGAGCACCGTTTCCTGCCGATTAAAGAAGCTGTTACAATCTGCAAGGTAAAACTAACCCGAATTTGATATTCACCCCATCCTCCATTGTCACGTCCTACTTAGCACAAGAGCCTTCATAACCAACATATTATTCTCCGTAACTTTCGCCATCTCCATCGGGATTATACCAGCAAGCACAGTTTCCCCTCCCACTGCCCACCCCCATCCACTCCCTACAGCTCTCCGCTCTGTGTGAGGATCGCTGTCTACGCAACTCCCTTATCCACTCGCTCCTACTCACTGATCTCCCTCCTGGCACTGACACCTGCAATCGGGACCTGACTCCTACACCTCCTCGCTCGTCACCATTCAAGGACCCAAACAGCCCCAATTCCTCCCGTTTGTTTCATGGTCGATTGTCCTCTCGTATTAGATTCCTTCTTCTCCAGCCCTTTACCTCTTCCACATGTCCCCTCTCAGATTCTCACTTCATCATCCTCCCCCACGTTCCCCCTCACGTTGTCTCACCCGTCACCTGCCCGCTGGTTCTCATCCCCAACGGTTTTATTCTGGCTTCAGTCCCATTCCTTCCCAGTCCTAATGAAGGGTCTCATCCCGAAACACCGACTGTTTATTTCCCCTGCATAGATGCTGCCTGACTCACTGAGTTCCTCCAGCATTTTGTGTGATAATCGGGTTTGATCACCTGTTTCTTCTGATGCATGTCTGTTTCTATTTCCTTCGCTCTCTGACTTCCAGGATCAGCTGAAATCTTCCTTAGACTCTCTCACAAAAAAGAAATCAGACTTCCTGGAAATGGAGCAACAACAGAAAGAGAAGATTTCCAGAGTTCGGGTGAGGCTTCCTGAGCGGAATTTCTGATATTACTGTATAGTTCTGCTCACTTTAATTCAGAATAGCAGAATCCCACAGCTCCAAGTATCTGGGTTCGATCCTGACCTCTGGTGCTTTCTGTATGGAGTTTGCCTGCTCTCCTTGTGACCACAAGAGTTTCAGACAAATCCCAAGGACATGCTGGATGAATGGTTAATTATAATTAACCCTGTGAAGGTGGGAGAGGGTGTATATGAATCAGGTGGGAGTTAGTGGGTCAACGAGGGAGAATAGGTGTCAGGAAAACATGAGGGAATGGGGTTGACAGGAGTGTTCTCAGAACTAGCATGGACTCCAATGGACCGAGTGCTCATGTTAATGTCACAAGGAAATACAACGCAGCAATGCAGTAAATTCATCTTCACCTTTCATTCAACAGGAACAGTCATACAGCCTTCAGTCCCACATCACATCCCAGTTTGCTGAACTGCGCCAGATTATCACTGAGAAAGAGCAGAGCTCACTCAGGGATATCAGGGAAGAAGAGGAGAGGATTCTGAATCGAATGGAGAAAAATATTCGAGAGATTCAAGAGAATATAAGGATTATTCAGGAGGAAATTTCAAATTTAAAGGAACAGGTGGTTCAAAAAGACAGTGTGATATTTCTCAAGGTGAGGGATTAAATTTCAATTTGTTCCTGTCAAAGGGCATTGAATGAACAGTTGCCACTACTGGAGACATCACACAGATTGTTATACTTGCATGACGTACCCTCCAATCGCTCCAATAATGACGTTCCAAAGTGTCGAAGATATGTATTTGATTTTTCATTAGCAACACACGATCTTGAAACGGTGAAACTTCAGCATTATAAATCATAAATTAAGCTGCAATGAAACATAGAAAACCTACGGCACAATACGGGCCCTTCGGCCCACAAAGTTGTACCGTACATGTCCCTACTTTAGAAATTACTAGGCTTACCCATAGCCCTCTATTTTTCTAAGCTCCATGTACCTATCCAAAAGTCTCTTAAAAGACCCTATCGTATCCGTCTCCACCACCATTGCTGGCAGCCCATTCCACACACTCACCACTCTCTGAGTAAAAAACTTACCCCTGACATTTCCTCTGTACCTACTCCCCAGGACCTTAAAACCACTGAATATACACACGATCAACGCCTCTCATCATCTTGTACACCTCTATCGGGTCACCTCTCATCCTCTGTTGCTCCAAGGAGAAAAGGCCGAGTTCACTCAACCTGTTTTTATAAGGCATGCTCCTTAATCCAGGCAACATCCTTATACATCTCCCCTGCTCCCGTTCTATGGCTTCCACATCCTTCCTGTAGTGAGGTGACTAGAGCTGAGCACAGTACTCCAAGTGGGGTCTGACCAGGGTCCTATATAGCTGCACCATTACCTCTCGGCTCGTAAATTGAATTCCATGACTGATGAAGGTCAATATACCGTATGCCTTCTTAACCACAGAGTCAACCTGCCCAGCTGTTTTGAGTGTCCTATGGACTCGGACCCCAAGATCCCTCTGATCCTCCACACTGCCAAAAGACTTACTATTAATGCTATATCCTGCCATCATATTTGACCAAAATGAACCACTTCACACTTATCTGTGTTGAACTTCATCTGCCACTTCTCAGCCCAGTTTTGCATCCTATCAATGCCCCACTGTAACCTCTGACAGCCCTCCAAACTATCCACAACACCTCCAACCTTTGTGTCATCAGCAAACTTACTAACCCATCCCTCCACTTCCTCATCCAGGTCATTTATAAAAACTACGAAGAGTAAGGGTCCCAGAACAGATCTCTGAGGCATTCCACTGGTGACCGACCTCCATACAGAATATGAAAAGTCTACAACGACAGTTTGCCTTCTGTGGGCAGGCCAGTTCTGGATCCACAAAGCAATGTCCCCTTGGATCCCATGCCTCCTTACTTTCTCAATAAGACTTGCATGGGGTACCTTATCAAATGCCTTGCTGAAATCCATATACACTACATCTACTGCTCTATCTTCATCAATGTGTTTAGTCACATCCTCAAAAAATTCAATCAGGTTTGTAAGGCATGACCTGCCCTTGCCAAAGCCATGCTGACTATTCCTAATCATATTATACCTCTCCAAATGTTCATAAATCCTGCCTCTCAGGATCTTCTCCATCGACCACTGAGTGCCAATAACTGAGGTAAGACTCACTGGTCTATAATTTCCTGGGCTATCTCTCCTCCCTTTCTTGAATCAGGGAACAACATCCACAATCCTCCAATCCTCCGAAACCTCTCCCGTTCCTATTGGTGATACAAAGATCATCGACAGAGGCTCAGCAATCTCCTCAGTCGCCTCCCACTGTAGCCTGGGGTACATCACATCTGGTCCCAGTGACTTATCCAACTTGATGCTTTCCAAAAGGTCCACTACATTATTTTTCTTAATAACTACATGCTGAAGCTGTTCAGTCCGCTGCAAGTCATCAAGCAGTCAACAAAATATATGAGATCCACCTGCCCCAGCTCAAAACTACCCAGCACTAAGTATGAATATGAAACTTATTCCCTTTGGTTTTTCCACGCTCCAACTCACGTGACTAGTTACCATCATAAACACGCAAGACAAAATACAATGGAGACGGAAAACAAATGTATTGCTCCTACACCCAGCATTTACAAATGGCAGCAAACTTTTTACCAGACAATTGATGCAACTATTCAGGGTTGTTGTTGTCCCACAACTGGACTTCCACAACTTCTGTTCATCTCAGGAAAAATGCAATGAAATTATTTACTCTGATCATAACACACGGGTGCTGATTCTGTCCTTAATTAGCATATTAAATAACCTCTAACACTGCTGTTAACAGCTAGTTCCATTCACAGGTGTGAGTGTGTTTGGTGCAGTGGGTGTGAGGGATATTCTGTTAATCACTGAGAACAAAGAAAGTGACCCACACAACTGACTTATCCTCCATATCTGGGTTACATCAAATTAGGGAAACTTTCACACTTTACTTTTTCAGATAAATTTCACATGGGATTATATTCTATTCTCCATCATAAACAACCCATTCAATCCATTTCTCCTATCAACTTCTCTGCGTCACATTCCTCCTCCCTCCTACTCACCGCACCCAGCGACAGTGCCCTGAACTCCATGGTCCCTCGTGTTTATCCCCATTGAATTCAATCTCTGCTGTTCCGCGTCACCCACTCCTGTGACAATGAGTTGCACATCCTCTTCACTAAATTTCTAATGGGATTTATTAAAATCCATATGGAATTTCATCTTCCCATATATACGGATAGTTTCTCCACCTGCACAGAATCAAATCCATCACTGATCTTAAGTTCCTCCATTTTATCACCATGATATCCAGATGAAAATGCACACCCTATCCTGACTTTCCTGTCAGTTTCATCCTCTCAGTGATGGTGTAGCATTCCGAAACATTCCCTGTAATTTACCCGTGGTTCTGTGTTGTTCGTGTGTGTTTGTGACCGTGGGAGTGGGAATTTTCAGCACCTTGTAATTATTTGGATGGAATTCGGGATGTGGGCAGTAAGTCCATGTCTAATCAGGTTTGTGTTTTTATTTATTTCAGGAGGAAGCTCGTCGGAACAGGAGGTAGGACATGCTCTTTACTGAAACCCTGGATGGATTTGTAAGATAGTTCAAATTCCAATTTATCACCATCAGTTTAATATTACAGGATTAATGACGATGTCCAAGAATTGTCAGTGACAGATGAGGCCCTACCGGTTGAAAAATTCGATCACTTCTATTTGTTGAACACAGTGCTGAGAGGAACACTCGATCCCATTAATCAAGGTAAAACTTACAAAGTTTAATTTCTTCTTGTTTATGAAACACAATTAAGTTCCAATTTGAAGCAAAGATTCGTTGTAATAATGGGCTGAAGGGGAACTGAAGTTTATTCCACATTAACCCCACTGACTGCGAGGCATCGCTGTCACATGGTCAGCTGGAGATGTCAGACCCCTGAACACACCAGCACAGGGCCACAATGCAAGCAATTCATGGGACTGGCAGAAGAACCACTGTGTCCTGATCCCAGGCACACTGCACTAACACACTAATACATGATTTGAATCCTACCAGGAGCTGGAAAATTAATACTGACTTGATGATACTGTGGGGAATAAAAGTGGGTAACAGAGTGGTGACCAGGATTGTCAGAAAAATACACAATTTTTGTGCAGTGTTGATTGTCAGTGCAGGCGCTGATTGACGCAGGTCTCCCCCCGCCCCGTGGATCCGCAACACACACTGTTGTTAGTGGGGAAAAAGGGGAGAGGTAGTGATAGGGGACTCCATCGTCAGGGCAACAGACAGGGGAATCCATGGACGTGAACAGGACACCCGGATGGTATGCTGCCTCCTAGGTGCCAGGGTCAGAGACATCTCGGATTGTGTCTGCAGCATTTTAGAAAGGGATGGGAAAACGCCTGATAACTTGGCACATATCGGTAGCAATGACGTAGGAAGTAAAAACAAATTTGTCCTGAAAATAGAATTTAGAGAGCTCCGTAGAAAGCCGAGAAGCTGCACCTTCAGGGTTGTAATTTCTGGATTGCTGCCTGTGCCATATGCTGGTGAGGGTAGAAACAGGTTAATCTGGCAGATGAATGTGTGGCTGAGAAGCTGGTGCAGGGAACAGGGCTTCAGCTTCTTGGATCATTGGGATCTCTTCTGGGGGAGGTATGACCTGTTCAAAAGGGATGGGTTGCACCTGAAACCGAGGGGGAACAATATTCTCTCAGAGAGGTTCGATAGAGCTGTTGGGGAGGGTTTCAACTAATCTGTCAAGTGGTGGGAACTAGAGTGAAGAGACTCTGGATAGGAAAGTAAAGATAGCGTGCAGTCAGACTGTCAGATAAGGCAGACAGATGTGAGGAGAAAATTGTAGCCAGCAGGGTGAGTATCAGTGCATTATGGATGCAGAATTAAAAAGGCTAGCAAATACAGTCCTAAAAGTGTTATTTCTCAAGGCATGGAGTATCAGAATTGAGGCGGGTGAACGTGTTGCTCGATAACAGATTGTGGCCATCACTGAATCGTGGCTGAAGGATGGTTGTAGGTGGGAGCTGAGTGTCCAAGGTTACCCAATGTACCGGTGGTATAGGAAGGTAGGCAGAGGGGGCGGCGAGGCTCTGCTGGTAAATCAGTTGAAATTTATGACATAGAATAGGACGATGTTGAATCCTTTTGGGTTGAGTTAAGTAACTGCAAACGTAAAAGGACCCTGATGGCAGTTACATACAGGCCTCCCGACAGTAGCTGGAAGTGGACCACAGATTACAACTGGAAGTAGAAAAGGCCAATGAAAGGACAATCGTCATGGGAGATTTGAACGTTCAGGTCAATCGGGAAAATCAGGTTGGCAGTGGATCTCAAGAGTGTGAACTTGTTGAAGGCTGCATGATGGCTCTTTACAGCAGTTTGCTGCTGAGCCTACTAGGAAATCAGCTCTACTGGATTGGGTGTTATGTATTGATCCGGCGGTGATTAGGGAGCTTAAGGTAAAAGGAAAACCTAGGAGGCAATGCTCACAACATGACTGCGTTCAACTTGAATCTTGATAAGGAGAAAGTAAAGTCTGGTGTTGTAGTATTTTGGTGAACTAAAGGAAATTGCAGAGGTATGAGAGAGGAGTTGGCCAAAGTAAATTGGAAGGAGATGCTGGCAGGGATGACAGCAGAGCAGAAAAGGTGTGAATTCTAGAGAAAATGAGGAAGGCGAAAGATAGAGGTATTCCAAATATAAATACATATTCAAATGGCAAAGTAGTACAACGGTGGCTGACAAGGGAAGCTAATGTAAATCCAAAAGAGAGAGCATATGACAAAGCAAAAATTATCAGGAAGGCAGAGAATTCAGAAGCTTTAAATACCTACAGAGAGCAACTAAAAGAATCATCGATAGGGGGAAAATGAAATAAGAAATTGAATTGAATTTAATTGACTTTATTGCTTACATCTTTCATATACACCAGGAGGAAAAATCCACGTTACATCTCTGTCTAAAAGTGCAATGTGGAATTTATAGTAATTTATTATAAATAATATGTATAACATGCTAGTCAATAAAACACAGAAATGCAGTTGTCTCAGCACATGTTAATCAGTCTGATGGCCTGGTTGAAGAAGCTGTCCCCGGAGCCTGTTAGTTCTGGCTTTTATGCTGCGGTACTGTTTCCCGGTTGACAGCAACTTGTAGAGTTTGTGGTTGGGGTGACTCAGGTCTCCAACGATCCTTCGCGCCCATTTTACTCATCTCTTTGTAAAACAACCTGGCAAACAATATCAAAGTGTTTTTTTCATGTATTGTAGAAAAATAAAATAGGGATGAGAGTGGATATAGGACCACTAGAAAATGAGGCCAGATATATAATAACGGGGGACCAAGAGATGGCAGATTAACTAAATGTGTAATTTGCATCAGTCTGCACTGTGGAAGACATTAGCACTGTGCCAGATGTTAACGGGTGCGAAAGAATAGAAGTGACTGCAGTCACTATTACAAGGGAGAAGGTGCTCAAAAAGCTGAAAGACCTAAAGGTACATAGGTCACCCGAACCAGATGAACTGCACCCTAGTGGCCAACATGGTGGAGGCATTTGAAATGATCTTTAAAAGAATTATTGGACTTTGGCATGGTGCCAGAGTACTGGAAAATTGCAGATGTCATTCAACTCGTAAGTAAGGAGGAAGGCAGCAGAAAGGAAATTATAGACCAGTTAGCCTGACCTCAGTGGTTGGGAAGAAGTTGCTGTCAGTTGTTAAGGATGAAGATATGGAATACTGGACGATGATGGACAAGATAGGACAAGTCAGCATGGGTTCCTTAAGGGAATATCTCGCCTGACAAACCTGTTGTAATTCTCTGAGGAGATTACAAGTAGGATAGATAAAGGGGATGCAGTGGATGTTGTATATTTGGATCTCAGAAGGCCTTTGACAAGGTGCCACACATGATGCTGCTTACCAAGTTAAGAGCCCATGGTATTACAGAGAAGTTACAAACATGGTTAGAATATTGCATGATTGGTAGGAAACAGTGAATTACAGTAAAGGGATCCTTTCAAGTGATTACTGTTCAACAGGGGTCAGTATTAGGACACCTTCATTTTATGCTGCATATCAAGATTTAGCTGGTGGAGTAGATGGCTTTGTTGCCGAGTTTGTAGATGAGACGAAGATTGGTGGAGGGGCGGGTAGTGTTGAGGAAGCAGGTAGGCTGCACAAGGACTTGGATGAGGAGAATGGGCAAAAAAGTGGCAAATGATATACAATGTTGGAAAATTCATAGTCATGCACATTGGTAGCAGAAATAATGTGCAGATTTATTTTTAAATGGGGAGAAAATACAAATAGCTAAGATGAAAATTAACTTAGGAGTCATTCTGCAGAACACCCTAAAGGTTAACTGGCAGGTAGAGTCAGTGGTGAGGAAGGCAAATGCAATGTTAGCATTCAACTCAAGAGGTTTAGAATAGCATTCAATTCAAGACCCGAGATGTGATGTTGAGGCTTTATAAGGCACTGTGAGGCCTCACCTTGAGTATTGTGAACAGTTTGTGCTCCTCATCTGATAGAAGTTGTGCTGGCATTACAGAGACTTCAGCTCACAGGGATGATTCCAGGAATGAAAGGGTTAACATACAAAGAACATTTAATAGCTCTGTATCTGTAATCCTGGAATTTAGTAAGACGAGGGTAGATCTCATTGAAACCCGAATATCGAAGGGGCAAGACAGAGTAGATGTGGAAAAGATGTTTCCGATGGTGGGAGAGTCTATGACAACAGGGCAGAGCCTCACAATAGAGAGGTGTCCATTTAAAACAGAGATGCAGAGAAATTTATTGAGCCAGAGTGTGGTGAATTTGCAGAACTTGTTACCACATGCAGCTGTGGAGGCTATCATTAGGTGTATTTAAGGCATATTGAATGCAGCTTCCAAGGTTACGGGGAAAAGGCCAGGGAGTGGGGCTGAGAGCGGAAAAAATATCGACCATGATTGAATGGTGGAGCAGACTCAGTGGGCCAAATGGCCTAATTCTGCTCCTATGTCTTATGGTCTTACGGTATCAGACCACTACACTGAAGCATTGTGAGAATGAGCCTGGACAAGCCAACCAGCATTGACATTGGTCAAGATTTCATCTCAGGAGAAGCACATACAACATATCCAGCCTGGCAAAGCTCCCTCACACACATACACGGTAAGGATTGGCAGATTGTAGTCAGAGCCTCAGCAATGTACGTTGTTGCTTCCCGCAGTAACCTGGAAATCATTCTCTTCAGACACAGTAAAGTATTTATTTAAAATTACTCACACACATTACACATTGTCAACACACACCAGACATGGGAAGACACACTGTAACATACAAATACTTCAATGTGTACTCACAAACACACTGATATTTACCACAATCCACGCACACACACGAGTCAAGGGATATGGGAAGAAGGTAGGAATGGGGTACTGATTGTGGATGATCAGCCATGATCAAATTGAATGGCAGTGCAGGCTCGAAGGGCTGAATGGCCTGCTCCTACACCTATTGTCTATTGTCACTTACCTAGATATACTATCAGAGTCTGACACATGGTAAAAGAGACAGGCACAAATTCCCATTTAGAACTGAAATCTGCCGTCCTTACCCATACTGTTTGTTCTGCACACTGAGCTGCCCTCGGATGTGACGTCACATCAACAGTTCACAGGGTGAGATTCCTCAGGAGGTTGATCTGGGAAGGGTTTGACAGATGTTGAACCCATAATCTGCAAGACTAAGATGTCTTCTTGAGCATGTCCCGTGTGTGTGTGTTTGTCCCATATCCCTCTGACCATTTCCTATCTATGTACCTGTCTAAATTTATTTTAAAATATTTTAATGTTACCTGTTTCTACAGCATGTGACAGTAAAGTCCATCTGCACACCTCCTTCTCTGTGAGAATGTTACCCCAGAGATCCGCATAAGAAATTTCCATCGCACTTTCAATCTCAGCCCTTTGGTTCTGTACTCCCAATACTCAGAAAAAGACTCACTTTATCTAAACCCATTATGAATGTATTTACCTCAATGAGGAGTCATCTTTCAACACATGACACTACAGCTAAATAGCTCAAAATTATCCACTCTCTGCTTTTAAGCCAAGCCCCCCCCCCCCCCCAGTCCTGGTAACATCCTCCTGATGCTTCCTGGCCAGTGTAATGACATCCTCCCCATATATGGAGAACCAGAAATGCAGACGATACTCTAAGTGTTGTCTATCGTCGACATCAAAGACCTTGCTTAAGTTCACGTGGACAGTGATGAATAGGCTGATGAATACAGGACTGAAGGTGCTATATTTGAATGCACCAGTACAGGGAATAAGGTGGATGATGTTGTAGCACAGGTAGAGATGGGCAGGTACAATGTTGTTGGTAACACTCAGTTGTGGCTGAAAGGAGATCCTGGCTTGATGCTTAACATTCAAGGATACACCTTGTATTCAAAGGACAGGCAGGTAGGCAGAGAGGCTGGGGTGACAGAGAGAGAGATGCATTGGATTAGAAGACGTCGAATCATTGTGGGTAGAGTTAAGAAACTGCAAGGGTAAAAAGACGCTGATGGGAGTTATATACAGGCCTCCAAATTGTAACCAGGTTAGAAATAGGATACAAATTACACCGTGAGTTAGAAAAAGGGTCAAAGTGAGGTTTCAGATTGCGTCTAAGATATCCTGCAGTGGGGGGGGGGGGGCGGTGATAGCGTGATATAGGTAGGAAAAGGGAAGAAGTCCTTAAAAGTGACCACAGGGAGCAAGGAAGGAAGTTGAGAAGCAGGAACGCAAAGGTAGTAATCTCAGGATTCCTGCCTGTGCCACGCGACAGTGAGTATAGGGAAAAAACAAGGTGGAGGATAAAGGCGTGGCTGAGAGATTGGAGCAGGGCGCAGGGATTCAGATTTCTGGATCATTCGGAACTCGTTTGGGGCAGGTGTGACCTGTGCAAAAAGGACGGATTGCACTTGAATCCCAGGGGGACCAATATCCTGGCGAGGAGGTTTGCTAAGGCTACTGGGGAGAGTTTAAACTAAAATTGTCAGGGGGTGGGAACTGAACTGAAGAGACTGGGGAAGAGGAGGTTAGGCAGATGATAGAGAAGGGACGCGCTTGGACTGACGGTTTGAGATGTGTCTATTTTAACACAAAGAGTATTGTGAACAAAGCAGATGAGCTTAGAGCGTGGATCAGTACTTGGAGCTATGATGTGGTAGCATAGACATAAGAGTCGGATGGCTCAGGAAATGGAATGGTTACTTAAAGTGCCAGTCTTTAGATGTTTTAGAAAGGACAGGGAGGGAGGCATGGGGCGGGGGTGTGGCACTGTTGATCAGAGGTAGTGTCACAGTTACAGAAAAGTTCGACGTCATGGAGGGATTGTCTACGGAGTGTCTGTGGGTGGAGGTTAGGAACAGGAAGGTGTCAATAACTTTACTGAGTGTTTTTATAGGCTGCCTAATACTAACAGGGATATCAAGGAGCAGATTGGGGAAAAGATCCTGGAAATTTGTAATAATAACAGAGTTGGCGTGATGGGAGATTTTAATTTTCAAAGTGTTACGTACCCCGTAACTGGGTTAACAAACCAGCAGAAATGGTATGATACATTGGAGTCTGGTGGTACTGTAACTAAAGGTGTTTATTAGTAAACTAAGTAATACAGTATCAAAAATGCCAATATACATATAAAACAGGTTAGCAATGATATATATATATATTTATACACAAGTGTAGAAATAAGAATCAAAACCAAGTTCTATCAAAGTCTAGGGGTAAATGAATAGTCTTAAGACAATGCAGAGTTCAGTTCAGTTTAAGTCGAGGTAGTTGCTGTTGTGACGTTGGAGAGAGAGAGTGAGTGAGATGGGAGCAGCTGCAGCAGGCAAACCTTCTGTTGTCTTCTTGTTCCGTTGTACTGATGTGGTCATTCGGTTATGACCCCTCCGTTCTTCAGCTGGACCGTTCTTCTGTGGTGGACTCGTCACTCTGGCGTGAGTGGACACACACACAAGCCCCCACCGGTCCTGCCGTCACACTGTGAGCTTTGTGACCGATCTCCCGATTCGGTCCTCCAAGCCCCCACCTTCCTGTGGGTGCACAACACTCTTACAGTGTCTCGTGGCGTGTCTCCCGGTGCCTCAGCAGACCCATCTTTTATCTCCCCTGACGAGGTACCAGCCATCCATCAACTCCATGTCCATCAAACTGGCCACTCCTTCCTGTCTCAGCAGACACCTGGCATCACTCTGCTGTGTCAGCAGGGATCCACACAAACAGGCCAAATGTCCTTGGCGTTAAAGTCAACAATTAGCGAAGAAGCCATAATACTAAATCATCCATTTTAATCCTTGTCTCTCTCTCTCTCCCATCTGTGTTGCATGACTGTCCCTCGCCCTCTGTTCTTCATCTCTCTCTCGTTAGCAGCACCAGTTGACGGGGGGGGGGGGGGGGGAGGGTCAGTGTCCAAAAGCCAGCCTCAATCTACTGACATTTTAAAGTGATTGTCCACAGAAAATATGAACCCTAGGGAAACATAACAAAAGTATCAATTGGCATCTCCCTAGAGCAAGGGGTTTAGATGGGGTGGAGCTTGTTAGGTGCGTTCAGGAAGGTTCCTTAACACAATATGTAGATAAGCCTACAAGAGGAGAGACTGTACTTGATTTGGTATTGGGAAATTAACCTGGTCAGGTGTCAGATCTCTCAGTGGGAGAGAGTTTTAGAGATAGTGATCATAATTCTATCTCGTTTACAATAACATTGGAGAGAGATAGAAACAGACAAGTCAGAAAAGTGTTTAATTGGAGTAAGGGGAATTATGAGGCTATCAGGCAAGAAATTGGAAGCTTACATTGGGAACAGGTAGGGAAGAAATGTGGCAAATATTCAGAGGATATTTGGGTGGAGTTCTGCATAGGTGCGTTCCAATGAAACAGGGAAGTTATGGTAGGGTACAGGAACCGTGGTGTACAAAGGCTGTAATAAATCTAGTCAAGAAGAAAAGTTTACAGAAGGTTTAGAGAGCTCGGTAATATTAGAAATCTAGAAGATTATAAGGCGAATAGGAAGAGCTTAAGAAGGAAGTTAGGAGAGCTAAAAGGGGCCGTGAGAAGGCCTTGGCGGGCAGGATTAAGGAAAACCCAAAGGCATTCTACAAGTATGTGAAGAGCAAGAGGATAAGACGTGAAAGAATGGGACCTATCAACTGTGACAGTGGAAAAGTATGTATGGAACTATAGGAAATAGCAGAGGTACTTAATGAATATTTTACTTCAGTATTCATTATGGAAAAGGATCTTGGTGATTGTAGTGATGACTTGCAGCAGACTGAAAAGCTTGAACATGTTGATATTAAGAAAGAGGATGTGCTGGAGCTTTTGGAAAACATCAAATTGGATAAGTTCTTGGAATTGGTTGAGATGTACCCCAGACTACTGTGGGAGGTGAGGGAGGAGATTGCTGAGCCTCTGGCGATGATCTTTGCATCATCAATAGGGACGGGAGAGGTTCCAGCGGATTGGAGGGTTGCAGATGTTGTTCCTGTGTTCAAAAAAGGGAGTGGAGATAGCCCAGGAAATTACAGATCAGTGAGTCTTACCTCAGTGGTTGGTAAGTTGATGGAGAAGATCCTGAGAGGCAGGATTTATGAACATTTGGAGAGGTATAATATGATTAGGAATAGTCAGCATGGCTTTGTCAAAGGCAGGTCGTGCCTTACGAGCCTGATTGAATTTTTTGAGGATGTGACTAAACACATTGATGAAGGAAGGGCAGTGGATATAGTGTAAATGGGTTTCAGGAAGTCATTTGATAAGGTACCCCATGAAACTACTATGTAACCCCATGTAAAGACTAGACTGGACTGCCAACACAGATGCCTTGTGCAGGAAGGCACAGAGTCGAATGTACTTCCTAAGAAGGTTGGCGTCATTCAATGTCTGTAGTGAGATGCTGAAGATGTTCTATAGGTCAGTTGTGGAGAGCGCCCTCTTCTTTGTGGTGGCGTGTTGGGGAGGAAGCATTAAGAAGAGGGACGCCTCACGTCTTAATAAGCTGGTAAGGAAGGCGGGCTCTGTCGTGGGCAAAGTACTGGAGAGTTTAACATCGGTAGCTGAGCGAAGGGCGCTGAGTAGGCTACGGTCAATTATGGATATCTCTGAACATCCTCTACATAGCACCATCCAGAGACAGAGAAGCAGTTTCAGCGACAGGTTACTATCGATGCAATGCTCCTCAGACAGGATGAAGAGGTCAATACTCCCCAATGCCATTAGGCTTTACAATTCTACCGCCAGGACTTAAGAACTTTTTAAAAGCTATTATTAATGCTTTTTGAGATGGTGATTTAGATGCATATCATATTTTTTTTACTGAGTTAAGTATTGTATGTAATTAGTTTTGCTACAACAAGTGTATGGGACATTGGAAAAAAGTTGAATTTCCCCATGGGGATGAATAAAGTATCTATCTATCTATCTATCTATCTGTAAGGCTTTTTGAGAAAGTAAGTAGGCATGGGATCCAAGGGGACATCGCTTTGTGGATCCAGAACTGGCTTGCCCACAGAAGGCAAAGAGTGGTTGTAGACAGGTCATATTCTGCATGGAGGTCGGTGACCAGTGGAGTACCTCGGGGATCTGTTCTGGTACCCTTACACTTTGTGATTTTTATAAATGACCTGGACGAGGGAGTGGAGGGATGGGTTAGTGAGTTTGCTGATGACGATGGTTGGATGTGTTATGGATAGTGTTGAGAGCTGTCAGAGGTGACAGCGGGACATTGATAGGATGCAATACTGGGCTGAGAAGTAGCAGGTGTAGATCAATACAAATAAGTGTGAAGTAGTTCATTTTGGAAGGTCAATTATGATGGCAGAATGTAGTATTAATGGTAAGACTCTTGGCAGTGTGGAGGATCAGAGGGATCTTGGGGTCTGAGTCCATGGGATGCTCAAAGCAGCTGTGCAAGTTGCCTCTGCGGTTAAGAAGGCATACGGTGCATTGACCTTCATCAATCGTGGAATTGAGTTTAGGAGCCGAGAGGTAATGTGTCAGGAACGGGGGCCGGATGGACCCAAACGCAGGACGCAGACACTGAAGTACTAGGGGGAGGACAGGATGGGGATGCCATGGCATGTAAGGGTTAATGCAGGAGGGGCTGGATCCAAGAGTTCAGACGAGGCAGGCAGGCGGGAGGGTCCCAGAGTTCAGACGAGGCAGGCAGGCGGGAGGATCCCAGAGTTTAGACGAGGCAGGCAGGCAGATTCCTCATGGTAGGCCGCAGGGATCCCGGGCAGGGCCGCCTCCCAGGTGGAAAACACAGAGGCCTGGGCCAGTCGCGGACACCTGGGCAGGTGCGGGGCACAACCCTTAGGGAGCAATAGGTGGAAGGGGCAGAACCCTCGCCGGGCAGCGGCAGTCCGGCTGGACCCGCCTGTCGGAGGCAACGGGTAGGAAGGGGCAGAGCCCCCGCCGGGCAGCAGCAGTCCGGCCAGACCCGCCCGACGGAGGTAACGGATAGGAAGCTGGGTCCAGGGTAAGCAGCAGAACTACAGTGATCCAACGGGTACATTGGTAAATTGAGAAAGGCAACCGACAGCGTGGCAGCGCAAGCAAGGAGAATAAAGCGGAACAGCGGGACCAGCGCACAGGAGAGAAGCAGGGGAACACGACCAACCGGATAGAGCATATACAGAACAGGCCGGCAACCAGGGCAGAGCAGGATTCCGAGCAGGGCAGCAACCAGGGTAGGACAGGATTCCAAGCAGGGTGGCAACCAGGTCTGAACAGGATACAGAACAAAACGACCACCCGCCCGGTCTCCGTCCCACGTCCCCTTATAAACGCCTGCAGCCGAATTGGCCACAGGGTGCCACCTTGATCCAGGCTGATCTTAACAGGCTCAACGGGGCCGGGAGGGACAGCTACAAGACCCGGAGTCCGGAGCTCTTGGACCGCATCGAGACCCGGAACGCGGATTTCGGACCGGACCGGACCTTGACATAATGTTACAGCTATTTCAGAGTCTGGTCAGACCCCACGGAGTACTGTGCTTAGTTCTGGTCGCCTCACTACAGGAAGGACGTGGAAACCATAGAAAGGGTGCAGAAGAGATTTACAAGAATGTTGCCTGGATTGGGGGGCATGCCTTATAAAAACAGGTTGAGTGAACTGGGCCTTTTCTCCTTGGAGCAACAGAGGATGAGAGGTGACCTGAGAGAGGTGTATAAAATGATAACAGGCATTGGTCATGTGGATAATCAGAGTCATTTTCCCAGGGCTGAACTGGTTGCCACAAGAGGACACAGATTTAACGTGCTGGGGAGTAGGTACAGAGGAGATGTCAGGGGTAAGTTATTTTATGCAGAGTGGTGAGTGTGTGGAATGGGCTGCCGGCAGCGGTGGTGGAGTTGGATACCATAGGGTCTTTTAAGAGACTTTTGGGTAGGTACATGGAGCTTAGAAAATAGAGAGCTATGGGTAAGCCTAGTAAATTCTAAGGTAACGACATGTTCGGCATAAGTTTGTGGGCCGAAGGGCCTGTATTGTGCTATAGGTTTTCTATGTTTCTAAGTGTGTTACTCTGTATGTGGTGTGCTTGGGGAGGTGATGGAGTCCAGTATTAAGGATCAGCATTTGATAAGATAGGGAAAGACAGCATGCCCTCCCTTAAGAGGAAATCTTAAATAGAAACATAGAAACTTTTAAGTGATAGATGGATTACCGAGTAGAGAACTCATGCATGTACTTTGGTAGAAGGAATACACGCACAGACGATTTTGTAAACAGGGAGAAATTTCAAAAATCAGAGGTACAAATCGACCCTGTGCAGGATTCCCTGAAGGTTAACTTGCAATTTGTGTCAGTGGTAAGATAGCCAAACTGAATGTTTGCTTTCATTTCGAGAGGATTAGACTACATGAGCAAGAAATGTAATTCTGAGGTTTTATTAGGCATTAGTCAGACCACACGGAGTTTTGGGTCCCTTATATAGGAAAAGATGTGCTGGCATTGGAAAGGATCCAGGAGGTTCAAAGAATCATTCTGGGCATGAAAGAGTTAACATATGAGGAGTGTTTGATGGATCTGGGCCTGTTCTCATGGGAGTTTAGAAGAATGGCTGATTTTTCATCCCTCTGAATCCTATTCTCCCGGACCCTCCCATAACTTTTGACACCTTGACTATCAAGAAGTTCACCTATCAACTCCTGTTTTAATAATCAAACACAAAAAAATCTGCAGATGCTGGTAATCCAAGTAACAGGTCCTGATGAAGGGTCTCGGCCTCATCTCTCTGAAAACTCTGGAGGGAGTTGAGGTAGGAAGGATGTATCCTATAGTGGGTGGGTCCAGGACCAGATGGCACAGCCTGCGACTGGAGTGATGTCCATTTAGAACAGAGATGAGGGAGAATTCCTTTATCCACAGAATAGTGAAACTGCCACAGGTAGCTGACTGAGTACAGTATATTTAAAGCGGAGCCACTCACACAAAATGCTGGAGGAACTCAGCAGGCCAGGAGGCAACTTTGGAAAAGAGTAAACAGTCGACGCCTTTGGCTGAAACCTTTCATCATGGCCTGAGTTGCTTAAGGGTCCCTGCAAGTTGATCCCCTATCCTAACGAGGGGTTGTGGGACAGGGGACAAAGGTATCCTCATCTCGTTGTCACCCTCCACCTTCTCGTTACGTCTACACACACAGATCACCCACAGGCTTTCCACCGCTCACCCACCTGGTTCTGGTTTAATCTCCCATTCATCTCTCCCCTACTGATTCCCATTATCACCTCCTTTACTGTCTCGAACCTTCACACTCCCCCACTTCAACTTTACACTCACAAATGAACGTGAACATTGAATGAAGGGCCTGTTCCTGTGCTGCACTGTTCTATGTTCTCTGTTCCCTGTACAGAAGAATGATTAGATTAGAGTTAACTTTATAGTTATTGTGCTAAATACAGATACAAAGCCAATGAAATGCAGTTAGCATCTAACCAGAAATGCAAAGAATAGTATTATTTACAAAATAACTGCAAATAAAAAGTAAGTGCTACAGCACACAAATAGAAAAGTACTGATACAGTACAATATGGGTGCAATACTGCTCAGTGTTGTGCCGTGAGGTTCAGCAGGGTCACAGCCTCAGGAAAGAAGCTCTTCCTGAGCCTGCTGGTGCGGGAGCGGAGGCTCCTGTAGCACCTACTGGATGGAAGGAGAGTAAAAAGTCCATGGTTAGGGTGAGATGGATCCTTGATAATGTTTTTTGCCCTGCCCAGGCAGTGTTTATGGTAGATGTTCTCAATGGTGGGCAATTGGGTGCCGATAATCTGCTGGGCAGTTCTCACCACAGGCTGGAGTGCTTTGCGGTCCGATATGGGACAATTGCCATGCCACACTGAGGTGCAGTTGGTGAGTGCGCTCTCAATGGCACAGCGGTAAAAGTCCGTCAGTATCCTGGGACAGAGGTGAGCTTTCTTGATGCTCCGCAGGAAATAAAGGCACTGTTGAGCCTTTTTGATCAGGATGGAGGAGTTTAGGGACCAGGTGAGATCCTCGGAAATGCGGACACCAAGGAAATTGAAACTTGATACATGCTCTCTACAGCTCCATTGATGTAGATGTGGACATGCATGTGGCTCCTAGCATGCCTGAAGCCCACAATGATCTCCTTGGTCTTCTGGGTCTTAAGGGCCAGGTTGTTGTTGGCACACCACGCGGCCAGGTGCTGGCCCTCGTCCCTGTAGGCCGTCTGGTCATCCCCTCTGATCAGCGAAATGAGAGGAGATCTCAGGGAAATATCAAAATTCTTACAGGGCAGAATTCTTACACAGACAGAATGCAAGGAGGATGTATCCCCTGTCTGAGGAATCAAGGATCAGATGTCACTGTCTTTTTGGAACTCTCTGCACCGGTGGGGCGGGGGTGTGGTCACTTAGTCACTCAGTTCATTTAAAGTCACAGAGCCGTTCATCGTGCAGCAAAGAAATGTGCCCTTCCATCCATGTGCTCTCCTATTTACCATCTACATTCACTGCATTGGCTGTCAATAGTTCAGTCTCCCTCTGTGCCTTGCCTATTGAAGGGTCTGTCCAAGTGTCTCTTAAACACAGAGGACTGGAGCCCTGTGACCTGCAGAGGTCGGTGCTGGGGCCGCGGTTGTTTGTCATTCATATTAATAATTTTGGGAAGAATGCAGGTGGCGTAGTTACTAGGTTTGAGGACGACAATAAAATTCATGGTATAGTGGACAGCGGAAAAGGTTATCTAAGTTTACAATGAGCCGATCAACTGAAGAGGTGGGTACAGCTACAAATGTTTTAAAATGCATCTTGGCAGGTACGTGGATAAGAAAGTTGGAAAGGAATAACGGGCAAATGGGACGAGCTCATTAAAGTAAGTTGGTCGGCACGAAAATCCATCTGCTATTCACTCACTCCAACCCATCTGAATCTACCCCTCCCCACAATGAGTTGATTAGGAAAACTCCGCTCTTCGTACCGGAGGATAAACCACGGGGAAATACCGGTTGTCCATCCGCAGTAGTGTGTACAACCTGGGGAAAGGCTCGTGTCGGCCATCTGATTGTGCCTGAGGCCCCGCGGCCTTTCCACCAGCTCCTGGGGTGTGCTGTCTGAGTCTTTTCCCAATCCCCGGAGATTCTTGATTCTCTGCTTCATCTCCCCCCCAGTCTCTGTCACCCTGGATGTGGAAACGGCGAGTCCGCGGCTCGAGGTGTCTGAGGATCGGAAGAGTGTGAGATGCATCGGGACCCAAAGGAATCTCCCTGAGACCGGGAAGAGATTCACACACTGGTTTTGCGTGCTGGGATCCGAGGGATTCACATCCGGGAGACATTACTGGGAGGTGGAGGTGGCGGGGAATCGATGCTGGTGGCTGGGAGTCGCCGCAGAGTCTGTGGAGAGGAAGGGGTGGTTCAGACTGAGTCCGGAGACCGGATTCTGGGTCATTGGGCGATCTTATGGCGTGAACGTTCTTCCCACCTCCCCTGTGTCCCGCCTCGCTGCCGGTCCCATACCTGGGAGGGTGGGTGTTTATCTCAGTTACGAGTCCGGAACAGTTTCATTTTACAACGCGGAGACCAAGTCCCATCTCTACACCTTCACAGAGAATAAATTCACGGAGAAACTTTATCCTCTCTTCTGGACTTGGGATGAAAACCAATGGCTGAGAACCTGCTCCGTGTCTGCTCCCAGTCTGTAAACGTGTCGTCTCTAGGCACCGGCGTCAGGTGTAAAGTCCCTGTAAATATAAATATGCGGAGAGTGAAATAAACACGAGCTGAGAATTATCAATCCATTATTTTAAACTCATTCACCGCATCCTTGGTGGGGGGGGGGGGGTGCGGAGACAGCAGATTCAGTCACAGCCGTGAGGTGACGGGTCTTAAGCTCCCCCGGATCCTAAAGTGCATCAGCAAGGGAACAGATTAAATGGGGCAAGTTCTGACTGGAAAGGAAGCTTCAGGGTGAACCTTGGTAAGACCATAAAACATAGGAACAGTATTCGGCCATTCAGCCCCTCGACTCCGCTCCGCCATTCCATCATGGCTGATTACGGATCCCACTCAATCCCTTACACCTGACTTCTCGCCATACCCTCTGATGGCCTGATCGATCAGGAAATAATCAACTTACTCCCTAAATATGCCCACAGACATGGCTTCCACCGCACTCTGTGGCAGAGCATTCCACAGGTTCACTGCTCTCTTGCTAAAAATATTCCTCCATACTTCTGTTCAAAAGGATCTCCCCTCGATTTTGAGGCTGTGCCCTCTAATCTGGATAACCCCACCACGTTAAACAACCTCTCCACATCCACACTATTCTACACTCGGAAGGTTTCAATGAATCCCCATTTCCTTTCTGTGATACAGGACCCAAAACGTTGACAAAACACCCCAAGTAGGGTCTGACTTGTGTCTTATAAAGGCTCAGCATTATCTCTTTGCTTAAATATTCTATTCCCCTTCAAAGAAAAGCCATACCTTTCTCAAAGCATTTCCCTTCTTTACCACAGAGTGAGCCAGCAAAATAACCTTTTGGCATTTTTGCTCAAGGACACTAATGTCCCACTGCGCCTCTGGTGTATGAATTTTCTCCCCATTTAAATACTGATCAGCACTATTATTCCTTAGACCAAAAAGCATTATCATGCATTTCCTAGCCTAGCACTGTATTCAATCTTCCAGTTTTTTTAAACCATTCTTCCAATTTGTCTAAGTCGTGCTGCAATCACATTGCTTCCTCAGCACTACTTACTCTCCACATATCTCTGCATTATCCACAAACTTTGTCAAAATTTCATTATTTATGTCATTGGCAAATAATGTGAAAAGTAGCACTCCCAATACTGACCCCCGAGAAACACCACTAGTTACTGGCAGCCAACCTCAAAGGGCCCCCCTTATTCCGCTCGTTGCCTCCTGCCTGTCACCCATTCCTCTATCCATATCAGTATCTTTCCTGTAACGCCATCAGATTCTGATTTGTTCGGCAGTCTCATGTGTGGTACCTAATCGAATGCCTTCTGAAAATCCAGGTAAATGATATCCACTGCCTCTCATTTGTCCACCCTCCTTCTCACTTCCTCAAAGACCTCAAACAGATTTGTCAGGCATGATTTTCTTTTACAAAAACCATGCTGACATTGACTGATTTTATCATTAGTCTCCAAATGCCTTGAAAACTCATCATCGATAAAAGACTGCAGTACTTTCCCAACCACTGCCCTATAATTTCGGTTCTTTTGCCATCCTCCCTTCTTGAAGGGTGCAATTTTCTAGTCCTCCGGGACCATGCCAACATCAAGTGATTCTTGAAAGATCATGCCAAAGCATCCGTTATATCTTCAGCGACCTCTCTTAGGGGCCTGGGGTATATTGAGACCGGCAAACATTTGAACTCCCACCAGGCTTGCTGGGCGTTATTTTTTGGACGGTTCAAGTTTCCCCTCACATACTATCCAAGGTCCAAGAACGGAAAGCCGGACGCGCTCTCCCGCCAATACGACTCCAAGGAGGACATTTCCAGCCCAGGGACTATCCTCCCACCATCCTGCGTGGTCGCCACCATTACTTGGGAGATCAAGTCCAAAGTAAAAGAAGCCAAACGGGATGACCCTGACCCCGGCAATGGACCCGGCGATCGCCTGTATGTGCCCGTTTCCGTCAGGTCTCAGGTTCTCCAATGGGGGCGCATGTCTCGGTTCGCCTGCCACCCCGGGAGTGATCGGACCCTAGCACTTTTGGTGGCCGTCCATGGAGGAAGATTCCCATTCCTATATCTTGGCGTGTTCCATCTGTGCCCGGGAACAAGCCTCTCATCGGCCACCTGCGGATTTACTTCGTCCACTCCCTGTCCCTGGTCGCACATTGCCCTGGTCTTCGTCACCGGTCTACCCCCTTCACATGGGAACACCACTCACCGTGGTAGACCGGTTCTCCAAGGTGGTGCACTTTGTAGCCCTCCCTAAACTCCCTTCCTCTCAAGACCGCAGATCTTCTCGTCCGCCACGTCTTCCGCCTCCACGGAATCACCGCAGACATCCTCTCTGATCGAGGTCCCCAATTCGTCTCACAGGTGTGGAGGGCCTTCTGTCGAGCCCTAGGAGCAACGGCCAGCCTGTTGTCTGGCTTCCACCCCCAGACGAAAGGGCAGACGGAATGTGTCAACCAAGACTCTGAAGGCGACGCTACGTTGTGTAACCGCAAACAACCCGTCGACCTGGAGCGAGCACCTCCCGTGGGTTGTGTACGCCCACAACTCCCTGCCATTGGAAGGTCTCGAATCGAGTGTTCCCTGGGGCACCAACCCCCGCTGTTCCCCGCGCAGGAAGAGGAGACTACGGTACCGTCGGTTCAGGACCATATCGATCGCTGCCTGAAGGTTTGGGAGGAGACACGCGCGGCTCTACTCAGATCAGCAAAACGCAATAAGAAGGCGGCGGACCAACACCGGACTCCGGCGCCTGAGTACCAACCGGCACAGATGGTGTGGCTTGCATCCAAGGACATCCCACTGAAGAACGAGCATAGGAACCTCGCCCCTCACTTCCTGGGACCATTCAAAGTCGAAAGTGTTATCAATCCCGCAGCGGTCCGCCTAAAGCTGCCAAGATCTATGTGTATCCACCCGACTTTTCATGTTTTCCAGTTAAAGCCAGTCTCCATCAGCCCCTTGTGCCCCCCCCCCCAGCTGAGAGTCCCCCACCTGCCCGTATCATCGACAACCATCTGGAATACACCGTCCGAAGACTACTGGATGTGCGCCGTAGGGGCAGGGGTTTCCAATACCTGGTAGATTGTGAAGGGTACGGTTCAGAAGAGCGTTCCTGGATCCCCTGCTCCTTCATCCTAGACCCTTCCCTCATCCAGGATTTTCATCGGGATCATCCAGTTAGGCCTGCAGGATCGCCGGGAGGTCCCGTTGAGGGAGGGGTACTGTCATGGTCCCTTCTGGCAATCGCCCACCTTGCTAGTTAACTCAGGAATTGGGCCTCAATCCCCTCGTTTAGTTTCCCATCATTCCCAGGTTCCACTAACTACACACACCTGATTTCCATCAGAAAATGCAGGATAAAGACCCTGTGACCACAGCAATGGGTCGTTGGTTGAGTCCGGTGTGAGTAACCTCGTTTCATGGTTCTATGGACTGCCAGTTCGAAGTCTAGCATCACTCCTGGATACAGATTCCACGCTTGCTATGTCAAGAATGCCTCCTGACTCAGCCTCTGCGCCCGTGTTCTGCGTAACATGTAGTCCATCTGGTCCAGGTGACTTGTCCACCTTAAGTCTTTGGAGTTTGTCTTGCACTTTTTCCTTTGTAATAGCAAAGGTACTCACTCCTGCTTTGTCTTCCACAGTGAGGACTGATGCAAACTATTCATTACGTTCATCTCCCATTTGTTAGTCCCCCATTACTACCTCACCGGCAGGTCCAATATCAACTCTCATCTCCCTTTCACTCTTTATGTGACACAAAAAGAAACTTTTAGTATTCTGCTTTATGTTATTGGCTAGTTTGCCCTAATATTTCATCTTTACCATTCTTATATCCCAATAATCCAACATCCCACTCACTTTTGCTACCTTATATGCCATTTCCTGAGCTTTTTAAACAGTCATTAACTTCCCTTGTCAGCCACGGTTGCCGACCCCTACCATTTGAGAACTTCTTCTGTGAGTCATGTCTATCCTGTGCCATGTAAACCTATTCCCAGATACTTCAGCTACCTCTGCTCAGCCGTCATCCGCTCCAGTAATCTCCTCCATTTCACCTGGGTAAGTTATTCCACCATACCTCTGTAATTCCTTTTTTTTTTCCATTGAGAAACTGATACATCTGACTTGGGCTTCTTCCCCTCAAATTGCAGTATGAATTCAAATATATTATGATCACAGCCTCCTAAGGGTTCCTTTACTTTACGCTCCCGAATAGGATCAGGGTAATTACACAACACCCATTCCCCCGAGTAGGCCCAAACACAAACTGCTCTAGAAAGCCGTCTCATAGGCATTCAACAAATTCACTCTCCTGTGATCCGACACCAGCCGGATTTTCCCAATCCCCTTGCATATTGCTGTCCACCTATTTGCATATTGTGACAATACCCTTATGACATGCCTTTCCCCGCTGATGCTGTGAATTTAATTAAAGTCATTTCCATGACATAATGAAGAATTTATCTGAAAACAGCCTACTCCCAAAAGATTGTAATGAAGCCTGCATTCGATTTCTTTCAACTTATATGTTTCACACTGAAATAGTTTGTGTGCAATTGCTTCATAATGACAAACCATACACGACGCAGAATAAAGTTTTCCAATTATATGCAAGGCATAATTAAGCATAATATGGGCAATTCTAAGTCAAGCTAATACAATTCCATCCCTTCTTGTTTAAAACCCTTCTTCTATAAACACAGCTGGTTTATGTATTCTGTAAAGCAGTCTGCCCTTATGTCCATTATCCTACCAGTCTTACCATAAGCCCCTAATTCTTAACTGTGCCAAACCCTTAGCTTCTGATTTTCTAGGTGGAAGGTCTATAACCACAGTTGAACTTGCAACAGTTTTTGTCGCTAACAGTCAATCGCATCATTTCCCTCAACAGTGCGATGCGCAGGGCCCATAATGTGCAGACATATAAACCAAACTTTGTATATGAAGTACTGTTTGATGAGTTTCCAACAGCCAATTTGATCTACTGCTAGAATGATCTGCTTTAAGGCTCATCAAAGCTGAAAAGGAATCTGAACAAATTACAAGTTTGCAAGGACCAATTTCCTCCACCCACTCCTAGCCTAAAACGATGGCAACCAGTTCTGCTTCATATCCCAAGTAGTTTCTTTATCATTACCTGCTATTCAGGCACAAAACAAAAACAGCCACACCAACATTCCCAGTTAAATTATCTTTTGATGCATCTGTAAAATAGTTAGTATAATAAAAACTTTCATTAATATACTGATGAGCCAACAGACTCTCAGACAGAACAGAATCCAATCGTCTAACCTAAAATCAACTAATGTCATTGGAAAAAAATCAAGGTGGGTTTACCGAGAAATCTGCAGTGGGACATATTGTATCATCTAATACACCCATATCCCAGCTTGATAAGAACCCAGCCATCAAAATTTAAAACATTCTTCTTCTGACCTTCCCGACAGTCCTCTGGCACACCTTTAACAGGATGATCATTTCTGTGCTCCTCAAATTAATCCAGTATGTTAACATCATCTTCAACCTCTGTTATTGTAAGAACTATTGTCCCATTTCAACCAGTAAAGCCAAAGTGGAACGACCTTAGTACGCCACAAAATATTCTTAAAGCCCATGCTTGTATCACATCCAAAAATCTTAAAGATGAAGACGAACCTGATCTATAACCACACAGCCTTCCTCAAGAACAGATCCAATTGAACAAATATAAATGGTCAACAAAGATTTTCGTGTTGCACCCCAAGAATACACACATATGTCTGAGGAGATTTAATGCTACTTTCCATTTATCAATTATTTTACTGATATGGTGCTTCCATTTCAGCTAATTATCTATCCACATTCCTGGAAATCTTACCACTAACACTTCCTCGAGAGTTTAATCATATAATTTCAAATCAAGTGCAGGTGTATACATTCTATTTGTAAAACACACAATGTGTTTTAGCGATTGAAAGTTAAAATCCTCACATGCCCAGTTTTCGACCTTATTAAATGTAAACGCATCCTATTTACAGTAAAATTGAAATTACCACCTCTAACCTATAAAGCTACATCATTTGTATATCGTGATTTACTCACCAGAGTACCTAGCTGAGAGAAAATATTATTAATCATAATGTTAAATAATGAAGGGTGACAAATACTGCCTCGTGGGGTCTCATTTTCTATCTCACTGAAACACAAAAATAACGTGCCCTCCCGTACCTGCACAGTCCGTCCAAATAAAAAAGACTCACACATATTACACAAACTCCTCACACTCCTAATTTCCATAATTTAATCAAAAGTATTTTCTTCCATAACATATCAAATTCCATTATAATATCAAAAATGCTGTTATTACAACATCTTCATTTAACTGCGCTTCCCTAATATCATCTTCCAAACCTAAAACTGAATCTAATGTCAGTCTACCCTTTCACAATCCACTCTGAAAAAACGCTATATCACCTCCCTTTTCCAAAATATAACTCAAGCACTCGCTTACAATGGTCAAGTGAGTTCCACCAGTCCCATCCGTTTACATAAACAAGACATTAACGATATAACTGTAAGAATCAGAGCGGGATCTCCCAGGTTTTAGAATAGGCACTACTGCTGCCATTTTCCATGAGGAAGGATGATGGCCTAACCTCCAAACACAATTCAAAAATGTTAATATCTTTTCAAAAGATTTGTCAGTCACATGTCTGATGGTACAATAACATATATCATCCTTTCCTGGAACCGTCTGATCTGCACTAATAATAGACTTCTTAAATTCAAAAGAAAACTCGACATCAGTGATACTATCATTGGTACAGTTGACTTCCAACACATCAGGGTATTTACTTAGAAGCTTAAATTCTTCACTTAAATTATCTTGTTTATGAATCTTGGCAAAGCGCTCAGCTGGTAACACAATCTTCCTTGTTTCAGTAACAATCAATTTGCCCTTATTAATCAATATTGGAATATTATCATCCCTATAAATCCCCACTTCCCCCATTTTCTTAATCGTTCCCCAACCATCAGCAAGTTCAATACCCCATTCCAATATTATCTGAAGATGACCTCCAGTAAATCACCGCCTCCCTCAGCATGGCCTATGCCCTTTTATTCTTAATAATGTCACTAGGAGAGTGATGCATCATCACATAAAACCTTAAATTTCTTCCAATTTACTTTACCAAATATCCACCTCTTGCAAGTGGCTTCCTGTCTCCAATATAAATCCAAATTCAGGCTTATATAGATACGAAAATGATCACTCCCTAATGTTTCTTTACCCATAACATCCCCCACACCCACTTAGCCAGTATGCTCCAAACTAAAGTTAAGTTTATAGCCGTTTCAGAATTATTCTGAACATTAAATCTGGTGGTATCAACAAGGATTCCTGTATCCATATATCATCCGGAGGATTTGACAAATCAGAAATAATGGCTGGACCATGAGAAATCAGGGTTTTTGCATTTGACTGCAATATCTTTAATCCCATTATGCATCTTCACAAGTGGACTGGGATACAGATACCCACCCATGAGAGCTTCATTTAAAGCTTGCCAGATAACATGAGTTACACCAAGACACCTTTCTGCAGCTTTCACAGTGATTTTAATTTCCTCATTAGGACGAGTTGTCTGATCAATACAGTTCACCACACCCTTATAAACATCACAAACTTCATGTTATCCAGCAGTAAAGTATAATTAGTGAGAGAACTGTGGTGCCGAAGAATATCCACTGACGTCACAGTCTGTTCTCTGTCTGGGAACACTTCATCAGCGCACACAAAATGCTAGAGGAACTATTGCCAGGATAAGGCCACACCTAGTTTGGAGGAACAACACCTTATATTCCGTGTGGGTAGCCTCCAACCTAATGATATGAACATCAATATCGCACACTTCCAGTAAGGCCCCCAACCCTCTCCTTCACCATTTCCCATCCCCTTGTCCCTCTCTCATGTTATCCCCTTGCCCACCCATCGCTTCCCTCTGGTTTTCCGCCCCACCCTCCTCCACACACTTGCTTTCTTTCTTCCATGACCTTCTGTCTCTTTCACCAATCAACTGCCTAGCTCTTTTCATCATCCTACCCTCCAGGTTTCACCTATCGCCTTCTCTCTCCTCTCCCCTCACCTTTCAGATCAACTCTTTAGCTTTTTATTTTGTTCAGTCCTGCCGAAGGGCTTCGGCCCGAAACGTCGAATGTAGTTTTTCCACAGATGCTGCCTGGCCTGTTGAGTTCCTCCAGCATTTTGTGTGTGTTGCAGGGATTTCCAGCATCTGCAGGTTTTCTCTTGACTGTGATTATCCCTATCTACCCACCTTTGTTCCGAGTCCCTCTAAACCTGTCCTATCCATGTCCCGACAAATAAGTACAGTGGGCGTTTCGGGCGGCCAAATCGTTGACGGTATTATTTTCCTGGGTGCCACCTGGCCGGAAGGGACCACATCAGATAGGAATCTGTGTCGGCATTATTGGATTGAGCTGAAAGGCCTGGTTCAGTGCTGTGTGTCTCTCTCTCTGTCTCTTGCACTAATACCCATGAGGAATACAGAGCAGTACAGCACAGGAAGAGGCCCTTCGGCATTACGGTCTCACCCCAAACTAAATAAAGACGTAATTAGGCGCATAACTAAACTAATCCCTTCTGTCCATCACCCTTCGTTCCCTGCCCATCCAAGTTCAAAGTTGAAAGGACAGGCAGCCACAAGCCATAAATCCAAATTACTCATAAAAAAAACAAGGCCCAAATGTGCCGAGAGAAAGAAAATCATGGAAATAATGAAAGTAAGCAAATAATTTCCGAACGAAAGTGTATCCATAGATACGAAGTCCGGAGCAGGCCACAGTCTCCCATTCAGTTCAGTGTAGAGCCAAGTAAACATCGTGGAGCAGTGAGCAGAACCGGCCCGACCCTTGCTTCCTCTCCCGACACCCTGCCTTTTCAATTGCTCTGCCTGGCGTTCAACTCGTGTCTGGCTAACAGCCTCTTAAACACCGCCATCATTTCTGCCGTCAGCACCACCACTGGCAGCACATTCCAGACACCTACCGCACTCTGTAAAAAATAATTGCCCCACAAATCCCCTTTGAACTTTCCCCGCCTCAGCTGAAATAAATGCTCGCTGGTATTAGGTATTTCTATACTGGAGCAGCGGCTCTCTGTTCTATCTGAGCCTCTCCTAATCAGTCACAGACACTTGAGCACAGAAACAGATCCTTCAGTCCATCCTCCTGTCGTTGCTGTCACATTCGAGTTAGTCACAGGCCACAGAAGTAAACTCTTCCGCCCACCATCATGCCGTTTCAGTTTCTCTAGAGTCAATCACAGACACTGCAGCAAATAAAAAGCTATTTCTGTCCATGACCCGATCATTCCTCTACCGTTAGAGTCAGTCACAGACACAAAGCAAAGCAAAACGCCCTTCGGCATATCATCCTGCTGGCCCTGTTCCACTCTTCGTCGCAGACACTACCGCACTTAACGACACCCTTCGGCCTATGAGTCCCATACCAGTCGCATTGGAGTCAATCATAGACAGATAAAGAGACGCTTCGACCTGTCTACCGTACCAGCGCCGTTAGGTTCATTCACAGACACCGCAACTCAGAAACGGGCGCTTCGGCCCATCACTCCGCCGTTCCTGTCCCATTAGTGTCAATCACAGGGTGTGCGCGGATCTGGGGATGTGCGCAGTTTATAGCGGTGTCGGCGAATATAGGAGTCACACGAATCTGGGGGTGTCAGTGGATTTGAGGGTGTGATAAGTATCAGATGGTTTGATTTATAGATTAATAATGGATGCATTTGAGCTTTGAAGCATTGTTCTTGCCTTTTATTAAGTTGCCGGTGCTACTTTGTGAACTGTTTGAAAGGATTCTTGCTCTGGGATAATCTGATGTGCATGTCGAGGTGTCAGCAGCTTTGGCGGTTTGCGCGGATTTGGGGTGTGTGCAGATTTCGAGATGCGCGCAGATTTAGGAGTCTGTTTGCGAATGTGGGGATGCACACGGATTTGGGGGTGTCGGTGGTTTGCAGGTAACAAGAATTTAAGGTTGTTTCATTCGCAGATACTTTAACAATACTTTAAATACTTTAACACTTTAAACTGACTTTGTTCTTGCTTTTTATTCAAGATGCAGGAGCTACTTTATGAACTGTTTCAAATGATTCTTCCAGTGAGGTAATCTAATGTGCATGTGGGGATGCTAGCGGGTCTGGCGTGCGCATGTAAACTACTGAACAAGCAGGACAGTCTGGAAATTGTAGACGTGAAGTCTTGCCTCAACACTCTTCCTCAGCCGCCACAAACATCACCAGAACGGACTCACCGAGGCGTTAAAGGAGAGCCAACCAGTCATTGTTGATGCCGAGCACTGACTGCAGTAACTTGCTAAACTTGACAGAGGCTATAAGGAGGGTCTGAGCATGGGTCAGATTCTACCCGGCCTATCAGAGCTCAGTCCTTACTCTGTCCTTTGCTGTCACTGGCTGAGGTGCCTGTATATCAAATGAGAGCCCGCATGACGATTAGTTAATGTAACCATATAACATATAACAATTACAACACGGAAACAGGCCATCTCGGTCCTTCTAGTCCGTGCCGATCGCTTACTCTCACCTAGTCCCACCGACCTGCACTCAGCCCATAACCATCCATTCCTTTCCTGTCCATATACCTATCCAGTTTTTTTTCTTAAATGACAATACCGAACCTGCCTCTACCACTTCTCCTGGAAGCTCGTTCCACACAGCTACCACTGAGTAAAGAAATTCCCCCTCGTGTTACCCCTAAACTTTTGCCACTTAACTCTCAACTCATGTCCTCTTGCTTGAATCTGCCCTACTCTCAATGGAAAAAAAAAGCCTATCCACGTCAACTCTATCTATCCCCCTCATAATTTTAAGTACCTTTATCAAGTCCTCCCTCAACCTTCTACGCTCCGAAGAATAAAGAACTAACTTGTTAAACCTTTCTCTGTAACTTAGGTGTTGAAACCCAAGTAACATTCTAGTAAATCTTATCTGTACTCTCTCTATTTTGTTGACATCTTTCCTATAATTCGGTGACCAGAACTGTGCACCAGAATATGAACATCAGTCATGGAGAGTGACTGCAAAAAGACAAAACCGAATATTGATAAAGTGTTCCCGGTCACAGAAGAAACTGTGAAATCAGTGTATGTATGTAGTCTTCACAGTTAATTTACTGCTGGGTAAATATTGCAGTGGAATGCTGGGAGCCTGATTTCACATGGTCAAAACTTTAAGAAGTTTATTTATGTCAGAATCTCCCGATGTTTTGTGTATTCAGGAAACCTGATTATTTTCACATTTTAACTTTTCCTCTGCAGGATTGTATTGTCGTTAGTTATCTGGCATTTGCATTAGAAATATTTCATTCAGCATTTCGGGGTGTTAAAGTGGTTAATTGTTACAACTTGTGGAAAATGGCAGTAGCAGAGGCTCTTCTACACCCTGGAGGCTCCCCTCTGATCTTTCTAGTTGCAGGCCTGTATCATTAATGTCTCATTTATGGAAACTTATGGAACGTATGGTAATAGAGCGCTTGAATTATATTTTGTATAAAACAGGTGAAATAGAGTTTTGTCAGAGTGGATTCCGGAAGGGTAAAAGCATTGGATTCAACTATATTTTGGAAGATGATATTAGGAAAGCACGATAAATAAGGAATTTAAAATAGCAGATTTTTTTTTTGATTTTGAAAAGGCAAATAATGTGTTATGGAAGAAAGCACTTTTGATTATATTAGAGAAATTAGGAGTGAGAGGGAGATTGTACATTTTTTTCTCAATGTTTGTTATTTGTACTGACAGTTCAGGTAAGAGTGGGCATGTTATTTTTGTGTTTTGATGAGATCGAGAAAGGGAAACCACAAGACAGCATTTATAGCCGTGTTTTAGTTAATATTATGACTAATGTTATTTTCTGTGAGATAGGTACTGGGATGTGTGAATCACTACATGCATATGACGGGCCCTCGTGGATTAAAGGATACAATTCGCAGTTCATATACTCGAACAGTACACAAAGAGAGGAAGATTTAAGCTTTCAGTAAATAAAACACAGTATATGTGTTTGACAAATGGGATTAATGGGCCCATATTGATTTGAAAAGATATGGTCAAACTCTTGAAGACGTGTCAGTGGTAAGATTTCTAGCCACGTGGATGGATAATAAGTTGACATGGAAGCAGCACATCAGTAAAAGGATTGATAAATGTAAAGCAGCAATAAATATTCTCAGGTGTCTGTGGGTGGTACACGAAAATCTCTTGTTGATCATTTGTATTTATTTAATTCATCTGTTCCTGATTACGGTTGTGTGGCTTCTGGATCAACTTCATCTTCAGCTTTAAAATGTTTGGGTGTGACGCAAGCGCAGGTTTTAAGATGGCTTTGTGCTGTGGTAAGGTCGTCCCCTGTTTCGGCTTCACTTGTTGAAATGGGACAATTCTCCGGACAATTGTGAAGGTTGCAGTTGACGTTAACGTAGTCGATTAATTTGATGTGCAACGAAATGATCATCATGTTGAAGGTGTGATGGAGGACTGTTGGGAACATCACAGGGCGAATGTTTTTAATTTTGGGTGGCTAGGTTCTTATCACGTTAGGAGTTCGCAATATGGACCACGGTCGCGTCTTCGGTAAGCCCCACTTGTTTTTTTCTCCCCCCACTGAAGTGTCAAGGTTCTGTAATGCCTGACAGTCCATCAGTATCTGAGAGAAAATTATTGTGGTATGTTTAACTACTTTTTTAGATACAGTACTTGGAGTACTGTGTCTGTTTCTGGTCGCTTCACTATAGGAAGGATGTGGAAACATTGGAAAGGGTACAGAGGAGATTTACCAGGATGCTGCCTGGTGTAGAGAGTATGGATTATGATCAGAGATTAAGGGAGCTAGGGCTTTACTCTTTGGAGAGAAGGAGAATGAGAGGAGACATGATAGAGGTCTACAAGATATTAAGAGGAATGGATAGAGTGGACAGCCAGCGCCTCTTCCCCAGGGCACCACTGCTCAATACAAGAGGACATAGCTTTAAGGTAAGGGGTGGGAAGTTCAAGGGGGATATTAGAGGAAGGTTTTTCACTCAGAGAGTGGTTGGTGCGTGGAATACACTGCCTGAGTCAGTGGTGGAGGCAGATACACTAGTGAAATTTAAGAGACTACTAGACAGGTATATGGAGGAATTTAAGGTGGGGGTTATATGGGAGGCAGGGTTTAAGGGTCGGTAAAACATTGTGGGCCGAAGAGCCTGTACTGTGCTGTAGTATTCTATGTTCTATGTTCCATAAAATGTAACGACGAGAAATGCTGGCGTGGCTGTTTCTGTGCCTGAATTACAGGTAAAGATTGAAAAAGAGTAACGACCTATCAGCCATTTATCAGGATTGTTTGCCATCATTTTAGACTTACAGTGGGTGGAGGAAATTTATCCATGTAAAATTGCAATCTGCTTAGATTCCTTTCCGGGTTCGGTGGGTCTTAAACCTGGTCATTCTTGCAGGAGGTCAGAATTACTGTTGGAAACTCAGCAAACATTCTTTCATATACAAAGCACAGCACTGGTTTCCATATGCTCCTCTTCTGGTTCTCTGCACAGGTCTCTGAGGGAAATAAGCGAAATCTACAAAAACTGTTGTAATATCAGCTGTGTATATAGACCTTCCACTTAGCGAATCAGAAGCTAAGGGTTTTGGTTAGGTGGACATGAGTAGATTTTGGGGGTATTTCCATAAGAACATAAGTCATACGAGCAAAGTTCAGCCATTCAGACTATCGAACCCGCTCCGCCATTCCATCATGACTGATCCCCGAACCAGTCAACCCCACACACCTGTCTACTCGCCATATCCTTTGATATTCAGATATATAAATAAATTCTCCTTACCTCTGTTCTAAATGGTCGCTTCTTAAGTTTGAGACTGTGCCCTCTAGACCAGCAGGCTCCTACCATAGGAAGCATTTGCTTCACATGCTCCTTATCTAGACCTTTCCCATTCTGTAGATTTCAATTAAATCAACACCCCCCGTTCTCCTACTTTCCAGTGAAAGCAGGCCTAAAGCTGCCTGACGCTCCTCATATGTTATCCCCTTCATACCCTGAATCAACCTCGTCAACCACCTCTGGACTCTCTCCAGTGACAACACATCTTTTTCTGAGATATGCGCCCCAACACTGCTGGCAAAGCTCCAGGTGTGGCCTCACTAGTGTCAGCATTATATCCTTGTTCGTACATTCTATTCGCCTTGAAATAAAAGCCAACATTGCATTTGCCGTCTGTACCACAGACTCAAACAATGAAGTAAGCTGTCGGAAGTCTTGCACGAGAACTCTTTAGTCCGCCTGTACCTCTGATGTTTGAACCTTCTCTCCATTGAGAGAATAGTCCACACTATTGTTCCTTTCACCAAAATGTATTTTCATACATTTTCCGTATTCCATTTGACAACTTTTTGCTCATTCTCCCAATTTGTCTAATTCCTACAGCAATCGCATTGCTTCCTGAGCACAACCAACCCCTCAACCACAAACTTTGCCATAAAGTTATCAATTCCATTACCTAACTCGTTGACAAACAATGTGTCAAGCAGCGGTCCCAATATGACCCCCTGAGGAACACCGCCCTTTTCCCCCACGCGCTGCCTCCTGCCTTCCAGCCTTTCTTCTCTTCATGCCAGTTTCTTTCCAATATTGCCATAGGATTTTATCTTGTTCCGCATCCTCATTTGTGGCACCTTATCAAATGCCTTCTGAAAATCCAAGTAGATGACATCAGCTGCCACACCTTTGTCCACCGTGCTTGTTACTTCCTAAAAGAAGACTACAGCAGATTTGTCAGGCGTGATTTACCTTCAACGAAACCATGCTGACATTGACGTTTTGTACCATTAGTCTCCAAGTACCGCGAAATCCCATCCTTAATAATTGACTCCAACACTTGGATTGGCTGACTGGCCTATAACTTTCTTTATCTTGACATCTCCCCGTCTTAAAGAGTGGAGTTTTGAATTTTCCAGTCCTCCAGGACCATGCCAAAATCAAGTAATTTTTGAACGATCACGTACAATGCCTCCTTTTTCTCTTCAGCAACATCTCTCAGGATTCTGGGATGCAGTCAATTGGGCTCAAGTGACTTTTCCAACTTATGACCCTTGATTTTGCCTAACACTTTTTCCTTTGTAATAGCATAGGCGCTCAGGCCTGCTCATGGACCACTGCTAGTGTCTTCCACAGTAAAGACAGATTCAAAGTGTCCATTAAGTTCCACTGTCATTTCGTTGTCCCCCATTACTACCTCACCGGAATCATTTTCTAGTGATTAGATAGCAACTTTCCCCTCCCTTTTACTTCTTATGTAAATGAAAACGCTTTTGGTATCCGGCTTTATATTACTTGCTAGTCTGCTCTCATATTTCATCTTTTCCCCTCTTATAGTTTCTTTTTCGTTACATTTGTGGGATTTAAAATACAAATATTTGGGTGTTCATTGATTTAGGCGTAACGGTGATTTTGTGGTGCACACAGATTTGAGTGCTTTCACTAGCTTCCCTGGCTCGGCAAAGACTGAGCGCTGTCTGCTGGCTGGTCTCTGAGACAAACCCACACAGACAGACACACGCGCCAAAGCGTAGAAACACACAGAGCTGAAGACAAACAGAGTATTTATTTATGAATGGACTTTGAACTTTGAACTGTTTAAGATGGAAGCAGCGAGTTAATGAATTGTTTGACATTATTCTTGCTCTAGGATAATTTAATGTGCATGTTCCGACGACAGCGTGTTTCAGGGTACAAATGGAATTGAGAGTGCATCTCCATTTGGGAATGGGCTGATTTCGGGGTGTGTCAGCGTATTTAGGGGTGCAGACAGATCTGGGCGTGTCGGTGGATTAGGGGATGCGATAAATCTCAAGTTGCTTCATTTATACATAAATACAAATTTGAACTTTATTGTTGAAAGGTTTAAAGGTTCAAAGGTCCAATCTAATGTCAGAGAAATCTATACAATATACATTGAAATGCTTTTTCTTCGCAACCATCCACGGAAACATAGAAGTGCCCCAAAGAATGAAGGACAGTTAAATGTGAGAACGCCAAAGTCCCCACAGCTCCCCCTCCCGCGCGTAAGCGGCAGCAAGGCAACGGTCCTCCCTCCCTCCACAGCCAAAAAAAAGTGCACACGCTACGGAGCACAAGCGTGAGCAAAGACACAGACTTGGAGTTAACCAAACACTATGGCATTTCATCCGGCATTCGGCAACCCACAGGTCCTCTTTCTCCCTAATAAACGAGAGGGAGATGTCCCCATTTTCACAGCGAGCGGGAGGCATAATAACCCACTGGTTTACGATGTTAAGGAGACCGTTTCGTCGCCTTTTCGAGCTCTGTGGTTGAAGATCGCAAAGATCTCGGGTCTTCGGGCCCACAGCGGAAGATTTTCCGCCCTCCCCGACGACACAGGAGGCTCCTGCCTTGACACCGACCCTGCATCCGCCCGTCTCCAGAGCCCCGAGATCTTGGGCTTTAAAACACGATCCCGATTCTCAGGACGTGCCGAGCAACAATGGCTGGTCCTGAATCCCCGAGAACGGGTCCCATTCCCGCAAAGAATCGAAGTCTGCGTGTAACTCCAGGTCAGGGTCTTCAAAAGAACCCTGAAATAGAAAAATAAAGATATTAATGGTGGAAATAGAGCTGTTTCCGAAGATACAAACAAAGGAGCAAACAGGAGGAAATCTGCAGATGCTGGAAATTCAAGGAACAACACACACAAAATGCTGGTGGAACACAGCAGGCCAGGCAGCATCTATAGGAGAAGCGCTGTCGACATTTTCGGCCCAGACCCTTCGTCAGGACTAACTGAAAGGAAAGATAGTAAGAGATTTGAAAGTAGTGGAGAGAGGGGGAAATGCGAAATGATAGGAGAAGACCTGAGGGGGTGGGATGAAGCTAAGAGCTGGAAAGGTGATTGGCGAAAGTGATACAGAGCTGGAGAAGGGTAAGGATCATGGGACGGGAGGCCTCAGGAGAAAGAAAGGGGGGGGGGGAGCACCAGAGGGAGATGGAGAACAGGCAGAGTGATGGGCAGAGAGAGAGGAAAAAACAAACAACTAAATATGTCAGAGATAGGGTAAGAAGGGGAGAAGGGGCATTAACGGAAGTTAGAGAAGTCAGTTGTTCATGCCATCGGGTTGGAGGCTACCCAGTCGGTATATAAGGTGTTGTTCCCCCAACCTGAGTGCGGATTCATCTTGACAGTAGAGGAGGCCATGGATAGACATATCAGAATGGGAACGGGACGTGGAATTAAAATGTGTGGCCACTGGGAGATCCTGCTTTCTCTGGCGGACCGAGCGTAGGTGTTCAGACAAACAAAAGTGTCGCCGTTTAGCGCCATCTTAACAACGCCTCCAACTCCAGCAAATTTGCTTGCATTTTTCTACATGAAGGCGGCTGTTTTCCAAGCTAATTGAAATAATATTTGCCGTGGAATACCCCAATGTCCATGTGGAAGTGTTAGCGTGTTTGAGCGTGTACATGGATTTGGGGATACAGGCAGATTTGAGTTGCGCACAGATTAGAGTATTTCAATGTATTGGGGATGCGTCGGGTTAGGGGATGCGTACGGATTTCGCTGTGTATGTGGATTTCGGGGAGTCGGCAGTTTCAGGGCTGCACCGTGATATGGAGATTTGTGCTGATTTAGGGTTCTGAAGGATTCTGCTGATTTAGGGGAGCCCACTGAGCCGGAGATGCACCTGGATTTGGAGAGGTGCAGAGATTTGGGAATATCAGCAGATTTGTGGTTGCACACGGATTTTAGCAGTGGTGGATTTGAAGGTGCAGATGTATTTGCAGTGTATTTCACGGTTCTCAGCATGAGGGTGAGTGGCGAATATCGAAATGGTTTCAGTTATAGGTCCGGTAATATTAAATGCAGGTTGGAATATGATCTTCGTAATTCCTATGTTATTAAGGTGAAGGTAGCTATTTTGTGAACTGTTTGAAATGATTCTCCCTTTGGGATAATCTGATGTGCGTGTGTTGGTGTCAGCAGCTTTAGGGTGTGCACGGAATTGGGGGTACATACGGATTTGAGGATGTGCATTTAGAGGGGTATCAACGAATGTGCGGATAAACATGAGCTTCGGGCTGCATCTAGATTTGTTGAACTGTCGGAGTATTTGGGGGTGCACACTAATTCGGTGATGACGGCAGATTTGGCTATCTGTGGATTTGGAGGACCTCACTGATTTGGGGTTGCGCGCTGATTTAGTGGTATGTTGGCGAATATGGGAGTGTACACGATTGTGGGGATTGTGCAAACTTGGAGGTGTCGGTCAATATAAGGGGTCACACAGATTTGGCTGTGTCAGAGGATTTGGAGGAGCACTCTGATTTGGAGATGCACATCGATTTGGGGTGCCGCTGGATTTGGGGCTGCACACAGATATGGGGCGTCTGTTAATTTCGGGGTGCACCTGGACTTGGGGAACTGCGCAGATTTAGAAGTTTGTCAGTGGTGAGCACAATGATTTTAGTGGTGCGTGAGGATTTGCGATAATACAACGCGCTGAGCTATGACTAATCTCAAGATCGTTGCATTTGTGCATACGTTAATAATAATTGTAGCAGTATTAATTGTAACAGTAGGCGATTCAATACAGTTACAGGAGCTGCAATGATAGACTATCCTTCAATAGGCAAACAGGAGGAAATCTGCAGATGCTGGAAATTCGAGCAACACACACAAAATGCTGGTGGAACACAGCAGGCCAGGCAGCATCTATAGGGAGAAGCGCTGTCGACGTTTCGGGCCGAGACCCTTCGTCAGGACAAAGATGCTGCCTGACCTGCTGCGTTCCACCAGAATTTTGCGTGTGTGACTTTACTTCAATATTCTGTATTTGTCAAATTATTCTTTTGAAGCACATATTTAAAGTGGAAGCACATCTAATTGATAAGACACCTCGGAAGGTTCAGGTACTTTTGTTCGGACAAAAATAGTCTAAAAGATTCACTAAATCAATCACTATCTGACACCACCGGGATTACACCTGTCTGACGTAATCGGTTTATAATTAATTAAAAAAGCTTTATTATTAAATCAGTTGAAATCGGTCCCTGTTGAGACACTAAATGGCATTAAAAATCCACGCATGTGCTGCCTTAACACTTCATTCCGAGAGATCGCCTGGAGCACAGGGGAACAAGTCACTGGAGCGAGACAATGTTTGCAGTGTGGGATGTGTCCCACGGTGTGCACAAAATATTGTGTTTATTGCCGTCACCGGAGTTCCTGGTGAGTGAGCAGAGCAATTCATTTTTGGTATTTCTGTGTGTTAACCGGAGTGAACCTGTTTATGATCATTTTACAAGTTTCCAACTTGGTCTTCACAAATATCTGTCGGAGATATCGATCCCATCAGTTCACCATTCTGTGTTTTCATATTAGATAGCAAGCGGAACTAAACCTCAGTCTCTCCGATAACTCACGGGATCGACTCGAACGTTGTTCTTTCATTTAATGACACCTTGTCCACAGTTGTCCCAATGCTGTGGACAGGCAGCGCTCAAGGAAGGGGTGATTGGGAAAACCTTAATGACACCTTAGCCAGTTTCGTCCCGCTGCTGGGTACAGGCAGCCTTCGGGAAAGTGAGACTGGGAGGTTTTAATGGAACCTTGTCCAGAGTTTCCTAAGGCCTACATGGTTACGATTAAATCAGTCTTTCTCTCCCTCTTTCTTTCTCTCCATCTCTGCAGTGAATTTAGTGGCGATTGTGATCCTGTACCGGGGAAAGTGCGGCCTCTCTACCTGCACCACTCGCTACCTGGTGGCCATGGCATCGGCCGATCTACTGACCATTGTCACCGAGGTCATTCTATATCAAATCATTGGGTTTTACTTCCCGTGGAGTTTTCTGAGCATCACCCCTGTGTGCAGTGTTATCGAAGTACTGACATTCACAGCCACACACTGTTCTGTCTGGTTCACCGTCACTTTCACCTTTGATCGGTTTGTCGCCATTTGCTGCCAGGAGCTAAAAAGAAAATATTGCACCGGGAAAACTGCGACTGTGGTTCTCACTACAACCGGCGTACTGTCCTGTCTGAAAAACGCTCCTCGATATTTCACATGGGAACCTTGGATTGTCATCGACAGTGTACCGTGGTTCTGTGATCTTAGGAACAATGTTTTCACTGACCCCGGGTGGGTTGGATATGACTGGATCGATACAGTTTTAACTCCGTTTCTCCCTTTTGCTGAGATCCTGCTGCTGAATGCTCTGACAGTCAGGCACATTTTAGCAGCCAGTCGGGTCCGTAAGGGACTGAAGGGTCAGAGCAATGGGGAAAACCGCAGTGACCCGGAGATGGAGAGCAGGAGGAGGTCTGTGGTTTTACTCTTCACCCTCTCCGGCAGCTTCATCCTCCTGTGGATGACATACGTTGTCAATGTCATATATTACCGGGTCTCAGGAAAAGGATCCGATTTCACTGATTCTGAATGGATCTTTCATCGCGTCGGGATTTTGCTGAGTGATTGTAGCTGCTGTACAAATACACTTATTTATGCGGTGACTCAGTCGAAATTCAGGGAGCAGGTGATCAGCGCGGTGAAATATCCGGTCACCTCGTTGCTTCTGTTTATTAATAAATCCGCGTACTAAGCACAAGCCAGAGTGTCTTCAGTCCAGCTCCAGCTCCCCACATTCACCACCTGATCTCCCAGGTATTATTCCGGGGGTTGATTGTACCATTGACCGGTCGCTCCGGGGACATTAAGATTGTGTTGTGGGAGGGACATGGAACCGACGTGGAGAATCAGTGTCTCATTGGCCCGCCAGGTGTGAGTCAAAGAATTCCTCCGGAATACCGCACAGCCATTGGTCTGTGTATATATCCATTTATTCCCATTCCCGCTGACCAACATCACATTGGGGAGTCTCCCCGGTGGGAATCTAGTCTGGCTAATATAGTATCAATCTGAACTTCCCTTGAATGATTGGCTAACGTGAATCAATAGGGTGGGCTTTAGTAAAACGGCAGTTGACACTTCAAATAAAGGCGCATTCCCACCATCAACTCTCACTGCTTCACTTTTTTTTTCCAAATTAAATCTTAATAGCCCCAAACAACCCTATAGATTGTCCGTAATGAAACACAATACTGTGATTTAAATTAGACATTGCCATAACTTAAGAAAGCTTTGAAATTAAAACTACCATCCCCCAAGGATTGAAATAAAGCCTGCATTTGATTACTGTCAAGCATTCTTGCTACACCATGTAATAATAAGTCTTTAACTGTTTCATAATGACAAACCAGTCAACCCGCTCATTATCCTGAACAACTTTGTTGGTAGAACCGATAAGAAGAAAACATAAAAACCAATACTTTGAATTAGGAATGAGGTATGATGAGCTCCCAACAGTAAATCTGACCTCCTGCCAGCTACAGTGGGACGTGTTGCATTCGCCAAAAAACCCATATTCCAATCATGTTTAGATCCCAGCCACCCAGAACCAAAGACACTCCTCGTGATGCTCTCAACAGCCTTCCAACACATCTTTAACAGGATGATCATTTTCTTGTCCCCTCAAATTAACCCAGGACGTTCACAGAAATTCAGCTGCTGTATGCTGAGGGACGTACCTAATTTCAACCACAAAGCCGAAACGGGGGAAGACCTTACTGTACCTCAACACAATCTTAAAGCCTGTGTTTGCATCACATCCAAATCTGTTGAAGTTGAAGATGAAGCTGACTCAACCATAATCAAGAACAGATCGAACTAAACAAATATAAATGGTCAACAAATATTTTCGTGTTGCACCCGAAGAATACCCACATAAATCTGGAGATATGTAATGCTCCTTTACATTTATCATCATTTTCTGTTATGGTGCTTCATGTCAGCTTATTATCCATCCGCATGCCTGGAAATCTTACCACTGACACTTCCTCAAGAGTTTGATAAATAATATCAAATCAACTGCAGGTCTATTAATCCTCTTTGTAAACATTGTAACATGCTTTAACTATTGAAAGCGTAAAATCTTCATCCACTTGCCCACTGTTTGACCTATTAATTGTAAATACATCTTATTTACAGTAAAATTGAAATTAATAACTCTAATCTATAAAGCTGCATCGTTTGCTTATAGCGATTTACACATCACAGTACCTATCTCAAGGAAAATATAATTAATTATAATATTAAATAATAAAAGTTTACAATTACTGCCTTGTGCAGTCCTATTTTCTCTCTCATAGAAACAGCAATATAACGTGCCCACCGTCACTGGCACTGACCGTGCACATAATGCACTCACAGAAATTATACAATTTCCCCCTCACTCCCAATTTCCATAATGTAATCAGAAGTCTTTCCTTCCATAACCTATCGTAGGGCTTTTCAATATCATAAATACTGTTATTACAACTTTATTTGATCCAAATCCTTGAGCAAACCCAAATCCGTGTGCCTCCCGAAATCTGTGCTCACCCTGAAACCGGCTGACAATCCCACATGCACATTAGATGATCCTTGAGCAAAAATAATTTCAAACATTCCACAAAATAGCAGCCTCCATCTTATTGAAGTCAGTAAGAACAAAGTAGAAAAAATAAATTGCATTTATTAATAAAGTTTCGATTAAAGAAACAATTTTGAGAACTGTAACAGCCCCACATCCACCGACAGGCCTAAATATGTGTGCAACTCTTTTACCTGTGCACCCTCATACCCCCTGAATCTGCACGCATCTCCAAATCCCTGCACGTCTGCACACTTCCATATTCACCTTTCGTTATCGCAAAGAAAAAAAATATCTTTACAAACAGTTCCAAAAATAACTTAAAGAAATAGCCAGAACAAAGTTCATTTTAAAGTGCATTTATAGATTTATTATTAAAATATCTATAAATGAAACAACCTCATCACTCCTCCAAATGCAGACTGCAAATCCGTGTGCAGGCACATATGAGAAGATACACCCCTAAATCTGCACACACTCTCAAATAAGAGTGCATCCCAATTTCCATGTGTACCACAAAACTACATTAGATTATCTCAGATAATTCAGCAGTTCTCAATATGGCCGTCTCGTCATTAAAAACACCCAAAATTCTTGTGCGTTCCCAAATTCGCTGACACACCTAGAAGGTGTGTGTAATGACAAATCCTTGTGCATCGCCATATTCGAAAACAGACCAACAAATCTGCTCACTCCATATTCAGGAACATATCCCTAAATCTGCGCGCATCCCTAAAGCAGTGCACATCCCAATCCCGCTGCCATCCCCGCATGCACATGAGATTATCCCTGACCAGGAATCATTTCAAACAGTTTGGAAAATGGCAGCCTCAACATTAAAAATCCGCATGCAGCCCAAAATTCGTGTGCCAATCTTTGTACACCGAGACACGCAAATCTGTGCAAAATCCCAAATCCGTGTGCATCCCATGTTTGACAACTCACCCATAAATCTGCGCATATCACCACATCCGTGTCCACCCCCACATTCGACAACCCACCCTGCGTATCATCACATGTGCACTCCCAAATACACGCAAATCGTCAAATGAGAGAGCTCCCTAAAAGCCCTGTGCACCCCAAACCCACTGACAACCCCACATGCACAACAGATTATCCCAGAGTAAGAAACATATCAAACAGTTCACAAATTTAACCATAAAAAAGCACGAGCTGAGGTCGTTCAAATCAAATTGATTATTAACGCATCAGTAAATAAAACAAATATGAGATTCGTCACACGTCCGCCGCAAATTCATTTGTACTCCCAAATCCATGTGTAACTCCGTATTGACCTACCCACTGCATCCATTTGTACCCCCAGATCCGTGTGCAACACCTTATTGATAAACCCACCGCAAATTCTTTTCTACGTCCAAATCTGTGTGCAACCCGCCATTAAAGTACCTCCACGCAGAACTATTTGTATCCCCAAATCCCTGTGCAACCCCATATTGACCTACCCACCGAAAATCATTTTGTACCCACAAATCCGTGTGCAACCCTGTATTTACCTATCCAGCACAAATCCATTTGTACCCCCAAATCCGTGTGTATATTGTTAGTTTTTCACTGTCAGTGTGAAGGTCCCCATTGATTTTATTGCATTTCTCTGTCCCACGGTGAATGTCTGCAAGAACATGAATCTAAAGGTAGTACAGTATGAGGTGGCATGTATGCACTTTTTCATATTTGATAGACACACACGGGCACGCGCACAGACATGCACACGGAGACATGGTATCTCTCTCTCTCTCTCTCTCTCTCTCTCTCTCTCTCTCTCTCTCTCTCTCTCTCTCTCTCTCTCTCTCTCTCTCTCTCTCTCTCTCTCTCACACACACACACACACACACACACACCATAAATGCAGACTCTCCCAGAGGCAGACACAGACGGAGGCACACACACATATGTAAACTCTGAATTTGGAATCCGTCTGTACCAACACACACGGACACGGTCAGATAGGCAAGGAATCAGATAAAGACACACACGAACACTTACAGATCTACGTATACATAGACAGACCTAGGCACGGACAATCATTGAGGCGCGCAAACACGGACTGTTACACATTGACAGAGACACACACACATGCACACAGACACCGACACAAACACACAAATCGAGATGCACGCACTGACACGCAGACAGACACACACATATACACATCAGAGAGGAACATGCACTGTGATTAACACACAAAGAGTAACGCACACTGAAACCCACGCGCAAACTGTCACAGAAAACAGAGAGAAAAGGAGACACAGAAACCAAAAAGACCGACAGACAGGATCAGACACGCAGCAAAAACAGATGGAGACATACACAACACATGCACACAGACACCGGCACAAACGCACGAAAACACACAGACACGCGTGCGCACAGAGACACACAGCCACATGAGCTACACACCGCTGACACTCGCTCACAAGCAAATGCTCATAGACTTTCAGACACCAACACAGACGTACATTCACACAGTCTCAGACAACAGCAGCCATATTGAAACATTCAGAGGCAGACACATACACCGTCACACACATATTCACAAACACAATTAGCAGAAGCATATACACCGACACGCACAGTGAAACACAAACATACCCACACCGACACACAGACACCCACCCACACGGGGAAACGCAAATGTACACACACACACAGACACAAAGATGTACACACTCACACGCACAGAGAGGTAGACACCCACACTGACAAAGAAAGACCGACAAAGGCCCGGACACAGCCAACGCAAGAAACACAAACACACACAAATACAGCCACACACAGACAGACACACATACAGACAGATGGAAACACACACACGCACACATACACTGGTAGGCACACATATTACCACACGTATAAACAGCAGACGCGCACACACATGCACCCACAACTAATGATATACGCACACATACATTCAAAGACATAAGTACATAGACATACACAACGGACGTACACACTGACAACTAAACGTTTCTCCCGAATCTCCCCCTCTCCGTTGTGTCCTATGGCACTTACATTGTGTTATTTTCAATACGTAATCACCCCAGCTTAGGCTACTGAGTATGTACGTCATGGAGCAGGATTCGGGATGGGTCCTGGTGAGTTTGCAAGCCACAGAGTAGAGCTCGGGGAAGGGGTGTCCTGATGATATTGCAGAGTGTTGTAATTAATACATACTCAGTCCCCAGCTTAGAATGCTGAGTTTGCAAGCCATGGAATGGGGTTCGGGTGGGTCCTGGTGAGGTTGCAGGGTGTTATGATAAATACATACTCCGTCCCCAGCTTAGAATGCTGAGTTTGCAAGCTCTGGAGTCGGGTTCGGGGTGGGTCCTGGTGAGGTTAACGGTAATAGTGTTCATTCATCACCACAAACAGACACTTTCTTGAGGACTCTCTCGATAGAGTCCTGCAGACGTAAACTACATCAAGTGTTTATAATTGGAAGGACACTAGTAACAGTAGGTGATTCAATACAATTTCGCAAGCTACAATGACAAAATTTGCTCCAATATTTCGCGTCTTACAAATGGTTCTTTTGACGTACATAGTTCCAGTGGAATCACATATAATTGATGCGACAGGTCCGACTGTTCAGACATCTATTTTGGGGCAACTAATTAACGTAAAAGTTAAACCACATCTGAGAAAAGAGAAATTCAATGCCCACGGTTACTGTTGTGGCGTCTGACACAAAGACAAGCAGGGAATGTAGGGAGACCGATCGCGTAGATATAGTCAGGATCCTTTTAATATGGCGTCATGATTGGAGCAGACACTGTGGGCCGAAGGGTCTGTTCCTGTGCTTTACCTTTCGCTGTTCCATGCGGAAGTAACTCAGATAGAAAGCAGCAACGTTTCCTTTCTCAGTGGAAACGTGTTTTTGACCCAGGACAAAGTTTGGTATACCTCTGCTACGCTGGGGGTGGTTAGGAATGAGGGATGAGGTTACATTCAAAGCAATGCGCACAAAATACTGGAGGAACTCAGCAGACCAGGTAGCTTGTAAGGAAGAGCATTGCTGACGTTTCGAGTAGAAACCCTTGATCAAGACTTGAGAAGAGAATTCAGAGAAAGAAGCCTGGGGGTGTGGTGGGTGGGTGGAGAATGCAGAAGGCATACAATGTGGTGGGAGAGAGGTGAAATCGGGAGTGCGGCGGGGGTTAAGTTAAGAGCCGGGAAGTTAATTCGCATTAGGCTCGTGGATAGGCTTTTTTCCATTGAGAGCAGGGGAGATTCAAACAAGAGGGCATAAGTTGAGAGTTAAGGGGCAAAGGTTTAGGGGTAACACGAGGGGCTTCCTTATTCAGAGAATTGTAGCTGTGCGGAACGAGCTTCCAGTAGAAGTGGTAGAGGCAGGTTCGATTTTGTCATTTAAGAAAACATTGGATAGGTATATGGACAGGAAAGGAATGGAGGGTTATGGGCTGAGTGCAGGTAGGTGGGACTAGGTGAGAGTAAGCGTTCGGCACGGACTAGAAGGGCCGAGATGGCCTGTTTCTGTGCTGTAATTGTTATATGGTTATATAGTTATGGCAAAAGAGTTAAATGGTTGGAGAAAGAAAATTACTGATAGGAGAGAGCGGAAGATCACAGCAAAAAGGGAAGGTCGAGGAGAACCAGAGGGAGTTGTTGGCAGGAAAGGAGACAAGGCGAGAGAGGGAAACGGAAATGCGGGAATGGTGAAGGGGGCGGAGGCGCAGTAACGGAAGTTCGAGTAATCAATGTCCATGGCATCAGGTGGAGTGGAGGGGCTTCGGTCGGAGGACACAAGGGGCTGATGGAAAGTGGTTTTAACTGGGAAACATGAAAAGAAGGGTGGATGTGCATAGATCTTGGTAGTTTAAGTAGGACTGCTATGGGGTTGATGATACTGTCCCCTCCTTACTTTCTGAATAGGCCTTCGATGGGGTACCTTATAAAATGCTTTGCTGAAATCCATATGCACATCTACTGCTCTTCCCTAATCAATGTGTTTAGTCACATCCTAAAAAAAATCAATCGGTCTCGTAAGACACGACGTGCCCTTGACAAAGCCATGATGATTATTCCTAATCATACTATACCTCTCCAAATGTTCATAAATCCTGCCTCTCAGGATCTTCTCCATCAACTTACCAACCACCGAAGTAAGACTCACTGGTCTATAATTTCCTAGGATATTTCTACTCCCCTTTTTGAATAAAGGAACAACATACACAACTCTCCAATCCTCCGGAACCTTAACCGTCCCCATTGATGTTTCAAAGATCATCGCCAGAGGCTCAGCAATCTCCTCCCTCACCTCCCACTGTAGACTGGGGTACATGTCATCCGGTCCCGCCGAATTATCCAACTTGATGCTTTCCAAAAGTTCAAACACATCTTCTTTCTTAATATCTACATGTTCAGACTTTTCAGTCTGCTGAAAGTCATCACTACAATCACCAAGATCCTTTTCCATAGTGAATACTGAAGTAAAGTATTCATTAAGTACCTCTGCTATATCTTCCGGGTCCATACACACTTTCCCACTGTCACACTTGATAGGTCCTATTCCTTCACGTCCTATCCACCTGCTCTTCACATACTTGTAGAATATCTTGAGTTTTCCTTAATCCTGCCCGCCAAGGCCTTCTCATGGCCCCTTCTGACTCTTCTAATTTCCTTTTTAAGCTCCTTCCTGTTAGCCTTAGTGGTCGTCTAGATCTCTAACATTACCTAGCTCTCTGAAAGTTCTGTAAGATTTCTTTTCTTCTTGACTAGATTTATTACAGACTTTGTACACAATTTTCCCTTTACCCTACCATAACTTCCATTTCTCATTGGAACTTACCTATGCAGAACTCCACACAAGTATCCCCTGAACATTTGCCACATTCCTTCCGTCCTCTTCCCTGAGAACATCTGTTTCCAATATAAGCTTCCAATTTCCTGCCTGATAGCCTCATAATTCCTCTTACTCAAATTAAACGCTTTTCTAACTAGTCTGTTCCTATCTCTCTCCAAAGCGAATGTAAAGGAGATAGAATTATGATCACTGTCTCCAAAAAGCTCTCCCGCTTCCAGATCCGACACCAGACTGGGTTCATTTCCCAGTACCAAATCAAGGACGGTCGCTCATCTTGTAGGCTTATCTGCATATTGTGTTAAGAAACCTTCCTGAACACTCCTAACAAACTTTAGATCCTCTAAACCCCTTGCTCTAGGGAGATGCTAATGGAAATTTGGGAAATTAAAATTTCCCATCACGACAACTTTACACCTTTACACCTTTCCAGGATCTGTTTCCCTACCTACTCCTCGATATCTCCGTTACTATTGGGCGGCCTATATAAAAAAAAACGCCCAATAAAGTTATTGACCCTTTCCTGTTCCTAACCTCCACCCACAGACTCCCCAGACAATCCATGACGTCCACCTTTTCTGCAGTCGTGACATTATCTCTGATGAACAGTACCACGCCCCCACCTCTTTTGCCTCCCTCCCTATCCTTTCTGAAGCTTCAAAAACCTGGCACTTGTAGTAACCCTTCCTGTTCCTGAGCCTTCCAAATCTCTATAATGGCCACCACATCATGGCTCCAATGTCTGATCCACGCTCTGAGCTCATCTGCTTTGTTCACAATACTCCTTGCATTAAAATAAACACATCTCAAACTGCCCGCCTGAGCGCATCCCTTCTCTATCATCTGCCTATCCTCCCTCACAAACTGTCTCCAAGCTTTCTCTATTCGTGAGCCAACAGCCTCTTCCCCAGTCTCTTCAGTTCAGTTCCCACCCGCAACAATTCTAGTTCAAATTCTCCTGAGTAGCCTTAGCAAACCTCCTCGCTAGGATATTGGTCCCCCTGGGATACAAGTGCAACCTGTCCTTTTCGTACAGGACACACCTGTCCAAAAGAGGTCCCAATGATCCAGAAATCTAAGTACCTTCCTCTTGCTCCAAACCCTCAGCCACGCATTTATCCTCCAAATCAAACTATTGCTATACTCACTGTCGCATGGCACAGGCAGTAATCATGTGTGGTACCACCATGTTAGGCAGATACTACTGAAGTTATATCATGGTGTGATGCATCAGGGAAGGCAGAACATGATTGTAACTCTCCAGCCGGACTGGTAGCTGTCAGGGAGGAGCTGGGTTGTTAAGAAATTCTGCCAGCGTTGTAACATTTGTGCGCAGCTTATCCCTAGTAGGACAGAAAGCTACAACTGACAGATCAACTACAGCCAACCAGACTCTGACAAAATATCCAGATGGACTGCACGGGGCTCCTGCCCAAAAGCAGAGGGGACAGCTCCCGTCAAGTAATTATGGATCACTTCATGGGATGGGTAGAGGCTTTCCCAGAAAGGGACCACACCGCCAGTACGGATTCTAGCTCAGGAAATCATCCCAAGATGGGGAACCGCAGTTCAAGTGGATTCTGATCAGGGAGCACATTTCACCGGGAAAGTAATGAAGGAAATGTGCAGACTGTTGGCTATTGGATAGCTGTTCCAAGTACCCTACCACCCTCAGGGATCAGGAATGGTAGAAAGGATCAACGGAACAATCGGGAATATCTTAGCCGAAGCAATAGCTGCGACGGGAAAGACATGGGTTAATGTATTACCAGGAATGCAGATGTGATCATGAGCAACCCCAACCTGCACGTTCGGTCTCAGCCCTTACGATTTATTGCTGGGGCGAGCAATGCAAGTCCATTATAGGGTTACTACATGTAGAGGGGAGCCTGGGACTGACAAGTATAGAATGACAAGGTATGTGAAAGGCGTTTGTAACCAACTTAAATGGTTCATAGACCGAGGAAACAGCAGTAACACATGACTGATGAGAGAGAGCCGAAGGCAAAGGGATTAGTTCGCCTACAGCCGGCTGAACAATTCATGGTGTTGGCAAGCTTTGATCCCGGGTGGTTAGAACCACAGATGGTACTTTCAGCAAGTGAGACTTGTGTCTGTGTGCAGTCTCGGTGAGGCAGCCAGTGGATAAACAGGACTCCAGTTAAACCATACAACTCACCTTCTTGTTGCTGCTACAGACAGATCGGGGGATCACGTGTACCCAGTAACCGTGTAATTACAGAGAATCTAAGAGATGAACACCTGCCGGCCACACCAGACCTGACCACAGCTGATGAAAACATACCCGCCCGAAACGCGAAGACAGACATCAAGAACATGATAGAAAACAGTGAGTAGTATGCTAAAGTTTGATGGTAACGGTACTCTGGTTGCTGAAAGTAGATGATTAGTTTAATAGCATAGAACAGAAAATATACTGGAAAATACATGGGGATGGAATTAAGTTAAAGCAGAGACAGTGAGTTCCATAACTTTGATGCCATTTCAGACTGAGAAAGATTGCACACGGCATCCGAAGGGGGATGAACGGGGAGTGAATACAAATGAGCAAATTAGGCCAGTGATCGGCTGGACGCGGGTCCCAACAGGGAGAGGTCCTTACAGTCATACAAATATACCACCCAGCTCCTTCCTGTACATCGATGAGAGGGGTCTGTGAGCCTGACACATTCAGCTTGCTGGTGCCCACGGAAAGAGAGTTTTTGCTGACAGAGAATGAAGGGACGCAGAAATGAAACTTGATCCGTCTGCAGTCGGCCAGCAGAGGAAGAGCCAACAAGAATGCGAATGAAGCTACACTTGTAAGATTGTTGTTCAAATTTCTGGAACAATCTCTCTGCTGAGCATTTTGCAGGTAGCGATCAGGAATGGTGGGGTAGATGTCGAGACGCACCAAATAATTGGGGGGGGGGTGGGTGGGGAGGAATTCCGAGGCAGGACAGATTTTCTGCCCTATGTGAGTAGATCCTTGTATTGGAGGGGTTGTGACTGTCACGTGACAGCACTGCCCATTACCTGGTCGGAAGACACGCCACCTGCCAATCAAGGTTTGACCCCTCGCCGCCCATCAATGCACACCTAACCATTGGCCCTTTTAATTAGCCTTGTACTGGACCTCAGGCGATTGGCCTTTGTAAACAGCTTAACCCTGCTGGCACCGAGCCATTGGCTTCCCTGAGAATTACCTGGGCTGGACTCATCAGCCCTGCTGCACTATAAAGTATGCCACGTGTGTTTGACCCGTTTTCTTTTTTGTCACCTCCGAGGGACCACCCTGCTGTTGGTGAGTTGTGCATTGAATAGGTTTGGGAGTGTGGGCATTGCCCCTAAGCAGAAGAGTCGTGCCTGCACTAAGGCAAGCGGTAGTGGGTATCGTATTGACTTTTCCCTGGGTGTGTGTGTGTGTGTGTGTGTGTGTGTGTGTGTGTGTGTGCGTGTGCGTGTGCGTGTGCGTGTGCGTGTGCGTGTGTGTGTGTGCGTGTGCGTGTGCGTGTGCGTGTGCGTGTGCGGTGTGTGTGTGTGTGTGTGTGTGTGTGTGTGTGTGTGTGTGTGTGCGTGCGCGCGTGTACTTCGTTCCCACGCGATTTTCCCACGTTCGTTATTAATTGTGCGCGTGTGTTTTATTGCTGATCCGACTACTGTAAATTGTGCGCGTGTGTGTGTTGCTTCCATTGTCATTTTCCCACGTTTGCCTTCTGGAAATAAAATCCTTTACTACCAAGGTTCCGTGTCCAGAATCCTTGTTCGTGAGACCTATCGAATCTGTTTCCTCACTTACAACAATCCTCCTTTAGTTTGGCCTTTCCTGCCACAAAATTGACTTTTGTCCAGGAGTGCCAAGAAGAGGGTAAGTTAAAGTGACTTTTGGGTTCAGGACATACACAGTTAACAATTGACTTCGACTACCAGTCTTCACATCTGAAAATGCACCGTGAACTTAATTTGGAGTGCAGCTCTGAACAATGGGTTTCTGAAAGTTGTGAATTCCAGTCCAGATAATGCTGACTAAAATTCATTTGGATGTCTGTGGTTTGGATGCGAATCAGGAGATGCGAAGGTTGTATGTCTTTTCAAAGAAAGCATTGCCCATGCGTTAAAAACATGGAGTTATTCAGAGAGAAAGATTAAGGAGCGCCAATGTTCTTGGAGTATAAATAATGGCCGACCTAACCTGGTCCCTCAACACCAGTACATTAATCAAGAAAGCAGACCAGCATCTTCACTTCCTGAGGAGATTGAGCCCAGCGAGGCTTCCCTGACCCCTGTCCTAACTAGTGTTACAGGAGCGTCATTGAGAGAGTTCTCACCACTTGCTACACCGTCTGTTACGAGAATTCCAAGGCATCTGACGGCAGGAACCGAGAAAGGATTGCGAGGACGGCTGAAAGGTAGAAGTTCAGTTTCACAGCGAGACTCAGTGAGTTCAACACTGACGGAATCTGACTTTCATTCGATGCTTTGGTCGGATTGGGCGAAGAATGAGAGTTCGGGATTCGACAAAGAGAACCGAGGAGGGTGGGTGTATTCTCCGCTGCCCCTGAGACTGTGGCCGCTCCTAGTTAGATCGGCGGTTGACCGAAATAACACACACAAAATGTCGGGTGAACTCAACAGTTCATGCGGCATCTATATAGTGTCCCCTCCTGAAACATCGAGTGTTTATTCCTATCCATGCATGCTGCGGGTTCTGATGATTCTGCTAGTATTCTGTGTGTGGAGCCCTGGATTGCTAGCATCTGTAGAATCTATTGTGTTTATAACCAAAATAACAGCCCGTTGACAAGGAGAAGGGAGGAAAAGTGACACATAGGGAGATGGCTAGTACGTTTGACTGTATGGCGTAAGAATAGGGTCAGAATAAAATGTAAACATTATCTATTGCTGAAATTCGGAGGCGAGATATCTGGCTAGGTCAGAGCATAGAGACCGGATAATAACCGGTCGGGACATGAAGTGAAGAAGAAGGAAAGGAGGATGAGGATAAAGGAAAAGTGTTAGAGAGACAGGGGGAAATTAACAGGGAAAGGAATCGAACGGGAGGGGGGGGGAACGATAGATAAACGGATAGAAACGGCAAAATGAACAAACAAGGACAGAGATATTTACTAATCTACATGGCAAGAGGGTGCTGGTCCCCTAATCCAGAGGCCGATGGATCAGAACCATTCTCTACTATTCACCAGCTGAATATTGAATTGCAATTGGCTGTCCCGTCACACATTTTAGCAATATTTCACTAAGAAAGGAATAAAATCATATTTCGATTTAAATTACCTTTCAATTCATAATTTTCTGAGATTTGTCGATAAATAGGCGGCTAAAACAAGGATCCCTGTTCAGCTCAGCGATTGTTCAGCACAGATTTTTGGTCCCTTCATGACGCTGTGCTCTGCTATTGAACAGAAAATGCTGAAAACACTCAACAAGTCAGGAAACAGCTGTGGGGAGAGAAGCAGCAATAGCCTTCCTGGTCTGCGACCCTTAATTAGGAATGAAAACGTTCGGTGTCAGAGATTGTGGGGAGCTGAGGTGGGCTGAAATGTGGAACATTTCTGATAGGGCGAAACCGATGTATCATGTGACAAAGCTGACGGTCATACAGGGTTGTACAACTGGAATTTTGTTCAGCAATTTCCCTGCAACTGATCTATAGTCATCAGTCTATAATTCCCAGAATTTTCCTTTGTTCCCCTCTTAATTAGAGGTACAACATAGTCACTAATCAGTCCTCCGGCACCTCACCTGTGATTAGAGAGCATATAAAGATACTGGTCAAGAGCGCAGCAATCTCGTATCTTGCTTCGTTCAGTAACCTGGGGTAAACATCAGCAGGCGCGGAAGATTTATCAACTCTAACACGCATTAGGAGACCCAACGCATCCTTTCTAAATGCCCTGACACTCAGCACTGATCTGGTCACCATATGTTTTTTCTAGGTAAATACTTAAGCGTTGCATTTATTAAATACCTCACTCATTTTCTCTGCATCCAAGAAAATTGAGTCCCCCCCCCCATTATCCTTGATGGTCTACCCTTTTCATGTATGATTGCACCTTAATCTTAGTTACCAAGGACTTTTCATGGCCCCTCCTGGTTTTCATATTTCCCTTTAGTTTTTTTTTTTGCCTTCATTATGCTCCTCGTGTGCTTCGTTTGATCCTAACTTCTGTAGCATTAAATACATTTCCTTTTTCTTCTTGACTAAATTCATCATTTTTCTGGACATCCGCGGTTCTCCTATCTTTCTAGAACCATAGAACCGTAGAGAATTACAACACAGAAACAAGCTCTTCGGCCCCTCTTGGCTGTGCCGAACCATTTTTCTGCCTAGTCCCACTGACCTGCCTCTGGACCGTATCCCTCCATAACCCTCTCATTCATGTACCTGTCCAAGTTTTTCTTAAATGTTATAAGTGAGCCCGCATTTACCACTTCATCTGGCAGCACATACCACACTCCCACCACTTTCCGTGTGAAGAAGCCCCCCCCCCCAACTAAGGTTCCCCTTAAACTTTCCCCCCTTCACCCTTAACCCGTGTCCTCTGGTTGTTTTCTCCCCCAGCCTCAGTGGAAAAAGCCTGCTTGCATTCACTCCATCTATACCCATCATGATTTTATATAACTCTATCAAATCTCCCCTCATTCTTCTACGCTCCAGGGAATGAAGTCCTAACCTATTCAATCTTTCTCTGTAACGCAAGTCAAGTCAAGTTATTGTCATTTCGATCACAACTGCTGGTGCAGAACATAGTAAAAATGAAACAACGTTTTTTCTGGAACATGATGTTGCATGACACACTACAAAAACTAGACTGAACTACGTAAAAGACAACACAGAAAAAACCTACCCTAGACCACAGACCTACCCAGGACTGCATAAAGTGCACAAAACAGTGCAGGCATTACAATAAATAATAAACAAGACAATAGGGCAGTAAGGTTTCAGTCCAGGCTCTGGGTATTGAGGAGTCTGATAGCTTGGGGAAAGAAACCTGTTACATCGTCTGGTCGTCAGAGCCCGAATGCTTCGGTGCTCTTTCCTAAACGGCAGGAGGGAGAAGAGTTTGTATGAGGGGTGCGCGGGGACCTTCATAATGCTGTTTCCTTTGCAGATGCAGCGTGTAGTGTAAATGTCCGTGATGGCGGGAAGAGAAACCCCAATGATCTTCTCAGCTGACCTCACTTTCCGCTGCAGGGTCTTGCGATCCGAAATGGTGCAATTTCCGAACCAGGCAGTGATGCAGCTGCTCAGGATGCTCTCAGTACAACGCCTGTAGAATGTGATGAGGATAGGGGTTTGGGAGATGGATTTTCCTCAGCCTTCGCCGAAAGTAGAGACGCCGCTGGGCTTTCTTTGCTATGGAACTGGTATTAAGGGACCAGGTGATATTCTCCGCCAGATGAACACCAAGACATTTGGTGCTGTTAACGGTCTCTACCGAGCAGCCGTCGATGTTCAGCGGGGAGTGGTCGCTCCGTTCCCTCCTGAAGTCAACAACCATCTCTTTTGTTTTGTTCACATTCAGAGACAGGTTGTTGGCTCTGCACCAGTCCGTTAGCCGCTGCACCTCCTCTCTGTAAGCTGACTCGTCGTTCTTGCTGATGAGACCCATAACGGTCGTGTCATCAGCGAACTTGGTTCGAGCTGTGTGTTGCAGCACAGTCGTGGGTCAGCAGAGTGAACAGCAGTGGACTGAGCACACAGTCCTGGGGAGCCCCCGTGCACAGTGTGATGGTGTTGGAGATGCTGCCTCCGATCTGGACTGACTGAGGTCTCCCAGCCAGGAAGTCTAGTATCCAGTTGCAGAGGGAGGTGGTCCGGCCCAGTAGGCTCAGCTTTCCAATCAGTTTCTGAGGGATGATTGTGTTGAATGCTGAAGCATTGAGAAACTCAGTTTCTCAAGTTCCGGCAACATCCTTGAAAACCTTTCAATTTATTGAAACCTACACTCTTTCAAACTTATTAATATCCTTCCTGTAATTAGGTGACCATAAGTGCACACAATACTCCATACTCTGCCTCAGCAATACAACCTCAACATAACATTCCATAACATAACTTTTAGGGAATTATGTATCTGCATTCCCAGATCCCTCCGTTCTACTGCACTCCTCAGTGTCCTACCATTTACCTTGTATGTTCTACCTTGGTTTGTCCTTCCAAAGTGCAATACTTCACACTTGTCCACATTAAACTCCATCTGCCATTTTTCAGCCCACTTTTCCGTCTGGTCCAAATCCGCAAGCTTTGAAAGCCTTCCTCACTGTCCACTACACCTCCAATCTTTGTATCATTAGCAAATTTTCTGATTCAATTTACCACATTATCATCCAGATCATTGATATAGATGACAAATAACATTGGACCCAGCATCGATCCCTGTGGTACACCACTAGTCACAGGCCTCCAATCAGAGAAGCATTCCTCCACTACCATTCTCTGGCTTCTGCCATTGAGCCAATGTCTAATCCAATTTACTACCACTCCATGTATACCTAGCGACTGAATCTTCCTAACTAACATCCCATGTGCGACCTTGTCAAAGGCCTTACTGAAGTCCATGTATACAACATCCACTGTCTTCCCTTCATCCATTTTCCTGGTAACCTCCTCGAAAATCTCTAATAGATTTTTTAAACATGACCTACCACGCACAAAGCCATGCTGACTCTCCCTAATAAGTCCCTGTCTATCCACATATTTGTAGGTCCTGTGTCTTAGTACTTCTTCCAATAATTTACCTACTACTGACGTCAAACTTACTGGCCAATAATTTCCCGGATTACTTTTACAGCCTTTTTTAAACAACGGCACAACTTGAGCTATCCTCCAATCCGCCGGCACCTCACCCGGAGATACCGACATTTTAAATATATCTGCCAGGGCCCCTGCAATTTCAACACTAGTCTCCTTCAAGGTTCGAGGGAATACCCTGTCAGGTCCAGGGGATTTATCTACTCTGATCTGCCTCAAGACAGCAAGCACCTCCTCCTCTTCAATCTGTGTAGGTTCCATGACCTCACTACCTGTTTGCCTTATTTCCATTGACTCCATGTCAGTTTCCTTGGTAAATACAGACGCAAAAAAAAAACATTTACGATCTCTCCCGTTTCTTTTGGTTCCATACATAGCCGACCACTCTGTTCTTGAAGAGAACCAATTTTATCCCTTAATATCCTTTTGCTCTTAATATACCTGTAGAAGCTCTTTGGATTATCCTTCACCTTGACTACCAAAGCTACCTCATGTTTATTTTAGCCCTCCTGATTTCTTTCTTAAAGTATTTTTTCGCACTTTTTTAATCCTCAAGCATCTTATTTTCTTCCTGTTGCTTATACATGTTATACATCTCTCTCTTCTTCGTTATCAGAGTTCCAATATCCTTAGAGAACCAAGGTTCCTTATTCTTATTCACTTTGCCTTTAATCCTGACAGGAACATACACATTCTGCACTCTCAAAATTTCTCCTTTGAAAGACACCCACTTACCAATCACATCCTTGCCAGAGAACAACCTGTCCCAATCCACGCTTTTTAGATCCTTTCTCATTTCTTCAAATTTGGTCTTTTTTTCCAGTTTAAAACCTCAACCGGAGGACCAGATCTATCTTTATCCGTGATCAAGATTTCTATTCCCGTCTTTCCTTGTAAAATGAGCATACCTTTCCTGTACTCTGTGCAATTGATTTTAAACACCCTCCACGTGTCTGGTGTGGTCTTGCCAGGAAAAATGTGTTCTCAATGATCACTTCCTTGTTCCTGGCTAATGCTCTCGTAATTGCTCTGCTCCAGTTGAAAACTCACCCACAACATACCCTTCCTTGTCTTCAGCGATCTTGGACGATAAGGAGTCGTGGTCTCTTCCCTGCTGTTCTCCCACTGAAAGGTCAATGGCATGGCCAAGCTCATAACCCAACACAGAGTCCAGTACCGACCTTCTCTCGATGGGTCGTGCACATAACGATTTAAGAAACCTTCCTGGATATACTTAACAAATGCTGCCTGATCTAACCCCTATCAAAATCCCAGATCACAACCATTATTTTAACTCATTTCCTTAATCTGATTACATTTCAGTTTCACAAGGTCCCTGGTGCTAATAGGGGGTCTCTAGTATAATTCTATCAGTGTGATTAGACACTTGCACCCTTTCTATTCCGGACTTCCACACAAATAGACTCAGTGGAGGAACGCCCTCCCATTATATCCGCCCTAAATGAGGCTGTGATTTTGTTCCAGCTTAGAGGCGCAGCTACCTCCCCTTCCCCGTATACCTCCAATTGCATATTTTCTAAAACGCCTCAAACCTGTTACATTAATCACCATTCCCGCCAATCTCTGTAATGGCCACAGCATCGTAGTTCCAGGTACTGATCAATGCTCCTAAGTACCGACAGCCAGGTTTGCAGGAAACGTCTAACGATCTGACCCATCATAACTGTTATTTCGTTTCAGATTTTCCTTACTTTCCCTAACACCTATCTTCTGGTGCGATCCTTCCCTTACTGACCCAAGGCTCCTGCTCCAAGCCCACTTCAAACCAAGTTTAAACTCCGTGTGGCTGGTTCTGAGCCCCTATCTGAGGTAAGGTGGTAGGGTTGGAGAGGGTCCAAAGGAGATTCACACGAATAATGCGGGAATGAAAGGGATGTGAATATGCTGAGTGTTTGAAGGCTCTGGGGCTCCACGTGCTGAAGTTCAGAAGAATGATGGGGAATCCCGCTGAAACTTAGCAAATATTGTAAGGTCTGGATAGAGTGGATATGGGGAGGATGCAGCCTGCAGTGGCTGAGCCTCGGACCAGAGGGCAGAGCCACAGTCTGAGGGAACGTCTATTTAAAACAGAGATGAGGACGAATTTATTTAGCCAGAAGTTAGTGAGTCTGTGGAATTCTTTGCCAGACGCTGTGGTCACCAAGTCATTAAGTATATTTTATGTAGAGACTGTTAGGTTCTTGATTAGGTTACGGGGTAACACTGGAGCATGGTAGTGAGAGCCATAATAAATCAGACATAACGGAATGACGGAGCAGACACAATCCTCAGAATGGCCTAAATCTGTTTCTCTGTGTTATGTCTCATCGTCTGGTGGAGGTGCTGTCGGGGGCCTCCGCTCCAGTTCGTGTGATGGGCTTATGTAAGTAAGCAATAGGAGTTCTCACGTGCAAGGACGGTGCGAATTACGTGGCTAGCCGAAGAACTGATAGATAATTTTAACATGTTAAATGGCCTAAGACTTAATAAAATTGTGGTAGATTCTGAGTCTTTTAAAATCTGCAAATAAAAAGATGGAATAGCAATACAATTAGCAACTTATGAAAATAATTCACTTGCAAGTAATGGCACAAAATATCAGTTGTGGATCTCGAGATGGACTGATATCTTATTGTGAGAAATCCAGGTGTTTCGGGTTAAACAGTGCAATTCCATGCTGGATTCGTTTTCCGTGTTCAATCTGATCAAATGTTACAGATACTTCAATGAAATAGACGCCTTACGTGTGTCTCAGATGACCCGTGTGTGTTTCATGATGTTCTTCCAGTTACATAACTACTCTAACCCATTCTTTTAATAGGTTTCAATAGGTATATTTAGATACCATATAGATCCTGACATTTTTTTCTTCGCAAACATGCACGAAAACAGAGAGGAGCTCCAAAGAATGAATGACAGGGAAATGCTATTGCCCCAAAGCCACCCCCTATCAACCCCCTCCCGCGCACAAGCAGCAGCATGGCAACGACACCCCTCCCCCTCCAGCAAAAAAGCATCGGCGCCCTCCAACGAGCACTCTGTCGTGCAGCAAAGCATCAACAGAGACAGTATCCCAAAGACTACTCGTTCACCCGTAAGTTCGACATACCACAGGTAATCTCTGTCCTTAATAAGGGAAAAAGAGGTGGCCCGTCTCACAGCGAAAGGGGAGACATAACAAACAGCTCGCTGATTTCTGATGTAAAAGTCTGTTGCCTCTCTTTATCCGACCTCTGCGCCCAGAGAACTGGCCCTTTCCTCTTCCGATCCGCGTCCTTGAGATATCAAAACAGCGTCTCGTCGTGTGGCCCTGAGAGCGGGTCCCCTTGCGGCAGAGAACTGGCCCTTTCCTCTTCCGAACCGCGTCCTTGAGATATCAAAAAGCGTCTCGTCGTGTGGCCCTGAGAGCGGGTCCCCTACCGGCAGAGAATTGGCCCTTTCCTCTTCCGAACCGCGTCCTTGAGATATCAAAACAGCGTCTCGTCGTGTGGCCCTGAGAGCGGGTCCCCTTCCGGCAGAGAACTGGCCCTTTCCTCTTCCGAACCGCGTCTTTGAGATATCAAAAAGCGTCTCGTCGTGTGGCCCTGAGAGCGGGTCCCCTTCCGGCAGAGAACTGGCCCTTTCCTCTTCCGAACCGCGTCCTTGAGATATCAAAAAGCGTCTCGTCGTGTGGCCCTGAGAGCTGGTCCCCTTCCGGCAGAGAACTGAAGTCAGAGTATAACTCCAGATCGGGGTCTTCAAAAGAAACTTGAAAAGGAAAATAAAAACAGATATTGAAGATAGAAATAATTCTGTTTCCGAGATGCAAGAAAGGCAGTCATCGTTTACCGCCATCCTGATTCCGCTCCGCCCCTCTCGTTTATCTTGGCCACTATTGTGGCACCAAACCAGACTGAGAGCAAGAAGGGGTGTGAACATTTTCCTTGCAATGGAAGGTTTGTCTAAGTGCAGGGTGCCTATTGTTCGAGACGCTAATTATTTGGTGTGATATTGCACCTTGTGAAAACATTGTGTTGGAGAATTGCTGCATTTGTAGATCACGAACTTTGCGTTACAGTGAAGGAATGCACAGCATTCTCATTTGACAGGGACGACTGATTAGAATTAAGCGTGATTGTTATTTTTCCATTTCTCCGAGGAGCGATTTTCTCTGCACGTTGACACATCTCATAGAAATGGATTACGTGATGTGTTTGTTCAGTGGACTGCCACTGATGTGACTGATTTAATGACTGAGTGTGCTTTCCTCTCTTATATAAGAGCTTCCAAAACAACCAACAGCAGATCTCGGCATTTAGACCATTTTGAACTGATCGCTGTTTCACACTGAAAATGGAATATGCAGCAATTTACTACATAGCGAGAACTTATTATCCTGTGCTGGCAGCGATTGGTATCCCTGGTATGTAAGTTGGCTGTTATGTATGTGTTTTTTTTTCTTATTACTGTACCTGATGCACGGCATAGTAGCCACCGTAAAATCTGTTAAAGATGGTTCCTCTTCTGAAGTGTGTTAAATTTGTTCAGGTTTTAGCATATGCTCTCCCTAATTGTCTCTAACATTGCTAATTTTGTATGACTGATTCTTTTCCTGATTTTAACAATTAAATTAAAGTTCCCATTGATACTCTTCCAGTATTTTAACTTATTCGATCTTATAAAGTTAACAAACATGATTGTTCCAAGTCTGATTGAGTATCAGATTTATTAAACCTTTCTTGAAATGAAATGATCTTCCCGGTCACTGGAATTCTATTCGGGAGTTTCCTGATATATCGCCGACATCCTTCTTTCCGTCGAGATTATTGTGTCAATCAGCCGCACTCTAACAAGTATATGAAGGACTACATAATTCCCGCAGTAAACTGCTGGAAAGTTGCGACACAACTGACACTTGGGTCCGATGTTTTCAGTCAATCGAAGAGCAGTTACAGAGCACACAAACACGCTATTTCCACTCTCGGATAGGAACCCTGTCTGAACCGGCATTCGGTCAAAGAACGAATACCATTTCTTCCAGAGCAACGCATTTTCAGCATGCATATCAAGCTAAACTGATCAGAGGTTTTGAAACTAATTTCTTTTTGTTTCTTTACAGTGAATTTAATGGCGATTGTGATCCTGTCTCGGGGAAAATGCGGACTCTCCAATTGTATCTCTCGTTATCTGGTGGGAATGGCGGTGACTGATTTAAAATGCACTATCTTTGGGGTTGTACTCGATCAGATCAATAATATTTATATGTATGCCTCTTCGTTGCTCATTACCCCGATTTGCGCCGTGACAGTTGTCCTGAGGCTCGCAACCATGGACTGTTCTGTCTGGCTCACGGTGGCTTTCACGTTCGATCGCTGTATTGCGATCTGCAGTCAAAAGCTGCGGGAGCGATACTGTACCGAGAGGACAGCGACAGTGATGATAGTAATTGTGGGTATAGGGAGTTATGCGAGGCGTGTTCCAATATACTTTATGGTAGAACCTTACCTTTTCATTGACAGCGTACCCTGGCGATGCATTGCCAAAGCGGATTACCTTACTTTACCAGTATGGAGATCATACCGGTTGGTTAACTCTATCATTACACCATTATTGCCAATTGCTTTGATCCTGTTGTTTAATGCTTTAACAATCAGCCATATTATAGCTGCAAACAGAGTCCGGCGGGGTCTCAGGAGCAACAGAGAGAAGAAGAAGGATGCAGAAGCGGAAAACCGGAGAAAGTCAATGATTTTGTTGTTCGCTCTATCAGCCAATTTCATATTAATGTGGATCCCCTTTGTTGTACATGCTATTAACTGGCAAGCTCAAAACTACTTTTACACAGACAAATATCTGAGTACCCCGACATACATCCTGCAACAGTTTGGGTTCATGTTGCAATTTCTCTGTACCTGCACCAACACGTGTATCTACACTCTGTCACAGAGGAAATTCAGGGAGCAGCTGAAGAGTGGGGTCAAACACCTGGTTACATTCAATGGTCGGCTCTGTAAATAAAACTCAAAGCGAATTCCACGTTTTGATGGGAGCTCAAATAAAATTCCATAAGTTCAAATTTCTCGTAAATCTGCCATATATTCATGTAGACAGCTGTTAGAACGTTAGTAGCTTGCCGTTCCCGTTGAAGTCAGAGAAATTGTTCTAATTTAGTGGGGCAAATGCACCAACGAATTATGAACCGCTGAAGTGATACTTACATTAGTAGAAATTGTATTTAAAACATAGCATAAATGCTAGAATCAGCGCCTATGAATCATGTGACACCAGTATGATTTGTTTTACATCCATGGAATTCTGTTCCATTTCACTGGATTACCGAGCCCTGGAACATGACCGTGCTTCCCTTTGGCAACTGAAGGAGTTTACCTGGAACATGCAAATGATAGATAGATAGATAGATAGATAGATAGATAGATAGATAGATAATTAGATAGATAGATATTTTATTCATCCCCATGGGGAAATTCAACTTTTTTCCAATGTCCCATACACTTGTTGTAGCAAAACTAATTAAATACAATACTTAACTCAGTAAAAAATATGATATGCATCTAAATCACTATCTCAAAAAGCATTAATAATAGCTTTTAAAAAGTTCTTAAGTCCTGGCGGTAGAATTGTAAAGCCTAATGGCATTGGGGAGTATTGACCTCTTCATCCTGTCTGAGGAGCATTGTATCGATAGTAACCTGTCGCTGAAACTGCTTCTCTGTCTCTGGATGGTGCTATGTAGAGGATGTTCAGAGTTATCCATAATTGACCGTAGCCTACTCAGCGCCCTTCGCTCAGCTACCAATGTTAAACTCTCCAGTACTTTGCCCACGACAGAGCCCGCCTTCCTTACCAGCTTATTAAGACGTGAGGCGTCCCTCTTCTTAATGCTTCCTCCCCAACACGCCACCACAAAGAAGAGGGCGCTCTCCACAACTGACCTATAGAACATCTTCAGCATCTCACTACAGACATTGAATGACGCCAACCTTCTTAGGAAGTACAGTCGACTCTGTGCCTTCCTGCACAAGGCATCTGTGTTGGCAGTCCAGTCTAGCTTCTCGTCTAACTGTACTCCCAGATACTTGTAGGTCTTAACCTGCTCCACACATTCTCCATTAATGATCACTGGCTCCATATGAGGCCTAGATCTCCTAAAGTCCACCACCATCTCCTTGGTCTTGGTGATATTGAGACGCAGGTAGTTTGAGTTGCACCATATCACAAAGTCCTGTATCAGTTTCCTATACTCCTCCTCCTGTCCATTCCTGACACACCCCACTATGGCCGTGTCATCAGCGAACTTCTGCACATGGCAGGACTCCGAGTTATATTGGAAGTCTGATGTGTACAGGGTGAACAGGACCGGAGAGAGTACGGTTCCCTGCGGCGCTCCTGTGCTGCTGACCACCGTGTCAGACCTACAGTCTCCCAACCGCACATACTGAGGTCTATCTGTCAAGTAGTCCACTATCCAATCCACCATGTGAGAGTCTACTCCCATCTCCGTTAGTTTGTGCCTTAAGATCTTGGGCTGGATGGTGTTAAAGGCACTAGAGAAGTCAAGGAATATAATCCTCACAGCACAACTGACCCCCTCTAGGTGAGAGAGTGATTTGTGCAGCAAATACGTGATAGCATCCTCCACTTCCACCTTCTCCTTATACGCAAACTGAAGAGGATCCCGGGCGTGCCTGGTTTGTGGCCTCAGATTCTGTATTATCAGCCGCTCCATGGTCCTCATAACGTGCGACGTCAAGGCAACAGGTCTGAAGTCATTCAACTCCTTTGGTTGTGGTTTCTTCGGTACCGGGACAATACAGGATGTTTTCCACTGTCTGGGTACTCTTCTCTGCTCCAGGCTCATGTTGAAGATGCGCTGTAGTGGTTCTCCTAGCTCAGTCGCACAGGCCCTCAGTAATCGTGGGGAAACGCCATCCGGTCCAGCCGCCTTGCTGGTACAGATCTTCCTCAGTTGACCTTCCACCTGTGCAGCCGTAATCCTGGGCGTGGGCAAGGTCTCCTGTGAGTGGCTATTTTCCTGTGAGGGAAGTAAGCCTGGTGTGGATTTCTGCGGTGAGGATGAGATTGAGCTGTCGAACCTGTTGAAGAAGTTGTTCAGCTGGTTCGCTTTCTCCACATCTCCACTTATGTTCGCCCCCCGCTTTGCACTGCATCCGGTGATGATCTTCATCCCATCCCACACCTCCTTCATGCTTTTTTTCTGCAGCTTTTGTTCTAGCTTCCTCCTATACTGCTCCTTTGCCCCCCTTATCTGTACTCTGAGTTCCAAGCACGACTGCAATTTCTTATTGTACTAGTACAAGGAATGCCAAATATCACTCCTCCATCTGAGAAGGGGGAGAGGAAGAACCTATGGACCAAGAGGCCAGCTCGCCCGCCGTCTGCAGTTGGAAGAATGCTGGGGTCCATTATTAAGAATGAATTTACAGGGTACTTGGAGGCACATGACACAACAGTCTGAAAGCAATATGATTCCCTTTGGAAAATAAATCTTGCCTGATCAGTCCGTTGGATTTCTGAGGAGATAACAGGCAGAGCTGGATGTTGTTTACTTAGATTTTCAGAAGGCATATGACAAGATGCCACCTGGAGTTGCTAAGGAGTATTACAGGAAGGATATTAGCATGAATAGATGTTTAACTGACTGACAGGAGGCAAGGAATTGGAATGAAGATGGCTTTTTCTAGGTCGATGATGGTGACTAGCGGTGTTCTGTAATAGTAGGTGTTGGGACATTTCTTTTCACGATACAAGTCAATGGTCTGGATGACGGAATTGGTGGCTTCGTGTCCACATTGGAGGGTGATACAAAGATATATGGACGGCGAGGTAGTGCAGAGGAGGAAGGCAGTCTACAGAAGGACTGCAGAATCTCGAGTGCTTAGGGAATAGATCAAAAAGTGGCTGATGGAATGCAGAGTATGGAACTGTATCATTGTATACTTTACGGCGTAGGCTATTTTCGAAGCGAAGGGAACATTCCGAAATCAGAAGTGCAAAGGATCTTTGGAGTCCCGGCACTGGATTGGCAAAATTGACAAATTTCACGATACATGCCGCTGATAATAAACCTAATTCTGAAGTTTAACTTGTTGGTTGAGTTGGCGGTAAGGAAGGCAAATGCAACATAGCATTAATTTCCAGACGTTAGGTCAACAGCAAGGACGCAATGCTGAAGATTTGTAACGCGTTGGTCAGACAACACTTGCAATACTTTGAGCAGGGTGTGGGCCCCTTATGTAAATAAGGATGTGCTACCATTGGAGAGGGTCCAGGTCAGTTTCACAAGAATGATTTCTGGAACGAAAGGGCCAGCGTGTGATCACCTGGATGAATCTGTGTCTGTACTCGCTGGTGCTTAGAATAACGAGCGGGAATCTCGTTGAAACCTGTCGAAGACCTTGATAGAGTGGGCGTTGGCAGAATCTTTCCGATAGTGGGGGAATATCGGAGCAAAGAGCAGAACCACGGAACAGAAAGGCATCCATTAGAACAGAAATGAGGAGGCATTTCTTTAGTCAGAGGATTGTGAGTCTCTGGACGTAACTTCCACAGACAATTGTAGAGACCAAATCATTTATCACGGAAGTTGATACGCTGATGAGTAAGGGCATCAAATATTACAGGGAGAAGGCAGCTGAATGGTGCTGAGAGGGACAAAGAATCGACCATAATGTAATACCCGATCAGTATCCCTGGATCGAATGGCCTATTACACCGCTATGCCTTATGGTCTTATGGACCATTGACGGCAGAATCCTGGGTCCAGACGGATGTAAAATGAAAATCATCCTGTGAGACAGAGATGCTGAATGAGATTCTGAATCAAGGCCGACAGACAGACAGACATACTTTATTGATCCTGAGGAAAACTGGGTTTCGTTACAGCCGCACTAACCAAGAATAGTGAAGAAATATAGCAATATAAAACCATAAATAATTAAATAATAATAGTTTAATAATGCCAAGTGGAAATAAGTCCAGGACCAGCCTATTGGCTCAGGGTGTCTGACACTCCGAGGAAGGAGTTGTGAAGTGTAATGGCCACAGGCAGGAATGACTTCCTATGACACCCAGTGTTACATCTCGGTGGAATGAGTCTCTGGCTGAATGTACTCCTGTGCCTAACCAGTACCTTATGGAGTGGATGTGAGTCATTCTCCAAGATGGCACAACAGTGGCCTATGCAGAAATACCGAGTCTATATCAGAATGCAATGGCGTGGAACGGGCTGTGCGTATAGAGCCCGCAAGGTAAAAATACGCTGTGAACTCATGGTGAATAGACCGACGTCACTCGAAACAAACACAGTCCCTGGACGTATTTACATGTGTCCTCGTTGTGTACGGGAATCAGAGCGGGACGGTGCAATCATGCGTTTATGGATATAACAGGGAACATGGTATATATGGAACGTCATCCCTTATTCTGTTTTGAGGAATGGCGATGCATTCTCTCGTACTCTCAACATCAACTTGGATTGATATTCTTTAAAAATTTCTCGTAACTAAAAGCCAATTTTGCAGAAATAAAAATACAACGTCTTACATCTTCTAATATCAAAAATAAAAGAGAACTTATAAATTACGATGGGTCGCAATCAGTTCTATAGGCATGACAGTGAATGCTATAACATCAAAATTAAAGAGAGGGGAAAAGATGCTGACAGTTTTTTTTGGTCTGGTAACGGGCATCAAGTAGCAGCCAATGAGAATCCGTTGTTCTATGTTACAGAATGTGTACCATATATCCTGCACTGCTTCTGGTCGGAGGAGTTCTAACTCCGTTGCATTTTCTGTTCCGCCCTGTAGCTGTTGCGACACACACAGTCAGCCGGCAGCCGGCACCATAACAAGTGACCAGCTATGAACGGAGTTTCCTGCAACCCATCTCAGAATAAACCAAAGGTGAGTCTATTCAAAGGTATGCACTTACATTCGAAATAAATCCTCACTGCCCGCCACTGCGGATCCCAATATGAAGCTGTGGATGCTGAAAAATTCATCAGACAGCAGTCTGGATGGTAGAAAGATTTGATGCCGTCGGTAGATGGTTGCATCGTATCTCTCTGGAGATAGGCATAGCTTGGGAACCCTTGTCGCGAGCATATTAATTGTCTACCCATCTTGTTGGAGCATGCGTTTTTACCCTGCGGACTCTATACGCACAGCCCGTTCCACGCCATTGCATTCTGATATAGGGTCGGTACTTCTGCACAGGCCGCTGTTGTGCCTTGATTCAGAACCTCATTCAGCATCTCTGTCTCACAGGATGATTTTCATTGTACATCTGTCTGGACCCAGGGTTCTGCCGTCAAAGGTCCATAAGCCCATCCGACATAGCGGTGCAATAGGCCATTCATCCATCGAGACTGATTGGGTATTACGTCCTTTATGTCCTGTGGAATCGGAAAATGAAAACAACAACTGCTGAAATCGTTCAGCAAATATATTCTAGTGATTTTGATATGGGAGGGAAATAATTGCTGAAATAACTGAATGTTGTTCTGCCCAAGAGGCAGTTCTGAGGGATCCGTTTAGCTGGGATCATCGACTGCGGAAAACTGCAACGATTTCCATTTCTAGGGGAGATGGTGCCTTCCTTTCGCTTCCCGTTGATTTCAATTTTGTCAATTCTAGTTGACAACGCGCTCCGATCTAGCAACATGTTGGTGGGGTGGATCTGGAGTACATGGGTGTTCTTAATAAGCAACAGTGTCTTGCGATGGTAAAATAAGATGTAAAGACGAACAATTGCAAACTTTGTTGGATGGGGAGTGACCACTACTTCTGAGAGCGTAGCCATCATACTGGAATTCCTTGAAGCCGCGAAGTATATTTGGATTCTTAATTTGGATGTTCCGAATGTTGTTATTTAATCAGAAGAGATGAAGCAATAAAACTGACTGAAGATTGCAGAACCCTGCACAGATTTTACGAAACGGTGATGGTGATAACATTAGATCAGATAAGGATAAGTGGAATATTACAGAAAAATAATTAAGATAATTTTCGTTTTTCGTTCTTTTTTTTCCAGTGCAAGAAGGAAAGAATAATTCCCTTCGCTTGTATTGGAAAGATCATGTCAACAGGAAGAAGCAAACCGAGTGACAATCGGAAAGCACCGGCAACGCAGTGGTTATCAATTATACGATAGAAATTAATAATGCAGCAACTGAAGGAACAATCTGTAGCAGAAACTCTTCACGGGAGAAGCGTTATCATTGGCAGGGTTCCACCCAGTTTTACATAAAATAAAACGGATGGTATTCAAACGGAAATATTGCACTTCAAGCTCCAAATATTTATAAATGCTCATTACAAGAAGTCAACACAACACAAAACAAAACAAACTAGATACAGAATAGGAAAATAAAATAAAACCGAATAATGATAGGAGATCGAAACTGAGTCTAAAGGGATCTAACTACTAAAGATTAATGTTGAGCAGTTAATAAGTTAAACGGCAAAAAGGAAGCAAGTGGTTTATACTGACGTGGTAACTATAAGCAGGAATCAACACGTCTGCTGGAGGAGATTCGCACTCCACGATGCGAGGACGCGAACATGACAGGAACAACAAATACGGGCTTTCCATGAGTGTTTACAGATCAGGTTATTGAGCCAGAGTGTTACTGTACGTGATGTTGCAGACGGTAATTTGTGAGGCCACCAAGAAGGTAAACAAGTAAACAAGTCATCTGGTCGTTTTTTCGTGGGAATGTTGTCTTGCTGATGGTGTAGAGATGAGGATAGCAGATGGATTTCGCATTATTTCCTGATTATTCGGTGATCCAAGAATGGTTTCAGAGGAAAAAGGGGTATTTGCATAAACTCGGCTGTAAAATCATAGTCGTCAAAACACACTGGCGAGATTAAACTCCGTTCGGGGAGAATGATTCTGAGCAGTAAGTAGAGACAAAGCATCCTCGACTCGCGAAGAAGTCTGAGTTGATGAAGGGTCAAGGTTTTGGAAATGATATTTGAATAACTTGGCTGAAGTTTGTCTGAAAATGGTGAAGTGAAGTTCGGTGAAGGGTAAAAGGCGAATGTACTCTTTAGAGAACTCTGGACACATTACAACAAAGTTGCTGAGCAAAGACATATTACAAATTAAAGCCGAACCAATGAAATGCGCTGTGATAACACAGAAGAAATTTCCGGATTAATCGTTATTCATTTTCGCTTTCTTTCTGGATTGTACAGAATGTGCGACGGGTTTGCACAGACATCTTGATGACGTAAAGAGGCTGGGATGGGCTCTTTGAAATCTGGTCCACATTGAAGAGATTTCATCGGGATCAACGAGATAGAATCTTGAATGGGGTTTGTGATCTTGATCTTCAGCCATGTTCTCACCATCGCCTTTGCTTGTCAGTCTCTGATCCTTAAAAATGCCGGAGTTATACGACAAAACAGCAGGTAATCGCCCCATCTCGCATTGCAGACCAAGTTGCATACCTGAAACAAAGAAGGCGTTTTCCCCTCAACACCTCTCCCCCCATTATCTTCCTTCTCCGAGAGGATAACATCGATCATTCCTCAAAGTCACACTGACTGCTCTGTGCAGACACGCTTTTCCGATAGGCTGGTAGATCCGAAACTCCGTGGGGAAACGCTAGTGGATTTCTTCCAATTGAAGAATTGAATATTCCCAAGATCACGACTACTGGGAACTCCAGGGCTGGGCAGTCCGAAGGCCATACTCTATAGAAAGTGCTAAAAGCGTCTCTGGACCAACGGGGGTAGCACCGAGCAGGGTGTCAGCAAAGAACAGGATTGATCTTGCACTAAAACAGAAACCAATGAAATACTTCTCATGCCAGGCAGCGCCTGTAGAGAATAAAACAGAGCTAATGTTTCAAATCAATGACATCATTCCATGATCTCCGGGCGGACAGTTGTACGAAAGGGACGTCGCTCAGAGCTGGACAGATTTTCCTCAGTCTGCCATCTCAACTGCTCAGACCTCCCATATTCCCCTGAATCACAGAACGTGGCTATCAGCACCAGGGTCTGGGGTATTGCCATTCCGCAGCCGCACGGGAGAAGGAGGTGCCGAGTCGTTTTCCTGAGTGAATACCCTTCCTGTGTAGGGAAGTCCCTGTGAGCTCTCAGGGTCAGGGCTCCAGGATTTTCATCAGGTGGCAAGGAGGTGATGACGATGCCGGACTCTGCAGGGTGGTCTACACTGGAAGGTCGGAATGGTTTCACCCTCCGCTTCCTTCCTTACCCATCCGACGGGTTTCTGAGTTGCTTCAGACGGTCACCAGGCAAGCATATTGATACAGATCTAGGCCAAAGCCGGCGAACACGGAGGAGTTTATTACGCAGTTGCTCGATGTCTGCAGGTGGGAAAGGCTGAGGATATGAAAAGATTGGGTGGGCATATTAATGGGAGGACATGATTATAACGGGATGGATGCGGAGAAGGTTCAGTGGGATACTGCCTGAGAGGGTCTGTTTCTTTCATACGGTGATGTGGGCGTGGCTATCTTTGTTTTCCTTACAGTAGTTGGGGCAGGGGTGTGGTGGGCGTATTTTATTTACCCAAGTTGTGAGGGTGATGGATACGTTTCCATATAGAAGAAGCATTTCAAACTGAGTGCGTATGCTTTAATTCGGGGAAGAGAAAAGATGCAATGACGGAAACGAAAGAGCTGATTATTGACTAAGGGAGGAGCACTTTTCCTTACTGGGGGAACAGAAGCGAAGAGAGTCAGTAACTCTGCAACGTGTTCTCAGCATTCATATATCTAACTACATATCTATCTAGCTTTCTATCTCATTTTATCGATCTATTTATCACATTATTTATTTATTTATTTGCACATTTGTTGTTTATTAGTCTTTGTGTGCAGTTTTTCAAACGTATTGGTTTATTCCTCTGTTCTACTGTGAATGGAAGCAAGTAAATAAATCTCAGAAGAGTAAATGGCGGCATATACTTACTTTGATAATGATATACTAGTCCCCACTATTTTTTTGTTTGTTTATACTTTGGCTTTTCTCAGAGTCTTGCACGCTGGGAGCACACAACATGGCGTCCTCACACGTTTTTCATTGGTTATGAGTCTAGTCCACAACAATTTTGTTACCTGGTGACTGCCCTCTGTAACGGCCCAGTGAGATTGTCGGATGGAACCCAAAGGAGGACGAGAGTGAAAGAAGTCCGGACGCCTTCCCTCCTACTCCGCAGACTTTGTCACCTCCGTCAATGTCTGGGCGCCCGGTGAGCGTCCTGGAGCTTCGTCATTGAGAGCCCAGTGGGAGCTCCCTCAGCACAAGTAGAGCAGCGGCTCAATAAGGCTCCGCCTTCCCCTGGTCAGCTGGGAAACGGAAAACACCATTACCCCTGTTGCAGAGTCCCACATGAGGATCTTGGGGATTGTGGTCCGGATGTGAAGGAACCCTGCCCTGATCTAATGTAATGTTTCTCCGCCCAAGTACCCGCATGTAGCTCAGTGTGAAACGTCACTGAACAAAACATGAACTCTGTTTCTCCCTTCACAAATGCTGGCGTATCTGCTGAGTATATGCAGCATTTTCTTCTTTTAGTTCAGGATCACCTCTGTTTCTCTAACTCCGGATCGCTGCTGGCCCTGCTGCACGTGGAGAACATGGTAATCGTGGTCAAGGTAATGGACTGGAAATCCATTGGGTGTCTTCGTGCAGGTTCGAATCTTGGCCACTGCAGTTCATGGTGGAGCGGACTCGAAAGGCTGAATCGCCCACTCCAACTTTTGTTTCCTATCTCTCAAAGTCACCCTCTGTGATTTGCTACTCATGTGATGAGGTTATATAATACCACAGGACAATATAGGACAAAGTCAACGTGGTTTCCTTCAAGAAAAATCTTGCCTGGCATGCCTTTTGGAATTCTTTGAGGAGATTGCACCTAGGATAGAGAAAGGGGATGCAGTGGATGTTGTATATTTATACTTACAGAAAACCTTTGAAAATATGCTTATCAAGTTAAGAGCCCATAGTATTAAAGGGAAGTAACTGACATGGTTGGAGCATTGGCTGTCACGGACCAGTCTGTGATGTCCGCATTCCAGTTCACAGCGTGGTCCATGGATTCCCTACTGCGGTTATTCCATTTTTCCCTTGTTCTGTTGGGCGATTTGATTGAGGCGCCTGATTCCGTTTTGGGCTGGCTACATTAATAACTTCTAGGTTCAGCTTCTTTCGCTGGATCGCCCCCATTCAAATCCCCCGGCAGTCACCTCGGCAGGTCACTTCGTCAGTATCCCATCATGAACCCATCAGTATCACTCTCTCCAGGGGCAGTTCGTGGCCCTGCCTCCTAGAAGAGTCCTGGCCCTACGTCCTAGGTGGAGTCCCGGCTCCGTACCCAAGAACCTAGCGAAGCCCGGTCCATGAGCCAAGCCTAGACGAGTCCAAGAGCCGAGCCAAACCCAGTCCACGAGCCAAACCTAGTCCGAGGGCCGAGACGAGCCAAGTCCAAGAGCCAAGCCAAGCCGAGTCCTGGAGAACCTCGTCCTGTCCATGAGTCAAGAGCCGAGTCCTGTCCAAGAATCCAGTCCAAGACACGTCCGAGTCCTAGCCAAGATCCTAGTTCCGAGTCCTAGCCTGGACCTCGGTTCCGAGTCTTAGTCAAGACCCAGGTTCCGAGTCCTCGTCCAGTTTCCTAGTCCAAGTTCCTCTCCTGGATTACCCCCTGATCTATCCTTGCTTCCCGACTTCCCCTGCATTCTTGATAATCTTTGTCCAGTTCCTAGTACTTCAGTGTCTGCGTCTTGCATTTGGGTCCGCTGCCAGCACCTCCCTGCAACATTGTATGATTGGTAGGAGGCAGCGAGTAGGAATAAAAGTATCCTTTTGGTTGGCTGCCAGTGACTAGTGGTGTCTCGCAGAGGTCTGTGTTGGGGCCACTTCATTTTATGCTCTATATCAATGATTTAGATGATGGAATAGATGGCTTTGCTGCCAAGTTAGCACATGATACGATAATAGGTGGAGGGTCAGGTAGTGTTAGTAAAACAGACAGACAGCAGAAGGACTTAGACAGATTAAGAGTATGGGCAAGAGAGTGGTAAACAAAATACAATGTTGGAAAATGCATGGTCATACACATATTTTTAGAAATAAGTGTAGAATATTTCATAAAGGGGGACAAAATCAAAAATTTGAGATGCAAAGAGATTTGAGAGTCCTTGAGCAGAACATCCTAAAGTTAACGTGTAGGTTGAGTTGGTGGTGTGTACCACAAATGCAAAGTTAGCATTCATTGCAAGAGGTCCAGAATACAAGAGCAGGGATGTGATCTCAAGCTGTATAAGGCGCTGCTGAGCTTCACCTTGAGTATTGTAAACAGTTTTGGGCTGCACGTCCAAGAAAAGATGTGCTGCCATTGGAGATGGTGAAAATGTTATCATTCGAAGAACGGTTGATAGCTCTGAGTCTGTACTCGCTGGAATTTAGAAGGGTAAATGGGGGGGCGGGGGTTTCACTGAAACCTCTCGAATGTCGAAAGGATATTCCCCATGGTGGGGGAGTCAAGGACAGGAGGTCACAGCCTCACAATAAAGGGCGTACATTTAGAACAGAAATGCGGAGAAATCTATTCAGCCAGAGGAAGGTGAATTTGTGAAATTTATTGCCACAAGCAGCTGTGCAGGCCAGGTTGTTGAGGGCTTTTAAGGCAGAGCTTGATAGGTTATTGATTGGACACGGTATGAAAGGTTATGGGGAGCAGACAGGGGCGTGTGGCTGAGGAAGGGTTAAAGGCTTAGCCATGATTGAATAGCGGAACAGACTCGAAGGACCAACCGGCCTTACTCTGCTGCTATGTCTTATGGTCTTACGGGATCCGATGAAAGATTCCATCACAAATTTGACTTTGGAAATATAGTTCAACAGGAGAGCACATGCTTCTTATGTACGAAGTCTTGCGTTCATTCCCAGATAAAGAAATTGCTCTACGATCGGCCTTCATTTCCGTCGCTGAAGCGCGGATAAGCCTGTGACGTGTGCGAGAAGCCCTTGCTATATCAGTGAGGAAACTCAAAAAAGCATTGCACAACGTTCATTACAGAGCAATTCCAATTACTCTGTGTAGCAGAGTAGCGCAGCGGAATCGTGATGGGCCCATAACCACGAGTTCGAAGGATCGAAACACTCCTCTGCTACATTCATCAGTCTCAGCTATCAGTGCGTTTTAAAACAGCGACCTGTCACCTTCTGCGGAGGTACAAGGAAATCCACCGGCTTTCCGGGGAAATGACAAAAGCGAGTTTAAATTACACGTGTGCAACGTTCGAAGGTAGGGATTTCTGATTCACCCGTGGCTTTTGGTTCCGGTATGTACAGTATGGTTTCCACTCACCGCTCATCCACAGAGGATTTCATGAAATTACTGACAGCTGTGGCGTACCCGTTGAGACCCGAAGATGAATCCCGAATACAGTCTTGTCCACAGATTATAATCAGTCCCGTAAGCGCCCCTGCATTTCCCTTGTCCGCACCATTTTGGTCCACACTACTGATGCTGCGCACTCCAATAGCTTCCTACATTGAGGGTGTGGACATACAGCCAGGTGTGCAAAGTGTTAAATCTGGACAATATATCCCTGCACCAGTTAGTCGGACAATGACTCCTAATGATGAATGTTCCTCACCCCAACACACATTCAGGCCGGAAAAGCGGCTTTACACACGTTACAGTTGAATCAGGAAGGATTCCGAGGCCTCTTCGGTCGCACAGGAGTAAGTGTGTGTCTGAAAAGCGCCGGTGGCACAGTCAATGAACAAGCATCGGGGTAACCCTTTCAGTTATTCTGTGCTCGTATATCCCAGTGACAGATAGCTCTTTCACATTGGTTTCTCGTTACTATAGTGGTTAGAGTCCCGTCTATCACGGGGAAGACGCGGGTTAATTTCACCCGACAGAGAAATGTTTCCATGTTAAATGCACTTGCAACTCAAATATTCAAAACGAATTGAGAATGTTTTAAGAGGTTGAGTCCAAGTTTGATGTTGATGTGATCATCGTTTTTGGGAATGTGGGACAGCCCAGTCAGCAGTGATAGCGGGAAGGGAGAGCCTGCCGAGAAAAAAAAAGGAACTTTGTGTTGAGTTTCGTGAAATATCCACTCAGCGACTTCCTATCTCAGAGTCACTTGGCGTGACACGCGATGACAGACGCCAGTGTTTCCAGAAATATTTGCTTCATCCGACTCTGCCACATTTTAAATGTTAGACAAAGACTGTTCTGTGCTCGATTTAAGGGGTGCAATTCAAAGTGTCAGAAAGGAGAGGGAGAGTGAGGAGTGTGTACTCGTGGCCGAATGTTTTGGTGACGCACTGAGAGTCTATTGGTATTTACCCTTCTAATTCTAACAAGTATGTGGTTCTAACGTTTTCTGTTTTATGTTGTCCGTCACCATCTGATGAAAACTATTCATGCAGATTGTGAAAAGCCGAATCAGAGCATCGATTACTAGTCACCATCGTCCAACGCCGGAATGGGCAATTTATTAAAACCTTCTCCAGCTTGTCTCTGTGGCGCAATCGGTGAGCGCGTTCGGCTGTTAACCGAAAGGTTGGTGGTTCGAGCCCACACAGGGACGCTGGTGAACCGGCAGCTTTTGCTGTGTGTTGGATTGACAACTGGGAAACGGTGCCGTGTCCAGCGCTCCCTGCTACTGCCGCATCACGTTCAGTGGGGATTAAAATTGTTTGAGGTACGTACCGAGATACAGTGAATAGCTTCTCTTTCACACTGTTCCTGGAGATCAAACCATTACACAGTGCATGGAAAGGGAACAATGTAAAGCAATAACAGAATGCAGAATAAAATGTAACAGCGACGGATAAAGCACAGTGAGATAAATAATTAGGTTCGGCATCATAATGAAGTAGATTGGGAACCGCTGCTCTGGCCGGTAGAGGGCGGTCCCTGCTGCTGCCGTACCGAGTTCAGTGGAAATTAAATTTTTGTCTCTTACAGAGATAGCGTACACGGGTATAGAGAAAACTTGTCTTTCGTTCTGTTCCTATGTTTCTGGAAGTGCAAATTGTGAACGACCTAACCTGGTCTCACAACGACACCAGTTTCGTCAACAGGTAGACCAGCGTCTCCACGTCCTGGGAAGATTGAGGCCAGCAGAGCTTCCTCAGCCCTGATTGTAACTACAGGAGTCCCACTGAGAGTGTTCTACCCACTCGCTTCTCCATCTGCTACAATAATTGCCAGGCCATCTGACCGCAAGACCCTGCAAAGTATCGCGAGGACTGCTGACAGGTAGAAGTTCAGATTCCCAGTGAGCAGCTGATCTTTCAACACTAATAGAATTCAGTTCACTTCCCAATTCGACTTTCATTTGATCACATATACGGATCGGGAAGAGAACGAGACATCAGGATTGGAAAAATAATTTAAAGAGAGTGGGTGTATTCTCCGCTACACTTCAGATTGTGGCCACTCCTACACGTTTCTAGTTACATCCAAGGCTCTCCGAAATAACACAGACTAAATATGGAATGAAATCAACGGGTCACCTATGTAGTGTCCCGTCGTGAGACATCAACTGTCCACAGATGCTGCCTGACCTGGTATTCCCAGCATTCTGTGCTCCGGATTTCCAGCATCTGGAGAATTTCCTTTCTTCATGACCGAAGTAACAACCCGAAGAGAAAGACCAGAAAGGCAAAGAGACACAGCGGGTCCTCTTGCGTAAGGCTGGATCAGGAAAAACGCGTTACCACTGGGTTTCTCATTTGTCCTCCCCACCTCTGTGCCTGTCAGGCCCCACCACCAGCCCCTCGGTCCTTGGATCCTCCATCTTCCTCCACCTTTTCTGAACACCTCAACTCTCCCCTCTCCTCTGACTCTACCAACCCCTTCCCCACCTGATCCCAGCTCTCATCCTTGCCGGGTCGTCACTTGACCCAAGATCCACAAACCGGTTTGTCCAGATAGACCCATTTTTTCTGCTTGTTCCTGCCATACTGAACATACCATTGCATGCCTCGACACAGTTTTTCCCCACTGGTTTAGTCTCTTCCTACCTCCGACGTGACACATCACACGCTATTGATCTTTTTAATGATGTCAAATTTCCCGACTCCGATCATATTATTTTTACTATGGATTTCCAGTACCTATACACCTCCAACCCGCTCCAGGAAGGCTACAAATTTCTCCGTTTCCATCCGGAGACCACACCTAGCCAGCTCCCTTCCACCACCTTTCACCTCCAATTGGCGGAACCTGTCCTCGCTCTTAATAATTTCTCCTTCGGTTCTTCACACTTATAGACAATAGACAATAGACAATAGGAGCAGACGTAGACCATTCGGCCCTTCGAGCCTGCACCGCCATTCTGAGATCATCTACTATCAATACCAGATTCCTGCCTTGTCCCCATATCCCTTGAATCCCCTATCCATAAGATACCTATCTAGCTCCTTCTTGAAAGCATCCAGAGAATTGGTCTCCACTGCCTTCCGAGGCAGTGCATTCCAGACCCCCACAACTCTCTGGGAGAAGAAGTTTTTCCTTAACTCTGTCCTAAATGACCTACCCCTTATTCTCAAACCATGCCCTCTGGTACTGGACTCTCCCAGCATCTGGAACATATTTCCTGCCTCTATCTTGTCCAATCCCTTAATAATCTTATATGTTGCAATCAGATACCCTCTCAATCTCCTTAATTCCAGCGTGTACAAGCCCAGTCTCTCTAACCTCTCTGCGTAAGACAGTCTGGACATCCCAGGAATTAACCTTGTGAACCTAATCTGCACTTCCTCTACAGCCAGGATGTCCCTCCTTAACCCTGGAGACGAAAACTGTACACAATACTCCAGGTGTGGTCTCACCAGGGCCCTTCAAAGAAAAGGTGTTGCCATGGTCACTCGCAAGAGTGTCAGCCATGCCTGCATTTTTGTCGGCTACGGGGAACGGTCTATGTTTCAAGGCTACATTGGTATCGCTCCCAACGTTTCCTCCGCCACATCAACGACTGCATTGCTGTTGCTTCCAGCACCCATGCCGAACTCAACCAATTCATCTCCTTTGCCTCCAACTTTCACCCTGTCTTCAAATTTACCTGCCCCATATCCAAAACCTGCCCCCCTTTCTCGATCTCTCTATCTTTATCTTTGGAGACATAGACTGATGTCTAATTATAAACCACAAACTCACAGCTTTCTGGACTATAACTGTTCCCAAACTATCACTTGTAAAAATGCCACCCCCTTCTCTCAAACCCTCCGTCTCCGTCGCAGCACCTCTCAGGATGAGGCGTTTCATTCTAGAACAAAGAAGATACCCTCCTTTTTCATCGAAATGCGTCTCCCTTCCTCTACCATCAACGCTGCACTCAACCGAATCTCTTCCATTTTGCGCACGACTGCCCTGAACCCATCCTCCCGCCACTCCACCAGTGATAGTTTTCGTCTTGTGCACGCCTACCACCTCACCGGCCTCGGCGTCCAGAGCTTGATTCTGCGTAACTTTCACCATTACCAGCGCAATTCCACCACAAAATACAGATTTCTCAGCCCCACCCATTTCGGCTTTACGCAACGATCACTTTACGTAAATCACTTTTCCATCCGTCCCTCCCCACCGACTTCTCTCCTGCCACTTACTCTTACAAGCGAAACCAGTGATACACCTGCCCTTACACCTCCTCCGTCAAACAGTCATTCCAGGTGAGGCGACACTTCACCTGTGGGTCTGTCCGAGTCATCGGTGAGTCATTTTATATTTCAGTGAGTCCGCTTCACCGAGCACCTACCAGAAAAAGCGAAATCTCCCAGCAGTCACCCACTTTAATTCTGCTTCCCAATCCAATTCCGACAGCCGGTGATAGCCGTTGTAATGAGCGAATAAAGCGAACCCAATTGCAGGACACAGGCACGGCGAGTCAGTTAGGATGCTTACGCGGACGTGAACGCTGAACAGCAAACAGGATGGATCTTGACACGAAACCTTGACACAGAGGGAAAGAGTTTCATAGGGAAACCTTGAAACTGGAGCAAAATTAGAACACACGGTCCTAAGCGGCCGGGAAACGTTAAATGCCACACAGGCAAAACCAACGATCTGGAGACTAGTGGTTGTAACGTTGGGGGTCTTATGCTGCTGGTCTTGATGGAAACCAGGTGTGCCGTCATTAAAGAGAATTAGAAGCAAATGGGAAATTAAAGGTCGGAACCGAGGCACAATCAAAGGAAATTAGGAGAAAGTAGGGGATTAATTATCGGGACCGAGATAATACCCCCCCCCCCCCCCACGGGAGCCCCTAGACGTACCAGTGGCCATATGTTTTCAAAAAAATTGGGTCAGAATTACTTCACTGTTCAAGATTACTCAGCTTTTTAGTCATAGCTCTTTTTTTCCAGAAACTGTTGATCTGACGTCTCCCATTAATTGGTATCTCCTTTACCAATCACGACCCCATATATCTCTGTCTTAAATACACCGAATAAGTTCTTCCATTGCCCGCTGCGGCAATCAATCCCAGAAATCACCGTCACCTGACTGAAGATATCCTCTCAGTCAGCCTTTGTTCTGAGGCAGTGCCCACAGATCCCAGTCTCACTTAGTAATGGGAACATCCTCACCATGTCCACTCTAGACACGCTTTTCCGTATTTTTCGGTTCCCATTGAGATCCGCCATCATCCTTCTGATCCACAGCCAGTACTACAAAGGGCCTTTCTAGCATCCCGTGAGCTCCTATGTTTCAAAGATATCCCCTAACACTAGGGTTCTCCGATTGCTCCAGGAAGTGTGCCTTGATATGTCTAATCCAAGTTACCGTGTGAACCATATGGGGCGATGATAGGATTTCCCCAGAAACTACAGACGCTGTTGCACGTTGTCCATGGCTACGGAACCCCATTCAGGGAGATGGGAACCAGCATGATGGAGATGAGGCTGAGCCAGCAAGTTTACAAGTGATGATGGGTGTAATATTAATGTAAGGAAGGACAATGCAATGATTGGGTGCAATTGCGGATAGTGCAAAGAGTTAAATTGTAGCACAGAGCCAAAAGTCAATAGTGAAAAGCATGCAGAACTGAAGGTTCTGTATTTGAATTCGCGTAGCATTCGGATTAAAGTGGACGAACTCCTGACGCAATTAGAGAATGGTCGGTATGACGTTGTGGGCATCACCTAGTCGTGGCTCAAAGAAAACAATAAATGGGATCTTAACATCAAAGGATATATTTTATAACGAAAGTATAGGCGGGAAGTCCTAGGCTTCGTTGGTAAGAAAGAGATGACAGAGGGTCAAAGAATGTTGATTCTCTGTGGGGGAGGGGGAGGGTAAACAACTGAAAGGTAAAAAAAGCGTCTAATATGTGAATCATATATAAGCCTCCAAATAGTAACCAAGATGTGGTGTTGAGATTGTAAAGGGAGGTGGAAAGAGTGTATACTAAGGGTAACGTCGCAATGTAATGGGGGACGAATATGCAACGGGATAGGGAAAGGCAATTTAGTGTCGGATCAGAAGAGAAGGAATTTATTAAATGCCACCGAGATAGTTTTTTAGGGCTACATGTGCTTGTGCCTACACGGGAAAAGGCTGTCCGCGATTGGGTGTTGTGTAATAATCCTGTTTTTTTTTATTCCAGAGCGTAAGATAAAGGAACACTAAGGAGCGTGTGATTATAACATGATTGGATTCGTACAGCAGTTTGAGAGGGGGAAACATAAGCCAGTTGTGAGGAGCTTGCACAGGTGGATTTCAGGGAGATACTTCACAAGACGCTGGGTAGATATGAACCACAGAAGTTCTCAAACAGCAGGGGTAGGCGACCATAGCTGACAAGGGAATTTAAGGACGGGGCAAAAGCCAGGGAATGGCCTTATAATGTAGCAAAATTGAGTGCGAAGTTGGATGATTGAGAAGCTTTTAAAATACAACAAAGGACAACTAAAGAAAAGCTGGAAAAAAGGAAAAGATGAAATGTGAAGTCAAACTAGCCACTAATATAAAGCAGGATATGAAAAGTGTTTTCAGTTATATAAAAAGTAAAATGGAAGTGAGGGTTGATATCGCATCACTGGTAAGTTATTCTGGTGAGGTAGTAACGGCGTCAAATAAATGGCCTTTGAATCTAATAAATACTTTGCCTCAGACTTCATTATGGAAGACACTAACTGTGTGTCACAGGTCCGTGAATGTCAGGCAGCAGGAGTGGTTGCTAATACCATTACAAGTCAATGGTGTCAGTAAATCTGAAAGGTGATAAGGTTGATAAGTCATCTGAACCAGACGGACTACATCCCAGAGTAGGAATGGGGTTGCTGAAGCGATAGCTCATGCATTGGTTTGATCTTTCATGAAACACTCGATTCTGGCCGGGTTCCGGAAGGTCGGAAAGGTGCATATGTCATCCATCCTTTCAGAAGAGCGGAAGGCAAAATGGAGGAAATCATAGGCCAGTGAGATTCACCATAGTGGTTGGGAAACTGTTGACGTCCATTATTAAGGATGAGGCTTCAGGATACTTGGAGACTAAAGATAAAATAAGACAAATTCAGACTGGTTTCTGTGAAGCGAAATCTTCCCTGAAAAGCCCTTTAGAGTTTTACCGAGGATGTACCAGGCAGGGCGGTCATAGGAGAGGCGGTGGGTGACATTTACTTAGATTTTCAAATTGCATTTGATAAAGTCCGTCACATGAAGCTGCCTAAGACAATGAAATCCTACTGTGCTGAAGAAATACGCTGGCATGCATAGAGGAATGGCTGACAGACAGGTGGCAGCGAGTGGGAGGACAGGGCAATTTTCTAGTTGCCTCCCAATGACGAGCGGTGTTCCTCGGGGGACATTATTGTATACTGTTCAAATTATTTGTCAGTGATATAGATTATAGAATTGATGGCAAAGTTTGCGGATGATGCAAAGATAGATGGGGTGGAGTAGGTAGTGCTGATGAAGCAATATAATTGCGTCTGGACTTAAGCAATTGGAAGATTGGGTAAAACAGAGGCAGCTGGAATACAGTTTTGGAATTGTACGATAATGCAATTTGGTAAAATGAACAATAGTACGGACTAGTATCTAAATGGGAAGAAAGTTTAAACATCACACGTGCAGACGCCTCGTGCAAGGCTCTCAGAAGTTTAATTCACAGCTCGAGTCTTTGGTAAATATGGCAAATACAATATTAGGATTTATTTCAATGGGAATAAAATATTAAAAGACAAGGAGATAATGCTGAGGCTCTATGAGACACTAGTCAGGCCGCATTTGGAGTATTGTCAACGCTTTTAACCCCCGTATCTCAGAAAGGATGTTCTGTTATGGAAGAGAGTTCAGAGAAGTTTCACAAAGATGATTTCTGGAGTAGAAGAGTTAACGTGTGAGCAGCGTTCGGCAGGTTTGAGCCTGTACTCACTGGAGTTTAGAAAAATGCGGCGGATTTCATTGAAACCTACAGAATGTGAGAAGGACTAGAAAAGGAGGATGTGGAAAGGATGTTTCCTGTGGTGGTGGTATCCAACTAATGGACACAGCCTCAAAATTCAGGGTCGATCATTTAGAAAAGATGTACGAAGGATTTGTTTTTTAAACAGAGAGTGAATGTTCTGCCACAGACTGCGGTGGAAGTCAAGGCCTTTGGTATATTTAAGGCGGAAGTTGATAGTTTGCTGATCGTTCAGGGCGTCAAAGGATATGGCGAGAAACCATGTGAATGGGATTGAGTGGTATGCGGGTTCAGCCATGACTTATGTCGGAACAGACTCCATGGGCTGAATGGCCTATTTCTGCCCCAATGTCTGATGATCACACGGTCTCATACAAATGCTGAAGAGTGCATGCCGGTTCACAGTCAATGAACAAGCATCGGGGTAACCCTTTCAGCTATTCTGTGCTCGTACATCCCGGTAACAGATAGCTCTTTCGCATTGGTTTCTCATTAGAATAGTGGTTAGTGTCCCCGTCTATCACGGGGAAGACGCGGGTTAATTTCCCCGTCAGAGAAATGTTTCCACGTTAAATGCACTTGCAACTCAAATATTCTAAACAAATTGTGAACCGTTACAGAGGTTGAGTCCGAGTTTGAGGTTCGTGTGATCATCGTTTTTGCGAATGTGGGAAAGCCCAGTCAGCAGTGTCAGCGGGAAGGGAGAGTCTGCCGAGAGAAAAAAAGGATCTTTGTGTTCAGCTTCGTTAAATATCCACTCAGCGACTTCGTATCTCAGAGTCACTTGGCGTGACACGGGATGACAGACGCCGGTGTTTCCGGAAATATTTGCTTCATCCGACACTGTCACATTTTAAATGTTAGACAAAGGCTGTTCTGTGCTCGATTTAAAGGGTGCAATTCAAAGTGTCAGAAAGGAGAGGGCGAGTGAAATCAGTACCTTCTCCCAGCTCAAGCCATCTTGCAAATGCTTCGTGAGAGTCCTTTCGTCTATAGGCGAGCTCGGGACTCAGGAAAAGGTGATCGACCTGAAACGTGAACTCTGTTTCTGTCTCCACAGACGCTGAATAAGCTGCGGAGTATTTCCGGCAGTTTCAACTTTTAACTCAGGAACAGTCCTGTTTCTCTGATCCCGGGATCGGTGCTTTCCTCATCTGTCCCGGGACACAGCGATTACTTCCGAATGTAAAATGTCTTTCTTTGCAGAGTGTGTACTCGTGGCCGAATGTTTTGGCGACGCACTGAGAATCTATTGGTATTTACCCTTCTAATTCTGACAAGTTTGTGGTTCCAACATTTTCTGTTTTATTTTGTCCGTCACCATCTGATGAAAACTATTCATGCAGTTTGAGAAAAGCCGAGTTAGAGCATCGATTACTAGTCACCATCGTCCAACGCCGGAATGGGCAATTTATTAAAACCTTTTCCAGCTTGTCTCTGTGGCGCAATCGGTGAGCGCGTTCGGCTGTTAACCGAAAGGTTGGTGGTTCGAGCCCACCCAGGGACGCTGGTGAACCGGCAGCTTTTGCTGTGTGGTGGATTGCCAACTGGGAAACGGTGCCGTGTCCAGCGCTCCCTGCTACTGCCGCATCATGTTCAGTGGGGATTAAAATTGTTTAAGGTGCATACCGAGATACAGTGAATAGCTTCTCTTTCACACTGTTCCTGTAGATCAATCCATTACACAGTGCATGGAAACAGAACAATGTAAAGCAATTACAGAATGCAGAATAAAATGTAACAGCGACGGATAAAGCACAGTGAGATAAATAATTAGGTGTAGCATCATAATGAAGTAGATTGGGAAACGCTGTTCTGGCCGGTAGAGGGCGGTCCCTGCTGCTGCCGGACCGAGTTCAGTGGGAATTAAATTTTGTCACTTACAGAGATAGAGTACTCGGGTACAGCGAACACTTCTCTATCATTCTGTTCCTATGTTTCTGGAAGTGCATTTAGTGGACGATCTAACCTGGTCTCTCAACGACACCAGTTTCGTCGAAAAGTAGACCAGCGTCTCCACGTCCTGGGAAGATTGAGGCCAGCAGAGCTTACTCAGCCCTGATTGTAACTACAGGAGCCCCACTGAGAGTGTTCTACCCACTCGCTTCTCCATCTGGTACAATAATTGCCAGGCCATCTGATGACAAGACCCTGCAAAGTATCGCGAGGACTGCTGACAGGTAGAAGTTCAGTTTCCCAGTGAGCAGCTGATCTTTCAACTTTGACGGAATTCAGTTCACTGCCCAATTTTACATTCATTTGATCACATATACGGATCGGGAAGAGAACGAGACATCAGGATTGGAAAAATAAATAATTTAAAGAGTATGGGTGTATTCTCCGCTACACGTCAGGCTGTGGCCACTCCTACACGTTTCTAGTTACACCCAAGGCTCTCCGAAATAACACAGACTAAATATGGGATGAAATCAACGGGTCATCTATGTAGTGTCCCGTCGTGAGACATCAACTGTCCATAGATGCTGCCTGACCTGGTATTCCCAGCATTCTGTGCTCCGGATTTCCAGCATCTGCAGAATTTCCTTTGTTCATGACCGAAGTAACAACCCGAAGAGAAAGACCAGAAAGGCAAAGAGACACAGCGGGTCCTCTTGCGTAAGGCTGGAACAGGAAAAACGCGCTGCCGCTGGGATTCTGATTTGTCCTCCCCACCTCTGTGTCTGTCAGGTCCCACCACCAGCCCCTGAGTTCCGCGCCCGCCGTGACGCTCAGCTCTTTCCACAGTCTCCGTGCCTGGGCTACATCTTTGGCCAGGACCCTTCACTCCACATCGAAGACCTGTTCTCCCGTCTTCAACCTGGACATCCTGCTGTCCACCTATGCCTGTTCTGGATCTTTTCATTCCCAATTGCCGATGGGACACCAAGCACCTCGTCTTCACCAGCCCTCTCTCCAATTCCCAGTCACCGCTTCCAACGTTCTGCTCTGCACTCTCTCCGCACTAATCCGATATTCACCATCCAACCCGCAGATAAGGGGGGTGCTTTAGTAGTAGTGCCGGACTGACCCTATCTTGCTGAGGCCCAACGACAAAGGTGAGACATCTCCTTTAATTTTCCCCGGAACAGGACCCACACCATCTCCGACCTTATTTTGTCTGAGGATATCCCATCCATTGCCAACAGCCGAGGCGCTTCGTTCCTGTTTCTAGACCTTACCCAAGAGCCACAAACTTGTTTGTCCTGATAGACCCATTTTTTCTGCTTGTTCCTGCCATACTGAACATACCATTGCATGCCTCGACACAGATTTTCCCCACTGGTTCAGTCCCTTCCTACATCCGACGTGAAACATCACACGCTATTGATCTTTTCAATGATGTCAAATTTCCCGAATCCGATCATATTATTTTTACTACGGATTACCAGTAGAGATACACCTCCAGCCCGCTACAGGAAGGCGGCAAAGCTCTTCGTTTCCATCTGGAGACCAGACCCAGCCAGCTCCCCTCCACCACCTTTCACCTCCGATTGGCGGAACCTGTAATCGCTCCTAATAATTTCTCCTTCGTTTCTTCACACTTCCTTCAAACAAAAGGTGTAGCCATGGGCACTCGCAAGAGTGTCAGCCATGTCTGCACTTTTGCCGGCTACGGGGAACAGACTATGATCCAGGGCTACATTGGTATCGTTCCCAACTTTTCCTACGCCACATCAACGACTGCATTGCTGTTGCTTCCTGCACCCATGCCTAACTCATACAATTCATTTCTTTGCCTCCAACTTTCACCCCGTCTTCAAATTTACCTGCCCCATATCCAAAACATGCCCCCCTCTTTCTCGATCACTCTATCTTTATCTTTGGAGACATAGACTGATGTCTAATTATAAACCACAAACTCACAGCTTTCTGGACTATACCTGTTCCCACACTATCACTTGTAAAAATACCATCCCCTTCTCTCAAACCCTCCGTCTCCGTCGTTGCTGCTCTCAGGATGAGGCGTTTCATTCTAGAACAAGGAAGATACCCTCCTTTTTCATCGAAATGCGTCTCCCTTCCTCTTCCATCAACGCTGCATTCAACCGAATCTCTTCCATTTTGCGCACGTCTGCCCTGAACCCATCCTCCTGCCACTCCACCAGTGATAGTTTTCGTCTTGTGCACGCCTGCCACCTCACCGGCCTCGGCATCCAAAGCTTGATTCTGCGTAACTTCCGCCATCACCAGCGGGATTCCGCCACCAAACACAGCTTTCTCAGCCCCACCCATTTCTGCGTTACGCAACGATTGTTCCCTACGTAAATCACTTTTCCGTTCGTCCCTCTCCCCCGGCTTCTCTCCTGCCACTTACTCTTGCAAGCGAAACCAGTGATACACCTGCCCTTACACCTCCTCCGTCAAAAAGTCCTTCCAGGTGATGCGACACTTCACCTGTGAGTCTGTTCGAGTCATCGGTGACTCATTTTACATTTCAGTGAGTCCGCTTCACCGAGCACCTACCAGAAAAAGCGAAATCTCCCAATAGTCACCCATTTTAATTCCGCTTCCCAAACCAATTCCGACAGACGGTGATGGGCCGTTGCAATGAGCGAATAAATTAATCGCAAGTGCAGGACACAGGCACGGCGATTCAGTTAGGATGCTTATGTGGACGTGAAAGCTGAACAGCAAACAGGAGGGATCTTGCCACGAAACCTTGACACAGAGGGACCGAGTTTCATAGGGAAACCTTAAAACTGGAGCAAAATTAGAACACACGGTCCTAAGCGGCCGGGAAGCGTTAAATGCCACACAGGCAAAGCCAACGATTTGGAGACTAGTGGTTGTAACGCTGGGGGTCTTATGCTGCTGGTCTTGATGGAAACCAGGTGTGTCGTCATCAGAGGTAAGATAGGGAATTAATCATCGGGACCGAGGTATAACCCCTCCCCCCCACGGGAGCCCCCAGACGAACCAGTGGCCATATGTGTTCAAAAGAATTGGGTCAGAATTTCTCCAGTGATCAAGATTACTCAGCTATTCAGTCATAGCATTTTTTCTCCAGAAACTGTTGACGTGCCGTCTCCCATTAGTTCGTAACTCCTTTACCAATCTCGACCCCATATACCTCTGTCTTAAATGCACCGAACAAGTTCGTCCATTGTCCGCTGCGGCAATCAATCCCAGAAATCACCATCACCTGATTGAAGATATCCTCTCAGTCAGCCTTTGTTAAAAGGCAGAGCCCACAGAATCCCGTCTCTCTTAGTAAAGGGAACATCCTCACCACGTCCACTCGAGGCACGCTTCTCCGTATTCTTTAATTCCCATTGAGATCCGCCATCATCCTTCTGATCCTCAGCCAGTACTACAAAGGGCCTTTCTAGCATCCCGTGAGCTCCTATGTTTCAAAGATATCCCCTAACACTAGGGTTCTCCGATTGCTTCAGGAAGTGTGCCTTGATATGTCTAATCCCAGTTACCGTGTGACCCAAATGGGGCGATGATAGGATTTCCCCAGAAACTACAGACGCTGTTGCACGTTGTCTATGGCTACGCAACCCCTTTCAGGGAGATGGGAACCAGCATGATGGAGCTGAGGACGAGCCAGCAAGTTTACAAGTGATGACGGGTATAATATTAACGTAAGGATGGACAATTCAATTCAAAAAATTTTAATTCAAAAAGGAAATATTAAAAAATTTATATCTTGTATGTATAATTTGATTCAAAACCAGGCAACTAAACAAGGAGTCCATAAGTCTAGACAAAAATGGGAAAGTGATTTGAATATTAAAATTGAAGAAACAAATTGGTCAAGACTGTGTCTTGACAGTATGACAAATACAATAAATGTTCGGTTAAGATTAGTGCAATATAATTTTTTACATCAATTATATATTACACCACAAAAAATAAATAAATTAAATCCAAGTTTATCTGATCAGTGTTTCCGATGTAACCAAGAAACTGGTACATTTTTACATTCTACATGGTCTTGTTCTAAAATTCAACCTTTTTGGACAAATTTAAGACTTTTATTGGAACAAATTACGGGAATAAAACTTCCTCATAATCCAATATTACTTTTACTAGGTGATATTGAAGGGACAAAACCAAAACTCAAACTTAATAAATATCAGAAAGAATTTATAAAAATTGCGCTGGCTGTAGCCAAAAAGGCTATTGCAATTACTTGGAAATCAGATACATATTTAAGTATAGATTGTTGGAAAAAAGAAATCTATGGCTGTATTCCATTAGAAAAAATTACTTATAACTTAAGAGATAAATATGAAACATTTTTGAAAATCTGGGGCCCTTATTTACAAAAGACAGGATTAAATATATAGGTGCTCTGAAGAGAAAATTAATGGCTACTTGGGGAAAGAAATAAATACATATACTAAAGTTATTAAGAACTCCATGGAGCATGTGGAGACCTTCCAACAACCAGGCACTCTTTCTTTCTTTCTTTTCTTTCTTTCTTAATTTTTTTTATATAGGGAAGTTAGGGGGGAGGGATTAAGGGGAGGGGGGAAGGGTCACATATCCTTTTTTCTTCACTTGTAATCATTTAAAAATTTAATTAAATAAAATTTAGAAAAAAAAAAAAAAGGATGGACAATGCAATTATTGGGCGCAATTGTGGATGGTTCAAAGAGTGAAATTGTAGCACAGAGGCAAAAGTCAATAGTGCAAAGCATGCAGAACTGAAGGTTCTGTATTTGAATTCGCGTAGCATTCGGATTAAAGTGGACGAACTCCTGACGCAATTAGAGATTGGTCGGTATGACATTGTGGGCATCACCTTGTCGTGGCTCAAAGAAAACAATAAATGGGATTTTAACATCAAAGGATATATTTTATATCGAAAATACAGGCAGGAATTCCTAGGCTTCGTTGGTAAGAAAGAGATGACAGAGGGTCAAATAAAATGTTTGTGAATGATGCAAAGATTGATGGGGTGGAGTAGGTAGGGCTGACGAAGCAATCCAACTGCAGCCGGACTTAAGCAATTGGAAGATTGGACAAAAAAAGAGGCAGCTGGAATACAGTTTTGGAATTGTACGATAATGTAATTTGGTAAAAGGAACAATAGTACAGACTAGTATCTAAATGTGAAGAAGGTTTAAGCATCACACGTGCAGACGCCTCGTGCAAGGCTCTCAGAAGGTTAATTCACAGCTTGAGCCTTTGGTAAATATGGCAAATGCAATATTAGGATTTATTTCAATGGGAATCAAATAGTAAAAGACAAGGAGATAATGCTGAGGCTCTATGAGACACTAGTCAGGCCGCATTTGGAGTATTGTCAACGCTTTTAACCCCCGTATCTCAGAAAGGAAGCATCGGGGTAACGCTTTCAGCTATTCTGTGCTCGTACATCCCGGTAACAGATAGCTCTTTCGCATTGGTTTCTCGTTAGAATAGTGGTTAGTGTCCCCGTCTATCACGGGGAAGACGCGGGTTAATTTCACCCGACAGAGAAATGTTTCCACGTTAAATGCACTTGCAACTCAAATATTCCAAACAAATTGTGAACCGTTACAGAGGTTGAGTCCGAGTTTGAGGTTGATGTGATCATCGTTTTTGGGAATGTGGGACAACCCAGTCAGCAGTGACAGCGGGAAGGGAGAGTCTGCCGAGAAGAAAAGGAACTTTGTGTTGAGCTTCGTGAAATATCCACTCAGCGACTTCGTATCTCAGAGTCACTTGGCGTGACACGCGATGACAGACGCCGGTGTTTCCGGAAATATTTGCTTCATCCGACACTGTCACATTTTAAATGTTAGACAAAGGCTGTTCTGTGCTCGATTTAAAGGGTGCAATTCAAAGTGTCAGAAAGGAGAGGGCGAGGGAAATCAGTACCTTCACCCAGCTCAAGCCATCTTGCAGAGGCTTCGTGAGAGTTCTTACGTCTAACGGCGAGCTCGGGACTCAGGAAAAGGTCATCGACCTGAAACGTGAACTCTGGTTCTGTCTCCACAGACGCTGACTAAGCTGCGGATTATTTCTGGCAGTTTCAACTTTTAATTCAGGAACAGTCCTGTTTCTCTGACCCCGGGATCGGTGCTTTCCTCATCTGTGCTTGGACACAGCGATTACTTCCGAATGTAAAATGTCTTTCTTTGCAGAGTGTGTACTCGTGGCCGAATGTTTTGCTGACGCACTAAGAATCTATTGCTATTTACCCTTCTAATTTTGACAAGTATGTGGTTCTAACGTTTTCTGTTTTATGTTGTCCGTCACCATCTGATGAAAACTATTCATGCAGATTGTGAAAAGCCGAATGAGAGCATCGATTACTTGTAACCATCGTCCAACGCCGGAATGGACAATTTATTAAAACCTTCTCCAGCTTGTCTCTGTGGCGCAATCGGTGAGCGCGTTCGGCTGTTAACCGAAAGGTTGGTGGTTCGAACCCACCCAGGGACGCTGGTGAACCGGCAGCTTTTGCTGTGTGTTGGATTGCCAACTGAGAAACGGTGCCGTGTGCAGCACTCCCTGCTACTGCCGCATCACGTTCAGTGGGGATTAAAATTGTTTAAGGTACATACCGAGATACAGTGAAAAGCTTCTCTTTCACACCGTTCCTGGAGATCAAACCATTACACAGTGCATGGAAAGAGAACAATGTAAAGCAATAAGAGAAAGCAGAATAAAATTTAACAGCGACAGATAAAGCACAGTGAGATAAATAATTAGGTTCGGCATCATAATGAGGTAGATTGGGAAACGCTGCTCTGGCCGGTAGAGGGCGGTCCCTGCTGCTGCCGTACCGAGTTCAGTGGGAATTAAAATTTTGTCATTTACAAAGATAGAGTACACGGGTACAGAGAAAACTTGTCTTTCATTCTGTTCCTATGTTTCTGGAAGTGCATATTCTGAACGACCTAACCTGGTCTCTCAACGACACCAGATTCATCAATAAGCAGACCAGCGTCTCCGAGTCCTGGGAAGATTGAGGCCAGCAGAGCTTCCTCAACCCTCATTATAACTACAGGAGCTCCACTAAGAGTGTTCTACCCACTCGCTTCTCCATCTGGTACAATATTTGCCAGGCCATCTGACGGCAAGACCCTGCAAAGTATCGCGAGGACTGCTGACAGGTAGAAGTTCAGATTCCCAGTGAGCAGCTGATCTTTCAACACTGACAGAATTCAGTTCACTTCCCAATTCGACATTCATTTGATTACATAGACGGAACCGGAAGAGAGCGAGATATCAAGATTGGAAACATAAATTGTAGAGTATGGGTGTATTCTCCGCTACACTTCAGGCTGTGGCCACTCCTAGTTACATCCAAGGCTCTCCGAAATAACACAGACTAAATACGGATGAAATCAACCGGTCAAGGAGCATCTATGTAGTGTCCCGTCGTGAGACATCAACTGTCCATACACGCTGCCTGACCTGGTGATTCCCAGCATTCTGTGCTCCGGATTTCCAGCATCTGGAGAATTCCCTTTGTTTATAACCGAAGTAACAACCCGAAGACAAAGAATAGGAAGGCAAAGAGACACAGCGGGTGCTCCTACAGAACGCTGGAACAGGAAAAACGCTCTGCCGCTGGGTTTCTCATTTGTCCTCCCCACCTCTGTATCTCTCAGGCCCCGCCACCAGCCCCTGGGTCCTCGGATCCTCCATCTTTCTCCACCTTTCCTGAACACCTCAACTCTCCTCTCTCCTTTGACTCTACCAACCCCTTCCCCATCAGATCCCAGCTCACATCCAAGCCGGGTCGTCACCATTCCTTCCGACCATCCCCTCTGAGTCAAAACGTTCCGTTCTCAATAAAGGCCTTACCTTTGTCCCCTTGCGCCCAGAAGTCAGTGAGTTCCGCACCCGCCGTGACGCTAGCTCTTTCCACAGCCTCCGTGCCTGGGCTACATCTTTGGCAAGGACCCTTCACTCCACATCGAAGACCTGTTCTCCCGTCTTCAACCTGGACATCCTGTTGTCCACCTATGCCTGTTCTGGATCTTTTCTTCCCAATTGCCGACAGGACACCAAGATCCTCAACATCACCAGCCCTCTCTCCAATTCCCAGTCACCGCTTCCACCGTTCTTCTCTGCACTCCATCCGCACTAATCCGATATTCACCATCCAACCCGCAGATAAGGGGGGTGCTTTAGTAGTAGTGCCGGACTGACCCTATCTTGTTGAGTCCCAACGACAAGGGAAAGACATCTTCTTTAACTTACCCCTCGAACAGGACCCACACCATCTCCGAACTTATTTTGTCTGAGGATATCCCATCCATTGCCAACAGCCGAGGCGCTTCGTTCATGTATCTAGACCTTACCCAAGATCCACAAACCGGTTTGTCCAGATAGACCCATTTTTTCTGCTTGTTCCTGCCATACTGAAGATACCACTGCATGCCTCGACAGTTTTCCCCCACTGGTTTCCTACTTCCGACCGTGACACATCACACGCTATTGATATTTTAAATGATGTCAAATTTCCCGACTCCGATCATATTATTTTTACTACGGATTTCTGCTAGAGATCCACCTCCAGCCCGCTCCAGGAAGGCGACAAAGCTCTTCGTTTCCATCTGGAGACCAGACCCAGCCAGCTCCCCTCCACCACCTTTCACCTCCGATTGGCGGAACCTGTCCTCACTCTTAATAATTTCTCCTTCGCTTCTTCACACTTCCTTCAAACAAAAGATGTAGCCATGGGCACTCGCAAGAGTGTCAGCCATGTTTCAAGTCTACAGTGGTATCGCTCCCAGCGTTTCCTACGCCACATCAACGACTGCATTGCCGTTGCTTCCAGCACCCATGCCGAACAAATCCAATTCATCTCCTTTGCCTCCAACTTTCACCTCATCTTCAAATTTACCTGCCCCATATCCAAAACGACTCCCTCTTTCGCCATCTCTCTATCTTTATCTTTGGAGACATAGACTGATTTCTAATTATAAACCACAAACTCAGAGCTTTCTGGACTATACCTGTTCCCACACTATCACTTGTAAAAATACCATCCCCTTCTCTCAAACCCTCCGTCTCCGTCGTTGCTGCTCTCAGGATGAGGCGTTTCATTCGAGAACAAAGAAAATACCCTCCTTTTTCATCGAAATGCGTCTCCCTTCCTCTACCATCAACGCTCCACTCAACCGAATCTCTTCCATTTTGCGCACGTCTGCCCTGAACTCATCCTCCAGCCTCTCCACCAGTGATAGTTTTCGTCTTGTGCACGCCTGCCACCTCACCGGCCTCGGCGTCCAGAGCTTGATTCTGCGTAACTTCCGCCATCACCAGCGAGATTTCGCCACCAAACACCGCTTACTCAGCCCCACCCATTTCTGCTTTAAGCAACGATCGCTCCCTACGTAAATCACTTTTCCGTTCGTCCCTCTCCCCCGCCTTCTCTCCTGCCACTTACTCTTGCAAGCGAAACCAGTGATACACCTGCCCTTACACCTCCTCCGTCAAAAAGTCCTTCCAAGTGAGGCGACACTTCACCTGTGACTCTGTCCGAGTCATCAGTGAGTCATTTTACATTTCAGTGAGTCTGCTTCACCGAGCACCTACCAGAAAAAGCGAAATCTCCCAGTAGTCACCCATTTTAATTCCGCTTCCCAATCCAATTCCGACAGCCGGTGATGGGCCCTTGCAATGAGCGAATAAATTAAACGCAAGTGCAGGACACAGGCACGGCGATTCAGTTAGGATGCTTACGCGGACGTGAACGCTGAACAGCAAACAGGAGGGATCTTGACACGGAGCCTTGACACAGAGGGACCGAGGTTCAAATGTAATCCTTGCAACTGGAGCAAAACTTAGAACACACGGTCCTAAGCGGCCGGGAAACGTTAATTGCCACACAGGCAAAACCAACGATCTGGAGACTAGTGGTTGTAACGCTGGGGTTCTTATGCTGCTGGTCTTGATGGAAACCAGGTGTGTCGTCATCGGAGATAATTAGGAGCAAATGGGAAATTACAGGTCGGAAAACCGTGGCACAATCAAAGTTAGTTAGGAGAAAGATAGGGAATTAATGATCTGGACCGAGAGAATACTCCCCCCACCCCACTGGAGCCCCCAGACGAACCAGTGGCCATATGTTTTCAAAAAACTGGGTCAGAATTACTTCACTGATCAAGATGACTCAGCTATTCAGTCATAGTTTTTTTTCTAGAAATTCTTGACCTGCCGTCTCCCATTAGTTCGTAACTCCTTTACCAATCTCGACCCCATATATCTCTGTCTTAAATGCACCGAATAAGTTCTTCCATTGCCCGCTGCGGCAATCAATCCCAGAAATCACCGTCACCTGACTGAAGATATCCTCTCAGTCAGCCTTTGTTCTAAGGCAGAGCCCACAGATCCCAGTCTCTCTTAGTAATGGGAACATCCTCACCACGTCCACTCTAGACACGTTTTTCCGTATTCTTTAATTCCCATTGAGATCCGATATCTTCCTTCTGATCCTCAGCCAGTACTACAAAGGGCATTTCTAGCATCCCGTGAGCTCCTATGTTTCAAAGATATCCCCTAACACTAGGGTTCTCCGATTGCTTCAGGAAGTGTGCCTTGATATGTCTAATCCAAGTTACCGTGTGACTAAAATGGGGCGATGAAAGTATTCCCCCAGAAACTACAGACGCTGTTGCACGTTGTCCATGGCTACGCAACCCCTTTCAGGGAGATGGGAACCAGCATGATGGAGATGAGGACGAGCCAGCAAGTTTACAAGTGATGACGGGTATAATATTAACGTAAGGAAGGACAATGCAATTATTGGGTGCAATTGCGGATGGTGCAAAGAGTGAAATTGTAGCACAGAGGCAAAAGTCAATAGTGAAAAGCATGCAGAACTGAAGGTTCTGTATTTGAATTCGCGTAGCATTCCGATTAAAGTGGACGAACTCCTGACGCAATTAGAGATTGGTCGGTATGACGTTGTGGGCATCACCTTGTCGTGGCTCAAAGAAAACAATAAATGGGATTTTAACATCAAAGGATATATTTTATATCGAAAGTACAGGCAGGAAGTCCTAGGCTTCGTTGGTAAGAAAGAGATGACAGAGGGTCAAATAATGTTGATTCTCTGTGGGGGGAGGGGGAGGGCAAGCAACTGAAGGGTAAAAAAGAGTCTAATATGGGAATCATATATTAGCCTCGAAATAGTAACCAAGATGTGGTGTTGAGATTGTAAGGGGAGCTGGAAAGAGTGCATAATAAGGGTAACGTCTCAATGTAATGGGGGACAAATAGGCAAGGGGATTGGGAAAGACAACTTGGTGTCGGATCGCAAGAGAAGGAATTTATTAAATGCCACCGAGATAGCTTTTTAGGGCTGCAATTGCTTGTGCCTACTCGGGAAAAGGCTGTCTTCGATTGGGTGTTGTGTAATAATCCTGTTTTTTAATTCCAGAGTGTAAGGTAAAGGAACGCTAAGGAGCGTGTGATTATAACATGATTGGATTCGTACAGCAGTTTGAGAGGGTGAAACATAAGCCAGTTGTGAGGAGCTTGCACAGGTGGATTTCAGGGAGATTGTTCACAAAGCGCTGGATAGATATGAACCACAGAAGTTCTCAAATAGCAGGGGTAGGCGACCATAGCTGACAAGGGAATTTAAGGACGCGGCAAAAACCAGGTAAAGGCCTTATAATGTAGCAGAAGTGCGTGCGAAGTTGGATGATTGAGAGGCTTTTAAAATAAAACAAAAGGCAACTAAAGAAAAACTGGAAAAAGGGAAAAGATGAAATGTGAAGGCAAACTAGCCACTAATATAAAGCAGGATATGAAAAGTAAAATGGAAGTGAGGGTTGATATCGCATCACTGGTAAGTTATTCTGGTGAGGTAGTAATGGCGTCAAAGAAATGGCCTCTGAATCTAATAAGTACTTTGTAACAGACTTCATTATGGAAGACACTAACTGTGTGTCACAGGTCCGTGAATGTCAGGCAGCAGGAGTGGTTGCTGTTGCCATTACAAGTCAATGGTGTCAGTAAATCTGAAAGGTGATAAGGTTGATAAGTCATCTGAACCAGACGGACTACATCCCAGAGTAGGAATGGGGTTGCTGAAGAGATAGCTCATGCATTGGTTTGATCTTTCATGAAACACTCGATTCTGGCCGGGTTCCGGAAGGTCGGAAAGGTGCATATGTCATCCATCCTTTCAGAAGAGCGGAAGGCAAAAGGAAGGAAATAAGAGGCCAGTGAGATTCACCTTAGTGGTTGGGAAAATGTTGAAGTCTATTATTAAGGATGAGGCTTCAGGATACTTGGAGACTAAAGATAAAATAAGACAAATTCAGACAGGTCTCTGTGAAGCGAAATCTTCCCTGAAAAAGCTGTTAGAGTTTTTCCGAGGATGTAACAGGCAAGGCGGTTATAGGAGAGGCAGTGGGTGACATTTACTTAGATTTTCAAATTGCATTTGATAAAGTCCGTCACATGAGGCTGCCTAAGAAGATAAAATCCGAGGGTGTTGAAGAAATACGCTGGCATGCATAGAGGGATGGCTGACAGACAGATGGCAGCGAGTGGGAATATAGGACACTTTTCTAGTTGCCTCCGACTGACCAGTGGTGTTCCTCGGGGGACATAATTGTATACTGTTCACATTATTTGTCAGTGATTTAGATTATAGAATTGATGGCAAAGTTTGCGAATGATGCAAAGATAGATGGGGTGGAGTAGGTAGTGCTGATGAAGCAATATAATTGCGTCTGGACTTAAGCAATTGGAAGATTGGGCAAAAAAGAGGCAGCTGGAATACAGTTTTGGAATTGTACAATAATGCAATTTGGTAAAAGGAACAATAGTACTGACTCGTATCTAAATGGGAAGAAAGTTTAAACATTACACGTGCAGACGCCTCGTGCAAGGCTCTCAGAAGATTAATTCACAGCTGGAGTCTTTGGTAAATATGGCAAATACAATATTAGGATTTATTTCAATGGCAATAAAATATTAAAAGGCAAGGAGATAATGCTGAGGATCTATGAGACACTAGTCAGGCCGCATTTGGAGTATTGTCGACGCTTTTAACCCCCGTATCTCAGAAAGGATGTTCTGTTATGGAAGAGAGCCCAGAGAAGTTTCACAAAGATGATTTCTGGAGCTGAGGATTTAGCGTGTGAATACCGTTCGGCAGGTTTGAGCCTGTACTCACTGGAGTTTAGAAAAATGCGGCGGATTTCATTGAAACCTACAGAATATGAGAAGGACTAGAAAAGGCGGATGTGGAAAGGATGTTTCCTGTGGTCGTGGTATCCAACTGATGGACACAGCCTCAAAATTCAGGGGCGATCTTTTAGAAAAGATGTACGAAGGATTTTTTTTTTAAACAGAGAGTAAATATTCTGCCACAGACTGCGGTGGAAGTCAAGGGCTATGGTGTATTTAAGGCGGAAGTTGATAGTTTGCTGATCGTTCAGGGCGTCAAAGGATATGGCGAGAAACCATGTGTATGGGATTGAGTGGTATGCGGGTTCAGCCATGACTTATGTCGGAGCAGACTCCATGGGCTGAATGGCCTATTTCTGCTCCAATGTCTTATAATCACACGGTCTCATACAAATGCTGAAGAGGGCATGCCTGTGCACAGTCAATGATCAAGCATCGGGGTAACGCTTTCAGCTATTCTGTGCTCGTACATCCCGGTAACAGATAGCTCTTTCGCATTGGTTTCTCGTTAGAATAGTGGTTAGTGTCCCCGTCTATCACGGGGAAGACGCGGGTTAATTTCACCCGACAGAGAAATGTTTCCACGTTAAATGCACTTGCAACTCAAATATTCCAAACAAATTGTGAACCGTTACAGAGGTTGAGTCTGAGTTTGAGGTTGATGTGATCATCGTTTTTGCGAATGTGGGACAACCCAGTCATCAGTGACAGCGGGAAGGGAGAGTCTGCGGAGAAGAAAAGGAACTTTGTGTTCAGCTTCGTGAAATATCCACTCAGCGACTTCGTATCTCAGAGTCACTTGGCGTGACACGCGATGACAGACGCCGGTGTTTCCGGAAATATTTGCTTCATCCGACACTGTCACATTTTAAATGTTAGACAAAGGCTGTTCTGTGCTCGATTTAAAAGGTGCAATTCAAAGTGTCATAAAGGAGAGGGCGAATGAAATCAGTACCTTCACCCAGCTCAAGCCATCTTGCAGAGGCTTCGTGAGAGTCCTTACGTCTAACGGCGAGCTCGGGGCTCAGGAAAAGGTCATCAACCTGAAAAGTGAACTCTGTTTCTGTCTCCACAGACGCTGACTAAGCTGCGGATTATTTCTGGCAGTTTCAACTTTTAATTCAGGAACTTTCCTGTTTCTCTGACCCCGGGATCCGTGCTTTCCTCATCTGTCCTTGGACACAGCGATTACATCCCAATGTAAAATGTCTTTCTTTGCAGAGTGTGTACTCGTGGCCGAATGTTTTGTCGACGCACTGAGAATCTATTGGTATTTACCCTTCTAATTCTGACAAGTATGTGGTTCTAACGTTTTCTGTTTTCTGTTGTCCGTCATCATCTGATGAAAACTATTCATGCAGATTGTGAAAAGCCGAATCAGAGCATCGATTACTACCATCGTCCAACGCCGGAATGGGCAATTTATTAAAACCTTTTCCAGCTTGTCTCTGTGGCGCAATCGGTGAGCGCGTTCGGCTGTTAACCGAAAGGTTGGTGGTTCGAGCCCACCCAGGGACGCTGGTGAACCGGCAGCTTTTGCTGTGTGTTGGATTGCCAACTGGGAAACGGTGCCGTGTCCAGCGCTCCCTGCTACTGCCGCATCACGTTCAGTGGGGATTACAATTGTTTAAGGTACGTACCGAGATATAGTGAAAAGCTTCTTTTTCACACTGTTCCTGGAGATCAAACCATTACACAGTGCATGGAAAGGGAACAATGTAAAGCAATAACAGAATGCAGAATAAAATGTAACAGCGACAGAGAAAGCACAGTGAGATAAATAATTAGGTTCGGCATCATAATGAAGTAGATTGGGAAACGCTGTTCTGGCCGGTAGAGGGCGGTCCCTGCTGCTGCCGGACCGAGTTCAGTGGAAATTAAATTTTTGTCACTTACAGAGATAGCGTACACGGGTACAGAGAAAACTTGTCTTTCGTTCTGTTCCTATGTTTCTGGAAGTGCATATTGTGAACGACCTAACCTGGTCTCACAACGACACCAGTTTCGTCAACAAGTAGACCAGCGTCTTCACGTCCTGGGTAGATTGAGGCCAGCAGACCTTCCTCAAACCGGATTATAACTATAGGAGCCCCACTGAGAGTGTTCTACCCACTCACTTCTCCATTTTGTACAATAATTGCCAGGCCATCTGACGACAAGACCCTGCAAAGTATCGCGAGGACTGCTGACAGGTAGAAGTTCAGTTTCCCAGTCAGCTACTGATCTTTAAACACTGACAGAATTCAGTTCACTTCCCAATTCGACATTCATTTGATCACATAGACGGATCGGGAAGAGAACGAGACATCAGGATTGGAAAAATAAATTACAGAGTGTGGGTGTATTCTCCGCTACACCTCAGGCTGTGGCCACTACTAGTTACATCCAAGGCTCTCCGAAATAACACAGACTAAATACGGGATGAAATCAACGGGACATCTATGTAGTGTCCCGTCGTGAGACATGAACTGTCCACAGACGCTGCCTGACCTGGTGATTCACAGCATTTTGTGCTCCGGATTTCCAGCATTTGGAGAAATTCCTTTGTTTATATCCGAAGTAACAACCCGAAGACAAAGAACAGGAAGGCAAAGAGACACAGCGGGTCCTCCTACAGAACGCTGGAACAGGAAAAACTCTCTGCCGCTGGGTTTCTCATTTGTCCTCCCCACCTCTGTATCTCTCAGGCCCCGCCACCAGCCCCTGGGTCCTCGGATCCTCCATTTTCCTCCACCTTTCCTGAGCACCTCAACTCTCCCCTCTCCGCTGACTCTACCAACCCCTTCCCCATCAGATCCCAGCTCTCATCCTAGCCTGGTCGTCACCATTTCTTCCTACCTTCCCCTCTGAGTCAAAACGTTCTGTTCTCAATAAAGGCCTTACCTTTGTCCCCTTGCGCCCAGAACTCAGTGAGTTCCGCGCCCGCTGTGACGCTTAGCTCTCTCCACAGCATCCGTGCCTGGGCTACATCTTTGGCAAGGACCCTTCACTCCACATCGAAGACCTGTTCTCCCGTCTTCAACCTGGACATCCTGCTGTCCACCTATGCCTGTTCTGGATCTTTTCATTCCCAATTGCCGACGGGACACCAAGCACCTCGTCTTCACCAGCCCTCTCTCCAATTCCCAGTCACCGCTTCCAACGTTCTGCTCTTCACTCTCTCCGCACTAATCCGATATTCACCATCCAACCCGCAGATAAGGGGGGTGCTTTAGTAGTAGTGCCGGACTGACCCTATCTTGCTGAGGCCCAACGACAAGGGTGAGACATCTCCTTTAATTTTCCCCGGAACAGTACCCACACCATCTCCGACCTTATTTTGTCTGAGGATATCCCATCCATTGCCAACAGCCGAGGCGCTTCGTTCCTGTTTCTAGACCTTACCCAAGAGCCACAAACTTGTTTGTCCAGATAGACCCATTTTTTCTGCTTGATCCTGCCATACTGAACATACCACTGCATGCTTCAACACAGTTTTTCCCCACTGGTTCAGTCTCTTCCTACCTCCGACGTGACACATCACACGCTATTGATCTTTTCAATGATGTCAAATTTCCCGAATCCGATCATATTATTTTTACTATGGATTTCCAGTAGAGATACACCTGCAGCCCGCACCAGGAAGGCGGCAACGCTCTTCGTTTCCATCTGGAGACCAGACCCAGCAATCTCCCCTCCACCACCTTTCACCTCCGATTGGCGGAACCTGTCATCGCTCCTAATAATTTCTCTTTCGGATCTTCACACATCCTTCAAACAAAAGGTGTAGCCATGGGCACTCGCAAGAGTGTCAGCCGTGTCTGCATTTTTGTCGGCTACGGGGAACAGTCTTTGTTCCAAGGCTACATTGGTATCGCTCCCAACGTTTCCTCCGCCACATCAACGACTGCATTGCTGTTGCTTCCTGCACCCATGCCTAACTCATACAATTCATTTCTTTGCCTCCAACGTTCACCCCGTCTTCAAATTTACCTGCCCCATATCCAAAACTTGCCCCCGTCTTTCTCGATCTCTATATCTTTATCTTTGTAGACAATAACTGCTGTCTAATTATAAACCACAAACTCACAGCTTTCTGGACTACACCTGTTCCCACACTAACACTTGTAAAAATACAACCCCCTTCTCTCAAACCCTCCGTCTCCGTCGTTGCTGCTCTCAGGATGAGGCGTTCATTCGAGAACAAAGAAGATACCCTCCTTTTTCATCGAAATGCGTCTCCCTTCCTCTACCATCAACGCTACACTCAACCGAATCTCTTCCATTTTGCGCACGTCTGCCCTGAACTCAGAAAGGAGAGGGCGAGTGAAATCAGTACCTTCACTCAGCTCAAGCCATCTTGCAGAGGCTTCGTGAGAGTCCTTACGTCTAACGGCGAGCTCGGGGCTCAGGAAAAGGTCATCGACCTGAAACGTGAACTCTGTTTCTGTCTCCACAGACGCTGACTAAGCTGCGGATTATTTCTGGCAGTTTCAACTTTTAATTCAGGAACAGTCCTGTTTCTCTGACCCCGGGATCGGTGCTTTCCTCATCGATTACTTCCGAATGTAAAATGTCTTTCTTTGCAGAGTGTGTACTCGTGGCCAAATGTTTTGGTGACGCACTGCGAATCTATTGCTATTTACCCTTCTAATTCTGACAAGTATGTGGTTCTAACGTTTTCTGTTTTATGTTGTCCGTCACCATCTGATGAAAACTATTCATGCAGATTGTGAAAAGCCGAATCAGAGCATCGATTACTAGTCACCATCGTCCAACGCCGGAATGGGCAATTTATTAAAACCTTCTCCAGCTTGTCTCTGTGGCGCAATCGGTGAGCGCGTTCGGCTGTTAACCGAAAGGTTGGTGGTTCGAGCCCACCCAGGGACGCTGGTGAACCGGCAGCTTTTGCTGTGTGTTGGATTGCCAACTGGGAAACGGTGCCGTGTCCAGCACTCCCTGCTACTGCCGCATCACGTTCAGTGGGGATTAAAATTGTTTGAGGTACGTAGCGAGATACAGTGAATAGCTTCTATTTCACACCGTTCCTGTAGATCAAACCATTACACAGTGCATGGAAAGAGAACAACGTAAAGCAATAACAGAATGCAGAATAAAATGTAACAACGATAGAGAAAGCACAGTGAGATAAATAATTAGTTTCAGCATCTTAATGAGGTAGATTGGGAAACGCTGTTCTGACCGGTAGAGGGCGGTCCCTGCTGCTGCCGTACCAAGTGCAGTGGGAATTAAATTTTTGTAACTTACAGAGATAGCGTACACGGGTACAGTGAAAACTTGTCTTTCATTCTGTTCCTATGTTTCTGGAAGTGCATATTCTGATCGTCCTAACCTGGTCTCACAACGACACCAGTTTCGTCTAAAAGTAGACCAGCGTCTCCACGTCCTGGGAAGATTGAGGCCAGCAGACCTTCCTCAAACCGGATTATAACTACAGGAGCCCCACTGAGAGTGTTCTACCCACTCACTTCTCCATTTTGTACAATAATTGCCAGGCCATCTGACGACAAGACCCTGCAAAGTATCGCGAGGACTGCTGACAGGTAGAAGTTCAGTTTCCCAGTCAGCTACTGATCTTTAAACACTGACAGAATTCAGTTCACTTCCCAATTCGACATTCATTTGATCACATAGACGGATCGGGAAGAGAACGAGACATCAGGATTGGAAAAATAAATTACAGAGTGTGGGTGTATTCTCCGCTACACCTCAGGCTGTGGCCACTACTAGTTACATCCAAGGCTCTCCGAAATAACACAGACTAAATACGGGATGAAATCAACGGGACATCTATGTAGTGTCCCGTCGTGAGACATGAACTGTCCACAGACGCTGCCTGACCTGGTGATTCACAGCATTTTGTGCTCCGGATTTCCAGCATTTGGAGAAATTCCTTTGTTTATATCCGAAGTAACAACCCGAAGACAAAGAACAGGAAGGCAAAGAGACACAGCGGGTCCTCCTACAGAACGCTGGAACAGGAAAAACTCTCTGCCGCTGGGTTTCTCATTTGTCCTCCCCACCTCTGTATCTCTCAGGCCCCGCCACCAGCCCCTGGGTCCTCGGATCCTCCATTTTCCTCCACCTTTCCTGAGCACCTCAACTCTCCCCTCTCCGCTGACTCTACCAACCCCTTCCCCATCAGATCCCAGCTCTCATCCTAGCCTGGTCGTCACCATTTCTTCCTACCTTCCCCTCTGAGTCAAAACGTTCTGTTCTCAATAAAGGCCTTACCTTTGTCCCCTTGCGCCCAGAACTCAGTGAGTTCCGCGCCCGCTGTGACGCTTAGCTCTCTCCACAGCATCCGTGCCTGGGCTACATCTTTGGCAAGGACCCTTCACTCCACATCGAAGACCTGTTCTCCCGTCTTCAACCTGGACATCCTGCTGTCCACCTATGCCTGTTCTGGATCTTTTCATTCCCAATTGCCGACGGGACACCAAGCACCTCGTCTTCACCAGCCCTCTCTCCAATTCCCAGTCACCGCTTCCAACGTTCTGCTCTTCACTCTCTCCGCACTAATCCGATATTCACCATCCAACCCGCAGATAAGGGGGGTGCTTTAGTAGTAGTGCCGGACTGACCCTATCTTGCTGAGGCCCAACGACAAGGGTGAGACATCTCCTTTAATTTTCCCCGGAACAGTACCCACACCATCTCCGACCTTATTTTGTCTGAGGATATCCCATCCATTGCCAACAGCCGAGGCGCTTCGTTCCTGTTTCTAGACCTTACCCAAGAGCCACAAACTTGTTTGTCCAGATAGACCCATTTTTTCTGCTTGATCCTGCCATACTGAACATACCACTGCATGCTTCAACACAGTTTTTCCCCACTGGTTCAGTCTCTTCCTACCTCCGACGTGACACATCACACGCTATTGATCTTTTCAATGATGTCAAATTTCCCGAATCCGATCATATTATTTTTACTATGGATTTCCAGTAGAGATACACCTGCAGCCCGCACCAGGAAGGCGGCAACGCTCTTCGTTTCCATCTGGAGACCAGACCCAGCAATCTCCCCTCCACCACCTTTCACCTCCGATTGGCGGAACCTGTCATCGCTCCTAATAATTTCTCTTTCGGATCTTCACACATCCTTCAAACAAAAGGTGTAGCCATGGGCACTCGCAAGAGTGTCAGCCATGTCTGCATTTTTGTCGGCTACGGGGAACAGTCTTTGATCCAAGGCTACATTGGTATCGCTCCCAACGTTTCCTCCGCCACATCAACGACTGCATTGCTGTTGCTTCCTGCACCCATGCCTAACTCATACAATTCATTTCTTTGCCTCCAACGTTCACCCCGTCTTCAAATTTACCTGCCCCATATCCAAAACTTGCCCCCGTCTTTCTCGATCTCTATATCTTTATCTTTGTAGACAATAACTGCTGTCTAATTATAAACCACAAACTCACAGCTTTCTGGACTACACCTGTTCCCACACTAACACTTGTAAAAATACAACCCCCTTCTCTCAAACCCTCCGTCTCCGTCGTTGCTGCTCTCAGGATGAGGCGTTCATTCGAGAACAAAGAAGATACCCTCCTTTTTCATCGAAATGCGTCTCCCTTCCTCTACCATCAACGCTACACTCAACCGAATCTCTTCCATTTTGCGCACGTCTGCCCTGAACTCAGAAAGGAGAGGGCGAGTGAAATCAGTACCTTCACTCAGCTCAAGCCATCTTGCAGAGGCTTCGTGAGAGTCCTTACGTCTAACGGCGAGCTCGGGGCTCAGGAAAAGGTCATCGACCTGAAACGTGAACTCTGTTTCTGTCTCCACAGACGCTGACTAAGCTGCGGATTATTTCTGGCAGTTTCAACTTTTAATTCAGGAACAGTCCTGTTTCTCTGACCCCGGGATCGGTGCTTTCCTCATCGATTACTTCCGAATGTAAAATGTCTTTCTTTGCAGAGTGTGTACTCGTGGCCAAATGTTTTGGTGACGCACTGCGAATCTATTGCTATTTACCCTTCTAATTCTGACAAGTATGTGGTTCTAACGTTTTCTGTTTTATGTTGTCCGTCACCATCTGATGAAAACTATTCATGCAGATTGTGAAAAGCCGAATCAGAGCATCGATTACTAGTCACCATCGTCCAACGCCGGAATGGGCAATTTATTAAAACCTTCTCCAGCTTGTCTCTGTGGCGCAATCGGTGAGCGCGTTCGGCTGTTAACCGAAAGGTTGGTGGTTCGAGCCCACCCAGGGACGCTGGTGAACCGGCAGCTTTTGCTGTGTGTTGGATTGCCAACTGGGAAACGGTGCCGTGTCCAGCACTCCCTGCTACTGCCGCATCACGTTCAGTGGGGATTAAAATTGTTTGAGGTACGTAGCGAGATACAGTGAATAGCTTCTATTTCACACCGTTCCTGTAGATCAAACCATTACACAGTGCATGGAAAGAGAACAACGTAAAGCAATAACAGAATGCAGAATAAAATGTAACAACGATAGAGAAAGCACAGTGAGATAAATAATTAGTTTCAGCATCTTAATGAGGTAGATTGGGAAACGCTGTTCTGACCGGTAGAGGGCGGTCCCTGCTGCTGCCGTACCAAGTGCAGTGGGAATTAAATTTTTGTAACTTACAGAGATAGCGTACACGGGTACAGTGAAAACTTGTCTTTCATTCTGTTCCTATGTTTCTGGAAGTGCATATTCTGATCGTCCTAACCTGGTCTCACAACGACACCAGTTTCGTCTAAAAGTAGACCAGCGTCTCCACGTCCTGGGAAGATTGAGGCCAGCAGACCTTCCTCAAACCGGATTATAACTACAGGAGCCCCACTGAGAGTGTTCTACCCACTCACTTCTCCATTTTGTACAATAATTGCCAGGCCATCTGACGACAAGACCCTGCAAAGTATCGCGAGGACTGCTGACAGGTAGAAGTTCAGTTTCCCAGTCAGCTACTGATCTTTAAACACTGACAGAATTCAGTTCACTTCCCAATTCGACATTCATTTGATCACATAGACGGATCGGGAAGAGAACGAGACATCAGGATTGGAAAAATAAATTACAGAGTGTGGGTGTATTCTCCGCTACACCTCAGGCTGTGGCCACTACTAGTTACATCCAAGGCTCTCCGAAATAACACAGACTAAATACGGGATGAAATCAACGGGACATCTATGTAGTGTCCCGTCGTGAGACATGAACTGTCCACAGACGCTGCCTGACCTGGTGATTCACAGCATTTTGTGCTCCGGATTTCCAGCATTTGGAGAAATTCCTTTGTTTATATCCGAAGTAACAACCCGAAGACAAAGAACAGGAAGGCAAAGAGACACAGCGGGTCCTCCTACAGAACGCTGGAACAGGAAAAACTCTCTGCCGCTGGGTTTCTCATTTGTCCTCCCCACCTCTGTATCTCTCAGGCCCCGCCACCAGCCCCTGGGTCCTCGGATCCTCCATTTTCCTCCACCTTTCCTGAGCACCTCAACTCTCCCCTCTCCGCTGACTCTACCAACCCCTTCCCCATCAGATCCCAGCTCTCATCCTAGCCTGGTCGTCACCATTTCTTCCTACCTTCCCCTCTGAGTCAAAACGTTCTGTTCTCAATAAAGGCCTTACCTTTGTCCCCTTGCGCCCAGAACTCAGTGAGTTCCGCGCCCGCTGTGACGCTTAGCTCTCTCCACAGCATCCGTGCCTGGGCTACATCTTTGGCAAGGACCCTTCACTCCACATCGAAGACCTGTTCTCCCGTCTTCAACCTGGACATCCTGCTGTCCACCTATGCCTGTTCTGGATCTTTTCATTCCCAATTGCCGACGGGACACCAAGCACCTCGTCTTCACCAGCCCTCTCTCCAATTCCCAGTCACCGCTTCCAACGTTCTGCTCTTCACTCTCTCCGCACTAATCCGATATTCACCATCCAACCCGCAGATAAGGGGGGTGCTTTAGTAGTAGTGCCGGACTGACCCTATCTTGCTGAGGCCCAACGACAAGGGTGAGACATCTCCTTTAATTTTCCCCGGAACAGTACCCACACCATCTCCGACCTTATTTTGTCTGAGGATATCCCATCCATTGCCAACAGCCGAGGCGCTTCGTTCCTGTTTCTAGACCTTACCCAAGAGCCACAAACTTGTTTGTCCAGATAGACCCATTTTTTCTGCTTGATCCTGCCATACTGAACATACCACTGCATGCTTCAACACAGTTTTTCCCCACTGGTTCAGTCTCTTCCTACCTCCGACGTGACACATCACACGCTATTGATCTTTTCAATGATGTCAAATTTCCCGAATCCGATCATATTATTTTTACTATGGATTTCCAGTAGAGATACACCTGCAGCCCGCACCAGGAAGGCGGCAACGCTCTTCGTTTCCATCTGGAGACCAGACCCAGCAATCTCCCCTCCACCACCTTTCACCTCCGATTGGCGGAACCTGTCATCGCTCCTAATAATTTCTCTTTCGGATCTTCACACATCCTTCAAACAAAAGGTGTAGCCATGGGCACTCGCAAGAGTGTCAGCCGTGTCTGCATTTTTGTCGGCTACGGGGAACAGTCTTTGTTCCAAGGCTACATTGGTATCGCTCCCAACGTTTCCTCCGCCACATCAACGACTGCATTGCTGTTGCTTCCTGCACCCATGCCTAACTCATACAATTCATTTCTTTGCCTCCAACGTTCACCCCGTCTTCAAATTTACCTGCCCCATATCCAAAACTTGCCCCCGTCTTTCTCGATCTCTATATCTTTATCTTTGTAGACAATAACTGCTGTCTAATTATAAACCACAAACTCACAGCTTTCTGGACTACACCTGTTCCCACACTAACACTTGTAAAAATACAACCCCCTTCTCTCAAACCCTCCGTCTCCGTCGTTGCTGCTCTCAGGATGAGGCGTTCATTCGAGAACAAAGAAGATACCCTCCTTTTTCATCGAAATGCGTCTCCCTTCCTCTACCATCAACGCTACACTCAACCGAATCTCTTCCATTTTGCGCACGTCTGCCCTGAACTCAGAAAGGAGAGGGCGAGTGAAATCAGTACCTTCACTCAGCTCAAGCCATCTTGCAGAGGCTTCGTGAGAGTCCTTACGTCTAACGGCGAGCTCGGGGCTCAGGAAAAGGTCATCGACCTGAAACGTGAACTCTGTTTCTGTCTCCACAGACGCTGACTAAGCTGCGGATTATTTCTGGCAGTTTCAACTTTTAATTCAGGAACAGTCCTGTTTCTCTGACCCCGGGATCGGTGCTTTCCTCATCGATTACTTCCGAATGTAAAATGTCTTTCTTTGCAGAGTGTGTACTCGTGGCCAAATGTTTTGGTGACGCACTGCGAATCTATTGCTATTTACCCTTCTAATTCTGACAAGTATGTGGTTCTAACGTTTTCTGTTTTATGTTGTCCGTCACCATCTGATGAAAACTATTCATGCAGATTGTGAAAAGCCGAATCAGAGCATCGATTACTAGTCACCGGTAGAGGGCGGTCCCTGCTGCTGCCGTACCAAGTGCAGTGGGAATTAAATTTTTGTAACTTACAGAGATAGCGTACACGGGTACAGTGAAAACTTGTCTTTCATTCTGTTCCTATGTTTCTGGAAGTGCATATTCTGATCGTCCTAACCTGGTCTCACAACGACACCAGTTTCGTCTAAAAGTAGACCAGCGTCTCCACGTCCTGGGAAGATTGAGGCCAGCAGACCTTCCTCAAACCGGATTATAACTACAGGAGCCCCACTGAGAGTGTTCTACCCACTCGCTTCTCCATCTGGTGCAATAATTGCCAGGCCATCTGACGACAAGACCCTGCAAAGTATCGCGAGGTCTGCTGACAGGTAGAAGTTCAGATTCCCAGTCAGCTACTGATCTTTAAACACTGACAGAATTCAGTTCACTTCCCAATTCGACATTCATTTGATCACATAGACGGATCGGGAAGAACACGAGATATCAGGATTGGAAACATAAATTGTAGAGTATGGGTGTATTCTACGCTACACTTCAGGCTGTGGCCACTCCTAGTTACATCCAAGGCTCTCCGAAATAACACAGACTAAATACGGGATGAAATCAACCGGCCAAGGAGCATCTAAGTAGTGTCCCGTCGTGAGACATCAACTGTCCACAGACGCTGCCTGGCCTGGTGATTCCCAGCATTCTGTGCTCCGAATTTCCAGCATCTGTAGAGTTCCCTTTGTTTATAACCGAAGTAACAACCCGAAGACAAAGAACAGGAAGGCAAAGAGACACAGCGGGTCCTCCTACGTAAGGCTGGAACAGGAAAAACGCGCTGCCGCTGGGTTTCTCATTTGTCCTCCCCACCTCTGTATCTCTCAGGCCCCTCCACCAGCCCCTGGGTCCTCGGATCCTCCATCTTCCTCCACCTTTCCTGAACACCTCAACTCTCCCCTCTCCTCTGACTCTACCAACCCCTTCCCCATCAGATCCCAGCTCTCATCCTAGCCTGGTCGGCACCATTTCTTCCTACCTTCCCCTCCGAGTCAAAACGTTCTGTTCTCAATAAAGGCCTTACCTTTGTCCCCTTGCGCCCAGAACTCAGTGAGTTCCGCGCCCGCTGTGACGCTTAGCTCTCTCCACAGCCTCCGTGCCTGGGCTACATCTTTGGCAAGGACCCTTCACTCCACATCGAAGACCTGTTCTCCCGTCTTCAACCTGGACATCCTGCTGTCCACCTATGTCTGTTCTGGATCTTTTCATTCCCAACTGCCGACGGGACATCAACCGCCTCGACTTCACCAGCTCTCTCTCCAATTCCCAGTCACCGCTTCCAACGTTCTGCTCTGCACTCTCTCCGCACTAATCCGATATTCACCGTCCAACCCGCAGATAAGGGGGGTGCTTTAGTAGTAGTGCCGGACTGACCCTATCTTGCTGAGGCCCAACGACAAGGGTGAGACATCTCCTTTCACTTATCCCTCGAACAGGACCCACACCATCTCCGACCTTATTTTGTCTGAGGATATCCCATCCATTGCCAACAGCCGAGGCGCTTCGTTCCTGTTTCTAGACCTTACCCGAGAGCCACAAACTTGTTTGTCCTGATAGACCCATTTTTTCTGCTTGTTCCTGCCATACTGAACATACCATTGCATGCCTCGACACAGATTTTCCCCACTGGTTCAGTCCCTTCCTACCTCCGACGTGACACATCACACGCTATTGATCTTTTCAATGATGTCAAATTTCCCGACTCCGATCATATTATTTTTACAACGGATTTCCAGTAGAGATACACCTCCAGCCCGCTACAGGAAGGCGGCAAAGCTCTTCGTTTCCATCTGAAGACCAGACCCAGCCAGCTCCCCTCCACCACCTTTCACCTCCGATTGGCGGAACCTGTCATTGCTCCTAATAATTTCTCCTTCGTTTCTTCACACTTCCTTCAAACAAAAGGTGTAGCCATGGGCACTCGCAAGAGTGTCAGCCATGTCTGCACTTTTGCTGGCTACGGGGAACAGTCTTTGATCCAAGGCTACATTGGTATCGCTCCCAACTTTTCCTACGCCACATCAACGACTGCATTGCTGTTGCTTCCTGCACCCATGCCTAACTCATACACTTCAATTCTTTGCCTCCAACTTTCACCCCGTCTTCAAATTTACCCGCCCCATATCCAAAACATGCCCCCCCCCCCTCTTTCTCGATCACTCCATTTTTATCTTTGGAGACATAGACTGATGTCTAATTATAAACCACAAACTCACAGCTTTCTGGACTATACCTGTTCCCACACTATCACTTGTAAAAATACCATCCCCTTCTCTCAAACCCTCGGTCTCCGTCGTTGCTGCTCTCAAGATGAGGCGTTTCATTCTAGAACAAAGAAGATACCCTCCTTTTTCATCGAAATGCGTCTCCCTTCCTCTACCATCAACGCTGCATTCAACCGAATCTCTTCCATTTTGCGCACGTCTGCCCTGAACCCATCCTCCTGCCACTCCACCAGTGATAGTTTTCGTCTTGTGCACGCCTGCCCCCTCACCGGCCTCGGCATCCAGAGCTTGCTTCTGCGTAACTTCCGCCATCACCAGCGGGATTCCGCCACCAAACACAGCTTTCTCAGCCCCACCCATTTCGGCTTTACGCAACGATCACTTTACGTAAATCACTTTTCCGTTCGTCCCTCTCCCCCGGCTTCTCTCCTGCCACTTACTCTTGCAAGCGAAACCAGTGATACACCTGCCCTTACACCTCCTCCGTCAAAACGTCCTTCCAGGTGAGGCGACACTTCACCTGTGAGTCTGTTCGAGTCATCGGTGACTCATTTTATATTTCGGCGAGTCTGCTTCACCGAGCACCTACCAGAAAAAGCGAAATCTCCCAGTAGTCACCCATTTTAATTCCGCTTCCCAATCCAATTCCGACAGACGGTGATGGGCCGTTGCAATGAGCGAATAAATTAAACGCAAGTGCAGGACACAGGCACGGCGATTCAGTTAGGATGCTTATGTGGACGTGAAAGCTGAACAGCAAACAGGAGGGATCTTGCCACGAAACCTTGACACAGAGGGACCGAGTTTCATAGGGAAACCTTAAAACTGGAGCAAAATTAGAACACGGGAGCCCACAGACGAACGAGTGGCCATATTTGTTCAAGAGAATTGGGTCAGAATTTCTCCAGTGATCAAGATTACTCAGCTATTCAGTCATAGCTTTTTTTCTCCAGAAACTGTTGACCTGCCGTCTCCCATTAGTTCGTAACTCCTTTACCAATCTCGACACGACATATCTCTGTCTTAAATGCACCGAATAAGTTCGTCCATTGCCCGCTGCGGCAATCAATCCCAGAAATCACCGTCACCTGACTGAAGATATCCTCTCAGTCAGCCTTTGTTAAAAGGCAGAGCCCTCAGATTCCCGTCTCTCTTAGTAAAGGGAACATCCTCACCACGTCCACCCGAGGCACGCTTCTCCGTATTCTTTAATTCCCATTGAGATCCGCCATCATCCTTCTGATCCTCAGCCAGTACTACAAAGGGCCTTTCTAGCATCCCGTGAGCTCCTATGTTTCAAAGATATCCCCTAACACTAGGGTTCTCCGATTGCTTCAGGAAGTGTGCCTTGATATGTCTAATCCCAGTTACCGTGTGACCCAAATGGGGCGATGATAGGATTTCCCCAGAAACTACAGACGCTGTTGCACGTTGTCTATGGCTATGCAATCCCTTTCAGGGAGATGGGAACCAGCATGATGGAGCTGAGGACGAGCCAGCAAGTTTACAAGTGATGACGGGTATAATATTAACGTAAGGAAGGACAATGCAATTATTGGGCGCAATTGCGGATGGTGCAAAGAGTTAAATTGTAGCACAGAGCCAAAAGTCAATAGTGCAAAGCATGCAGAACTGAAAGCTCTGTATTTGACAGGCGGCAGCGAGTGGGAATACAGGGCACATTTCTAGTTGCCTCCCACCGACTAGAGGTGTTCCTCGGGGGACATAATTGTATACTGTTCACATTATCTGTCAGTGATTTAGATTATAGAATTTCTGGCAAAGTTTGTGAATGATGCAAAGATTGATGGGGTGGAGTAGGTAGGGCTGACGAAGCAATCCAACTGCAGCCGGACTTAAGCAATTGGAAGATTGGACAAAAAAGAGGCAGTTGGAATACAGTTTTGGAATTGTACGATAATGTAATTTGGTAAAAGGAACAATAGTACAGACTAGTATCTAAATGGGAAGAAAGTTTAAGCATCACACGTGCAGACGCCTCGTGCAAGGCTCTCAGAAGGTTAATTCACAGCTTGAGTCTTTGGTAAATATGGCAAATACAATATTAGGATTTATTTCAATGGGAATCAAATATTAAAAGACAAGGAGATAATGCTGAGGCTCTATGAGACACTAGTCAGGCCGCATTTGGAGTATTGTCAACGCTTTTAACCCCCGTATCTCAGAAAGGATGTTCTGTTATGGAAGAGAGTCCAGAGAAGTTTCACAAAGATGATTTCTGGAGCGGAAAAGTTAGCGTGTGAGCAGCGTTCGGCAGGTTTGAGCCTGTACTCACTGGAGTTTTGAAAAATGCGGCGGATTTCATTGAAAGCTTCCGAATGTGAGAAGGACTAGAAAAGGAGGTTGTGGAAAGGATGTTTCCTGTGGTAGTGGTATCCAACTGATGGACACAGCCTCAAAATACAGGGGCGATCTTTTAGAAAAGATGTACGAAGGATTTTTTTTTTTAAACAGAGAGTGAATGTTCTGCCACAGACTGCGGTGGAAGTCAAGGCCTTTGGTATATTTAAGGCGGAAGTTGATAGTTTGCTGATCGTTCAGGGCGTCAAAGGATATGGCGAGAAACCATGTGTATGGGATTGAGTGGTATGCGGGTTCAGCCATGACTTATGTCGGAACAGACTCCATGGGCTGAATGGCCTATTTCTGCTCCAATGTCTGATGATCATACAGTCTCATACAAAAGCTGAAGAGTGCATGCCGGTTCACAGTCAATGAACAAGCATCGGGGTAACCCTTTCAGCTATTCTGTGCTCGTACATCCCGGTAACAGATAGCTCTTTCGCATTGGTTTCTCGTTAGAATAGTGGTTAGTGTCCCCGTCTATCACGGGGAAGACGCGGGTTAATTTCACCCGACAGAGAAATGTTTCCACGTTAAATGCACTTGCAGCTCAAATATTCCAAACAAATTGTGAACCGTTACAGAGGTTGAGTAAGAGTTTGAGGTTGATGTGATCATCGTTTTTGGGAATGTGGGACAGCCCAGTCAGCAGTGTCAGCGGGAAGGGAGAGTCTGCCGAGAGAAAAAAAGGATCTTTGTGTTCAGCTTCGTTAAATATCCACTCAGCGACTTCGTATCTCAGAGTCACTTGGCGTGACACGCGATGACAGACGCCGGTGTTTCCGGAAATATTTGCTTCATCCGACACTGTCACATTTTAAATGTTAGACAAAGGCTGTTCTGTGCTCGATTTAAAGGGTGCAATTCAAAGTGTCAGAAAGGAGAGGGCGAGTGAAATCAGTACCTTCACCCAGCTCAAGCCATCTTCCAGAGGCTTCGTGAGAGTCCTTACGTCTAACGGCGAGCTCGGGGCTCAGGAAAAGGTCATCGACCTGAAACGTGAACTCTGTTTCTGTCTCCACAGACGCTGACTAAGCTGCGGATTATTTCTGGCAGTTTCAACTTTTAATTCAGGAACTTTCCTGTTTCTCTGACCCCGGGATCCGTGCTTTCCTCATCTGTCCTTGGACACAGCGATTACATCCCAATGTAAAATGTCTTTCTTTGCAGAGTGTGTACTCGTGGCCGAATGTTTTGGCGACGCACTGAGAATCTATTGGTATTTACCCTTCTAATTCTGACAAGTATGTGGTTCTAACGTTTTCTGTTTTCTGTTGTCCGTCACCATCTGATGAAAACTATTCATGCAGATTGTGAAAAGCCGAATCAGAGCATCGATTACTACCATCGTCCAACGCCGGAATGGGCAATTTATTAAAACCTTTTCCAGCTTGTCTCTGTGGCGCAATCGGTGAGCGCGTTCGGCTGTTAACCGAAAGGTTGGTGGTTCGAGCCCACCCAGGGACGCTGGTGAACCGGCAGCTTTTGCTGTGTGTTGGATTGCCAACTGGGAAACGGTGCCGTGTCTAGCGCTCCCTGCTACTGCCGCATCACGTTCAGTGGGGATTACAATTGTTTAAGGTACGTACCGAGATACAGTGAAAAGCTTCTTTTTCACACTGTTCCTGGAGATCAAACCATTACACAGTGCATGGAAAGGGAACAATGTAAAGCAATAACAGAATGCAGAATAAAATGTAACAGCGACAGATAAAGCACAGTGAGATAAATAATTAGGTTCGGCATCATAATGAGGTAGATTGGGAAACGCTGTTCTGGCCGGTAGAGGGCGGTCCCTGCTGCTGCCGGACCGAGTTCAGTGGAAATTAAATTTTTTTCACTTAAAGAGATAGCGTACACGGGTACAGAGAAAACTTGTCTTTCGTTCTGTTCCTATGTTTCTGGAAGTGCATATTGTGAACGACCTAACCTGGTCTCACAACGACACCAGTTTCGTCAACAAGTAGACCAGCGTCTTCACGTCCTGGGTAGATTGAGGCCAGCAGACCTTCCTCAAACCGGATTATAACTATAGGAGCCCCACTGAGAGTGTTCTACCCACTCACTTCTCCATTTTGTACAATAATTGCCAGGCCATCTGACGACAAGACCCTGCAAAGTATCGCGAGGACTGCTGACAGGTAGAAGTTCAGTTTCCCAGTCAGCTACTGATCTTTAAACACTGACAGAATTCAGTTCACTTCCCAATTCGACATTCATTTGATCACATAGACGGATCGGGAAGAGAACGAGACATCAGGATTGGAAAAATAAATTACAGAGTGTGGGTGTATTCTCCGCTACACCTCAGGCTGTGGCCACTACTAGTTACATCCAAGGCTCTCCGAAATAACACAGACTAAATACGGGATGAAATCAACGGGACATCTATGTAGTGTCCCGTCGTGAGACATGAACTGTCCACAGACGCTGCCTGACCTGGTATTCCCAGCATTTTGTGCTCCGGATTTCCAGCATTTGGAGAAATTCCTTTGTTTATATCCGAAGTAACAACCCGAAGACAAAGAACAGGAAGGCAAAGAGACACAGCGGGTCCTCCTACAGAACGCTGGAACAGGAAAAACTCTCTGCCGCTGGGTTTCTCATTTGTCCTCCCCACCTCTGTATCTCTCAGGCCCCGCCACCAGCCCCTGGGTCCTCGGATCCTCCATCTTCCTCCACCTTTCCTGAGCACCTCAACTCTCCCCTCTCCTCTGACTCTACCAACCCCTTCCCCATCAGATCCCAGCTCTCATCCTAGCCTGGTCGTCACCATTTCTTCCTACCTTCCCCTCTGAGTCAAAACGTTCTGTTCTCAATAAAGGCCTTACCTTTGTCCCCTTGCGCCCAGAACTCAGTGAGTTCCGCGCCCGCTGTGACGCTTAGCCCTCTCCACAGCATCCGTGCCTGGGCTACATCTTTGGCAAGGACCCTTCACTCCACATCGAAGACCTGTTCTCCCGTCTTCAACCTGGACATCCTGCTGTCCACCTATGCCTGTTCTGGATCTTTTCATTCCCAATTGCCGACGGGACACCAAGCACCTCGTCTTCACCAGCCCTCTCTCCAATTCCCAGTCACCGCTTCCAACGTTTTGCTCTGCACTCTCTCCGCACTAATCCGATATTCACCATCCAACCCGCAGATAAGGGGGGTGCTTTAGTAGTAGTGCCGGACTGACCCTATCTTGCTGAGGCCCAACGACAAGGGTGAGACATCTCCTTTAATTTTCCCCGGAACAGTACCCACACCATCTCCGACCTTATTTTGTCTGAGGATATCCCATCCATTGCCAACAGCCGAGGCGCTTCGTTCCTGTTTCTAGACCTTACCCAAGAGCCACAAACTTGTTTGTCCAGATAGACCCATTTTTTCTGCTTGATCCTGCCATACTGAACATACCACTGCATGCTTCAACACAGTTTTTCCCCACTGGTTCAGTCTCTTCCTACCTCCGACGTGACACATCACACGCTATTGATCTTTTCAATGATGTCAAATTTCCCGAATCCGTTCATATTATTTTTACTATGGATTTCCAGTAGAGATACACCTGCAGCCCGCACCAGGAAGGCGGCAACGCTCTTCGTTTCCATCTGGAGACCAGACCCAGCAATCTCTCCTCCACCACCTTTCACCTCCGATTGGCGGAACCTGTCATCGCTCCTAATAATTTCTCTTTCGGATCTTCACACATCCTTCAAACAAAAGGTGTAGCCATGGGCACTCGCAAGAGTGTCAGCCGTGTCTGCATTTTTGTCGGCTACGGGGAACAGTCTTTGTTCCAAGGCTACATTGGTATCGCTCCCAACGTTTCCTCCGCCACATCAACGACTGCATTGCTGTTGCTTCCTGCACCCATGCCTAACTCATACAATTCATTTCTTTGCCTCCAACGTTCACCCCGTCTTCAAATTTACCTGCCCCATATCCAAAACTTGCCCCCGTCTTTCTCGATCTCTCTATCTTTATCTTTGTAGACAATAACTGCTGTCTAATTATAAACCACAAACTCACAGCTTTCTGGACTACACCTGTTCCCACACTAACACTTGTAAAAATACAACCCCCTTCTCTCAAACCCTCCGTCTCCGTCGTTGCTGCTCTCAGGATGAGGCGTTCATTCGAGAACAAAGAAGATACCCTCCTTTTTCATCGAAATGCGTCTCCCTTCCTCTACCATCAACGCTACACTCAACCGAATCTCTTCCATTTTGCGCACGTCTGCCCTGAACCCAGAAAGGAGAGGGCGAGTGAAATCAGTACCTTCACCCAGCTCAAGCCATCTTGCAGAGGCTTCGTGAGAGTCCTTACGTCTAACGGCGAGCTCGGGGCTCAGGAAAAGGTCATCGAACTCTGTTTCTGTCTCCACAGACGCTGACTAAGCTGCGGATTATTTCTGGCAGTTTCAACTTTTAATTCAGGAACAGTCCTGTTTCTCTGACCCCGGGATCGGTGCTTTCCTCATCGATTACTTCCGAAAGTAAAATGTCTTTCTTTGCAGAGTGTGTACTCGTGGCCGAATGTTTTGGTGACGCACTGCGAATCTATTGCTATTTACCCTTCTAATTCTGACAAGTATGTGGTTCTAACGTTTTCTGTTTTATGTTGTCCGTCACCATCTGATGAAAACTATTCATGCAGATTGTGAAAAGCCGAATCAGAGCATCGATTACTAGTCACCATCGTCCAACGCCGGAATGGGCAATTTATTAAAACCTTCTCCAGCTTGTCTCTGTGGCGCAATCGGTGAGCGCGTTCGGCTGTTAACCGAAAGGTTGGTGGTTTGAGCCCACCCAGGGACGCTGGTGAACCGGCAGCTTTTGCTGTGTGTTGGATTGCCAACTGGGAAACGGTGCCGTGTCCAGCGCTCCCTGCTACTGCCGCATCACGTTCAGTGGGGATTAAAATTGTTTAAGGTACGTACCGAGATACAGTGAAAAGCTTCTCTTTCACACTGTTCCTGGAGATCAAACCATTACACAGTGCATGGAAAGAGAACAACGTAAAGCAATAACAGAATGCAGAATAAAATGTAACAGCGACAGAGAAAGCACAGTGAGATAAATAATTAGTTTCAGCATCTTAATGAGGTAGATTGGGAAACGCTGTTCTGACCGGTAGAGGGCGGTCCCTGCTGCTGCCGTACCAAATGCAGTGGGAATTAAATTTTTGTAGCTTACAGAGATAGCGTACACGGGTACAGTGAAATCTTGTCTTTCATTCTGTTCCTATGTTTCTGGAAGTGCATATTCTGATCGTCCTAACCTGGTCTCATAACGACACCAGTTTCGTCTAAAAGTAGACCAGCGTCTCCACGTCCTGGGAAGATTGAGGCCAGCAGACCTTCCTCAAACCGGATTATAACTACAGGAGCCCCACTGAGAGTGTTCTACCCACTCGGTTCTCCATCTGGTGCAATAATTGCCAGGCCATCTGACGACAAGACCCTGCAAAGTATCGCGAGGTCTGCTGACAGGTAGAAGTTCAGATTCCCAGTCAGCTACTGATTTTTAAACACTGACAGAATTCAGTTCACTTCCCAATTCGACATTCATTTGATCACATAGACGGATCGGGAAGAACACGTGATGTCAGGATTGGAAACATAAATTGTAGAGTATGGGTGTATTCTCCGCTACACTTCAGGCTGTGGCCACTCCTAGTTACATCCAAGGCTCTCCGAAATACCACAGACTAAATACGGGATGAAATCAATGGGTCATCTATGTAGTGTCCCGTCGTGAGACATCAACTGTCCACAAACGCTGCCTGGCCTGGTGATTCCCAGCATTCTGTGCTCCGAATTTCCAGCATCTGTAGAGTTCCCTTTGTTTATAACCGAAGTAACAACCCGAAGACAAAGAACAGGAAGGCAAAGAGACACAGCGGGTGCTCCTACAGAACGCTGGAACAGGAAAAACGCGCTGCCGCTGGGTTTCTCATTTGTCCTCCCCACCTCTGTATCTCTCAGGCCCCTCCACCAGCCCCTGGGTCCTCGGATCCTCCATCTTCCTCCACCTTTCCTGAACACCTCAACTCTCCCCTCTCCTCTGACTCTACCAACCCCTTCCCCATCAGATCCCAGCTCTCATCCTAGCCTGGTCGTCACCATTTCTTCCTACCTTCCCCTCCGAGTCAAAACGTTCTGTTCTCAATAAAGGCCTTACCTTTGTCCCCTTGCGCCCAGAACTCAGTGAGTTCCGCGCCCGCTGTGACGCTTAGCTCTTTCCACAGCCTCCGTGCCTGGGCTACATCTTTGGCAAGGACCCTTCACTCCACATCGAAGACCTGTTCTCCCGTCTTAAACCTGGACATCCTGCTGTCCACCTATGTCTGTTCTGGATCTTTTCATTCCCAACTGCCGACGGGACATCAACCGCCTCGACTTCACCAGCTCTCTCTCCAATTCCCAGTCACCGCTTCCAACGTTCTGCTCTGCACTCTCTCCGCACTAATCCGATATTCACCATCCAACCCGCAGATAAGGGGGGTGCTTTAGTAGTAGTGCCGGACTGACCCTATCTTGCTGAGGCCCAACGACAAGGGTGAGACATCTCCTTTCACTTATCCCTCGAACAGGACCCACACCATCTCCGACCTTATTTTGTCTGAGGATATCCCATCCATTGCCAACAGCCGAGGCGCTTCGTTCCTGTTTCTAGACCTTACCCGAGAGCCACAAACTTGTTTGTCCTGATAGACCCATTTTTTCTGCTTGTTCCTGCCATACTGAACATACCATTGCATGCCTCGACACAGATTTTCCCCACTGGTTCAGTCCCTTCCTACCTCCGACGTGACACATCACACGCTATTGATCTTTTCAATGATGTCAAATTTCCCGACTCCGATCATATTATTTTTACTACGGATTACCAGTAGAGATACACCTCCAGCCCGCTACAGGAAGGCGGCAAAGCTCTTCGTTTCCATCTGAAGACCAGACCCAGCCAGCTCCCCTCCACCACCTTTCACCTCCGATTGGCGGAACCTGTCATCGCTCCTAATAATTTCTCCTTCGTTTCTTCACACTTCCTTCAAACAAAAGGTGTAGCCATGGGCACTCGCAAGAGTGTCAGCCATGTCTGCACTTTTGCTGGCTACGGGGAACAGACTATGTTCCAGGGCGACATTGGTATCGTTCCCAACTTTTCCTACGCCACATCAACGACTGCATTGCTGTTGCTTCCTGCACCCATGCCGAACTCATCCAATTCATTTCTTTGCCTCCCACTTTCACCCCGTCTTCAAATTTACCTGCCCCATATCCAGAACATGCCCCTCCCCCTCTTTCTCGATCTCTCCATTTTTATCTTTGGAGACATAGACTGATGTCTAATTATAAACCACAAACTCACAGCTTTCTGGACTATACCTGTTCCCACACTATCACTTGTAAAAATACCATCCCCTTCTCTCAAACCCTCCGTCTCCGTCGTTGCTGCTCTCAAGATGAGGCGTTTCATTCTAGAACAAAGAAGATACCCTCCTTTTTCATCGAAATGCGTCTCCCTTCCTCTACCATCAACGCTGCATTCAACCGAATCTCTTCCATTTTGCGCACGTCTGCCCTGAACCCATCCTCCTGCCACTCCACCAGTGATAGTTTTCGTCTTGTGCACGCCTGCCACCTCACCGGCCTCGGCGATCAGAGCTTGATTCTGCGTAACTTCCGCCATCACCAGCGGGATTCCGCCACCAAACACAGCTTTCTCAGCCCCACCCATTTCGGCTTTACGCAACGATCACTTTACGTAAATCACTTTTCCGTTCGTCCCTCTCCCCCGGCTTCTCTCCTGCCACTTACTCTTGCAAGCGAAACCAGTGATACACCTGCCCTTACACCTCCTCCGTCAAAACGTCCTTCCAGGTGAGGCGACACTTCACCTGTGAGTCTGTTCGAGTCATCGGTGACTCATTTTATATTTCGGCGAGTCTGCTTCACCGAGCACCTACCAGAAAAAGCGAAATCTCCCAGTAGTCACCCATTTTAATTCCGCTTCCCAATCCAATTCCGACAGACGGTGATGGGCCGTTGCAATGAGCGAATAAATTAAACGCAAGTGCAGGACACAGGCACGGCGATTCAGTTAGGATGCTTATGTGGACGTGAAAGCTGAACAGCAAACAGGAGGGATCTTGCCACGAAACCTTGACACAGAGGGACCGAGTTTCATAGGGAAACCTTAAAACTGGAGCAAAATTAGAACACACGGTCCTAAGCGGCCGGGAAGCGTTAAATGCCACACAGGCAAAGCCAACGATCTGGAGACTAGTGGTTGTAACGCTGGGGTTCTTATGCTGCTGGTCTTGATGGAAACCAGGTGTGTCGTCATCAGTGGTAAGATAGGGAATTAATCATCGGGACCGAGGTATAACCCCTCCCCCCCACGGGAGCCCCCAGACGAACCAGTGGCCATATGTGTTCAAAAGAATTGGGTCAGAATTCCTCCAGTGATCAAGATTACTCAGCTATTCAGTCATTGCCTTTTTTTCTCCAGAAACTGTTGACCTGCCGTCTCCCATTAGTTCGTAACTCCTTTACCAATCTCGACCCGACATATCTCTGTCTTAAATGCACCGAATAAGTTCGTCCATTGCCCGCTGCGGCAATCAATCCCAGAAATCACCGTCACCTGACTGAAGATATCCTCTCAGTCAGCCTTTGTTAAAAGGCTGAGCCCTCAGATTCCTGTCTCTCTTAGTAAAGGGAACATCCTCACCACGTCCACTCGAGGCACGCTTCTCCGTATTCTTTAATTCCCATTGAGATCCGCCATCATCCTTCTGATCCTCAGCCAGTACTACAAAGGGCCTTTCTAGCATCCCGTGAGCTCCTATGTTTCAAAGATATCCCCTAACACTAGGGTTCTCCGATTGCTTCAGGAAGTGTGCCTTGATATGTCTAATCCCAGTTACCGTGTGACCCAAATGGGGCGATGATAGGATTTCCCCAGAAACTACAGACGCTGTTGCACGTTGTCTATGGCTACGCAAACCCTTTCAGGGAGATGGGAACCAGCATGATGGAGCTGAGGACGAGCCAGCAAGTTTACAAGTGATGACGGGTATAATATTAACGTAAGGAAGGACAATGCAATTATTGGGTGCAATTGCGGATGGTGCAAAGAGTTAAATTGTTGCACAGAGCCAAAAGTCAATAGTGCAAAGCATGCAGAACTGAAAGCTCTGTATTTGACAGGTGGCACCGAGTGGGATTACAGGGCACTTTTCTAGTTGCCTCCCACCGACTAGTGGTGTTCCTCGGGGGACATAATTGTATACTGTTCACATTATCTGTCAGTGATTTAGATTATAGAATTTCTGGCAAAGTTTGTGAATGATGCAAAGATTGATGGGGTGGAGTAGGTAGGGCTGACGAAGCAATCCAACTGCAGCCGGACTTAAGCAATTGGAAGATTGGACAAAAAAGAGGCAGCTGGAATACAGTTTTGGAATTGTACGATAATGTAATTTGGTAAAAGGAACAATAGTACAGACTAGTATCTAAATGGGAAGAAAGTTTAAGCATCACACGTGCAGACGCCTCGTGCAAGGCTCTCAGAAGGTTAATTCACAGCTTGAGTCTTTGGTAAATATGGCAAATGCAATATTAGGATTTATTTCAATGGGAATCAAATATTAAAAGGCAAGGAGATAATGCTGAGGCTCTATGAGACACTAGTCAGGTCGCATTTGGAGTATTGTCAACGCTTTTAACCCCCGTATCTCAGAAAGGATGTTCTGTTATGGAAGAGAGTCCAGAGAAGTTTCACAAAGATGATTTCTGGAGCTGAGGATTTAGCGTGTGAATACCGTTCGGCAGGTTTGAGCCTGTACTCACTGGAGTTTAGAAAAATGCGGCGGATTTCATTGAAACCTACAGAATGTGAGAAGGACTAGAAAAGGCGGATGTGGAAAGGATGTTTCCTGTGGTGGTGGTATCCAACTGATGGACACAGCCTCAAAATTCAGGGGCGATCTTTTAGAAAAGATATACGAAGGATTTTTTTTAAACAGAGAGTGAATGTTCTGCCACAGACTGCGGTGGAAGTTAAGGCCTTTGGTATATTTAAGGCGGAAGTTGATAGTTTGCTGATCGTTCAGGGCGTCAAAGGATATGGCGAGAAACCATGTGTATGGGATTGAGTGGTATGCGGGTTCAGCCATGACTTATATCGGAGCAGACTCCATGGGCTGAATGGCCTATTTCTGCTCCAATGTCTGATGATCATACGGTCTCATACAAATGATGAAGAGTGCATGCCGGTGCACAGTCAATGAACAAGCATCGGGATAACCCTTTCAGCTATTCGGTAATCGTACATTCCTGTAACAGATAGCTGTTTCGCATTGGTTTCTCGTTAGAATAGTGGTTAGTGTCCCCGTCCATCACGGGGAAGACGCGGGTTAATTTCACCCGACAGAGAAATGTTTCCACGTTAAATGCACTTGCAACTCAAATATTCCAAACAAATTGTGAACCGTTACAGAGGTTGAGTCCCAGTTTGAGGTTGATGTGATCATCGTTTTGGAATGTGGGACAACCCAGTCAGCAGTGACAGCGGGAAGGGAAAGTCTGCCGAGAAGAAAAGGAACTTTGTGTTGAGCTTCGTGAAATATCCACTCAGCGACTTCGTATCTCAGAGTCACTTGGCGTGACACGCGATGACAGACGCCAGTGTTTCCGGAAATATTTGCTTCATCCGACTCTGCCACATTTTAAATGTTAGACAAAGACTGTGTGGTCTCACCAGGGCCCTTCAAACAAAAGGTGTAGCCATGGTCACTCGCAAGAGTGTCAGCCATGCCTGTATTTTTGTCGGCTACGGGGAACAGTCTTTGTTCCAAGGCTACATTTGTATCGCTCCCAACGTTTCCTCCGCCACATCAACGACTGCATTGCTGTTGCTTCCTGCACCCATGCCTAACTCATACAATTCATTTCTTTGCCTCCAACTTTCACCCCGTCTTCAAATTTACCTGCCCCATATCCAAAACTTGCCCCCGTCTTTCTCGATCTCTCTATCTTTATCTTTGTAGACATAGACTGCTGTCTAATTATAAACCACAGACTCACAACTTTCTGGACTACACCTGTTCCCACACTAACACTTGTAAAAAGTACGACCCCCTTCTCTCAAACCCTCCGTCTCCGTCGTTGCTGCTCTCAGGATGAGGCGTTTCATTCGAGAACAAAGAAGATACCCTCCTTTTTCATCGAAATGCGTCTCCCTTCCTCTACCATCAACGCTACACTCAACCGAATCTCTTCCATTTTGCGCACGTCTGCCCTGAACTCAGAAAGGAGAGGGCGAGTGAAATCAGTACCTTCACCCAGCTCAAGCCATCTTGCAGAGGCTTCGTGAGAGTCCTTACGTCTAACGGCGAGCTCGGGACTCAGGAAAAGGTCATCGACCTGAAAAGTGAACTCTGTTTCTGTCTCCACAGACGCTGACTAAGCTGCGGATTATTTCTGGCAGTTTCAACTTTTAATTCAGGAACAGTCCTGTTTCTCTGACCCCCGGATCGGTGCTTTCCTCATCTGTCCTTGGACACAGCGATTACTTCCCAATGTAAAATGTCTTTCTTTGCAGAGTGTGTACTCGTGGCCGAATGTTTTGGCGACCCACTGAGAATCTATTGGTATTTACCCTTCTAATTCTGACAAGTATGTGGTTCTAACGTTTTCTGTTTTATGTTGTCCGTCACCATCTGATGAAAACTATTCATGCAGATTGTGAAAAGCCAAATCAGACCATCGATTACTAGTCACCATCGTCCAACGCCGGAATGGGCAATTTATTAAAACCTTCTCCAGCTTGTCTCTGTGGCGCAATCGGTGAGCGCGTTCGGCTGTTAACCGAAAGGCTGGTGGTTCGAGCCCACCCAGGGACGCTGGTGAACCGGCAGCTTTTGCTGTGTGTTGGATTGACAACTGGGAAACGGTGCCGTGTCCAGCGCTCCCTGCTACTGCCGCATCACGTTCAGTCGGGATTACAATTGTTTAAGGTACGTACCGAGATATAGTGAAAAGCTTCTTTTTCACACTGTTCCTGGAGATCAAACCATTACACAGTGCATGGAAAGAGAACAATGTAAAGCAATAACGGAATGCAGAATAAAATGTAACAGCGACAGATAAAGCACAGTGAGATAAATAATTAGGTTCGGCATCATAATGAAGTAGATTGGGTAACGCTGTTCTGACCGGTAGAGGGCGGTCCCTGCTGCTGCCGTACCGAGTGCAGTGGAAATTAAATTTTTGTCACTTACAGAGATAGCGTACACGGGTACAGAAAAAACCTGTCTTTCATTCTGTTCCTATCTTTCTGGAAGTGGATATTGTGAACGACCTAACCTGGTCTCACAACGACACCAGTTTCGTCAAAAAGTAGACCAGCGTCTCCACGTCCTGGGAAGATTGAGGCCAGCAGAGCTTCCTCAAACCTGATTTTAACTACAGGAGCCCCACTGAGAGTGTTCTACCTGCTCGCAACTCCATCTGGTACAATAATTGCCAGGCCAACTGACGGCAAGACCCTGCAAAGGATCGCGAGGACTGCTGACAGGTAGAAGTTCAGGTTCCCAGTGAGCAGCTGATCTTTCAACACTAATAGAATTCAGTTCACTTCCCAATTCGACTTTCATTTGATCACATAGACGGATCTGGAAGAGAACGAGACATCAGGATTGGAAAAATAAATTACAGAGTATGGGTGTATTCCCCGCTACACGTCAGTCTGTGGCCACTCCTACACGTTTCTAGTTACCCAAGGCTCTCCGAGATAACACAGACTAAATATGGGATGAAATCAACGGGTCATCTATGTAGTGTCCCGTCGTGAGACATCAACTGTCCATAGATGCTGCCTGACCTGGTATTCCCAGCATTCTGTGCTCCGGATTTCCAGCATCTGGAGAATTTCCTTTGTTCATGACCGAAGTAACAACCCGAAGAGAAAGACCAGAAAGGCAAAGAGACACAGCGGGTCCTCTTGCGTAAGGCTGGAACAGGAAAAACGCGCTGCCGCTGGGATTCTCATTTGTCCTCCCCACCTCTGTGTCTGTCAGGCCCCACCACCAGCCCCTGAGTTCCGCGCCCGCAGTGACGCTCAGCTCTTTCCACAGCCTCCGTGCCTGGACTACATCTTTGGCAAGGACCCTTCACTCCACATCGAAGACCTGTTCTCCCGTCTTCAACCTGGACATCCTGCTGTCCACCTATGCCTGTTCTGGATCTTTTCATTCCCAATTGCTGACGGGACACCAAGCACTTCGTCTTCACCGCCCTCTCTCCAATTCCCAGTCACCGCTTCCACCGTTCTGCTCTGCACTCTCTCCGCACTAATCCGATATTCACCATCCTACCCGCAGATAAGGGGGGTGCTTTAGTAGTAGTGCCGGACTGACCCTATCTTGCTGAGGCCCAACGACAAGGGTGAGACATCTCCTTTAATTTTCCCCTAGAACAGGACCCACACCATCTCCGACCTTATTTTGTCTGAGGATATCCCATCCATTGCCAACAGCCGAGGCGCTTCGTTCCTGTTTCTAGATCTTACCCAAGAGCCACAAACCTGTTTGTCCTGATAGACCCATTTTTTCTGCTTGATCCTGACATACTGAACATACCACTGCATGCTTCAACACAGTTTTTCCCCACTGGTTCAGTCTCTTCCTACCTCCGACGTGACACATCACACGCTATTGATCTTTTCAATGATGTCAAATTTCCCGAATCCGATCATATTATTTTTACTATGGATTTCCAGTAGAGATACACCTGCAGCCCGCACCAGGAAGACGGCAAAGCTCTTCGTTTCCATCTGGAGACCAGACCCAGCAATCTCTCCTCCACCACCTTTCACCTCCAATTGGCGGAACCTGTCATCGCTCCTAATAATTTCTCTTTCGGATCTTCACACATCCTTCAAACAAAAGGTGTAGCCATGGTCACTCGCAAGAGTGTCAGCCATGCCTGCATTTTTGTCGGCTACGGGGAACAGTCTATGTTCCAAGGCTACATTGGTATCGCTCCCAACGTTTCCTCCGCCACATCAACGACTGCATTGCTGTTGCTTCCTGCACCCATGCCTAACTCATACAATTCATTTCTTTGTCTCCAACTTTCACCCCGTCTTCAAATTTACCCGCCCCATATCCAAAACTTGCCCCCGTCTTTCTCGATCTCTCTATCTTTATCTTTGCAGACATAGACTGCTGTCTAATTATAAACCACAGACTCACAGCTTTCTGGACTACACCTGTTCCCACACTAACACTTGTAAAAATACGACCCCCTTCTCTCAAACCCTCCGTCTCCGTCGTTGCTACTCTCAGGATGAGGCGTTTCATTCGAGAACAAAGAAGATACCCTCCTTTTTAATCGAAATGCGTCTCCCTTCCTCTACCATCAACGCTACACTCAACCGAATCTCTTCCATTTTGCGCACGTCTGCCCTGAACCCAGAAAGGAGAGGGCGAGTGAAATCAGTACCTTCACCCAGCTCAAGCCATCTTGCAGAGGCTTCGTGAGAGTCCTTACGTCTAACGGCGAGCTGGGGCTCAGGACAAGGTCATCGACCTGAAAAGTGAACTCTGTTTCTGTCTCCACAGACGCTGACTAAGCTGCGGATTATTTCTGGCAGTTTCAACTTTTAATTCAGGAACAGTCCTGTTTCTCTGACCCCGGGAATGCTGCTTTCCTCATCTGTCCTTGGACACAGCGATTACTTCCGAATGAAAAATGTCTTTCTTTGCAGAGTGTGCACTCGTGGCCGAATGTTTTGGCGACGCACTGAGAATCTATTGGTATTTACCCTTCTAATTCTGACAAGTATGTGGTTCTAACGTTTTCTGTTTTATGTTGTCCGTCACCATCTGATGAAAACTTTTCATGCAGATTGTGAAAAGCCAAATCAGAGCATCGATTACTAGTCACCATCGTCCAACGCCGGAATGGGCAATTTATTAAAACCTTCTCCAGCTTGTCTCTGTGGCGCAATCGGTGAGCGCGTTCGGCTGTTAACCGAAAGGTTGGTGGTTCGAGCCCACCCAGGGACGCTGGTGAACCGGCAGCTTTTGCTGTGTGTTGGATTGACAACTGGGAAACGGTGCCGTGTCCAGCGCTCCCTGCTACTGCCGCATCATGTTCAGTGAGGATTAAAATTGTTTAAGGTACGTACCGAGATACAGTGAAAAGCTTCTCTTTCACACTGTTCCTGGAGATCAAACCATTACACAGTGCATGGAAAGAGAACAACGTAAAGCAATTACAGAATGCAGAATAAAATGTAACAACGACAGAGAAAGCACAGTGAGATAAATAATTAGTTTCAGCATCTTAATGAGGTAGATTGGGAAACGCTGTTCTGACCGGTAGAGGGCGGTCCCTGCTGCTGCCGTACCAAGTGCAGTGGGAATTAAATTTTTGTAACTTACAGAGATAGCGTACACGGGTACAATGAAAACTTGTCTTTCATTCTGTTCCTATGTTTCTGGAAGTGCATATTCTGAACGACCTAACCTGGTCTCACAACGACACCAGTTTCGTCTAAAAGTAGACCAGCGTCTACACGTCCTGGGAAGATTGAGGCCAGCAGACCTTCCTCAAACCGGATTATAACTACAGGAGCCCCACTGAGAGTGTTGTACCCACTCGCTTCACCATCTGGTACAATAATTGCCAGGCCATCTGACGACAAGACCCTGCAAAGTATCGCGAGGACTGCTGACAGGTAGAAGATCAGATTCCCAGTCAGCTACTGATCTTTAAACACTGACAGAACTCAGTTCACTTCCCAATTCGACATTGATTTGATCACATAGACGGATCGGGAAGAGAACGAGATATCAGGATTGGAAACATAAATTGTAGAGTATGGGTGTATTCTCCGCTACACTTCAGGCTGTGGCCACTCCTAGTTACATCCAAGGCTCTCCGAAATAACACAGACTAAATACGGGATGAAATCAACCGGCCAAGGAGCATCTAAGTAGTGTCCCGTCGTGAGACATCAACTGTCCACAGACGCTGCCTGGCCTGGTGATTCCCAGCATTCTGTGCTCCGGATTTCCAGCATCTGGAGAATTTCCTTTGTTTATAACCGAAGTAACAACCCGAAGATAAAGAACAGGAAGGCAAAGAGACACAGCGGGTGTTCCTACAGAACGCTGGAACAGGAAAAACGCTCTGCCGCTGGGTTTCTCATTTGTCCTCCCCACCTCTGTATCTCTCAGGCCCCGCCACCAGCCCCTGGGTCCTCGGATCCTCCATCTTTCTCCACCTTTCATGAACACCTCAACACTCCCCTCTCTTCTGACTCTACCAACCCCTTCCCCATCAGATCACAGCTCTCATCCTAGCCTGGTCGGCACCATTTCTTCCTACCTTCCCCTCCGAGTCAAAACGTTCTGTTCTCAATAAAGGCCTTACCTTTGTCCCCTTGCGCCCAGAACTCAGTGAGTTCCGCGCCCGCTGTGACGCTTAGCTCTTTCCACAGCCTCCGTGCCTGGGCTACATCTTTGGCAAGGACCCTTCACTTCACATCGAAGACCTGTTCTCCCGTCTTCAACCAGGACATCCTGCTGTCCACCTATGCCTGTTCTGGATCTTTTCATTCCCAACTGCCGAGGGGACATCAACCGCCTCGACTTCACCAGCTCTCTCTCCATTTCCCAGTCACCGCTTCCAACGTTCTGCTCTGCACTCTCTCCGCACTAATCCGATATTCACCATCCAACCCGCAGATAAGGGGGGTGCTTTAGTAGTAGTGCCGGACTGACCCTATCCTGCTGAGGCCCAACGACAAGGGTGAGACATCTCCTTTCACTTACCCCTCGAACAGGACCCACACCATCTCCGATCTTATTTCGTCTGAGGATATCCCATCCATTGCCAACAGCCGAGGCGCTTCGTTCATGTATCTAGACCTTACCCAAGAGCCACAAACTTGTTTGTCCTGATAGACCCATTTTTTCTGCTTGTTCCTGCCATACTGAACATACCATTTCATGCCTCGACACAGCTTTTCCCCCATTGGATCAGTCTCTCCCTACCTCCGACATGACACATCACACGCTATTGATCTTTTCAATGATGTCAAATTTCCCGACTCCGATCATATTATTTTTACCACGGATTTCCAGTAGAGATACACCTCCTGCCCGCTACAGGAAGGCGGCAAAGCTCTTCGTTTCCATCTGGAGACCAGACCCAGCCAGCTCCCCTCCACCACCTTTCACCTCCGATTGGCGGAACCTGTCCTCACTCTTAATAATTTCTCCTTCGTTTCTTCACACTTCCTTCAAACAAAAGGTGTAGCCATGGTCACTCGCAAGAGTGTCAGCCATGTCTGCATTTTTGTCGGCTACGGGGAACAGTCCATGTTCCAAGGCTACATTGGTATCGTTCCCAACTTTTCCTACGCCACATCAACGACTGCATTGCTGTTGCTTCCTGCACCCATGCCGAACTCATCCAATTCATCTCCTTTGCCTCCAACTTTCACCTCGTCTTCAAATTTACCTGCCCCATATCCAAAACTTGCCCCCCTCTTTCTCGATCTCTCTATCTTTATCTTTGGAGACATAGACTGATGTCTAATTATAAACCACAAACTCACAGCTTTCTGGACTATACCTGTTCCCACACTATCACTTGTAAAAATACCATCCCCTTCTCTCAAACCCTCCGTCTCCGTCGTTGCTGCTCTCAGGATGAGGCGTTTCATTCGAGAACAAAGAAGATACCCTCCTTTTTCATCGAAATGCGTCTCCCTTCCTCTACCATCAACGCTGCACTCAACCGAATCTCTTCCATTTTGCGCACGTCTGCCCTGAACCCATCCTCCTGCCACTCCACCAGTGATAGTTTTCGTCTTGTGCACGCCTGCCCCCTCACCGGCCTCGGCGTCCAGAGCTTGATTCTGCGTAACTTCCGCCATCACCAGCGGGATTCCGCCACCAAACACAGCTTTCCCAGCCCCACCCATTTCTGCTTTACGCAACGATCACTTTTACGTAAATCACTTTTCCGTTCGTCCCTCTCCCCCGCCTTCTCTCCTGCCACTTACTCTTGCAAGCGAAACCAGTGATACACCTGCCCTTACACCTCCTCCGTCAAAAACTCCTTCCAGGTGAGGCGACACTTCACCTGTGAGTCTGTTCGAGTCATCGGTGACTCATTTTATATTTCGGCGAGTCTGCTTCACCGAGCACCTACCAGAAAAAGCGAAATCTCCCAATAGTCACCCATTTTAATTCCGCTTCCCAATCCAATTCCGACAGACGGTGATGGGCCGTTGCAATGAGCGAATAAATTAAACGCAAGTGCAGGACACAGGCACGGCGATTCACTTAGGATGCTAACGTGGACGTGAAAGCTGAACAGCAAACAGGAGGGATCTTGCCACGAAACCTTGACACAGAGGGACCGAGTTTCATAGGGAAACCTTGAAACTGGAGCAAAATTAGAACACACGGTCCTAAGCGGCCGGGAAACGTTAAATGCCACACAGGCAAAACCAACGATCTGGAGACTAGTGGTTGTAACGCTGGGGTTCTTATGCTGCTGGTCTTGATGGAAACCAGGTGTGTCGTCATCAGAGGTAAGATAGGGAATTACATCGGGACCGAGGTAATAACAGCCCCCCCACGGGAGCCCCCAGACGAACGAGTGGCCATATGTGTTCAAAAGAATTGGGTCAGAATTCCTCCAATGATCAAGATTACTCAGCTATTCAGTCATAGCTTTTTTTCTCCAGAAACTGTTGACCTGCCGTCTCCCATTAGTTCGCAACTCCTTTACCAATCTAGACCCCATATATCTCTGTCTTAAATGCACCGAATAAGTTCGTCCATTGCCCGCTGCGGCAATCAATCCCAGAAATCACCGTCACCTGACTGAAGATATCCTCTCAGTCAGCCTTTGTTAAAAGGCAGAGCCCTCAGATTCCCGTCTCTCTTAGTAATGGGAGCATCCTCACCACGTCCACTCTAGACACGCTTTTCCGTATTCTATAATTCCCATTGAGATCCGCCATCATCCTTCTGATCCTCAGCCAGTACTACAAAGGGCCTTTCTAGCATCCGGTGAGCTCCTGTGTTTCAAAGATATCCCCTAACACTAGGGTTCTCCGATTGCTTCAGGAAGTGTGCCTTGATATGTCTAATCCCAGTTACCGTGTGACCCAAATGGGGTGATGATAGGATTTCCCCAGAAACTACAAACGCAGTTGCACGTTGTCTATGGCTACGCAACCCCTTTCAGGGAGATGGGAACCAGCATGATGGAGCTGAGGACGAGCCAGCAAGTTTACAAGTGATGACGGGTATAATATTAACGTAAGGAAGGACAATGCAATTATTGGGCGCAATTGCGGATGGTGCAAAGAGTTAAATTGTAGCACAGAGCCAAAAGTCAATAGTGCAAAGCATGCAGAACTGAAAGCTCTGTATTTGACAGGCGGCAGCGAGTGGGATTACAGGACACTTTTCTAGTTGCCTCCCACCGACTAGTGGTGTTCCTCGGGGGACATAATTGTATACTGTTCACATTATCTGTCAGTGATTTAGATTATAGAATTTCTGGCAAAGTTTGTGAATGATGCAAAGATTGATGGGGTGGAGTAGGTAGGGCTGACGAAGCAATCCAACTGCAGCCGGACTTAAGCAATTGGAAGATTGGACAAAAAAGAGGCAGCTGGAATACAGTTTTGGAATTGTACGATAATGTAATTTGGTAAAAGGAACAATAGTACAGACTAGTATCTAAATGGGAAGAAAGTTTAAGCATCACACGTGCAGACGCCTCGTGCAAGGCTCTCAGAAGGTTAATTCACAGCTTGAGTCTTTGGTAAATATGGCAAATGCAATATTAGGATTTATTTCAATGGGAATCAAATATTAAAAGACAAGGAGATAATGCTGAGGCTCTATGAGACACTAGTCAGGCCGCATTTGGAGTATTGTCAACGCTTTTAACCCCCGTATCTCAGAAAGGATGTTCTGTTATGGAAGAGAGCCCAGAGAAGTTTCACAAAGATGATTTCTGGAGCAGAAAAGTTAACGTGTGAGCAGCGTTCGGCAGGTTTGAGCCTGTACTCACTGGAGTTTAGAAAAATGCGGCGGATTTCATTGAAACCTACCGAATGTGAGAAGGACTAGAAAAGGTGGATGTGGAAAGGATGTTTCCTGTGGTCGTGGTATCCAACTGATGGACACAGCCGCAAAATTCAGGAGTGATCTTTTAGAAAAGATGTACGAAGGATTTTGTTTTAAACAGAGAGAGAATGTTCTGCCACAGACTCCGGTGGAAGTCAAGGCCTTTGGTATATTTAAGGCGGAAGTTGATAGTTTGCTGATCGTTCAGGGCGTCAAAGGATATGGCGAGAAACCATGTGTATGGGATTGAGTGGTATGCGGGTTCAGCCGTGACTTATGTCGGAGCAAACTCCATGGGCTGAATGGCCTATTTCTGCCCCAATGTCTTATGATCAGACGGTCTCATACAAATGCTGAAGAGTGCATGCCGGTGCACAGTCAATGAACAAGCATCGGGGTAACGCTTTCAGCTATTCTGTGCTCGTACATCCCGGTAACAGATAGCTCTTTCGCATTGGTTTCTCGTTAGAATAGTGGTTAGTGTCCCCGTCTATCACGGGGAAGAAGCGGGTTAATTTCACCCGATAGAGAAATGTTTCCACGTTAATTGCACTTGCAACTCAAATATTCCAAACAAATTGTGAACCGTTACAGAGGTTGAGTCCGAGTTTGAGGTTGATGTGATCATCGTTTTGGGAATGTGGGACAACCCAGTCAGCAGTGACAGCGGGAAGGGGGAGTCTGCCGAGAAGAAAAGGAACTTCTTGCTCAGCTTCGTGAAATATCCACTCAGCGACTTCGTATCTAAGAGTCACTTGGCGTGACACGCAATGACAGACGCCAGTGTTTCCGGAAATATTTGCTTCATCCGACACTGTCACATTTTAAATGTTAGACAAAGGCTGTTCTGTGCTCGATTTAAAGGGTGCAATTCAAAGTGTCTGAAAGGAGAGGGCGAGTGAAATCAGTACCTTCACCCAGCTCAAGCCATCTTCCAGAGGCTTCGTGAGAGTCCTTAAGTCTAAAGGCGAGCTCGGGACTCAGGAAAAGGTCATCAACCTGAAACGTGAACTCTGTTTCTGTCTCCACAGACGCTGACTAAGCTGCGGATTATTTCTGGCAGTTTCAACTTTTAATTCAGGAACAGTCCTGTTTCTCTGACCCCGGGATCCGTGCTTTCCTCATCTGTCCTTGGACACAGCGATTACTTCCGAATGTAAAATGTCTTTCTTTGCAGAGTGTGTACTCGTGGCCGAATGTTTTGGCGACGCACTGAGAATCTATTGCTATTTACCCTTCTAATTCTGACAAGTATGTGGTTCTAACGTTTTCTGTTTTATGTTGTCCGTCACCATCTGATGAAAACTATTCATGCAGATTGCGAAAAGCCGAATCAGAGCATCGATTACTAGTCACCATAGTCCAACGCCGGAATGGGCAATTTGTTAAAACCTTCTCCAGCTTGTCTCTGTGGCGCAATCGGTGAGCGCGTTCGGCTGTTAACCGAAAGGTTGGTGGTTCGAGCCCACCCAGGGACGCTGGTGAACCGGCAGCTTTTGCTGTGTGTTGGATTGACAACTGGGAAACGGTGCGGTGTCCAGCGCTCCCTGCTACTGCCGCATCACGTTCAGTGGGGATTAAAATTGTTTAAGGTACGTACCGAGATACAGGGAATAGCTTCTCTTTCACACTGTTCCTGAAGATCAAACCATTACACAGTGCATGGAAAGAGAACAATGTAAAGCAATAACAGAATGCAGAATAAAATGTAACAGCGACAGAGAAAGCACAGTGAGATAAATAATTAGGTTCGGCATCATAATGAAGTAGATTGGGAAACGCTGCTCTGGCCGGTAGAGGGCGGTCCCTGCTGCTGCCGTACCGAGTTCAGTGGAAATTAAATTTTTGTCACTTACAGAGATAGCGTACACGGGTACAGAGAAAACTTGTCTTTCATTCTGTTCCTATGTTTCTGGAAGTGCAAATTGTGAACTACCTAACCTGGTCTCACAATGACACCAGTTTCGTCAACAGGTAGACCAGCGTCTGCACGTCCTGGGTAGATTGAGGCCAGCAGAGCTTCCTCAACCCTGATTGTAACTACAGGAGCCCCACTGAGAGTGTTCTACCCACTCGCTTCTCCATCTGGTACAATAATTGCCAGGCCATCTGACGACAAGACCCTGCAAAGGATCGCGAGGACTGCTGACAGGTAGAAGTTCAGTTTCCCAGTGAGCAGCTGATCTTTCAACACTGACAGAATTCAGTTCACTTCCCAATTCGACTTTCATTTAATCACATATACGGATCGGGAAGAGAACGAGACATCAGGATTGGAAAAATAATTTAAAGAGAGTGGGTGTATTCTCCGCTACACTTCAGGCTGTGGCCCCTCCTACACGTTTCCAGTTACATCCAAGGCTCTCCGAAATAACACAGACTAAATATGGAATGAAATCAACGGGTCACCTATGTAGTGTCCCGTCGTGAGACATCAACTGTCCATAGACGCTGCCTGACCTGGTATTCCCAGCATTCTGTGCTCCGGATTTCCAGCATCTGTAGAATTTCCTTTCTTCATGACCGAAGTAACAACCCGAAGAGAAAGACCAGAAAGGCAAAGAGACACAGCGGGTCCTCTTGCGTAAGGCTGGATCAGGAAAAACGCGTTACCACTGGGTTTCTCATTTGTCCTCCCCACCTCTGTGCCTGTCAGGTCCCACCACCAGCCCCTCGGTCCTTGGATCCTCCATCTTCCTCCACCTTTTCTGAACACCTCAACTCTCCCCTCTCCTCTGACTCTACCAACCCCTTCCCCATCTGATCCCAGCTCTCATCCTTGCCGGGTCGTCACCTGACCCAAGATCCACAAACCGGTTTGTCCAGATAGACCCATTTTTTCTGCTTATTCCTGCCATAACTGAACATACCACTGCATGCCTCGACACAGTTTTTCCCCATTGGTTCAGTCTCTTCCTACCTCCGACGTGACACATCACACGCTATTGATCTTTTTAATGATGTCAAATTTCCCGACTCCGATCATATTATTTTTACTATGGATTTCCAGTACCTATACGCCTCCAGCCCGCTCCAGGAAGGCTACAAATTTCTCCGTTTCCATCCGGAGACCACACCTAGCCAGCTCCCTTCCACCACCTTTCACCTCCAATTGGCGGAACCTGTCCTCGCTCTTAATAATTTCTCCTTCGGTTCTTCACACTTATAGACAATAGACAATAGGTGCAGACGTAGACCATTCGGCCCTTCGAGCCTGCACCGCCATTCTGAGATCATCTACTATCAATACCCGATTCCTGCCTTGTCCCCATATCCCTTGATTCCTCTATCCATAAGATACCTCTCTAGCTCCTTCTTGAAAGCATCCAGAGAATTGGTCTCCACTGCCTTCCGAGGCAGTGCATTCCAGACCCCCACAACTCTCTGGGAGAAGAAGTTTTTCCTTAACTCTGTCCTAAATGACCTACCCCTTATTCTCAAACCATGCCCTCTGGTACTGGACTCTCCCAGCATCTGGAACATTTTTCCTGCCTCTATCTTGTCCAATCCCTTAATAATCTTATATGTTGCAATCAGATACCCTCTCAATCTCCTTAATTCCAGCATGTACAAGCCCAGTCTCTCTAACCTCTCTGCGTAAGACAGTCTGGGCATCCCAGGAATTAACCTTGTGAACCTAATCTGCACTTCCTCTACAGCCAGGATGTCCCTCCTTAACCCTGGAGACGAAAACTGTACACAATACTCCAGGTGTGGTCTCACCAGGGCCCTTCAAAGAAAAGGTGTAGCCATGGTCACTCGCAAGAGTGTCAGCCATGCCTGCATTTTTGTCGGCTACGGGGAACGGTGTGTGTTCCAAGGCTACATTGGTATCGCTCCCAGCTTTTCCTACGCCACATCAACGACTGCATTGCTGTTGCTTCCAGCACCCATGCCGAACTCAACCAATTCATCTCCTTTGCCTCCAACTTTCACCCTGTCTTCAAATTTACCTGCCCCATATCCAAAACCTGCCCCCCTTTCTCGATCTCTCTATCTTTATCTTTGGAGACATAGACTGATGTCTAATTATAAACCACAAACTCACAGCTTTCTGGACTATACCTGTTCCCACACTATCACTTGTAAAAATACCATCCCCTTCTCTCAAACCCTCCGTCTCCGTCGTTGCTGCTCTCAGGATGAGGCGTTTCATTCTAGAACAAAGAAGATACCCTCCTTTTTCATCGAAATGCGTCTCCCTTCCTCTACCATCAACGCTGCATTCAACCGAATCTCTTCCATTTTGCGCACGTCTGCCCTGAACCCATCCTCCTGCCACTCCACCAGTGATAGTTTTCGTCTTGTGCACGCCTGCCACCTCACCGGCCTCGGCATCCAGAGCTTGATTCTGCGTAACTTCCGCCATCACCAGCGGGATTCCGCCACCAAACACAGCTTTCTCAGCCCCACCCATTTCTGCGTTACGCAACGATCGTTCCCTACGTAAATCACTTTTCCGTTCGTCCCTCTCCCCCGCCTTCTCTCCTGCCACTTACTCTTGCAAGCGAAACCAGTGATACACCTGCCCTTACACCTCCTCCGTCAAAAAGTCCTTCCAATTGAGGCGACACTTCACCTGTGAGTCTGTTCGAGTCATCGGTGAGTCATTTTACATTTCAGTGAGTCTGCTTCACCGAGCACCTACCAGAAAAAGCGAAATCTCCCAGTAGTCACCCATTTTACTTCCGCTTCCCAAACCAATTCCGACAGACGGTGATGGGCCGTTGTAATGAGCGAATAAATTAAACGCAAGTGCAGAACACAGGCACGGCGATTCAGTTAGGATGCTTATGTGGACGTGAAAGCTGAACAGCAAACAGGAGGGATCTTGCCACGAAACCTTGACACAGAGGGACCGAGTTTCATAGGGAAACCTTAAAACTGGAGCAAAATTAGAACACACGGTCCTAAGCGGCCGGGAAGCGTTAAATGCCATACAGGCAAAGCCAACGATCTGGAGACTAGTGGTTGTAACGCTGGGGGTCTTATGCTGCTGGTCTTGATGGAAACCAGGTGTGTCGTCATAAGAGGTAAGATAGGGAATTAATCATCGGGACCGAGGTATAAACCCCCCCCCCCACCACGGGAGCCCCCAGACGAACCAGTGGTGTTCAGTACCTCAATTCAAACGAATTGAGTCCGAATTCCTCCAGTGATCAAGATTACTCAGCTATTCAGTCATAGCATTTTTTCTCCAGAAACTGTTGACGTGCCGTCTCCCATTAGTTCGTAACTCCTTTACCAATCTCGACCCCATATATCTCTGTCTTAAATGCACCGAACAAGTTCGTCCATTGCCCGCTGCGGCAATCAATCCCAGAAATCACCGTCACCTGACTGAAGATATCCTCTCAGTCAGCCTTTGTTAAAAGGCAGAGCCCTCAGATTCCCGTCTCTCTTAGTAATGGGAGCATCCTCACCACGTCCACTCTAGACACGCTTTTCCGTATTCTTTAATTCCCATTGAGATCCGCCATCATCCTTCTAATCCTCAGCCAGTACTACAAAGGGCCTTTCTAGCATCCCGTGAGCTCCTCTGTTTCAAAGATATCCCCTAACACTAGGGTTCTCCGATTGCTTCAGGAAGTGTGCCTTGATATGTGTAATCCCAGTTACCGTGTGACCCAAATGGGGCGATGATAGGATTTCCCCAGAAGCTACAGATGCTGTTGCACGTTGTCTACGGCTACGCAATCCCTTTCAGGGTGATGGGAACCAGCATGATGGAGCTGAGGACGAGCCAGCAAGTTTACAAGTGATGACGGGTATAATATTAACGTAAGGAAGGACAATGCAATTATTGGGTGCAATTGCGGATGGTGCAAAGAGTTAAATTGTAGCACAGAGCCAAAAGTCAATAGTGCAAAGCATGCAGAACTGAAAGCTCTGTATTTGACAGGCGGCAGCGAGTGGGATTACAGGACACTTTTCTATTTGCCTCCCACCGACTAGTGGTGTTCCTCGGGGGACATAATTGTATACTGTTCACATTATCTGTCAGTGATTTAGATTATAGAATTTCTGGCAAAGTTTGCGAATGATGCAAAGATTGATGGGGTGGAGTAGGTAGGGCTGATGAAGCAATCCAACTGCAGCCGGACTTAAGCAATTGGAAGATTGGACAAAAAAGAGGCAGCTGGAATACAGTTTTGGAATTGTACGATAATGTAATTTGGTAAAAGGAACAATAGTACAGACTAGTATCTAAATGGGAAGAAAGTTTAAGCATCACACGTGCAGACGCCTCGTGCAAGGCTCTCAGAAGGTTAATTCACAGCTTGAGTCTTTGGTAAATATGGCAAATGCAATATTAGGATTTATTTCAATGGGAATCAAATATTAAAAGACAAGGAGATAATGCTGAGGCTCTATGAGACACTAGTCAGGCCGCATTTGGAGTATTGTCAACGCTTTTAACCCCCGTATCTCAGAAAGGATGTTCTGTTATGGAAGAGAGCCCAGAGAAGTTTCACAAAGATGATTTCTGGAGCAGAAGAGTTAACGTGTGAGCAGCGTTCGGCAGGTTTGAGCCTGTACTCACTGGAGTTTTGAAAAATGCGGCGGATTTCATTGAAACCTTCCGAATGTGAGAAGGACTAGAAACGGAGGATGTGGAAAGGATGTTTCCTGTGGTGGTGGTATCCAACTGATGGACACAGCCGCAAAATTCAGGGGTGATCTTTTAGAAAAGATGTTCGAATGATTTTGTTTTAAACAGAGAGTGAATGTTCTGCCACAGACTGCGGTGGAAGTCAAGGCCTTTGGTATATTTAAGGCGGAAGTTGATAGTTTGCTGATCGTTCAGGGCGTCAAAGGATATGGCGAGAAACCATGTGTATGGGATTGAGTGGTATGCGGGTTCAGCCGTGACTTATGTCGGAGCAAACTCCATGGGCTGAATGGCCTATTTCTGCCCCAATGTCTTATGATCACACGGTCTCATACAAATGCTGAAGAGTGCATGCCGGTTCACAGTCAATGAACAAGCATCGGGGTAACGCTTTCAGCTATTCTGTGCTCGTACATCCCGGTAACGTGTAGCTCTTTCGCATTGGTTTCGCGTTAGAATAGTGGTTAGTGTCCCCGTCTATCACGGGGAAGACGCGGGTTAATTTCACCCGACAGAGAAATGTTTCCACGTTAATTGCACTTGCAACTCAAATATTCCAAACAAATTGTGAACCGTTACAGAGGTTGACTCCGAGTTTGAGGTTGATGTGATCATCGTTTTTGGGAATGTGGGACAACCCAGTCAGCAGTGACAGCGGGAAGGGAGAGTCTGCCGAGAAGAAAAGGAACTTCTTGCTCAGCTTCGTGAAATATCCACTCAGCGACTTCGTATCTAAGAGTCACTTGGCGTGACAGGCGATGACAGAGGCCGGTGTTTCCGGAAATATTTGCTTCATCCGACACTGTCACATTTTAAATGTTAGACAAAGGCTGTTCTGTGCTCGATTTAAAGGGTGCAATTCAAAGTTTCAGAAAGGAGAGGGCGAGTGAAATCAGTACCTTCACCCAGCTCAAGCCATCTTCCAGAGGCTTCGTGAGAGTCCTTACGTCTAACGGCGAGCTCGGGGCTCAGGAAAAGGTCATCGACCTGAAACGTGAACTCTGTTTCTGTCTCCACAGACGCTGACTAAGCTGCGGATTATTTCTGGCAGTTTCAACTTTTAATTCAGGAACAGTCCTGTTTCTCTGACCCCGGGATCGGTGCTTTCCTCATCTGTCCTTGGACACAGCGATTACTTCCGAATGTAAAATGTCTTTCTTTGTAGAGTGTGTACTCGTGGCCGAATGTTTTGGCGACGCACTGAGAATCTATTGCTATTTACCCTTCTAATTCTGACAAGTATGTGGTTCTAACGTTTTCTGTTTTATGTTGTCCGTCACCATCTGATGAAAACTATTCATGCAGATTGCGAAAAGCCGAATCAGAGCATCGATTACTAGTCACCATAGTCCAACGCCGGAATGGGCAATTTGTTAAAACCTTCTCCAGCTTGTCTCTGTGGCGCAATCGGTGAGCGCGTTCGGCTGTTAACCGAAAGGTTGGTGGTTCGAGCCCACCCAGGGACGCTGGTGAACCGGCAGCTTTTGCTGTGTGTTGGATTGACAACTGGGAAACGGTGCCGTGTCCAGCGCTCCCTGCTACTGCCGCATCACGTTCAGTGGGGATTAAAATTGTTTAAGGTACGTACCGAGATACAGGGAATAGCTTCTCTTTCACACTGTTCCTGGAGATCAAACCATTACACAGTGCATGAAAAGGGAACAATGTAAAGCAATAACAGAATGCAGAATAAAATGTAACAGCGACAGAGAAAGCACAGTGAGATAAATAATTAGGTTCGGCATCATAATGAAGTAGATTGGGAAACGCTGCTCTGGCCGGTAGAGGGCGGTCCCTGCTGCTGCCGTACCGAGTTCAGTGGAAATTAAATTTTTGTCACTTACAGAGATAGCGTACACGGGTACAGAGAAAACTTGTCTTTCATTCTGTTCCTATGTATCTGGAAGTGCAAATTGTGAACGACCTAACCTGGTCTCACAACGACACCAGTTTCGTCAACAGGTAGACCAGCGTCTCCACGTCCTGGGAAGATTGAGGCCAGCAGAGCTTCCTCAGCCCTGATTGTAACTACAGGAGCCCCACTGAGAGTGTTCTACCCACTCGCTTCTCCATCTGCTACAATAATTGCCAGGCCATCTGACCGCAAGACCCTGCAAAGTATCGCGAGGACTGCTGACAGGTAGAAGTTCAGATTCCCAGTGAGCAGCTGATCTTTCAACACTAATAGAATTCAGTTCACTTCCCAATTCGCCTTTCATTTGATCACATATACGGATCGGGAAGAGAACGAGACATCAGGATTGGAAAAATAATTTAAAGAGAGTGGGTGTATTCTCCGCTACACTTCAGGCTGTGGCCACTCCTACACGTTTCTAGTTACATCCAAGGCTCTCCGAAATAACACAGACTAAATATGGAATGAAATCAACGGGTCATCTATGTAGTGTCCCGTCGTGAGACATCAACTGTCCACAGATGCTGCCTGACCTGGTATTCCCAGCATTCTGTGCTCCGGATTTCCAGCATCTGGAGAATTTCCTTTCTTCATGACCGAAGTAACAACCCGAAGAGAAAGACCAGAAAGGCAAAGAGACACAGCGGGTCCTCTTGCGTAAGGCTGGATCAAGAAAAACGCGTTACCACTGGGTTTCTCATTTGTCCTCCCCACCTCTGTGCCTGTCAGGCCCCACCACCAGCCCCTCGGTCCTTGGATCCTCCATCTTCCTCCACCTTTTCTGAACACCTCAACTCTCCCCTCTCCTCTGACTCTACCAACCCCTTCCCCATCTGATCCCAGCTCTCATCCTTGCCGGGTCGTCACCTGACCCAAGATCCACAAACCGGTTTGTCCAGATAGACCCATTTTTTCTGCTTATTCCTGCCATACTGAACATACCACTGCATGCCTCGACACAGTTTTTCCCTATTGGTTCAGTCTCTTCCTACCTCCGACGTGACACGTCACACGCTATTGATCTTTTTAATGATGTCAAATTTCCCGACTCCGATCATATTATTTTTACTATGGATTTCCAGTACCTATACACCTCCAGCCCGCTCCAGGAAGGCTACAAATTTCTCCGTTTCCATCCGGAGACCACACCTAGCCAGCTCCCTTCCACCACCTTTCACCTCCAATTGGCGGAACCTGTCCTCGCTCTTAATAATTTCTCCTTCGGTTCTTCACACTTATAGACAATAGACAATAGACAATAGGAGCAGACGTAGACCATTCGGCCCTTCGAGCCTGCACCGCCATTCTGAGATCATCTACTATCAATACCCGATTCCTGCCTTGTCCCCATATCCCTTGATTCCCCTATCCATAAGATACCTCTCTAGCTCCTTCTTGAAAGCATCCAGCGAATTGGTCTCCACTGCCTTCCGAGGCAGTGCATTCCAGACCCCCACAACTCTCTGGGAGAAGAAGTTTTTCCTTAACTCTGTCCTAAATGACCTACCCCTTATTCTCAAACCATGCCCTCTGGTACTGGACTCTCCCAGCATCTGGAACATATTTCCTGCCTCTATCTTGTCCAATCCCTTAATAATCTTATATGTTGCAATCAGATACCCTCTCAATCTGCTTAATTCCAGCGTGTACAAGCCCAGTCTCTCTAACCTCTCTGCGTAAGACAGTCCTGACATCCCAGGAATTAACCTTGTGAATCTACTCTGCACTTCCTCTAAAGCTAGGATGTCCTTCCTTAACACTGGAGACGAAAACTGTACACAATAATCCAGGTGTGGTCTCACCAGGGCCCTTCAAAGAAAAGGTGTAGCCATGGTCACTCGCAAGAGTGTCAGCCATGCCTGCATTTTTGTCGGCTACGGGGAACGGTCTATGTTCCAAGGCTACATTGGTATCGCTCCCAGCTTTTCCTACGCCACATCAACGACTGCATTGCTGTTGCTTCCAGCACCCATGCAGAACTCAACCAATTCATCTCCTTTGCCTCCAACTTTCACCCTGTCTTCAAATTTACCTGCCCCATATCCAAATCCTGCCCCCCTTTCTCGATCTCTCTATCTTTATCTTTGGAGACATAGACTGCTGTCTAATTATAAACCACAGACTCACAGCTTTCTGGACTATACCTGTTCCCACACTATCACTTGTAAAAATGCCATCCCCTTCTCTCAAACCCTCCGTCTCCGTCGCTGCTCCTCTCAGAATGAGGCGTTTCATTCTAGAACAAAGAAGATACCCTCCGTTTTCATCGAAATGCGTCTCCCTTCCTCTACCATCAACGCTGCACTCAACCGAATCTCTTCCATTTTGCGCACGTCTGCCCTGAACCCATCCTCCCGCAACTCCACCAGTGATAGTTTTCGTCTTGTGCACGCCTGCCACCTCACCGGCCTCGGCGTCCAGAGCTTGATTCTGCGTAACTTCCGCCATCACCAGCGGGATTCCGCCACCAAATACAGCTTTCTCAGCCCCACCCATTTCTGCTTTACGCAACGATCGCTCCCTACGTAAATCACTTTTCCGTTCGTCCCTCTCCCCCGCCTTCTCTCCTGCCACTTACTCTTGCAAGCGAAACCAGTGATACACCTGCCCTTACACCTCCTCCGTCAAAAAGTCCTTCCAGGTGAGGCGACACTTCACCTGTGAGTCTGTTCGAGTCATCGGTGAGTCATTTTACATTTCAGTGAGTCTGCTTCATCGAGCACCTACCAGAAAAAGCGAAATCTCCCAATAGTCACCCATTTTAATTCGGCTTCCCAATCCAATTCCGACAGACGGTGATGGGCCGTTGCAATGAGCGAATAAAGTAAACGCAAGTGCAGGACACAGGCACGGCCATTCAGTTAGGATGCTTATGTGGACGTGAAAGCTGAACAGCAAATAGGAGGGATCTTGCCACGAAACCTTGACACAGAGGGCCCGAGTTTCATAGGGAAACCTTGAAACTGGAGCAAAATTAGAACACACGGTCCTCAGCGGCCGGGAAACGTTAACTGCCACACAGGCAAAGCCAAAGATCTGGAGACTAGTGGTTGTAACGCCGGGGTTCTTATGCGGCAGGTCTTGATGGAAACCAGGTGTGTCGTCATCAGAGGTAAGATAGGGAATTAATCATCGGGACCGAGGTAATAACCCTCCCCCCCCCCCCCCACCGCACGGGAGCCCCAAGAGGAACCATTGGCCATATGTGTTCAAAAGAATTGGGTCAGAATTCCTCCAGTGATCAAGAATACTCAGCTATTCAGTCATAGCTTTTTTTCTCCAGAAACTGTTGACCTGCCGTCTCCCATTAGTTCGCAACTCCTTTACCAATCTAGACCCCATATATCTCTGTCTTAAATGCACCGAATAAGTTCGTCCATTGCCCGCTGCGGCAATCAATCCCAGAAACCATCGTCACCTGACTGAAGATATCCTCTCAGTCAGCCTTTGTTAAAAGGCAGAGCCCTCAGATTCCCGTCTCTCTTAGTAAAGGGAACATCCTCACCACGTCCACTCTAGACACGCTTTTCCGTATTCTTTAATTCCCATTGAGATCCGCCATCATCCTTCTGATCCTCAGCCAGTACTACAAAGGGCCTTTCTAGCATCCCGTGAGCTCCTGTGTTTCAGAGATATCCCCTAACACTAGGGTTCTCCGATTGCTTCAGGAAGTGTGCCTTGATATGTCTAATCCCAGTTACCGTGTGACCCAAATGGGGCGATGATAGGATTTCCCCAGAAACTACAGACGCTGTTGCACGTTGTCTATGGCTACGCAATCCCTTTCAGGGTGATGGGAACCAGCATGATGGAGCTGAGGACGAGCCAGCAAGTTTACAAGTGATGACGGGTATAATATTAACGTAAGGAAGGACAATGCAATTATTGGGTGCAATTGTGGATGGTGCAAAGAGTGAAATTGTAGCACAGAGCCAAAAGTCAATAGTGAAAAGCATGCAGAACTGAAAGCTCTGTATTTGACAGGTGGCAGCGAGTGGGATTACAGGGCACTTTTCTATTTGCCTCCCAACGACTAGTGGTGTTCCTCGGGGGACATAATTGTATACTGTTCACATTATCTGTCAGTGATTTAGATTATAGAATTTCTGGAAAAGTTTGTGAATGATGCAAAGATAGATGGGGTGGAGTAGGTAGGGCTGACGAAGCAATCCAAATGCAGCCGGACTTAAGCAATTGGAAGATTGGACAAAAAAGAGGCAGCTGGAATACAGTTTTGGAATTGTACGATAATGCAATTTGGTAAAAGGAATAATAGTACAGACTAGTATCTAAATGGGAAGAAAGTTTAAACATCACACGTGCAGACGCCTCGTGCAAGGCTCTCAGAAGGTTAATTCACAGCTTGAGTCTTTGGTAAATATGGCAAATGCAATATTAGGATTTATTTCAATGGGAATCAAATATTAAAAGGCAAGGAGATAATGCTGAGGCTCTATGAGACACTAGTCAGGCCGCATTTGGAGTATTGTCAACGCTTTTAACCCCCGTATCTCAGAAAGGATGTTCTGTTATGGAAGAGAGCCCAGAGAAGTTTCACAAAGATGATTTCTGGAGCAGAAGAGTTAACGTGTGAGCAGCGTTCGGCAGGTTTGAGCCTGTACTCACTGGAGTTTTGAAAAATGCGGCGGATTTCATTGAAACCTTCCGAATGTGAGAAGGACTAGAAAAGGAGGATGTGGAAAGGATGTTTCCTGTGGTGGTGGTATCCAACTGATGGACACAGCCGCAAAATTCAGGGGTGATCTTTTAGAAAAGATGTACGAAGGATTTTGTTTTAAACAGAGAGTGAATGTTCTGCCACAGACTGCGGTGGAAGTCAAGGCCTTTGGTATATTTAAGGCGGAAGTTGATAGTTTGCTGATCGTTCAGGGCGTCAAAGGATATGGCGAGAAACCATGTGTATGGGATTGAGTGGTATGCGGGTTCAGCCGTGACTTATGGCGGAGCAAACTCCATGGGCTGAATGGCCTATTTCTGCCCCAATGTCTTATGATCATACGGTCTCATACAAATGCTGAAGAGGGCATGCCGGTGCACAGTCAATGAACAAGCATCTGGGTAACGCTTTCAGCTATTCTGTGCTCGTACATCCCGGTAACAGATAGCTCTTTCGCATTGGTTTCTCGTTAGAATAGTGGTTAGTGTCCCCGTCTATCACGGGGAAGACGCGGGTTAATTTCACCCGACAGAGAAATGTTTCCACGTTAAATGCACTTGCAACTCAAATATTCCAAACAAATTGTGAACCGTTACAGAAGTTGAGTCCGAGTTTGATGTTGATGTGATCATCGTTTTTGGGAATGTGGGACAGCCCAGTCAGCAGTGACAGCGGGAAGGGAGAGTCTGCCGAGAAGAAAAGGAACTTCTTGCTCAGCTTCGTGAAATATCCACTCAGCGACTTCGTATCTAAGAGTCACTTGGCGTGACACGCGATGACAGACGCCGGTGTTTCCGGAAATATTTGCTTCATCCGACACTGTCACATTTTAAATGTTAGACAAAGGCTGTTCTGTGCTCGATTTAAAGGGTGCAATTCAAAGTGTCAGAAAGGAGAGGGCGAGTGAAATCAGTACCTTCACCCAGCTCAAGCCATCTTGCAGAGGCTTCGTGAGAGTCCTTACGTCTAACGGCGAGCTCGGGGCTCAGGAAAAGGTCATCGACCTGAAAAGTGAACTCTGTTTCTGTCTCCACAGACGCTGACTAAGCTGCGTATTATTTCTGGCAGTTTCAACTTTTAATTCAGGAACAGTCCTGTTTCTCTGACCCCGGGATCGGTGCTTTCCTCATCTGTCCTTGGACACAGCGATTACTTCCCAATGTAAAATGTCTTTCTTTGCAGGGTGTGTACTCGTGGCCGAATGTTTTGGCGACGCACTGAGAATCTATTGCTATTTACCTTCTAATTCTGACAAGTATGTGGTTCTAACGTTTTCTGTTTTATGTTGTCCGTCACTATCTGATGAAAACTATTCATGCAGATTGTGAAATCCGAATCAGAGCATCGATTACTAGTCACCATCCCCCAACGCCGGAATGGGCAATTTATTAAAACCTTCTCCAGCTTGTCTCTGTGGCGCAATCGGTGAGCGCGTTCGGCTGTTAACCGAAAGGTTGGTGGTTCGAGCCCACCCAGGGACGCTGGTGAACCGACAGCTTTTGTTGTGTATTGGATTGACAACTGGGAAACGGTGCCGTGTCCAGCGCTCCCTGCTACTGCCGCATCACGTTCAGTCGGGATTAAAATTGTTTGAGGTACGTACCGAGATACAGTGAAAAGCTTCTTTTTCACACTGTTCCTGGAGATCAAACCATTACACAGTGCATGGAAAGGGAACAATGTAAAGCAATAACAGAATGCAGAATAAAATGTAACAGCGACAGATAAAGCACAGTGAGATAAATAATCAGGTGCAGCATCATAATGAGGTTGATTGGGAAACGCTGTTCTGGCCGGTAGAGGGCGGTCCCTGCTGCTGCCGGACCGAGTTCAGTGGGAATTAAAATTTTGTAACTTACAGAGATAGAGTCCTCGGGTACAGAGAAAACTTGTCTTTCATTCTGTTCCTATGTTTCTGGAAGTGCATATAGTGGACGACCTAACCTGTTCTCTCAACGACACCAGTTTCATCAATAAGCAGACCAGAGTCTCCACATCCTTGGAACATTGAGGCCAGCAGACCTTCCTCAAACCTCGTTATAACTACAGGAGCCCCACTGAGAGTGTTCTACCCACTCGCTTCTCCATCTGGTACAATAATTGCCAGGCCATCTGATGACAAGACCCTGCAAAGTATCGCGAGGACTGCTGACAGGTAGAAGTTCAGTTTCCCAGTGAGCTGCTGATCTTTCAACTTTGTCGGAATTCAGTTCACTTCCCAATTCGACATTCAATTGATCACATATACGGATCAGGAAGAAAACGAGACATCAGGATTGGAAAAATAAATAATTTAAAGAGTGTGGGTGTATTCTCCGCTACACTTCAGGCTGTGGCCACTCCTAGTCACATCCAAGGCTCTCCGAAATAACACAGACTAAATATGGGATGAAATCAACAGGTCATCTATGTAGTGTCCCGTCGTGAGACATCAACTGTCCATAGATGCTGCCTGACCTGGTATTCCCAGCATTCTGTGCTCCGGATTTCCAGCATCTGTAGAATTTCCTTTCTTCATGACCGAAGTAACAACCCGAAGAGAAAGACCAGAAAGGCAAAGAGACACAGCGGGTCCTCTTGCGTAAGGCTGAAACAGGAAAAACGCGCTGCCGCTGGGATTCTCATTTGTCCTCCCCACCTTTGTGTCTGTCAGGTCCCACCACCAGCCCCTGGGTCCTCGGATCCTCCATCTTCCTCCACCTTTTCTGAACACCTCAACTCTCCTCTCTCCTCTGACTCTACCAGCCCCTTCCCCATCTGATCCCAGCTCTCATCCTTGCCGGGTCGTCACCTGACCCAAGATCCACAAACCGGTTTGTCCAGATAGACCCATTTTTTCTGCTTATTCCTGCCATACTGAACATACCACTGCATGCCTCGACACAGTTTTTCCCCACTGGTTCAGTCTCTTCCTACCTCCGACGTGACACATCACACGCTATTGATCTTTTTAATGATGTCAAATTTCCCGACTCCGATCATATTATTTTTACTATGGATTTCCAGTAGCTATACACCTCCAGTCCGCTCCAGGAAGGCGACAAATCTCTTCGTTTCCATCCGGAGACCAGACCCAGCCAGCTCCCTTCCACCACCTTCCACCTCCAATTGGCGTAACCTGACCTCGCTCTTAATAATTTCTCCTTCAGTTCTTCACACTTATAGACAATAGACAATAGGTGCAGACGTAGACCATTCGGCCCTTCGAGCCTGCACCGCCATTCTGAGATCATCTCCTATCAATACCAGATTCCTGCCTTGTCCCCATATCCCTTGATTCCCCTATCCATAAGATACCTATCTAGCTCCTTCTTGAAAGCATCCAGAGAATTGGCCTCCACTAACTTCCGAGGCAGGGCATTCCAGACCCCCACAACGCTCTGGGAGAAGAAGTTTTTCCTTAACTCTGTCCTAAATGACCTACCCCTTATTCTCAAACCATGCCCTCTGGTACTGGACTCTCCCAGCATCTGGAACATATTTCCTGCCTCTATCTTGTCCAATCCCTTAATAATCTTATATGTTGCAATCAGATACCCTCTCAATCTGCTTAATTCCAGCGTGTACAAGCCCAGTCTCTCTAACCTCTCTGCGTAAGACAGTCCTGACATCCCAGGAATTAACCTTGTGAATCTACTCTGCACTTCCTCTAGAGCTAGGATGTCCTTCCTTAACCCTGGAGACGAAAACTGTACACAATACTCCAGGTGTGGTCTCACCAGGGCCCTTCAAAGAAAAGGTGTAGCCATGGTCACTCGCAAGACTGTCAGCCATGCCTGCATTTTTGTCGGCTACGGGGAACGGTGTGTGTTCCAAGGCTACACTGGTATCGCTCCCAGCTTTTCCTACGCCACATCAACGAATGCATTGCTGTTGCTTCCAGCACCCATGCCGAACTCAACCAATTCATCTCCTTTGCCTCCAACTTCCACCCTGTCTTCAAATTTACCTGCCTCATATCCAAAACCTGACCCCCCCCCCCCCCTTTCTCGATCTCTCTATCTTTATCTTTGGAGACATAGACTGCTGTCTAATTATAAACCACAGACTCACAGCTTTCTGGACTATACCTGTTCCCACACTATCACTTGTAAAAATACCACCCCCTTCTCTCAAACCCTCCGTCTCCGTCGTTGCTGCTCTCAGGATGAGGCGTTTCATTCGAGAACAAAGAAAATACCCTCCTTTTTCATCGAAATGCGTCTCCCTTCCTCTACCATCAACGCTGCACTCAACCGAATCTCTTCCATTTTGCGCACGTCTGCCCTGAACCCATCCTCCTGCCACTCCACCAGTGATAGTTTTCGTCTTGTGCACGCCTACCACCTCACCGGCCTCGGCGTCCAGAGCTTGATTCTGCGTAACTTCCGCCATCACCAGCGGGATTCCGCCACCAAACACAGCTTACTCAGCCCCACCCATTTCTGCTTTACGCAACGATCGCTCCCTACGTAAATCACTTTTCCGTTCGTCCCTCTCCCCCGCCTTCTCACCTGCCACTTACTCTTGCAAGCGAAACCAGTGATACACCTGCCCTTACACCTCCTCCGTCGAAAAGTCCTTCCAGGTGATGCGACACTTCCCCTGTGAGTCTGTTCGAATCATCAGTGACTCATTTTATATTTCGGCGAGTCTGCTTCACCGAGCACCTACCAGAAAAAGCGAAATCTCCCACTAGTGACCCATTTTAATTCCGCTTCCCAATCCAATTCGGACAGCCGGTGATGGCCGTTGCAATGAGCGAATAAAGCGAACTCAAATGCAGGACACAGGCACGGCGATTCTGTTAGGATGCTTACGCGGACGTGAACGCTGAACAGCAAACAGGATCTTGACACGGAGCCTTGACACAGAGGGACCGAGTTTCATAAGGAAACCTTGCAACTGGAGCAAAACTTAGAACACACGGTCCTAAGCGGCCGGGAAACGTTAATTGCCACACAGGCAAAACCAACGATCTGGAGACTAGTAGTTGTAACGCCGGGGTTCTTATCCTGCTGGTCTTGATGGAAACCAGGTGTGTTGTCATCGGAGGTAATTAGGAGCAAATGGGAAATTACAGGTCGGAAAACCGTGGCACAATCAAAGTAAGTTAGGAGAAAGATAGGGAATTAATGATCTGGACCGAGAGAATACTCCCCCCACCCCACTGGAGCCCCCAGACGAACCAGTGGCCATGTTTTCAAAAAACTGGGTCAGAATTACTTCACTGATCAAGATGACTCAGCTATTCAGTCATAGCTTTTTTTCTAGAAATTCTTGACCTGCCGTCTCCCATTAGTTCGTAACTCCTTTACCAATCTCGACCCCATATATCTCTGTCTTAAATGCACCGAATAAGTTCTTCCATTGCCCGCTGCGGCAATCAATCCCAGAAATCACCGTCACCTGACTGAAGATATCCTCTCAGTCAGCCTTTGTCCTAAGGCAGAGCCCACAGATCCCAGTCTCTCTTAGTAATGGGAACATCCTCACCACGTCCACACTAGACACGTTTTTCCGTATTCTTTAATTCCCATTGAGATCCGATATCTTCCTTCTGATCCTCAGCCAGTACTACAAAGGGCATTTCTAGCATCCCGTGAGCTCCTATGTTTCAAAGATATCTCCTAACACTAGGGTTCTCCGATCGCTCCAGGAAGTGTGCCTTGATATGTCTAATCCAAGTTACCGTGTGACTAAAATGGGGCGATGATAGGATTTCCCTAGAAACTACAGACGCTTTTACACGTTGTCTATGGCTACGCAATCCCTTTCAGGGAGATGGGAACCAGCATGATGGAGCTGAGGACGAGCCAGCAAGTTTACAAGTGATGACGGGTATAATATTAACGTAAGGAAGGACAATGCAATTATTGGGTGCAATTGCGGATGGTGCAAAGAGTTAAATTGTAGCACAGAGGCAAAAGTCAATAGTGCAAAGCATGCACTACTGAAGGTTCTGTATTTGAATTCGCGTAGCATTCAGATTAAAGTGGACGAACTCCTGACGCAATTAGAGATTGGTCGGTATGACATTGTGGGCATCACCTTGTCGTGGCTCAAAGAAAACAATAAATGGGATTTTAACATCAAAGGATATATTTTATATCGAAAATACAGGCAGGAAGTCCTAGGCTTCGTTGGTAAGAAAGAGATGACAGAGGGTCAAATAATGTTGATTCTCTGTGGGGGGGGGGGGGAGGGTAAGCAACTGAAGGGTAAAAAAGAGTCTAATATGGGAATCATATATTAGCCTCGAAATAGTAACCAAGATGTGGTGTTGAGATTGTAAGGGGAGCTGGAAAGAGTGCATAACCAAGAGTGTTGGGGAGCACTTCGGGTCCAGTGATCACAATAGCATTAGCTTCAATATAATTATGGAGAAGGACAGGACTGGACCTAGAGTTGAGATTTTTGATTGGAGAAAGGCTAACTTTGAGGAGATGCGCAGGGATTTAGAGAGAGTGGAATGGGTCAAGTTGTTTTATGGGAAGGATGTAATAGAGAAATGGAGGTCATTTAAGGGTGAAATTATGAGGGTACAGAATCTTTATGTTCCTGTTCGGTTGAAAGGAAAGGTTAAAGGTTTGAAAGCGCCATGGTTTTCAAGGGATATTAGAAACTTGGTTCGAAAAAAGAGGGATGTCTACAATAGATATAGGCAGCATGGAGTAAAGGAATTGCTCGAGGAATATAAAGAATGTAAAAGGAAACTTAAGAAAGAGATTAGAAAAGCTAAAAGAAGTTACGAGTTTGGTTTGGCAAATAAGGTGGAAGTAAATCCGAAAGGCTTCTACAGTTATATTAAAAGCAAGAGGATAGTGAGGGATAAAATTGGTCCCTTAGAGAATCAGGGTGGTCAGCTATGTGTGGAGCCGAGGGAGATGGGAGAGATTTTGAACGATTTCTTCTCTTCGGTATTCACTAAGGAGAAGGATATTGAATGGTGTAAGGTGTGGGAAACAAGTAAGGAAGTTATGGAACCTATGACAATTAAAGAGGTGGAAGTACTGGCGCTTTTAAGAAATTTAAAAGTGGATAAATCTCCGGGTCCTGACCGGATATTCCCCAGGACCTTGAGGGAAGTTTGTGTAGAGATAGCAGGAGCTCTGACGGAGATCTTTCAGATGTCATTAGAAACAGGGATTGTGCCGGAGGATTGGCGTATTGCTCATGTTGTTCCATTGTTTAAAAAGGGTTCTAGAAGTAAGCCTGGCAATTATAGACCTGTCAGTTTGACATCAGTGGTGGGTAAATTAATGGAAAGTATTCTTAGAGATAGTATTTATAATTATCTGGATAGACAGGATCTGATTAGGAGTAGCCAGCATGGATTTGTGCGTGGAAGGTCATGTTTGACAAACCTTATTGAATTTTTTGAAGTAGTTACGAGGAATGTTGACGAGGGTAAGGCAGTGGATGTAGTCTATATGGACTTCAGCAAGGCCTTTGACAAAGTTCCACATGGAAGGTTAGTTAAGAAGGTTCAGTCGTTAGGTATTAATGCTGGAGTAATAAAATGGATTCAACAGTGGCTAGATGGGAGATGCCAGAGAGTAGTGGTGGATAATTGTTTATCGGGATGGAGGCCGGTGACTAGCGGGGTGCCTCAGGGATCTGTTTTGGGGCCAATGTTGTTTGTAATATACATAAATGATCTGGATGATGGGGTGGTAAATTGGATTAGTAAGTATGCTGATGATACTAAGGTAGGAGGTGTTGTGGATAATGAGGTGGGTTTTCAAAGCTTGCAGGGAGATTTATGCCGGTTAGAAGAATGGGCTGAACGTTGGCAGATGGAGTTTAATGCTGAGAAGTGTGAGGTTCTACATTTTGGCAGGAATAATCCAAATAGAACATACAGGGTAAATGGTAGGGCATTGAGGAATGCAGTGGAACAGAGAGATCTAGGAATAACAGTGCATAGTTCCCTGAAGGTGGAGTCTCATGTAGATAGGGTGGTGAAGAAGGCTTTTGGAACGCTGGCCTTTATAAATCAGAGCATTGAGTACAGAAGTTGGGATGTAATGTTAAAATTGTACAAGGCATTGGTAAGGCCAAATTTGGAATATTGTGTACAGTTCTGGTCACCGAATTATAGGAAAGATATCAATAAATTAGAGAGAGTGCAGAGACGATTTACTAGGATGTTACCTGGGTTTCAGCACTTAAGTTACAGAGAAAGGTTGAACAAGTTAGGTCTCTATTCATTGGAGCGTAGAAGGTTGAGGGGGGATTTGATCGAGGTATTTAAAATGTTGAGAGGGATAGATAGAGTTGACGTGAATAGGCTGTTTCCATTGAGAGTAGGGGAGATTCAAACGAGAGGACATGATTTGAGAGTTAGGGGGCAAAAGTTTAAGGGAAACACGAGGGGGTATTTCTTTACTCAGAGAGTGATAGCTGTGTGGAATGAGCTTCCTGTAGAAGTAGTAGAGGCCAGTTCAGTTGTGTCATTTAAGGTAAAATTGGATAGGTATATGGATAGGAAAGGAGTGGAGGGTTATGGGCTGAGTGCGGGTAGGTGGGACTAGGTGAGATTAAGAGTTCGGCACGGACTAGGAGGGCCGGAATGGCCTGTTTCCGTGCTGTGATTGTTATATGGTTATATGGTTATATAAGGGTAACGTCTCAATGTAATGGGGGACAAATAGGCAAGGGGATTGGGAAAGACAACTTGGTGTCGGATCGCAAGAGAAGGAATTTATTATATGCCACCGAGATAGCTTTTTAGGGCTGCATGTGCTTGTGCCTACTCGGGAAAAGGCTGTCTTTGACTGGGTGTTGTGTAATAATCCTGTTTTTTTATTCCAGAGCGTAAGTTAAAGGAACGCTAAGGAGCATGGGATTATAACATGATTGGATTCGTACAGCAGTTTGAGAGGGGGAAACATAAGCCAGTTGTGAGGAGCTTGCACAGGTGGATTTCAGGGAGATAGTTCACAAGGCGCTGTATAGATATGAACCACAGAAGTTCTCAAATAGCAGGGGTAGGCGACCATAGCTGACAAGGGAATTTAAGGACGCGGCAAAAACCAGGTAAAGGCCTCATAATGTAGCAAAAGTGAGTGCGAAGTTGGATGATTGAGAGGCTTTTAAAATAAAACAAAAGGCAACTAAAGAAAAACTGGAAAAAGGGAAAAGATGAAATGTGAAGGCAAACGAGCCACTAATATAAAGCAGGATATGAAAAGTAAAATGGAAGTGAGGGTTGATATCGCATCACTGGTAAGTTATTCTGGTGAGGTAGTAATGGCGTCAAAGAAATGGCCTTTGAATCTAATAAGTACTTTGTAACAGACATTATGGAAGACACTAACTGTGTGTCACGGGTCCGTGAATGTCAGGCAGCAGGAGTGGTTGCTGTTGCCATTACAAGTCAATGGTGTCAGTAAATCTGAAAGGTGATAAGGTTGATAAGTCATCTGGACCAGATGGACTACAACCCAGAGTCCGAAAGAGGTTGCTGAAGAGATAGCTCATGCATTGGTTTGATCTTTCATGAAACACTCGATTCTGGTCGGGTTCCGGAAGGTCGGAAAGGTGCATATGTCATCCACCGTTTCAGAAGAGCGGAAGGCAAAATGGAGGAAATCATAGGCCAGTGAGATTCACCGCAGTGGTTGGGAACTGTTGACGTCCATTATTAAGGATGAGGCTTCAGGATACTTGGAGACTAATGTTGAAATAAGACAAATTCATACTGGTTTCTGTGAAGCGAAATCTTCCCTGAAAAAGCTGTTAGAGTTTTTCCGAGGATGTAACAGGCAAGGCGGTTATAGAAGAGGCAGTGGGTGACATTTACTTAGATTTTCAAATTGCATTTGATAAAGTCCGTCACATGAGGCTGCCTAAGAAGATAAAATCCGAGGGTGTTGAAGAAATACGCTGGCATGCATAGAGGGATGGCTGACAGACAGGTGGCAGCGAGTGGGAATATAGGACACTTTTCTAGTTGCCTCCCACTGACTAGTGCTGTTCCTCGGGGGACATAATTGTATACTGTTCACATTATTTGTCAGTGATTTAGATTATAGAATTGCTGCCAAAGTTTGCGAATGATGCAAAGATAGATGGGGTGGAGTAGGTAGTGCTGATGAAGCAATATAATTGCAGCTGGATTTAAGCAATTGGAAGATTGGGCAAAAAAGAGGCAGCTGGAATACAGTTTTGGAATTGTACGATAATGCAATTTGGTAAAAGGAACAATAGTATGGACTAATATCTAACTGGGAAGAAAGTTTAAGCATCACACGTGCAGACGCCTCATGCAAGGCTCTCAGAAGGTTAATTCACAGCTTGAATCTTTCGTAAATGTGGCAAGTACAATATTAGCATTTATTTCAATGGGAATAAAATATTAAAAGGCAAGGAGATAATGCTGAGGCTCTATGAGACACTAGTCAGGCCGCATTTGGAGTGTTGTCAACGCTTTTAACCCCCGTATCTCAGAAAGGAAGTTCTGTTATGGAAGAGAGTCCAGAGAATTTTCACAAAGATGATTTCTGGAGCAGAAGAGTTAACGTGTGAGTAGCGTTCGGCAGGTTTGAGCCTGTACTCACTGGAGTTTAGAAAAATGCGGCGGGTTTCATTGAAACTTACCAAATGTGAGAAGGACTAGAAAAGGAGGATGTGGAAAGGATGTTTCCTGTGGTGGTGGTATCCAACTGATGGACACAGCATCAAAATTCAGGGGTGATCTTTTAGAAAAGATGTACGAAGGATTTTTTTAAACAGAGAGTGAATGTTCTGCCACAGACTGCGGTGGAAGTCAAGGCCTTTGGTATATTTAAGGCGGAAGTTGATAGTTTGCTGATCGTTCAGGGCGTCAAAGGATATGGCAAGAAACCATGTGTATGGGATTGAGTGGTATCCGGGTTCAGCCGTGACTTACGTCGGAACAGACTCCATGGGCTGAATGGCCTGTTTCTGCCCCAATGTCTTATGATCATACGGTCTCATACAAGTGCTGAAGAGGGCATGCAGCACATAATCATAAAGGCTTGTTATTTACTCAAACAATCCCAACAGATGTGTCAGGGAACATTTTCCTGTGAGGAAACCATGGATTTTAAATAAATTACAGCCTTTTTTATCATGTACCTCCAAACACCCTGAGTGCTCATCATTAATATTCGACCAGCATCGTCCGAACCACTTGAGGACAGACTAATTGGCGTATAGCTTCCTTTCTTGTGCCTTTCTCCCTTCCTGATGAGTGGAGTGACATTTGCAATTTTCTATCAGGAGTCCAGCGATTATTGAATGATCATTACTAATGCCTCTATCGTGTCTTCAGTCACCTTTCAGAACCCTGAGTTGTACACCAGCTGGGCAACGTGAATTATTTACCTTCAGACCCTCGGCTTCCCCAAAACCTCTCCAGTTATGGGCAGTCAGGAACTTCCAACATAATGATTCTCCTTTGTTTGTCCTGCTTGTTATGTCTTCAAAGAGTTCCAACAGATTTTTCAGACGAGATTTTCCCTTGAAGAAACCTTGCTGGCTATAACCACCAAGTACCCCCGTAACCTCACCGTTAATAGTCGACTCCACCGTTTTCCCAATCACTGAGGTCAAACTAACTGGCGCAGAGTTCCCTTTCTGCTTCTTCTGAGTTTTCTTTGAAATTTTCCAGTCCTCTGGAACAAATCCAGAATATTGCGATTATTGAAAGATCATTAATAATGCCTCTACAATCTCTTCAGCCATCTCTTTCAGAAACCTAGGCTGTATACCATAACTTATTTACGTAACCTATTTACCTTCAGGCCGATCTAGTTTCCCAAGAACGTTCTCTCCAGTTGTGGTAACTTTACACACTTCATGTCCCCTAACACCTGGAACTTCCACCATACTGCTACTCCATCACAGTGAAGACCGATGTAAAATCTTTATTCACTTCGTCTGCCTTTTAATCGTCCCGCGTTACTACCTCCACAGTATCGTTTTACAGTGATCTAATACACACTTACGCCACTCTTTTGCACTTTATTGATCCCAAGAAATGTTTGGTATCATCTTTATGTTATTGGCTAGCTTACTTTCGTATTCAAAGTTTACTCTCTAAATTGCGTTTCTCTAGCTACTGTCTCTTGGTATTTAAATGGATCCCAATCATCAAGCCTTCCACTACTGCTTGTTCTAAGGCTTTTCTGGTCACAAGGGGACGTGGAGACCGGACCCAAATGTAGGATGCAGGCACTGAAGTACTAGGGGCAGGACAGGAACAACTAAAGGATAGAACAGGATGGGGAGACCGTGGTGTGCAAAGGTGATCCTGGGGTTCATGGCGAAGGCAGGACCCTGGCTAGGTTAAAGGATGGGTCTATGAGACAAGGAATGCTGGGAGGATAGCCCCCTGGGCGGGCCGCATAACTCTTGGGCAGGGGCCGGCCTCCCAGGCAGGAACACAAGGGCCTGGGCAGGTCGCGGGGCACCTGGGCAGGATGCGGGACACCACCCGTCGGAAGCGAGGGGTAGGAAAGGGTCGGAGTCCTCAGGGCGGGCCGCATAGCTCCTGGGCAGGGCCGCCTCCCAGGCAGGAACACGGGGCCTGGGCAAGACGCGGAGCACCTGGGCAGGTTGCGGGGCACCACCCGTCGGAAGAGAGGGGTAGGAAAGGGTCAGAGTCCCCCTGCCGGGCAACGGCAGACCAGCCTGCTTACCCGACGAGGCAAGGGATCGGAAGAGAGCTCGGTCCAGGGTGAGTACAAGAACGGACTTACAGAACTAGATGATTAACGGTGGGTACTCCAAGACGGGGTCGAAACGGGATAGCCAGGCGAACGGCGCAACAGCGCGAACAAGGCAAACCGGACGGAACAGCGGGTACAAGAGGAACAGGACAACTGCCCCCCCCAACTAGACTCAGTCCCAGAGCCCCTCAGATGTGCCTCCTTAAGCCAAGATGGTCCTATTTGGGCTTAAGGGTGAAAGGAGGGATGGCTACAAGACCCGGAGTCCGGGATCCGTGGACCGGATCAAGGCCCGGAATACGGGCTCCAGACCGGACCATAACATTTCTTTGGCTTTTACCGTGGCCTTGTTTGCCACGGTAGGGTCGTTTTGCCTTCTGAATTCGTCTCCCTCTTTGGGATGTATGCATCCAGCGCCCTGCGAATTGATTGCAGAAATTCCAGGTATGGCTGCTCTGCCGCCACCCCTATCACTGTTTTTATTTTCTTTCCATCAATTCTGAACAACTCCTCTCTCAAGCCTCTGAAATACCTTTTACCACACTGTCGTACTGACACATCTGGCTTTACATTCTCCTCGCCAAATTTCAATGTGAATTCCATCACTTGCCCCGAAAAGGTCTTTCCGTTCATTGCACAACAGTCAGTCTCCACGTGGGCTCAGCCACGAGCTTCTCCAAACATCCACGTCGTGCGCATTCCACAAAATCCTGCGACCGAGCGCCAACTTTATTTTCCCAGTCTACCGGCATGCTGAAATCCCCTATGACTATTATAATATTGCACTGCCGGCTTGTGCTTTCTACCCTCCGTTGTAATTTGTGAACCACATTCTGACTACGGCTGCGGGTCTGTGTACAGCTACTGTCAGGGTCTTTTTACCACTGCAGTCACTTCGCACTGTCCAAGGTAATTCAAAACTTCCCGATCCTCTTTTGCACACTACTCTTATACTTAATTACTGCCCGTTACCGTTCTGGCGTTTAAGGATTTCGTTGTCTCAGCAGAGGAACCAGATGCGCTGGTCAGACAGAAGTAATAGTCCGTCACATGATTCTTCTGCTCTCGCCCAATCATCGGGACCTTAAACAGTATTGACTTCCGACTATCTCAGAGCCAAGCTCTAAGGTCGACAGGTAACATTGCTCAAAGAATGTGAGGAGCCCAGTGTTTGTCGTGGTCTCCAATTTTACACCGAAATCGGAGATCAATGGCTTTCTTCGTAAGAGGAGACATGCTCCGTCTTTGAGATTTAGCTGTATACTTGCCACAAATATATCACAACGTTTGGCGGCAATTGTAACAACGGCGAAACATTTCGCCATCTGAAATACTCCTGAAAATGCAATAATTTTATTGCGATGAGTTCAACCACAATAGGTTGTTACGGAGCGTGCTCATCTACGTGAACGCAATGCTTAGAACGATGTGAGCGTGATGCTTTCATCGCCTTTGTAAAACCAATCCTGTCATCAGCATTGAATTTGCCTGAGCATGCCCAGCCTTGCCTCGACAATACTGAGTACTTTTAGCTTACATTCTGGATAAATTTTTTAATGACTTCAATGATGCATTCAAACAACAAGTATGCGCAATTTTTTAAAAAAAGTCCGTGATCGGGAAAGTTCATGGTATTCTCATGAGTAGCAAACCAACATTCATAAGATACAGCGAAGCCATTCAGAAAGCAATTCTTTTGTTGCCCAGTGGACGCACGGATGGAAAGGATAGGGTCGCCTGTACCTTTTGTTTCCCTAGATGCTGCCTGGCCTGTTAATTTCCACCAGCATTTTGTGTGCGTTGCTCGGATTTCCAGCATCTGCAGATTTTCTCTTGCTTGTGGTTTGACCAAACCGTCAGGTTGGTAGAACGACCGCGACAGGATCTCGAACGTGCAATCTTCTGATAACTTCTAATCAAGCACCAAAGTCAGATGCCTTACCCACTCGATCGTATCCTGCAAGAAACGGCAATAGAAAGAATGGGAACCTCTTCTGCCAAGAGTTTCCACGCGTAGAATGACCGAGGTAAATGTATTTGCATGCAGAGCTTTCATCTCCAATGAAAATGCGACAATTGTTAATATCTGTCCATTCCTAATCTCCATTTAGAATTAGTGTTCAATTTTGCTGTTTAGAAATGATTCCTCGAGGCAGGCGCCACTGGCACACAGAGACATAATTGATATATTTGGCATAGAACGACCAAAGCGTCCAAGGTGCCAATAAAAGCTAGTTCCATTCTTCTGTGATTGGTGCATATTTCTCCAAGCGTTCCTTACTCAAGCCCATGAATTTAGTTAATGTAGCATCCAAGTAAACTGGAACTGGAATATGAAAACAAAGGTGTCGATTATAATCAGTAAATATAAGTGTTTTAATGAAACTCAGAACAGCGCGACACAAGTGATCGAAGAACAGACGAAGTCGAGAGTTTAAGGCAACGGACTGCAAATCCATTGTGCTTTGCATGTGTGGGTTCGAACCCAGCCCCGTTGCGAATGGCTGACATTGGGGACAGTATACTGAAGTTATCACTTTATAGAATTCACAACATTCACCTTTTGTGACATGAAAGCCAGAGGGTTTGTCTGGGAGTCTGGAAAAAAACCCAATATCCTTTAATTGCAGTTTGTCAACAAAGTTGGCCGTAATACCAGATGGTATAGGGCAGAGTTAGGGCATTCGGTCTATCGAGTATGCTGCGCCACTCCATCATGGCTGATATATTATCCCTCTCAATGCCATTGTCTTCCCCTCTCCCCTTCACCTTTGACACGCTTCATAATCAAGAACCTGTCAAATTCTGCTTAAATAAAATCCATTTACTTGGCTCCACGGATATCCCCGCAATGAACTCCACATATTCATAACCTCCTGGTGACAATACTTCCTCCTTCTCCCTGTTATAAAGAACGTCCTGATATTCTGAGTTTGTGCTCTCTTAATCAACAACTGGAAACGTCCTCTCCATGTCCAGTCTGTGTAGGCCTTTCAATATTCGATAGGCTTTAAAGGGAACTCCACCTCTTTCTTCTAAACTCCAACGAGTACAGGGACAGTAATAAAACGATCCTCATACACTAAACCTTTCATTCCGGGATCATTCTCGTCACCGACATCTGGACCCTTTCCAATGGCAGCACAACTTTTCTTAGAATGGTCTCAGGTTTATTGCTCTGATTACATTGTCTCAGAGTCCACACTCTTTACATAACAAATGGCTGCTGGTTTGTGAACGGTCTCAGGTTTAGCAGGTCATTACCTGAAGCCACCTGTGTCCACATTCACGTCCACACTACACCAGATAAATCTGTAACCGCAGCTTTTTCTCTTCGTTTTTACCCTCCGTCCACACCAAAACGGCGTTCTCATCCCCTGAAACCGGAGCTTTTCAGAAACGCTTTCCAGGGTATGTATTTTTGAAAACGCTGCTCGGGCAGATCAGTGTGGACGGAGTAACCGGAGACTTTTGAAAACGCTGTCAGATGGCAGCGTGCTATTTCATTGTTTTCTTGAACACAACCTAACAATTTCAGAACAGACGGCAACGAGACTGACGCCAGAAGTGTTAGAAATGTACTCACCAAATACTTTGACCCATAACTTACTGAATAAATAAGTATACTCACTTTGCCCTGTTTTCTGTGGTTTACCGGTTTATGCAAGTACTTCTCTGACAATAGATGTGTAACAGCCTAATGTAACATTGTATGGAAATACGAGATAACACTGATGCAGACATGTTTCATACATTTAACAAGGGGCTTTATTAATGCAGCAGAGTTAGTCAGTTTTTCAATGTTCATCGTCAGCCTTGTCAATCTGTCCATGAACTCCCTGTCGGTTGCCTCCGTATGCTCCAGTATTTGTTTGTTTTTTAACTTTTAAGTTTTTCTGTGCTGAGCCAACAGCCGTTAGTCGTTTTAAGCTTTTCTAGTCTGTAACTGCACAAACACGGACTTTCACGGCAAGATTCCACACCAAACATGTCGCTTGTTTTCGGTAGATGTGTCCTGCGCATGCCCAGTAGGAAGAGATTCGCCGAAATCTCCGTTTCAATGTGGATAGAAATATTTTCAAAAACGCATAGTGTGGATGCCTACCGTTTTTACGTGAAACCGGCGTTTTCAAAATTATCTGGTCTAGTGTGGATGTAGTTGTTGATTAGATTGTGCAAGAGCAAGAAACTGTGCAGAGTCCACAAAATGGGGGGAAACAAAGACACATGGCTTGTCTGCTTCCCCTGTCCTTGATCAGACTGGAGCTTCTTTTGGCCAACAAAAGGACCGTGATCCGAACTCTATAGCGACCTGCGATCTCCCACTGTCCTCTCCTCTCGAAACCAAACGGTCTCCAGTTTTCCTGCACTACATTAGCATCATTATACAGGGAGCTTTCAACTATCCTTTTCGGGCATTTCCAGAGAACCACGATGTTCGAATTGTGATCAGTCCGTCCTCCTCGGTCCTTTTAAAAGGAAAGGAATGTGTGATAAAAATGGTAAGATTTGACTGCGGTCTTATGATGCAGTATCACCGGATAATCAGAGATTCGAGTCCTGGAAGCTCTATGTGTCGATAACGCCAACACTTTTCAACGCGGCACAAACTGTGCGGAGCAGATAATATCTGCTTCTGACGGGGGTTTGGATGGCTGTGGTGGTGCTAACGACAGAAAAAACAAAGAGAATCAGAGAGATGTGTGTGTGTGTGTGTGTGTGTGTGTGTGTGTGTGTGTGTGTGTGTGTGTGTGTGTGTGTGTGTGTGTGTGTGTGTGTGTGTGAGAGAGAGAGAGAGAGAGAGAGAGAGAGAGAGAGAGAGAGAGAGAGAGAGAGGGAGGGGAGCGACCGAGGTGGTGGAGAATTTATACAGAGAGTTCAGTAATAAAAGTAGAAAGACAACGGAAGCGATTTCCGATTTTAAAATAGGTTTGGTTTTTTCCAGAAGTCAGCTCCGGTAAAAACACAAAGCATCCTAAGCTCTACCACAATTGCTTTGAACGAATAATGCTCCTGCAGGCTGAGTCTTCCACGAACCTCCTCGTGTGTGTAACACTTACCCAAAAGGCTGGTCTATGTCTAGGGGGAAAGGAGATCCAGCCACACACCAACCCACCTCCCGTACACGCAGGTGCTGTGAGAATCGAGTTTATGCCTCGCGCCGCTCACCGTATCAACTTCACACCAAATACCGTTATGAAATACACTTTATAGAATTTACTAACATTAACTAAAGAAGTATTAGGCAATACTATATATATATATATATATATATATATATATACAAGGAAAGAAAAAAACAAAAGGCGCTAACTTATCAAAGTTCAGTCAGTGTAGTGCACATCGTAGAAGCTCAATCAACGAATCATCCGACAGCCACGTCGTCACCCCTGGGACCACCCAGGTGGTCCTACGAGCCGTCCAGCGCCCGTCCACCTTCCTCGTCCGTCTCTCCTCCCGACTCTCCTCACACCCCAAGCCCGCGCAACCCCTCCCCCAAGTTCCCAGCCTCACAAAACACAATAACATTCCCCATTGATTAACAAATGAATACAATTACCATATCAGCGAAACAACGGCGAGAGAAACTTTTAACAGACAAAGAAGCATCCCTACTCGTACCAAACCAAAGAAGCCCTTTTTAGTAATATACACAGGACATTGTACATGTGTAAATCGGTTTATATTCTCCTGTAAAGAATGTATAATTGATATTAATTCATCTTTATGTCATTTATCTCAGTCAGGTTTGAAATACAATGTGCTGCTGCTGGAAAAGCGAATGTTCCTGGTGTTTATAGCCCTGAGTGCCTATGACAGTAAACTCGAACCCGAACTGAACCTCATATTCTTCCTAAATTCAGGAAACCAAACAATGTTTCTGCCCAGGATTGAACTGGGGACCTTTCGCGTGTAAAGCGAACGTGATAACCACTACACCACAGAAACCGTACAAAGTGCTCAATGATCTGCGCTGTTGACCAATGGCCCGAGACCGAGATCGAGGTGTGCTCGAGGAGATGTTGTCGGGGGAAGGATGAGACGGAGTCAGGACGTGCGGATCAGAGTGAAGTCGGAGCGGAGGAGTACATGCGGATTCTATTGGGTTTCTGGCCTGTAAGGAGACAACTATCAAGGTTGTATAATGTATATGTAGCATCTGTGCCCCCAATTTACCCCCGTTCGCCTAGAGTGAACCGATGTCGCCCCGCCAACAGTGCAGTACTTCGGTGTAAATATGGTGTAATGCCCCCCCCCCCCAGTACACGCGCGCAACATAAATATCAGACAATACACCAAAGGCGAGTAAATAGTTACAACTTTATAGCTATTTCTCAGTGATGGGTAATTAGAAACAGATAACCTAAAGGCGCCAAATCAGTAAGTTAATCAGTTTGTGCAGATCATACTTTAATAGGTTGGAGCTAACGCCTCTGGTTCCATCCATAACGGCCTTCCGAGTCCTCGGCCACCGATCGAACCGCCGACATCCAGTATCCGCCGCCCTGGAACCGCTGTCCGCTCCTCACACGTCCGTCCTCCACGCTCGCCTCCCGAAAAAGAACGCGAACTCCCGCTCAGTTCACACATACAAGATAGCATAACAATTCTCCATTGGTTAGATCCCCCCCCCCCTTTATCTGCAGTCATAACCCAAACATTCCAGCTACAGAAACTCATTACAACATTAAGTAACATTACAGAGAAGCCATTGCATTATAACAATACAGAGAAGCCATTTTGTTAGCCTAAACAGTTAACACCTCAGTTAATGGTTGAGAGCCCGACATATACCTACGTTATAATAAATAGTCTTTAAACTTTGAATTAACTCCACTTCAGGCTCCCGTACTTCAATGTAACGAAGTATTTGTTCACATGGTCAGTCTAGTTCACCTCCCGTGTGCTAATCTTGTGTTTTACCGGAAAATCCTGAAATTCACCCCATTATCAGGGGTGATTTTGGCCCCCAGGTGTTTGCGGCGTGGCGGCACTTAAATTCTTTGCACTCTGACCTCGGGTTGGTACGTCCCATGTCACGGCGTCACTGACCAACTGGAAATTTGCAACATCGGTCTCAACTCTGCTTTTATTGTTTTAATATCAAGAATGGCAGTGAAGAATCTTCAAATAGCATTGTAATTAGGAACACGCTTTTTAATTGACGCCGTTGAATCATCTCCACTGTTGATTACGTGAAGGGTACATGGAAAAGACTCCGCTCAAAAGAGAGATAAATTCAGCACAGTGGGGAGATTTCGTTGTTAATTCTATCCCGTATTTTAATGCCGAACGGATTGCGGTTGGTAAAGAGATACTCTCGTCAACCTTGGCTCTTGCACTGTGTAAACGAGTTAATATTTTAAATCATATAAGTGCACAGTAACATAGTCGATGTTGAATGGTAACCTACGAACATATTCTGGACTATTCTGAACAATACCAGCCCCCATGCCATTTATTTATTTAGAGATGCAGCGCCGCCAAGCCCAGAAGACTCAATTTAACCCGAGCCTAATAGCAGGACAATTCATGATGGCATATTAATCTACTTTTTTTTTGGTCTTGGGAGAAAACCCCGCAGATATCAAGAGGAGGATGAACAAACAGCTTACAGAGGAAGCCGGAGTTAAACTCCGATTTCCATTGCCCCGAGCTGGAGTAGCGTCTCTCTAACCAGTACGCTCCGTGGCTCTGAAACCAGCAACATACCAGCCAACCTATCCATTTCCACTGTCAAGTCATCTACAAAAATCAGAAAAAAAAGCAGGGCTGCAGAACAGATCTCCTGGAAATGCTCCATCTACTGCCAGTCCCACACCCATTGGGCAAGATCATTCCAAATTCAGAAACCCATGTTTCCATCCCATTCCTCCTGATTTTCTGAAAGAGTCTATTATGGGAACTCTTGTTAAACGTCTCACGCAATTCCATTTACTATCAGACAAGTTGCCATCGATCTCATACCTCTGTTATGGAAATCCTGTCAAAAGCCTTACTCAGTTCTAGATGTATAGTTTCCAGTGCTCTACCCTCATGTATTTGATTTGTCGCTTCCTCAGAAAGTCACTCAGCTGCCACTCACAGAGCTGTTTGACTTTCCCTAATTATGTTTCTGCGATAACTCATCAATGCCATCTCGGAGAATCCTCTCCAATAGTCCAGCCTCAATTAATGCAAGAGTGGCTGTTTCACTGTTGCCGGGGTTCTCTGACAAAGGGTCCCTTTGACCCTCTGACAAAGGCCCGAGACCCTATGTCAGAGGGTCTCGGCCCGAAACGTCGACAATGCTTCTTCCTATAGATGCTGCCTGGCCTGCTGCGTTCCACCAGCATTTTGTGTGATGTTGCTCTGAATGAAGGGCTTGGAAAAAGATTCCTCAAATCAGTTCATCTCGACTGGGTAGATTCTCAATACAAAACTGCTGCTTATCTCGTCATAGTTCTAACTATATAATTAATAATCCCGTCGTTTTGTTAGGAGAGACACAATTTTTAAAATTAACAGAACATATGTTCCGTTGACTACCATGTGGCTCTTACGCTGCCTGAAATCTCACACACTGTCCTTTTCATCCATTATTCGCAAGTCCTTTGTCCGGGCTCGGGTCTGTGTTGCAACAGCCGAATATCACTTTGATACCGATCTCTGTCTCTTTCACAAGGGAAGGCAATGGTGGTCTGTCTTCATTTGTAAAACAGTTTAAATCATGTTTCCAGTGGTTCAAGGTGTCAGAGGGAAGGACAAACTATATGTAAAGAAAGAGGACGAAAAGAGGGCAAAGGAAAGGACGGGTTACAGTGGGAGCAGGGGTGTTTGAAGCAAACAAAAATATTCTCCAACATCAGGCAGTTTTATCAGAAGGTTCGCCTTAAGCTTCATTTAATCGCGCGGGTGGTGAGGTGCAACTGGGATTTGTATGGGAGCTGATGGCAGTGTCGGGATCAGCTGTAAAATGCTGTTTTGTAACTGTAACGCAACACATGCATGATGCTGGAGCAACTCGGCAGAACAGGCAGCAGAAGTTGAAAAGAGTAAATATTGGAAGTTTCGGGCTGCCAGCGTTCATCAAGGCGCTGTTTGTGAGTGTGTGTGTGTTGTTTTGTATTTCCAGCATCGACATATTTTCTCTTGTTTGTTTAGTAACTCTATTCATCACATTGTTTGCATTTACCCACCACTGGGGATGCAAAACAGGGAGCATGAACGCAGCGGAATTGCAATTCTTTACAGCATTTATTACTAACGCTTCACGAGTTTCACAATCTGGTTCACTGGGTATGTCACTGCATTCTTGAGTTCCTCTCGGAATTAGCTCTGAGTCAGGGCATAAATACACGTGTTGGTGCAGGAACTGAGAATCTGCAGCATTCCCGCTGTCTTTACTGTGCTAACGGGGTGTGACAGAATCTGGCAGAATAAACAAAATCCTTTGAGATCCGTTAATATATATAAAATACCACCCGTGTTATCAACAGCAATATGAAGCTACCGGTTATGCTGAAGAGTAAAACGATGGATTTGCGTCGGTTCTCCACCTCCCGGTCCTTGTCATTCTCTCCACTCTTTTGTCCCCGGAGCCCCCTGCGGGCTCGACTGGCCGCTAGAATCCGCCTGACAGTCAGAATATTGAACAGCAAAATCAGAAAGAATGGGACACAAGGGGTAAAAAGGAGGTGAAACATCTCAGCTGCCACCCATGAGGGAGAGTTTTGGAAGCTGGATGTAAGAACACAATACCAGGGAACACCATCAATTATTATTGAATGCATATATATATAAAAGTTCCAGGGGACAGTCTCCAAACAGGCCAGCACACTCACTGTCCCGATAACCACAGCCGCCGTTCTCTCGGTGCAATATTTTGTTTTCAGCTTCTCACAGCAAATAGCCACAAATCGACCGACGGTGAAAGCGACAGTCAGCCAGACTGAGGACGCAGTGCTCGCAGAAACCAACCATAGACCGAATCTGCACACAGGAGTGATCCACAGGAATGATCCTGGGAAATAAATCCGAGCAGTCCACCTCAGCAGCGGATCCGAGATAACGACCAGGAGATCGGCCGCTGCCATTCCCACCAGGTAGCGAGTGACACATTTGGAGAGACCGCACTTTCCCCGGGACAGGATCACAATCGCCACCAAGTTCACTGGAAAAGAGACAGGGAACAGAAAGTTCAGTAAGTACTGAGAAGAATCCAATGCCGCCGTTTTCGGGGATATTTCCATTTTATCATTGCATTTAGCGTTGAAATGGTCAATAGAGGACGCAGAAATGGCGGAAATAGAGGAGTTTAAACGGTAAAACAAAGTTAATATTCCCTGAATACGGATACTGACCAATGAAGGAAATGTGAAGTGCGAGCATGAAGATAAAACTGGGTATATCCCTGCTGAGAGTCAATACTGGATGGAACACTTTCTACCGGCGCCTTCCCCATCTGGTTCCAATGAAATGAATACATCCTGATTCTTCCACTGGACAATCATCAGCTTCTATGGCGATCCCTGTCAGCGACAGAACAGCCGAAGGACGGAATAAAAACAGGAATGGCTGGAAACATAGATCCAGGCAAAGCAGAACAAGTGGAAAAGCTGTTAAACTGTCTCCGCGCAGAACTGATTCTCAGAGAGACCCCTGACAGGAGAGTTAACCGGTTTCTCTTTGCAAAAGACAGAACTGAAACCTCCCACTGAGACAAACACAATCACAGGGAAGCCGACGGGAGGAATTCAACGTAGAGTAGTAAGCCCGGTGCTGCAGGCAGCTAAATTTCTGCAGCGGTTTGTTTTTAGATAACGATCCAAGAGACGACAGTCCCGTGTTTCCATTCCGTTCCTAAATGCGGAATACTGGGACTGGGCATGTGGCAGTAGAACCAGTGACAGAAACAATCACAACATTGGAACCAAACTTCAATTCCCACCAACGGCATTTGACTCTGCGGCTGACCGGGAGTTCCAAAGGCTGAAATAAAAGGATAGTAAACTTTTTGTATCCGCGAGATGACTGGGTACACCATCTCCGTGAGAATCTGTGACTTCAGTTGCTCCTGAATTCACAACTCCGGCAGATACTCTGAGCTGATGTATTCCAAACGACCGTGATATCTACAGGGCATTAGTCTCCAGACACGGTTATACCCCTGACTAACTTTCTTAGCTACAGTTACTTGAGCAAACAATTTAATTCAATGCCACTGTCTCTAACGTTAGTGCGAACCGATTGAAGACAAATACATAAAAATCCTTGGCCATTCCCCCAGCAGTGACTCACTGTCGGTTCGTTTTCTTGAAATTCTTACACACTTGATACAAATGCAATACGCCAACTTCCGTGGACAGCCACGATTCCTTACTCAAGCAAGTACAAGCTTTTTTGGAGGATCGCTTAACAAACTTCGCAGTGCTTGCGGAGCCCTGTCAAGCGATGGTCTCCGAACAAGGGAACAGTCCTCCCTTTTTTTAATAGGGTTTTACACCACAGTCAGTCGCGTATGCATGATACAACTTTTCGCTACCCCAACAGCCACATGCCTGGCAACAGCGATAGTACGAGACAAAGAATACTGAATCGCCTAAAAGCAGAAGCGAAGGTCATCCACTCAAGGGCAAGGTGAGCGATCAGTCTCTAAATTCTTGCATGTCATCAGGGCAAATTATACTTTAACATCTCAATAGTACTTGACAAAGAGCACTTAATCACCTAAAGCATCTAATTTCTTGCAAGTCAACAGGACAAATTAACCTTTAACACCTCATTCCCTCCTATTATCATTCCGTGATATCCAATTAAATTGGGGCTGAGAGGGACGCAGAGCCCTTCTCAAGAGAATCTTACAGTCAGTATTTAATATTTATTAATACACATCATCCAATGATTATAACAACAAGAATAACTAGCCCATGCAGTAGATAGGATCCACAGGATCCTCCCAGTAGCCACTCTAGCAATCCACCTCCTTTCTTAGGACCATTCCTGAAATCATCAATGTTTCTTAATAGAGTGGATGTCGTGGGTTATATTATGATTTGTCCGTAACATGAGTGATGCATTTGTCTCCTACTATTGTGCATACTCCCCCCACCCCACGGTTGGGCCAGTTGATAATCTACTGCATAGCTGGTCTGTTGTGCTTAGAGCCTTAACTCTACCAATTCCTGATTAATTCCTTCTAGTCCCATCATTGTACTGTTCCCCAGGATAGTTAGCTCACAAATGAGGTAATTCTGGCTCTTCGCTGCTACTACCGCCGCCGATCCTCCGAGGGACAGAGTCCTCAGGAACCCGTAGCCAAGGGAGGATGCCAGAGTTACTGGGTCCTTCCAATCCGCACAAAATTCCTCACAAACGGCTCGGGTAACTATTCTGCGGCGGGTATATGCTTTCTGTGGACATGGGACAGTAAGTGGTCCTACAGCGAATAGGATGGGGAGAGTCGGGGTGGCTGTAGTGAAAATCCCATTGAGAAGGAAGACAAACCCCCTTTTGGCCCGGTAGCATTTGACCGCTGGAACTCGTAAACTGCTTAGATCTCCAGTTTCTTTCCAGGCTGGAGTTATCTCCCGATCCCGATCCCTTGAACTGGTAGTCGGTAAAGGGGTATGACCAGGAGACAGAGCTGACAGGCGTTCCGTTGCAGTGCCCACAAATGAGCTGTCTTACTGCAGTAACATTTAAACACCTTTCCTCATCACAGGTGCGGGAGAACATTCCATTGGTCACCCGGAAATGTCATTGTCTTTGGGCACAAGAGGCATTCGTGGGGACCAAAGTGTAAGCACATCCCCATCCCCGTCCTGAGAAACAAAGTGGATAGATCATGGGATTTCTTCCCTGGGTTCCTGTGCAGTTAGGGGACTGAGACCTATCTTTCATCAGCTCTACGCACCATCCTGACGTTCCCACTCTGACCCACGCCAGGGGCGTCTGAAGTATCTGTGGTGTACAGGTCGAGGGGGGTCCGCCCAGGGATGGCTACAAATAATGCCTCTACTGACTGGGCAAGCGCGTAACACAGTTCAATTACCATGCAAATGTATATGAGTTTTATAAAACAAATTGTCCTCCAGGCCTAATACCACAAAGGCGGCCATGATACCGTAGAGTGCAAAGAGTAATCTTTAAGGGGCCCATCGTTTGCAGTCACTCAGATGGATCCAGCGACTCTGTCCTTGGACTTTGACTGCAGCTGGCATCTGAAGGAGTATCTGGACTGGCCCTTTCCACCTGGGTCTGAGCTTGGAGTGACCCCAGTGCTTGATTAGCAGTTGGGTTGCAGTCTGGGGTGGGGGGGGGGGGTTCATTTTGATCGTCTGAATCTTAATCCATCGCTTGTGGTGCTGGTCCGAAGGCATACTTTACCTGTGAATGGAGAAACTTTAGAGACGAGGTTAGCAGCTGAAAGTATCTTTGCATTTCCTCTCCCATAATACTTAGGTCTACTTGGGTAGGTGGGTCTGTGTCGGCGTCCCACGGGGTCCTACTGGGTCAGCCATAAATGCGACTGATAATCCCGTGGTTGAATGGGGGGGGGGGGTGACTCTCATGTGATATAGGGCTAAGGGCAGGACCTTTAGCCAATTGAGACCGGTCTCGGACTTTGATTTGGTTAGTTTCTCTTAAGAGTTCCATTGGCTCTTTCTACTCTTCCTGCTGCCTGAGGTGGTAGGCACAATAGAATTGTTGCTGAATATGCAATGCCTCACGTAATTCTTTGTTAATTTTCCCCACAAGGTGGGGCCATTGGCTGAACTAATCTGTCGAGGCAATCCAAACCTCGGTATGATCTCTGTCAGTAGTAATTTGACCACATTTGAGGCTTTGTTATCGGTGGTTGGGAAGGCTTCAACTCATCTACTAAATACATCAATAATAACAAGACAATACTTATAGCAGTGTACACGCGGCAATTCAATAAAATCAAGCTGAATGCATTCAAATGGACCACTTGGCAAGGGCGTTTTCCCTGTTGCGCACCGCACTCCTTGGCCAGCGTTATTTTGCTGACATATTAAACATGATCTGACACGTGCCTGTGCTGCCTCTTCCAGTCGTGGGTGCCTCCAGATACGCAACATAATATTGCTCATTCCCTCCTTGACAAGGTGGGTATCAGGATGCAAACAATCAATAAGCATTGGTAGCAAAGCATCAGGTGCACACACTTGGCCAACTGGAGTGATCCAGAGGCCTTCTGACGCATCGTGTGAACACACATGCGTCTTCTATATTTATTTTTCAGAGTCGGGGCGCCCCCTGTAAATGCTGCGCGGTGACAATGTCTGGTATGTCCATTGCTTTCGAGGCAGGTGAACGATTTAGTGCCTGCTGGTTCATAGAGGACACAATAGAACTGTGAGCTGTTGCAGCGTCTTTAGCAGCTCGGTCAGCTCTGGCATTGCCTTTGCTGACGTCCGTATTGTCCATTACATGGGCAGCACATTTGATTATGTTCAATTGCTTGGGGAGGAGGATGGCTTTGAGGAGGTTTCGGACATATAGTGAGTTCTGAATAGGTGTCCCTGAGGAGGTCAGAAATCTGCATTGCAACCGTAGCTGCACGAAGTCATGGGCCACGCCAAAGGCTTATCGTGAGTCCGTGAATATGTTTGGCTCACAATTGTGTATCCTGAAAGGTGAACTCATAAAGGTGATATCGAAGAGCTACCATTCACAAAGAGGGTAAGGTCCGGTGTGGGGAATGGGGCGTCTGCAAGGTCCGGTGTGGGGAGGTTAAGAAGTGATTGCGCAAAAGGCGATCATGGGGTGGGGGGGTTACCGGGAGCTGCTCTGGTGGGCTACTCAGGAAAGTCGCCGGGTTCACAGTTGAACAGTAAAAGGTCGGAAGAGGGTTATTGAGGAAAGCTACCTCATAACGGCAGGTGTGCCTGTGTAAGATGTTGGTTCTGATGGGAAGTCAAGAGGGCTACAATAGTGAGTGAGGAATAGACAGTCAGGGGTTGTTGGAGAGTAATATTGGAAGTGGCAGTTACAAGGGAGTAGATAGCGGGGAGAATTTGTGAGCCGCGTGGAAGGCCCGTGGCTACAGGGTCAAGGCGAGTCGAGTAGGAGGCTACTGGTGACTTGCGATCCTCATGGGCTTGGGTCAAAACAGCAGGTGCGCAGTCCTCTAGGATACTGGCATACAACTGGAAAGACCTATCATACAAAGGTCTTCCGAGTGCTGGGGCAGTGGCAAGGGCCGTTTTTAATTCAGTGAAGGCTGACCATTGCTCATCTGATAGGGTGAAGCGGTAAACTGTTTGGTGAGTAGTGTTACGTTAGTGTTACTGTTACATTACTGTTGGTAGTGGTTAACTAAGCCTAAGAAAGCACGCATTTGCTTGGACTTGTAGGCAAAGGTGTCGCCAGAATGGGTGCGATATCTTCCAGGATCAATTGTCTATCAGAAGCACTGTACAAAGTTCCCAGGAATTTGACTTGGTGCTGGGTGCGCCAGTATGACATACCTCCAAGAGTGGAGAGACTTGAGGAGCCGGTTGGTTCCGAAGGGCTAGCTAGGAGCAAGTCATTAACATATTGGACAATGGTAGAGCCATCCAGAAGCTGCCGGTGCAATACCTGGGAGAATAAAGTGGGCAAATGGACAAATCCCTGAAGGAGGCGTGTCCAAGTTTAGTCCCCGTATTATGTTTCCAAATTGCCTCTTCTGTTTTTATACATTTATCTACGTCCCAAGTTCCCCTCTACTGGCCAAATTTAATTTCCCGTTTTTCTTTTTATTTAGGCATGCCGACAGGCGTCTGAATCGTTTCTCATCTTTGGGGTTATCCCGACATAACCGATACAAAGTGGTTCCGACACCCGGCTTATCCAACGCCTATCCCAAAGTTAAAAACCTTTTAAACTTATCTCTATATACCAGCCAAGTGTCTTTGCTCTCCACGCCCACTTCAGGGTCCTGCCCTTCGCGTGGGGGATATCCCCTCTTAACAACCGGTCTAAGGCAGGGTGGTTGAGACGGACATTGTAATTAACCTTATCTTCCCGGGACTCAAACCCCCGGACTCTAACCTCCGAACTCCAGGGGAACTCGAACCTGCCTGAGACAAATCTGTTGGCATACAAGTGTGTAAGGTATCCCAGGGATTCCGTCAGTAGAGTTCTAAGGGACGAGGGGTCGACTGACTGATAGGTCAATGACAGAGATCAAGGTAAATCTTACCTTGTGGGCCCATCCGCCTAACGTCACCGTCACACAGGCGATCACTTACTCAGTCCGCTCCGTATATGTTGGAATCCCATCCTCGTCGCCATATGTCATGTCGGTTTGTTTTCTTAAGATTCTTACACACTTGACACAAATGCAATACGCCAACTTCTGTGGACAGCCACAATTCTTTATTGTACAAGCTTTTTGGAGGATCGCATAACAAATTTCGCAGTGCTTGCAGAGCCCTGTCAAGCGATGCTCTCCGAACAAGGGAACAGTCCTCCCTGTTTATAGGGTTTTACACCACAGTCAGTCACATATGCAAGATATAATTTTTAGCTATCCCCAGTCACATGCCTTGCAGCAGTGACAGTACGAGACAAAGAATACTGAAGTACCTAAAGCAGACGCAACGGTCATCCACCCAAGAACAAAGTGTGCAATTAGTATCTAAATTCCTACATGTCATCAGGACAAATTTATCCTTTAACATGTCAATAGTACTTAGCAAAGACCACTTAATCACGAAAAAGCATCTAATTTCCTGAAAGTTAACAGGACAAATTGGAGACTGGGCCTGTCTGTGAATGGAGTAACAACAGTTTCTGTGCTGCTCCGTTCTGTTCCTTTCCCCCCAGCTTAAACTTCAAATTTAAAATCATTTCCTGATTCTCGGAGGGGAATAATATGTCTTTCAGGAGTGGGAAGAACTTGTCAGAACAAACACAAGGAAATCTGCAGATGCTGGATATTCAAACAACAACACACAGAGAATGCTGGTGGAACACAGCAGGCCAGGCAGCATCTATAGGGAGAAGCACTGTCGACGTTTCGGGCCGAGACCCTTCGTCAGGATCAACTGAAAGGTAAGATATTAAGATATTTGAAAGTAGGAGGGGGAGGGGGTGGGATGAAGCTAAGAGCTGGAAAGGTAATTGGCAAAAGTGATACAGAGCTGGAGAAGGGAAAGGATCATGGGACGGGAGGCCTATGGAGAAAGAAAGGGGGAGGGGAGCACCAGAGGGAGATGGAGAACAGGCAGAGTGATGGGCAGAGGGAGCGAAAAAAACAACTAAATATGTCAGGGATGGGGTAAGAAAGGCATTAGAAGTTAGATAAGTCAATGTTCATGCCATCAGATTGGAGGCTAACCAGTACACACTCGAACCTGAGTGTGGAGGAACCTTATATAAACCCCACCCCCTCCGGTCGTGTTTCCCCATCTTCCTCCTACTTTCAAAGCTCTTTGTATCTTTCCTTTCAGTTAGTCCTGACGAAGGGTCTCGGCCCGAGACGTCGACAGTGCTTCTCCCTATAGGTGATGCCTGGCCTGCTGTGTTCAACCAGCATTTTGTGAGTAATGAAATGATGTCATTTCTGGGAAAACTGAAGGACCTGGAAACACAAGTTATTACACAGGAAGAGGAATTGAAGATAACTAAGCAAAAATTGCTTGAACCTACAACTCGTTTGGAAAGATATCGAAATAAGATTATAGGCCTGAAAACTATGAATATACGAATTGTTGGGCTGCAAGGAGCCGAAAATGGAGATTTAACTGCTTTTTCGTACCTTATTTCTTAATATATTATCACAGCCGGCTACTATAGAAAGAACACATAGAACTTTTACTTCGTGATCTCAAGATCCAAATAAACCAAGGTTTGTTCTGGGTTGCTTTCATCATTTTAAGATTAAAGATTAAATAATGCGACAGGCAAGAAAACAGACAGTTTTTAGATTTGAAGAATCTGAGCTCTGTTTTAATGAAGATTATCCGAAGGAAGTAATGGAACAAAGATCAAAATTTGCTCTGGCAATGAAACAGGCATATGATAAGAAACTGTTTCCTTCCTCGCTTTACCCAACAAGAATTAAAGCTTTTCCTCCTGATTCTCCTCCTCGTACATTTTTTGATCCTAAAGCTGCACTGGCGTTCTTTCAAACTATAGCCGCTGTAACTGCTGATTGAACTGTCTGGAAGATCGCTTGGTTATCTGCATATTAGTATTTCAGAAAGAAGATTTATGAAGTCTACCTGGACATTTCATTGAGAGACTATTAAAATAAGATTAGGGGACTTGTTCATTATTGCATATCATTTTTTTTTGGAAAGAAGATTTATGGTTCAAGTATGACTGTTTAAACGATTATTTGGACATTCGACCTAGAAAAAGAAGAAAAAGGGACTTATTCCTTTAACCTAATATCTGGTTTGTTTTTTTTTTGTTTCTTTCTTAATTAACTAACTGGTAGTTATTCCTACTGATGAGCTATTTCCTTTTTTATATATACATAGAGGAGGTTTCAATTACTTATATATTAGTTGGTACTTTTGTAAATTTAGTTGGGTTAAATATGCAATTAACTTTTCTTGCTTCTTTGCTGTTTTTTTTTGAAAAATTGTGTTGATCTGTTATTAAACACTATGCTTGGTTTTTTTAGGTAATATATTTAAGATCTTAATAACTGCTTATTTTTAAAATTTCTTTTCAATATATCAGTATGTTTTTTATATAATAGAATATTATAGTGTCTTAAAACTGAATTTAAAGCTTTTTTAGGGATTTAATGTTAAATTTAAGATGGTGCTGTTTTTTCTTTTTAAGAGATAACAATTTTTTGGTTTTCTCTTTATTTAAAGAAGATTAAATATAAACATGGGATAGTTTGTAGATGCTGGGATGTAAACACTTTCCTTTGTTGAGATTTATTCGTTCCTCTCACAAGGTCAGTGGGTTTCATTTTCTTTTAACTAGGGGGAGGGATAGAGAATCTTATTAAACTTTTTTTTTGTACAGACAGAGCAGGCTTGGCTTCGTATTCTATCATGGGGTGCCTGTTTTTTTTCTGGGCTATGGGGGGACGGGGGAGGTTAGAGTTAGGCGTTTTTTTTTCCCATTGGGTGGCTCCGGAGCATGCGTGTTTTCTATGTGGTTGTATTCTTCATCATCACAATTTTTGCTCATCCCGTATTGGTATGTGTTCTGCGCATGTGTAAAGTAGAATAAAATTATAATATGGTATTTAAACGGATTAATGTAATAAGTTGGAATGTACGTGGTTGGAATCATCCTATCAAATGAAAAACAGACTTTTAAAATCATTAACAGATTCCAACCTGATGTAATTTTTGCCCAAGAGATGCATATCAAGGCGGGAGATCAAAATAGATTTTTTTGGATGGTGGCAGCGTTTGCAATTCCACTCCACTTTTCAAAGCAAAACTAAGGGAGTCTCTATCTTTATTAAATCCAATATTTCATTCATTCAAGAGGATATTAAGTCAGATTTTAATGGTAGATTTTTAATTGTTAAATGAGTAACTTGTAACAGAAAAGTTGTTTTGGTCAATTTGTACAGTCCTAACTTAGATGATCCTTCTTTATTTAAAAATGTATTTGCTTTACTGCCTGATTTAAATGAATATATGTTGAGAATGGGTGGGGATTTTAAATATGTTTAAATCCTTTGATTGACAAGAGTTCAACCAACCAGCTACTTCCAAATTGCTTGGTGTCACTTATTACTTCCTTTTTGACTGATTTTGGATTGATTGAACTATGGAGATATTTACACCCTGATGATAGAGAAATATTCTTTTTCACATTTATAGAAAATTTTCGAGGATCGATTATATTATAGCCGACCCTCGCTTTTTACCTGCTGTTAAGAATTGTGAATATGACGCTATTGCTGTATCTCATTATGCACCTTTGAGTTTGTCTTTCGAATTCGATGATGTCATTCTTGCCCACCCACCTTGGCACCTGTCTCAGACATTATTGCAGAATTCTGACTTTGTTAGCTTCATTGAACCCAGATAAAAGATTTTTTTCTTTTTAATGATATAGGGGAGACATCCAAATTAATCATATGGGGATACATTTAAAGCATTTTTACGAGGTCAGATCATTTCTTATTCAGCTAAGCTTAAAAAAACAAAGTAGAATTAGATAAGATTTCAAAACAATTTAAAGACTTAGATAATATTTATGCGATCTCCCTAATATTGACTTATTTAAACAAAGGGTAGAACTTCAATCACAATATAGTTGATTATTAACTCATCCTATTGAAGGCTACTTGCTTAAGCTATAAAGTCAATTTTACATGTTTGGAGATCAAAAATAACTGAATGCATCTCAAATGAAAACAGCCAGAGCCAAAAGGCAAATTTTGAAAATCCGTAGGAAAGATGGTACCCTGGCTTGAGAATATGAAGAAATTAATAAGATTTTTCAAGATTTTTATACTGAACTCTATAAATCTCAATTTCCAGTAGATTCTTCTAAAACAATTTTTTTTAAAAAAAGATTGCTTTTCCTCAAATCTCTGTTGAGGATCAAAAAACTCTTGAAGCCCAAATTACTGAAGCCAAAATTCATAAAGCTATTTTTTCAATGCAATCCGGTAAGGCCCCTGGACTTGGCTACCCTGTAGAAATCTATTAAAAAATTTGGAAAATTGTTCTGTCCATATATGTTGGAAATGTTTAAGGACTCTTTTGTGAAAGGTGATTTACCCTCTACTTTTTATGAGGCTTCTATTTCTTTAATTCTTAAAAAGGATAAAGAACCTACCGATTGTGCCTCATACAGACTATTTCATTATTGAATGCTGATGCTAAGATCCTGTCAAAGATAACGGCTAATTGGTTGGAAAATATTTTGGATAAAAATTTTTAAAGATCCAACAGGCTTTATAAAGGGTCACTATTCCTTTTCAAATGTTCAGAGATTATTTAACATTAAATACTCATCTTCTTTTAAAACTCCACAATGCGTTGTCTCTTTGGATGCTGAAAAAGCATTCAATTGAGTCGAATGGAAATATTTGTTTAATGTTTTAGAGAAATTTGGTTTTGGTGTTAATTTTAATAATTGGATTAGAATGATATATAAAATTCCTATTGTTACTGTTATTGCTAATAACTGTAGAACCCCTTTTTTCCAGCTTTCACGGGGGACAAGGTTGTCCATTAAGTCCTTTGTTATTTAACTTAATATTAGAACCCCTTGCTATCGCTCTTCATGAAGCTAAAGATATTCATGGGATTATTGTGAATGAGACATTCATAAGATTTCTCTTTATGCTGACGACTTATTGGTTTAAATATCTAATCCCGAGGAATCTATCTCTGCCTTGCTAAAATTATTTAATGAGTTTGGAAATTTTAATAAAAGTGAACTGTTTCCATTAAATGAATCTGTTTCTATATATGATAATACTCCATTCGAAGTTACGGATTCCTTTAGATATTTAGGGATAGAGAATCTTTTAAAACTTTTTTTTGTACAGACAGAGCAGTCTTGGCTTTAGATATTTAGGTCTCATAATCACTAAAAAAAAAGTATCTTTATAAAGCTAATTTTGTTCCCTTGGTAGATTCTATGAAGTATTTATTTAGTAGGTGGAACCCACTTACATTTTCTCTTGCTGGTCGCATCCTTATAGTCAAAATGATGATTTTACCAAAATTTTTATATTTATTTCAGAATATCCCTTTTTTTGACAAAGAAGCTTTTTGATTGGATTGATTCTATTATCTCATCTTTTATTTGAAATGATAAAAAGACCAAGAATTAGTAAATGTCACTTACAAATATTGAAAAAGGATGGAGGTCTTGCTTTGCCTAATTTAAGAACGTATTATTGGGCTGTTAATGTGCGATATATGTCCTTTTAGTTACACTGGGTTGATAAGAACGAGTGGCCAATTTGGGTAGATTTGGAATTGAAAGCTGTGGAACAGTTTTATTTAACCTCATTATTGGGAGCTGCTTTACCTATACAATAAGCTGAATTTGCTCATTTAAATTTATACCGTGATTAAGTATTCTTTACAAATTTGGCTGCAGTTCTGCAATTTTTTTAATCTTAAAAAATTTAAACTTTGTAGTTTAATTTATTGAAATTGTTTTTATAAGCCTTCTTTGAGTGATCCAAATTTTTTTTCTTTAGGAAAATAAAGGTATTAATTCTTTTTTGGATCTATTTAAAGAAGATAGACTGATGTCTTTTCAACAATTAGTTGATATTGTCTTTCATACTCACACTTCTTACAACACCTTCAAGTTAGACAAGTTACTTACAAAAATATTTAAGTAATTTCCCTTACATATTGGATGCTGACCTGTTAGATACTATTATCAGTATGAACCCTTTGATGAAGGGTTCCATTGGAAGAATTTAAAATTTACTATTACAATGGAATAATAAGCATACTTTATTTAAGATTAAACAAGATTGGGAAAAGGAACTTAATTTGACTTTTATGACGGAGGAATGGACACAGGTTCTGAAGTTGGTTAACTCTTCTTCAATTTGTGCTAGCCATTCACTGATCCAATTTAAAATTGTACATCATTACTATTTGACCAAGGACAGATTGTCTAAAATCTTTCCTAATGTTGATAGTTGTGATAGATGTAAAACTGAGACAGCTACACTGACACACGTTTTGGTCTTGTTCTATACTGGAACAGTTCCGGAAGTCAGTTTTTTCTAATTTCTAAAGCACTTACAATTAATTTACAACTTAACAAATTAACTGCTTTTTGGAATAATTCCTCAAAATAGCCGCGGTATTTCTTTGTCTGACCAACATGTTATTGCATTTGTTACATTGATAGCTAGGAGGGCCATTCTGCTGAAGTGGAAGGATTCGTCGGCTCCCACTCTGTCACAATGGTTCTTTCAAGTGATGTTATGTCTCAGCTTGGAGAAAATTAGAAGTCGAACCTTTGAACCTATGTTTGATTTTGAGAAAAGATGGGGCTCATTTGCTCGTTACTATCATTTGAGTTAATTGATTGATTTCCTCCACGATCTAATTGTAAATTTTGGTACTTTTTTTTCTTGCTGGCAGTTTGATGTTTATCTTTAGAATTTTGTATGACAATTGGCTCCGGGGTTGAACACCTAATGGGTCTTTTTTCTCACTTTTCTTTGCTTTAGTAGGGTTTTTTTTCTTATCTTTTTTTTGCGCCACCAAATTTTTCAATCTTTAAAACAATGTTTTTTTTTCCCTTGAGACATTGTAAGTGTCACCTACCTTGATGTGCTCTTGTTATTTTGGATAAAAATAATAAAAGATTTGAAAAAAAGGAACAGGACAAATTATCCTTTAACATCTCATCTATAGGGTGGAAGAGTGAGGGAATCCCTCCCCACTTTCTGAACAGGTGAACGGTCTTTCCCCAAGTGTGAACTCGTTGGTGCCTCTGTAGGGCGGATGACTTTCCACATTCTGAGCAGGTGAATGGCCTCTCCCCAGTGTGAACTGACTGGTGTACCAGCAGCTTGGATGATTGGGTGAATCTCTTTCCACATTCTGAGCAGGTGAATGGCCTCTCCCAAGTGTGAACTGACTTGTGAACCAATAGGGAGGATGATCGAGTGAATCCCTTCCCACAGTCTGAGCAGGTAAATGGCCTCTCTCCATTGTGAATTCTCTGATATAGCTTCAGGAGAAACGACTGAGTGAATCCCTTCCCACAGTCTGAGCAGGTAAATGGCCTCTCTCCATTGTGAATTCTCTGATATAGCTTCAGGAGAAATGACTGAGTGAATCCCTTCCCACAGTCTGAGCAGGTAAATGGCCTCTCTCCATTGTGAATTCTCTGATATAGCTTCAGGAGAAATGACTGAGTGAATCCCTTCCCACAGTCTGAGCAGGTAAATGGCCTCTCTCCATTGTGAATTCTCTGATATAGCTTCAGGAGAAATGACCACATGAATCCCTTCCCACAGTCTGAGCAGGTAAATGGCCTCTCTCCATTGTGAATTCTCTGATATAGCTTCAGGAGAAATGACTGAGTGAATCCCTTCCCACAGTCTGAGCAGGCAAATGGCTTCTCCCCAGTGTGAACTCACTGCTGTATCTGTAGATCAGATGACCAAGTGAATCCCTGCTCACAGTCTGAGCAGGTGAACGGCTTCTAACCAGTGTGGACTCGTTGGTGACTCTGTAGGTGGGTTGACTGAGTGAATGCCTTCCCACAGTTTGAGCAGGTGAATGGCCTCTCCCCGGTGTGAACTGACTGGTGTCTCTGTAGATTGGATGACCGAGTGAATGCCTTCCCACAGTTTGAGCAGCTAAATGGCCTCTCTCCAGTGTGAACTCGCTGATGTGCCTTCAGTTTAGATGAGCAAGTGAATCCCTTCCCACAGTCTGAGCATGTGAATGGCGTCTCCCCAGTGTGAACTCGCTGGTGTCTCTGTAGGTTGGATGACCGAGTGAATGTCTTCCCGCAGTCTGAGCAGGTGAATGGCCGCTCCCCAGTGTGAACTCGCTGGTGTACCATTAGAGAGGATGACCACATGAATCCCTTCCCACAGTCTGAGCAGGTAAATGGCCTCTCTCCATTGTGAATTCTCTGATATAGCTTCAGGAGAAACAACTGAGTGAATCCCTTCCCACAGTCTGAGCAGGCAAATGGCTTCTCCCCAGTGTGAACTCACTGCTGTATCTGTAGATCAGATGACCAAGTGAATCCCTGCTCACAGTCTGAGCAGGTGAACGGCTTTTAACCAGTGTGGACTCGTTGGTGACTCTGTAGGTGGGTTGACTGAGTGAATGCCTTCCCACAGTTTGAGCAGGTGAATGGCCTCTCCCCGGTGTGAACTGACTGGTGTCTCTGTAGATTGGATGACCGAGTGAATGCCTTCCCACAGTTTGAGCAGCTAAATGGCCTCTCTCCAGTGTGAACTCGCTGATGTGCCTTCAGTTTAGATGAGCAAGTGAATCCCTTCCCACAGTCTGAGCATGTGAATGGCGTCTCCCCAGTGTGAACTCGCTGGTGTCTCTGTAGGTTGGATGACCGAGTGAATGTCTTCCCGCAGTCTGAGCAGGTGAATGGCCGCTCCCCAGTGTGAACTCGCTGGTGTACCATTAGAGTGGATGACTGAGTGAATCCCTTCCCACACAATGAGCAGGTGAATGGCCTCTCCCCTGTGTGAACTGACTGGTGTGCCAGTAGGGTGGATGACTGAGTGAATCCCTTCCCGCAGTCTGAGCAGGTGAACGGCCGCTCCCCAGTGTGAACTCGCTGGTGCAACATTAGGGTGGACGACTGAGTGAATCCCTTCCCACACAATGAGCAGGTGAACGGCCTCTCCCCACTGTGAACTCGCTGATGTACCTTCAGCTTAGATGACCGAGTGAATCCCTTCCCACAGTCTGAGCAGGTGAACGGCCGCTTCCCGATGTGAACTCGCTGGTGAGCCATTAGGTCAGATGACCAAGTAAATCTTTCTCCACAAATTCAGCAATGAACAGCCTCTGCCCAGTGTGAACTGACTGGTGTGTCCACAGGTGGGAAGATCAACTGAATCCCTTCTCACACACAGAACAGATGAATGGCCTTGTTCAGTGTGAACTTGCTGATGTACCTTCAGTTCAAATGACCGAGTGAATCCATTCCCATTGTCTGAGCAGTGAATGCCTCTCCCCTGTGTAAAATGACGGGCATGCCAGTCGGTCAGATGATCGAGTGAATTCCTCCCCACAGTCTGAGCAGGAAGGACAGTTGATTGAATCCCTTGCTCCACTTCTTAAATATCTGGACAGAGACAGCAAAACTAGTGTGTCGTGTTCGAGATTCCTGTAGACAAGTTCCTTGTCATTTTTAACCTGTAAAAAGATTTACAAAATCCATCAATGGGTGTAAGACAACATTTCAGATGAGATCACTTGAGTTGTCAAGGTGTGATCTGACATCACACTGTTACAGTGAAGTTCAACGCAAGTTGGAGCGAGAAATCATCTTCTAACTGGGCACAGTGCTGGTATCTGGAATGACCATCAAACTCTCTGATGCTCTTCCTGTCTCTATAAGAATGGAGCATTTCTGCCATCTCCAATCTGTGACCTGGCTCAGTTTGACTCTCTCCTTTGGTATTATTCCCTGTTCCCACTGAGCTGCATAGGTTCCTGGCCCCACAGAAACTGAAACACTCACACAAATAGCCTTTGTTAACGTGCAGCTGGGATTTTCTTTTATGTACCGTTAATTTAAAGTGCCACAGCTTTAATGCCATGTAAATATCTCCTACTCAGATGTATGGTTGGTCTGCACAGATTCGAGAGAATATTAGTATTATTTAAGGTTCTTGTCACAGTCATAGAAAAGAACAACACAGAAACAGACCCTTTGGCCCATCTAGTTGGTGCCGAGCTATTTAAACTTTCTACTCCCGTACCCCTACCATCCAGGTACCTATATAAACCTCTTAAATGCTGAAATTGAGCTCGCATGCACCACTTGTGCTGGCTGCTCATTCCACACCCGGATGATCGTCTGTGCGAAGAAGTTTCCCCTCATGTTCCCCTTAACGTTTCACCTTTCACCCTTAACCCATGGCCTCTGGTTGTAGTCCCACCCAATTTCAGTGGAAAAAGCCAGCTTGCTTTTACCCCATCTATACCCCTTATAATTGTGGTAAACCTCCATCAAAACTCCCCTCAATCTTCTACGTTCCAAGGAATAAAGTCCTGACCGCTTCAATCTCTCTTTATAACCCAAGTCCTCCAGACCTGGCAACATCCTTGTGAATTTTCTCTGAACTCTTTCAACCTTTTTTTCATCTTTCCTGTAGGTAGGTGACCAAAACTGCAACAATACTCCAAATTAGATCATCTAACTGAGAGGGGGAGGAACCAGAGGAGTGCAGAATAGCCAGTGTAGTTTTCCTGTTCAACACAGAACATAGAAATCTTCCGCACATTACAGGTCCTTCGGTCCACAATGTTGTGCCAACCATGTAATTGACTCTAGGAACTGCCTAGAATTTCCCTAGCGCATAGCCCTCTATTTTTCGAAGCTCCATGAACCTCTGTAAGAGGCTATTAAAAGACCCTATCGTATCTGCCTTGACCATTGTTGCTGGTGGTGCATTCCAGGCACCCACCACTCTTACCCCTGACATCCCCTCAGTACCTTCTTCCAAGCACCTTAAAACCATTGTCCCTCATGTTGTCCATTGCAGCCCTGGGTAAAAGGCTCGGGCTATCCACACAATCAATGCCCCTCATCACCTTATACATCTAAAAAAGGTTCTAAACACAAACAAGGAAATTATACATTGCTTTGAGGATTTGTTAGAAGTATAGAATACAATGAGGCTATAGGTAGGGTAAATGCAAGCAGCTTTTTCCAGTGAGGTTGGGTGGGATGACAACCAGAGGTCATGGGTAAATGGGGAAGGTGAAAATTGAAGGGGAACATGTGGAAAAGCTCTTCACTGAAATGGTCGTGACAGTGTGGAATGAGATGCCAGCACAAGAGGTTCATGCCAGCTCGATTTCAACATTTAAGAGAAGTTTGGATAGTTACCTGGATGGTAGGGGTATGGAGCACTGTGGCCCCCATGGAGGTAATTGCATCAGAGAGCTTAAATGCTCTCGCCATTGACTAGATGGGCCGAATGGCCTGTTTCTGTACTGACTTTCTCCATGTTGTCAGAGAAGCTGGCCAAATTTGATCGGAAGCGAAAACTGGTAGGAATGGCGATAGCTAGAGTTTCTGGAAGCAATTCGGTAGGTGAGTGATCGATACATCCCAAAGAAGTGGAAACATTGGAAAGGCAAGAGGACACAATCATGGCTGAAATGAGGAGCCAAGGCCAACATAAAAGCCAAAGAGAGGGCAAATAATAGAACAAAAACTACGGGGAAAGAAAGTCAGATGTGCTCAAGGTGTGGAATTATAACAGTCTGAGGCATTTAGAGGAACAAAATATCCGGGGCTTCAGTATCTCTTGAAAACCAAGGTTCCCTACAGCAGTTACCTTTCAACTTTCATGCAAACTCTACACCCTGAAAATTTCACTTTTGAAGGCCTCCCACTTACCAAGTACTCCTTTGCCAGAAAACAGCCTGCCCCAAGCCACACTCGTCAGATCCTTTCTGATACCATCAAAATTAATCTTTTTAGAATCTCAACCCATGGTCCAAACTTCTTTTTCCACATTTACTTTGAATTTCACAGCATAATGATCAATAATTTCTGTCACCAGCCCTGGATCATTTCCTAACAGCTTACTGCACACTTCTATGTCAGGAATTCTATGTACTGATTAAGGGCACATTTGACAAACACTACCCCATCTAATCCTTTTACAGTGAGGGAATCCCAGTCAATATATGGAAAGCTGAAATCACTTACTGAATCAACTTTTGTTTCTTGGCATGGTCTGCGATCTCTCTACGAATTTGTTCCTCTAAATCCCTCAGACATCTAAATCTCTAAATCCCTCAGTGCAATGAAGTCCCAGTAATGGCTACGATATCTTAATTCCCTGTCCTGGGCTCATCTGGATTTCCTACGATGCTTCTTGCATTGTGATATACACAGCTCAGCACATTCATCGCATCATGCTCAACCATTTGATTGGTGACTTTGTCTGAGGTCTGAACAACATCTGTCTGGTGTCAAGAAAACAAACTCTCCCTCATTGTCACAAAAACAAAGGTGCTGATTGTGGACGGCAGGAGGAATGGAGACAGGCTAACCACTATTGACATCAATGGATCTGGGGTTGAGAGGGTGAACAGCTTTAAGTTCCTCGGCACACACATCACCAGGGATCTCACATGATCTGTACATATCGGCTGTGTTCTGAAAAGAGCGCAGCAGCACCTCTTTCACCTCAGGTGGTTGAAGAAGTTTGGGATGGGGCCCCAACTCCTAAGAACTTTCTACAGGGACACAACTGAGAGCATCCTGACAGGCTGCATCACTCCCTGCTATGGGAACTGTACTTCCCTTAATTGCAGAAACCTGCAGAGAGTGGTGCGGACAGCCCAGCACACCTGTAGATGTGTACTTCCCACGTTTGAGGACATTTCCAGAGACAGGTGTGTAAAAAGGGCCCAAAGGATATTGGGGACCCAATTCACCACAACCACAAACTGTCCCTGCTGCTACCATCCAGGAAATGGTACCACAGCAAAAGGACCAACAGGCTCCGGGACATCATCTTCCACCAGACCATCAGACTGATTAATTCATGCTAATACAATTGCATTTCTGTTATATTGACTATCCTATGTACAAACTATTCATTATAAATTACTATAAATTACACATTGCACTTTTTCAACAAAGACGTAATATAAAAATTTCTACTCCATATGCATATGAAGGATGTATGTAATAAAGTCAATTCAATTCACCCTCTCCACTATCTGTTCTGTCATTCTGGTTCCCATTCCCTCTACAACTTATTTTAACCACATCACCCCCTCCCCCACACTAGCAAGCCTTACCACTAGGATATTATATAACCATATAACAATTAGAGCATGGAAACAGACCATCTCTGCCTTTCTAGTCCGTGCCGAACGCTTACTTTCACCTAGTTCCACCTCAGCCAATAACCCTCCATTCCTTTCCTGTCCATATACCTATCCAATTTTTTTTTTAAATGACAAAATCGAACCTGCCTCTACACTTCTACTGGAAGCTCATACCACACAGCTACCACTCTTTGAGTAAAGAAGTTCCCCCTTGTGTTACCCCTAAACTTTTGCCCCTTAACTCTCAACTCGTCCTCTTGCTTCAATCTGCCCTACTCTCAATAGAAAAAGCCTATCCACGTGAACTCTATCTATCCCCCTCATAATTTTAAGTACCTCTATCAAGTCCCCACTCAACCTTCTACGCTCCAAAGAATAAAGACCTAACTTGTTCAACCTTTCTCTGTAACTTAGATGCTGAAACCCAGGTAACATTCTAGTAAATCTCCTCCGTACTCTATTTTGTTGACATCTTTCCTATAATTCGGTGACCAGAACTGTACACAATACTCCAAATTTGTACCAATGCCTTGTACAATTTTAACATTATATCCCAACTCCTATACTCAATGCTCTGATTTATGAAGGCCAGCATACCAAAAGCTTTCTTCACTACCCTATCCACATGAGATTCTACCTTCAGGGAACTATGCACCATTATTCCTAGATCACTCTGTTCTACTGCATTTCTCAGTGCCCTACCATATCAGTCCCCTCTTGTTCTGTTCCCCTAACGAATGAATCCCTTATCATCCCTTTGACTTCCCTCTGCTAGGTAAAACCCCCCAACAGTTTCTAAAGCTGTTGAGCAGGATAGCAAAACAGAGTACTCTGCGATGGCTGTTTAAACTCATTCCCCTTCCTGACTCTCACGAAGGTTCCTGTGTCCTGCACCTTGGGTGTATCTCACTTCTCTTCATGTCATATCTATCACCCCCTCCAACTCCTGGATGATCTGGAATTCAAGTTCCAACCCCTTAATGTGCAAGGTTACAAGCTGCAGCTAGATGCACATCTTGTAGGTGAGGGCATCAGGGACACTGCAGGTCTCCCCACCTTCCCACCATTGTCCTCTCTAATTTGTAATGACCAGTGTACACATAAATCTTGTACTGTGCATTCTTTTACCCAGTGACAACATGTAAACAGTGAATTTTATGTAGAGAGGTATTCATTTTAACAGCTAGCAAATCACTGTTGATAAGAACTTTGATCTCCTCTGGGTTTGATCAAGTTCATCTGCACTCTCACATAACCTATGTAGCAGGCCTGTATTGGGTAATGAAGGATTTTCTCACCAGAGCATTTTCACACTGTCCATATGTGATTTGCTTGCTGAATTACGCTTTAAAGAATCAGATTTCCAAATATCACTCCACTTCTTCCTACTTGAAAATTCTCCAGCAACTTTTGCATCGCCACAATACACACAGGTAACACCAGTTTCTATATTGGACATAAATATTTCCCCTGAACCCTCCTGAGGAATTGAGGAAATATTAAAAAATCATTTTGAACCTATGTAACCTCTGGCTAAAAGAATAATTGGGACTGAATAGGAATTTTTGAACTGAAGTAAACTCTGTCTTCAGTGGTTACCTAAGATAGGCTCATTACCAGTTCTCTGTGGCTTGCAGAGAGCTGATAACATTATACATTGTACCCTCGTTTGAGTAAAGGGAGGAGGACTCACCCATAAGGACAGAAATGAACATCTGTCTGTAATTAAGTCAGGGCCTTGCAAAGGGAATAACTGATAAGGACTGGACAGTACATCCATCTGTAATTAAAACCTTGACTAAGCGAACGCTCTTATCTAAGTAATTAAGTTTTGCACCAACACAGTTGGTGGGCGTACCAGATCAAATAACATCTTGCAATAGTAATACATGGGGCTTACTATGTATAAATATAGGGCTGTAACCTGACTAAGTCAGTCCACTTGTCAGAAGCTGGCAGTGCTTACGTTCCTTCCCTTTGACAACTGGGTCTCAAACTCCTACAGGAGAACTCCTGCAGGTGATGATAAGAAGCTGGTCTCCCGAGTTTTATTCAGATTCAACCTTAACATTTGGTGTCACAAACAGGATCAATAGAACATTACAGCACAGAAACAGGCCTTTTGGCCCTTAGCCGTGCCAAACCATTTTTGTGCCTAGTCCCACTGACCTGCAGCTGCACCATATCCCTCCATACCCCTCTCATCCATGTACCTGTCCAAGTTTTTCTTAAATGTTAAAAGTGAGCCTTGAATTTACCACTTCATCTGGCAGCTCATTCCACACTCCCACTACTCTGTGTGAGAAGCCCCCCCCACCCAATGTTCCCCTTAAACTCCCCCCCCCCTTCACCCTTAACCCATGTCCTCTGGTTTTTTTCTCCCCAAGCCTCAGTGGAAAAAGCCTGGTTGCATTCACTCTATCTATACCCATCATAATTTTATACACCTCTATCAAATCTCCCCTCATTCTCTTACGCTCCAGGGAATAAAGTCCTAACCTAGTCAACCTTTCACTGTAACTCAGTTTCTCAAGTCCTGGCAGCATCCTTGTAAACCTTCTCTGCAATTTTTCAACCTTATTAATATCCTTCCTGCAATTCGGTGACCAAAATTGCACACAATACTCCAAATTTAGCCTCACCAATGTCTTATACAACCTCACCACTGCATTCCAACTCTTATACTTAATACTTTGATTTATAAAAGCCAATGTGCCAAAAGCTCTCTTTACTACCCTATCTACCTGTGACGCCACTTTTAGGGAAATAAGTATCTGTATTCCCAGATCCCTCTGTTCTACTGAACTCCTCAGTGTCCTACCATTTACCTTGTATGTTCTACCTTGGTTTGACTTTCTGAAGTGCAATACCTCACACTTGTCTGTATTAAACTCCACCTGCCATTTTTCAGCCCATTTTTCCATCTGATCCAAATCCCTCTGCAAGCTTTGAAAACCTTCTTCACTGTCCACTACACCATCAATCTTTGTATCATCAGCAAATTTGCTGATCCAATTTACCACATTATCATCCAGATCATTGATATAGATGACAAATAACAATGGACCCAGCATCGATCCCTGTGGCACACCACTAATCACAGGCCTCCACTCAGAGAAGCAATCCTCCACTACCTCTCTGACTTCTCCCATTGAGCCAATGTCTAATACAATTTACTACCTCACCATGTATACATAGCGACTGAATCTTCCTAACTAACCTCCCACGCGGGACCTTGTCAAAGGCCTTACTGAAGTCCAAGTAGACAACATCCACTGCCTTCCCTTCCTCCACTTTCCTGATAACCTCCTCGAAAATATCTAATAGATTGGTTAAACATGACCTACTACGCACAAAGCCATGTTGACTCTCCCAAATAATTCCCTGTCTATCCACATATTTGTAGATCCAATCTCTTAGTACTCCTTCCAATAATTTACCTACTACTGATGTCAAACTTACCGGCCTATAATTTCCCAGATTACTTTTATAGCGTTTTTTAAAAAATAGAACAACATGAGCTATCCTCCAATCCTCCGGCACCTCACCCGTAAATACTGATATTTTAAATATACCTGCCAGGGCCACTGCAATTTCAACACTAGTCTCCTTCAAGGTTTGAGGGAATACCCTGTCAGGTCCTGGGGATTTATCTACTCTGATTTGTCACAAGACAGCAAGCAGCTCCTCCTCTTCAATCTGTGTAGGTTCCATGACCTCACTACCTGTTTGCCTTATTTCCATTGACTCCATGCCAGCTTCCTTAGTAAATACAGACCCAAAAAAAATTTAACATCTCCCCCATTTCTTTTGTTTCCATACATAGATGACCACTCTGCTCTTCAAGAGGACCAATTTTATTCCTTACTATCCTGTTGCTCTTAATATACCTGTAGAAGCTCTTTGGATTATCCTTCACCTTGACTGCCAAAGTTACCTCTTGTTTTTTTTAGCCCTCCTCATTTCTTTAAGTATTTTTTTTGCACTTTTTATACTTCTCAAGTACCTTATTTGCTCCATTTCCTATACATGTCATACATCTCTCTCTTCTCTATCACAGTTCCAAGTTCCCTAGAGAACCAAGGTTTCTTATTCCGTTACGAAGGATGAACAGCTCTGATGGGCAGAAGGGTGCAGGGTTGCCCATGTCCCCCTCCCCTGGGAGAATTACAAACTGTTACTGTTGCCAGGCTGCTAATGAGAGAGAAAGAGATGGAACAAAAACATACTGGGACTGGAACATTTGCTTCAGATAAGGGAGAGATAACACAGGGAGGAAGAGACTTGTTGTTCCACCATGTTATGACTCCTGAAAGACTTATGGCTCCGGAGAGGGCTGTTTACTTGGTACCATTCTGTTCATTAAAATTCCTCAGTGGACAGCCGGAATGGGCTGGTTTGATGGACTAAGCCATTCAAAACTGATTGACACCTGAGACCCTGTGAGTAGGGATAAAAGTGAGGTCTGGGGAGACACCCCTCAGACACACCAAGAGGTGTACCAGGGGACACACTAGTGAGCACTGCTTAAGTGTTGGAACCCACGAGAAGATGTGGGGGCATCAGAGACCGAACGAAGGATCGGTCAATTTTAACTCAGTGTTTACAGTGAGGCCAGTGGGGGCTTGTGCGTGTGTCCACCCTTGCCTGGGTGACGAGTCCACCATAGAAGAACTGTCTAGCTAAAGGACAGAGGGGTCATACCTGAATGGCCACAACAACACATCGATGGATCAGGATCGTAAAGAAAGGTTTGCAAGACAATAGCTGTCACTGTTTGCTCGCTCTCTCTCTCTCTCTCTCTCTGTCTCTCTAACAATTACAACACATCGACCAACAACTACCTCAGCCTGTATGAACAGAACTGAACTTTATATTTACATAAAACAATTCCTTATCCTCTAGTCATTGATAGAGCTTGTTTATTATTGATTATTATTATACCCACACTTTTAGGTTTAGTATTGCTAACGTGTATTATCTGTATATTTGCATTGTTATTGATTTGTATATTTTACTAATAAATACTGTTTTGAAAATAGTACCAGACTCCAACGGATACTTCTATCTTTGCTGGTAAGACACCCAGTTACGGGGTACGTAACAAATTGGGGTCTCGTCTTGAGATTTGATACCAAATTGGGGGGCCAGTGAATCGGGCTATAAGTCCATTATTTGATCTGGTTGCATGGGTAACCAGACGGGAAACCAGCAGAGATGGACATTGTCAAATTTTTAAAAGATTCGACTGCGGGGGCATTAGAGGTTGCCAGGAAGGCTGAATTGATGAATATTGCGAAACGATTAGATCTCCCAGAGGTGAAATCGTCGATGAGAAAGGTGGATATACAGAGAGAAATAGCTAAGCATTAAGTATCCAAGGGTGTGTTCACACCAGATGAATTGGACCTGTTCCCTGAGAGGAAGCCAGCCAAGGGGGAGGTTCAGTTAGAGATAGAAAAATTAAAGTTGGTTGAGAAAGAGAAACAGAGGGAGCATGAACTTAGGTTAAAACAGCTGGAAGCAGAGGAGGAAGAAAGGAAAGCTGAAAGGAGGATGGAGGAAGCTGAAAAAACAACGGCAGTTCGAGAGGGAGAAATGGCAACATGTGGGTAGCGGGGCAGACCGAGAGAAGTTTAATGTTAGTAGGGAGTTTAGGTTAGTACCTCCGTTCGAGGAGACGGACGTTGATAGTTACTTCTTGCATTTTGAAAAGGTGGCAGTGAATCAGAAGTGGCCCAGAGATCAGTGGGTGGCGTTGTTACAAACTGCATTAAAAGGGAAGGCTCAACGGGCATATGCGGCGTTGTCCAAGGGGGAGTCTGAGGATTATGAGGAAGTAAAGCAGGCTATCCTTCCGGCCTGTGAGTTGGTACCTGAAGCGGATAGACAAAAGTTCAGAGATTTAAAGAAACCTTCCCCCTCAGACGTATGCAGAGTTTGCCTATGAAAAGGGTGTGCTCTTGGATGGCTGGTGTGCTGCAGAAAAGGTGGAGGAGGATTTCCATCGTTTCAGAGAGTTAATTCTGATTGAGGAATTTAAAGGTTGTGTTTCGGATATTATCAGGATATATCTGAACGAGAAGCCGAATTTGCTATATTCGAATTTGCTAGGTTCGCAGATGAATATGCCCTAACCCACAAGACAAAGGTTTCCTCAAATAAGAGTTACCAGAAAGGCAGTAGGGACAGTAAAGAAAGTCCACCGGCTAAGATCGAGAATAAGCCGGGAGCTAGTGGTAAAGGTAAGGAGGACAAGCAGGCTGGCAGGAAGGTTCCTGGCTTGACCTGTTATAATTGTGGAAAGGTTGGTCATATTGCATCTAAGTGCTTTGCTCCGAGGAAGGAGACAGGAAAAGGGAAAACGGCAGTCCCTATAGGGTGTATTGAGTCGATCAGCAAATCGACGAGGAAGGCAAAGGTAGATAGAGTACGAGGGGGGCGTGAGAAATTTATTTCAGAAGGGATGGTGTCTGTGGAAGAAGGAGAGACCCCAGTTCCAGTGAGAATCTGGAGAGATACTGGGGCTGATCAGTCACTGATCCTAAGTAAGGTGCTAGATTATGGTCCTGAGACTGGAGAGGTAGTTTGAAGAAGTATAGGAAAAGGGAAAGAAGCTGTGCCTTTGCATGGGATCATTATAAATTGTGACCTGGTATCTGGACCAGTCGAAGTAAGGGTGCGGTCAGAATTACCGAGAGACGGCGTGGACGTCCTTCTTGGTAATGATTTAGCAGGTGGTGACGTGTGTTCAGCAGTGAAATTAACGAGCAAGCCTGTGAGTGTTGAGGACCCGCCCCTGGATTCTAAGATCTATCCTGCATGCGCAATCACTCGCAGCGTGTCGGGAAAGGCGGCTGAGAAAGAGGACAGTTTAAATGAGTCCAGTGTTGATTTGGCTGAGACGTTTTTACCGACCCTGTACCAAGAGGGGTTAGGGGATGGTAAAGTGGAGAATAGGGAGGTGAAAGAGAATAAAGGAGAGGAGGTAGACCTACCCTTAGCAAGGAGAGAATTTATAAAGGAGCAGGGACGTGACGAGGAGCTTGTGGCATTGAGAGAGTCGGTTCTTTCTGAGACAGAACTGGATAAAGAACCAGAGGGCTACTACCTGAAGGACGGAGTATTGATGAGGAAGTGGAGGCCGACCACGGTGCCAGTCGATGATGACTGGGCGGTGGAACATCAGGTGGTAGTACCGAAGGCGTATCGGGGTGAATTTTTGAACTTAGCTCACAAGGGACCTCTAGGTGGACATTTGGGAGTAAGGAAGACAGTGGATAGGGTTATGAAAGATTTCTATTGGCCAAAAATGAGGAAGGATATAGCTGATTATTGTAAAAGGTGCCATACGTGTCAGGTGGTAGGAAAGCCGAACCAGGTTATCCCTAAGGCACCTCTCAGACCGATACCCGCTATTGAGGAGCCTTTCTCCCGAATTATTGTGGATTTTGTGGGTCCTTTGCCTAGAACAGCGAGTGGGCGGCAGTACGTCATGACCATGATGTGTGCCACTACACGATTTCCAGAGGTTGTGCCTCTGGGGAATATTAGGACCCCTGTGGTGGTGAAGGCCCTCATTAAATTCTTTACCACCGTGGGGCTGCCTAAGGAAATACAATCGGATCAGGGGAGTACATTTACATCCAGAGCATTTCAGCAGATGATGACACAGATGGGAGTTAAACAAATTTTAGCTTCTGCATACCATCCGGAATCTCAAGGAGCGTTGGAAAGATTCCATGCTACACTAAAGACTATGGTTAAAACTTACTGTCATGAAAACGTTCGAGACTGGGATGATGCATTACCACTTCTGTTATTTGCAGTGAGGGATACGGTTCAGGAATCTCTGGGGTTCAGTCTGTTTGAGCTCGTTTTTGGTCACAGGCCCAGAGGACCTTTAACCCTACTTAAAGAGAAGTGGTCTAGCCCGAAAGTTCAAGTCAGTGTGATTGACTATGTTTTAAAATTACGGGAAAGACTCCATAAAGTATGCGCTTTGGCAAAGGAAAATTTAAAAGACTTCCAGACGAGAATTAAACAATGGTATGACAAACGTACCCGAGAGCAAGAATTTCACGTGGGCGATAAGGTCTTGGTCCTATTCCCTGTAGTTACCAACCCCCTACAGGCAAGGTTTCAAGGACCATACAAAGTAGTTAAGAAAATAGACTCGCTGAATTATGTGATTGAAACCCCTGATAGACGCAAGCCGAACCAGTTGGTTCATGTAAACATGCTGAAAGGTTATCAAGAAACGACCCCCGCGGAGGTCGGTGCAGTCACAAAAACTGATGAGGTAGAGAGGAGTGTTGAGGAGGACCCAGAGCGTTTTGAAAAGATAAGTATAATACCCACCAGACTCGAGAACTCAGTTATTCTAGCCAACCTTGCTGATAAAGTCAATCACTGAGAGCCTGAACAAAGAGAGCAGTTAACACAGCTCATTAAACGGCATACACATTTATGTCCAGATGTTCCAAGGTGGTGTAAAGGAACAGAGCATGATGTCATTGTTACCTCGACCCAGCCTATTAAACAATCTCCTTATCGGATGAATTTGGAAAAGAGCAAGCTAGTTTGAAAAAGAAATTGAGCATATGCTAGCTGCTGGTATAATTCGCAAATCCTTTTCTGCGTGGGCCTCTCCCTGCGTGGTAGTACCGAAACCAGACGGTACCATAAGATTCTGTACCGATTACAGAAAGGTGAATGCTGTCACGCAGACAGATGCTTACCCTATCCCTAGGGTGGACGATTGCATTGATAAAATGGGGAAAGCGAGGTACATCACTAAGATTGACTTGTTAAAGGGATACTGGTGCGTTCCTTTAACGGACAGGACTCGAGAAATTTCAGCCTTTGTCACCCCATCCGGGTTTTACGAGTACAACGTCTTCCGTTCGGAATGAAAAATGCACCAGGTACATTCCAGAGGATGATTGACATGGTGATAAAAGGGTTAACAAATACCAAGGCTTATATTGGCGATGTGGTAGTTTGGAATGACACCTGGGATGACCACATTGAGGCTGTAGAAAACCTGTTTAAAAGAATGTCTGCAGCCCAACTTACAGTGAACCTTGCAAAGAGTGAATTTGGTCATGCCACAGTCACCTACATGGGGTATGTGGTAGGGCAGGGGCAGTTGGCTCCTGTGCAGGCTAAAGTACAGGCTATTTCTGAGGTTCCTGTACCAACAAATAAGACAGCCTTGAGAAGATTTTTGGGCATGGTGGGGTACTATCGAAAATTTTGTAAGAACTTTGCTGATATCGCCCTCCCGCTTACAAAACTCCTACAGAAGGAAGAAAAATTTGAGTGGAACAATTCTTGTCAGGATGCTTTTGACGAGTTAAAAACCATACTGTGCCATCACCCTGTGTTAAAGGCACCTGACTTGTTAGAACCTTTCTCCCTGGCGACTGATGCAAGTGACGAGGCTGCAGGGGCAGTCCTATTGCAGAAAGCAGGGGATGGGGTGGAACACCCAGTGGCATATTTCTCTCGGAAATTCAATGTGCACCAGAGGAATTACTCTACCGTGGAAAAAGAATTGTTGACACTTGTTTTGGCAGTACAACATTTTGAAGTGTACATTTGTTCAGCACAGAGACCCTTAATTGTTTATACAGATCACAACCCTTTGGTATTCCTGGCTAACATGAAAAATAAAAACAGGCGATTATTAAATTGGAGTCTGATGCTACAAGAGTTTGATATTCAGATACAACATATTAAAGGAAGTAACAATGTAATCGCTGACTGTTTATCTAGATGCTAAGTGAAGGTATATCTGTATTGCTTTATAGTTAAGAACTCTTCTGTATTTTTGCTAAACTCTGTAATCCTGTAAAACGCTGTACTAGTTAATTTTCCCCTTTGGTGAAAATTCCTAGAAGCATGGGGGTGTTATGAAGGATGAACAGCTCTGATGGGCAGAAGGGTGCAGGGTTGCCCATGTCCCCCTCCCCGGGAGAATCACAAACCGTTACTGTTGCCAGGCTGCTAATGAGAGAGAAAGAGATGGAACAAAAACATACTGGGACTGGAACATTTGCTTCAGATAAGGGAGAGATAACACAGGGAGGAAGAGACTTGTTGTTCCACCATATTATGACTCCTGTAAGACTTATGGCTCCGGAGAGGGCTGCTTACTTGGTACCATTCTGTTCATTAAAATTCCTCAGTGGACAGCCGGAGTGGGCTGGTTTGATGGACTAAGCCATTCAAAACTGATTGACACCTGAGACCCCGTGAGTAGGGATAAAAGTGAGGTCTGGGGAGACACCCCTCAGACACACCAAGAGGTGTACCAGGAGACACACTAGTGAGCACTGCTTAAGTGTTGGAACCCACGAGAAGGTGTTCGGCATCGGAGACCGAACGAAGGATTGGTCAATTTTAACTCACAGTGTTTATAGCGAGGCCGGTGGGGGCTTGTGTGTGTGTCCACCCTTGCCTGGGTGACGAGTCCACCATAGAAGAACAGTCTAGCTAAAGGCGAGGGGTCATACCTGAATGGCTGTCACTGTTTGCTCGCTCTCTCTCTCTCTCTCTCCAACAATTACAACACATCGACCAACAACTACCTCAGCCTGTATGAACAGAACTGAACTTTATATTTACATATGACAATTCCTTATCCCCTAGTCATTGATAGAGCTTGTTTATTATTGATTATTACTATACCCACACTTTTAGGTTTAGTATAGCTAACGTGTATTATCTGTATATTTGCATTGTTGATATTGATTTGTATATTTTACTAATAAACACTGTTTTGAAAATAGTACCAGACTCCAACGGATACTTCTATCTTTGCTGGTAAGACACCCAGTTACGGGGTAGGTAACAATTCTTACTCACTTTGCCTTTAATCCTGACAGGAACATACAAACTCTGCACTCTCAAAATTTCTCCTTTGAAGGCCTCCCACTTACCAACAACATCCTTGCCAGTGAACAACCTGTCCCAATCCACACTTTTTCCATCCTTTCTCATTTCTTCAAATTTGGCCTTTTTCCAGTTTAGAACTTCAACCCGAGGACCAGATCTATCTTTATCCATGATCAAGTTGAAACTAATGGTATTATGATCACTGGAACTGAAGTGTTCCCCTACACACATTTCCGTCACCTGTCCTAACTCATTTCCCAATAGGGGATCTAATATTGCATCCTCTCTAGCTGGTACATCTATATATTGATTCAGAAAACTTTCCTGAACACATTTTACAAACTCTAACTTATCTAGACCTTTAACAGTATGGGAGTCCCAATCAATATGTGGAAAATTAAAATCGTCTATGATCACAACTTTATGTTTCCTGCAGTTGTCTGTTATCTCTCTGCAGATTTGCTCCTCCAATTCTCACTGACTATTGGGTGGTCTATAATACAACCCCATTAATGTGGTCATACCTTTCCTGTTTCTCAGCTCCACTCATATGGTCTCGGTAGACAAGCCCTTTAATCTGTCCTGCCTGAGCTCTGCTGTAACATTTTCCCTGACTAGCAATGTCACCCCCCACCACTCTTCATCCCTCTGCCTCTATCACGTCTGAAACATCGGAACCCTGGAACATTGAGCTGCCAGTCCTGCCCCTCCTGTAGCCACGTTTCACTAATGGCTACAATGTCATAATTCCACGTGTCACTCCACACCCTCATCTCGTCAGCCTTCCTCAGTCAGCCTTCCTCACAGTACTCCTCGCATTGAAATAGACACACCTCAGAAGATTATTACCACCACACACAACCCTTCTATTTGTGACTTTGCATGAAACTTCAACATCCATTATTTTCACCCCCGCTCCACTATTTACTCTGGTACTCCGGTTCCCATCCCCCTGCAAATCTAGTTTAACCCCCCACCCCCCAATAGCACTAACAAACCTCCCTGCAACGATATTGGTCCCCCTGTAGTTCAGGTGTAACCCGCGTCTCTTGTACAGGTCCCACCTGTCCCAGAAGAGGTCCCAATGATCCTGAAATCTTAAACCCTGCCCCCTACACCAGTTCTCAGCCACGTGTTCATCCTCCAGAGCATCCTATTCTTACCCTCACTGGCACGTGGCACAGGTAGCAATCCTGAGATTACCACCCTCGAGGTCCTGCTTTTTAACATCCACCAAGCTCTCTATACTCACTCTTCAGGACATCCTCACTCTTTCCCTACGTCATTGGTACCGTGACATCTGGCTGCTCACCCTCCCACTTCAGAGGAGGATTCCAATGTAGGGAGTGCCAAGCAGACGGGCTGAGTAAGCGGCTGGACCACTCTGGGGACTGCAGAGACCGACAGGGCACCCAATAGGTATTTTACCTTTTGTCGCTCTCTGTCAGTTCCTTTGGAGGTACGGTCCCTCCCCCAAGGCTGATCACATACCTTGATGGAATCAGGAAATAATCTGTCAGGAGACTCGTATAAGGTAGGTAAAATTTTACTAAGTGGGCAGGAGGCGGTACCAGGTAATTTTATACTAAGTAAGCAGGAGGCAAACGTGTTGGGTAAATTTATCAATTGAGCAGGAGATGCCAGCCGGGTAAATGTATTAAGTGGGCAGGAGGTGTCAGACAGGTAAATTTATCTGGTTGTTAATTGAGCAGGAGGCTTTGTGCTGGATAAATTACCGTAGATTCCGGATTTTAAGCCGCTACTTTTTTCCCACATTTTGAACAGCTTTGAACTTTGCGGCCAATAATCCGAAGCGGCTAATGCATGATTTTTTTCATGCCGCCTCGTAAACATTTTGCCTCATAACAGTAGACCAATAAAATTGATGAGTAGTTCACAGAGGTCCAATGAAATTGTACGATAAATCAAGCGCACTTTCACAATTAAATTAGTGTAAATCAGTCATTTGTACTCACCCTCATCAACATGGAAAACACTCGAAGCATTGTGCTGCCTACTTAGTTTAAACTATATTTGTTTTCTGTACTACATCACGGGATGCTATGACGTCACACCCGGTTTCGCGGTGTCTTGTGGGAAAATGCCGGTTTGCGATGAAACGGGACGGAGGGAGGGAGCGCATTACGCGAGCGGCTTTGGATCTGAGCGAACTCTGCTTTTAAGTTAAAGGTATCAATAACTTTTCCTGGTAGGCTGCAATATATATATTTTTTTACCAGTCGTTAGGAGATATTGGAATGTTGTTCAGTAAAGAAGTATACGCAACGTATATTTAAAAGTAGCCGCGTACGGGCACGGTTCGAAAAAAAGCATTTGCAATATGTATTTGTTTTTGTTACCATATGGATTTAATTAAAAGTTAAAAAAATCCTCACGTGTAATATCTTTCTGTGTAAATATCTCATATTACAACGTGGGACACCTGCGGCCGAAAATCCGGTGCGGCCTAAAATCCGATGCGGCCTTTACAATTAAAAAATTGATTTTATTTCTAAAATTAGAGCCAGCGGCTTTTAATCAGGTGCGCTCTGTAGTCCGGAATCTACGGTACTTAGAGAACATGGGTCGATTGCAGTTGATTGATACGAGTGGGCCAGGAGCAGCCCTACACAATATGTGTGAGAATTTTCCAGAAAAGGAAAAAGATTTGCGAATGTTGAGTGCAGCGCTGAATAAGAAATTGGGGAACAAAATGTGGTCACTGGGGGTGGGGGGGACCCGGGATATTACATCATGAGAACAAGCAGTAAATTTGAAACGGAAAAAGAACTGTGGAAAGAATTGGAAATTGTTGAAAAGGGAGTGGAAGGAAATGACAGATGTAAAGTGGAACAGTATATTATTAGCAAGTTGGAGAAATAATGCAAGTGACAAGGGGATAGAGGTATGTACTGCAGAAGGAATGGCAAAGGTTGGGAGACGCTAAAAGCGGAGTGTGAATGGGCGGATGGGCGCCGAAAATGAGAGCAGGAAAAACAACGTAAGCAAACCAAGGCCGGCCTGGATAGGAGAGAAGGGCAGGAACGTCAGTCTAAAGTTCGAACTGATAGGGAAACAAGGGATCCCCAACCTATGTCTGGCATACCGACCCTGTTTGAGGACAGTGACCGTGATGAGGAGTGGGCACCCACCGTACCACCCCCCCACCTTACCAGGGGCCAAGTGCACCCAGTGCTCCCGAACCCCAATCCTCCTGGTACTCAGATACGGTGGCCGCTCGGGTAAAACAGTGGCACAGGGAAGGGGAGGTCCCTATACCGAGATCCAGAAATGGAATACCGAGGATTATTCCGAGTCAGGGAGGGAAGAATCCAATAAAACCCCAGAGTTAATGGCTCCACAAATACAATTGCCCACCCGAATGCTGCCCAATCCACGAGCAGGAGGGGGGACAGCCCTCAGTAATTCCTGTGTATGCACATTGGAAGCCTCAAGAAATGATAATGATCATGAATCAGGCCCCAAGAGAGAAAAGAAAATCCAGCACAGTTTGCTCAGTATGTCCGCAGTACGATACCAATGTTTAATGCGAGCCCGCAAGATTTATCCGGTCTCTGCTGCATGATTCTCTCAGCTGATGAGGGCTGGAAATGGAAGGCAGAATTGAGATACCAAACCTATCAGGAGTTAAAAGCGGAAAACCATAATGAGAATAAACAGACAGACCAGATTACTCAAGCCTTGGAAAGGGCTCTCCAGCAACCTGTAAACATCACTAAAGTACTTGAATGCAAACCTAAGCCCGGGGAATCGGGACCAGACTATTGGGAGCGATTTGTGGCCTGCTACGGCACTTTCGCAGGAGACCAAGCCTTTAATAATGGGAATCCATCCCCCCAGTTTAATGCCTTACTTCTCAAATACTTAACAATTAAGTTAGCCAATATGATTAAAAGAAATAATATGGATTGGCCTGACAATGACCGAAATCGACTGCGACGAGCTTTGACATATTATTAGGATGCAACTTTCAAATCCCAATGAACCCCGAAGGGAACTATTAAAGGCGAATATATTCAGCGGGAAGAAGGACGTGAGCGGGCTATATCCGGGATCAGAAATGGGAGCAAAAACTTACCAAACGACAGGTGGGGACAACAACCCCTTTAGAAATTGATAAGCAAGGATGCTTCCTACCGTGAGTACCACACCTCAGGAAGAGCCCAATGTAATATTGCAAGTTGCTGGAATTCCAATTCCATTTATGATTGATATGGGGGCAACCACAACCACCCTCGATCAGGAAATATCAGAAAAGGGAAAACAGCTATCAGACAATCACTGTGTCTGGGTTCGAAGGCACAGAACGTACGTATTCACATACCCAGCCACTGCAGGTGGAATTCCGGGGGACCCAGTGTGAGGTTTCATTTACAGTCACTACCAGTCGGGGCTGTAATCTCGCAGGGAGAGACTTGCTCTGTCCGTTGGAAGTCGAGATTCTACTCACGGACAACGGTATCATCCTGGGACTAGTGAACAGCTGACAGCTTCCCCAGTTTCCAATCCCCAGTGGTGGGCACAATCAGGACTCCACTGCGTTTGAACCCCCAATGCCTGTGGCCGACCCCCATGTGACTCTGTGCTATGACCCTACGGGGAGCTCAACTGAGGAAAGCACCCCTCGAGGGACAGAAGTTCCCAGTCACGGTGATTGGAGAGGTTAAAGGAAGAGAGGGCGGCGCATTACCGGCCGAAGGTCCGGATTTCCTTTGGCGACAGACAGGGCTGGTGGTTCCCCATACCACCATTAGGGTTTGCCTTGGGTTCAAGCCAAAGAGCCTAGAGTTCCTTGCCTACACCCTGACAAAACAAGCCTCCAGCACCCAGGGAGACTGGCAAGACTTGGCCGCGGGCCAACTCCGATACTGGAGAGAGTCTGAGGTGAAGATGGGACATCCGGTAAGACACTCTATTAATATTGACCGAACCCAAGACGTTGTACCCCATCTCTGGGCAATTTCAGGCTATGAAGTCGGCCACACCAACTGCCCCCCATCCGGATCACTGTGAAAGAAGGACAGACTCTCCCATCCATTCCGCAATAACCCCTCAAGCCCGAGGCAACGTTTTACGAGGATGGAAGCTCTTTAGTGGATCCAGCAGGGAAACGATATTCTGGCGATGCGATAGTGAGACAGTGAAGTAATTGAGCAGGCCTCTTTTGAAGCTGCTGTCTCGGCCCAGGAGGCTAAGCTGTTTGCTCTGACTCGTGCCTGTATCCCAGCAACAGACAAAAATGCGAATGTTTACACAGGTTCCCATTATGCATCTGGAATTGTACATGACTACGGGGCTCTCTGGGAACATGAGGATTCCTGACCCCCTCTGGCCACCCTGTTAATAATGCCACCTTGGTAAACTACTTACTCACCGCTCTACAGCTACCTCGAGTTTTGGCTATTATTAAATGTGAGGCCCACACCCACATGTCCAACCGGGTCACTAAAGGCAACGCGTTAGCAGATAAGACAGAGGAAAGTGCGGCACAATCCTCGGTAGTTGTAGTCCCCTCGGGTTCCCGTCAATCAGCCCTCCGTGACTCAAGCAGAGCGGGTTTGCCAGACATGCGGGAGCTACGTACTTTTCAGGGGGACGCCTGTGAGGAGGAGCGCAAACTGTCGTCCCAGAAAGACCCCAAACTAGGTTTGTGGACCACCCCAGTAGGACCGGTTTGTGTTCCTACACAGTTTTTACCAATAATGGTCGATTATATACATAATTGTACACACCTGGGAAAGGAGGGAATGGTTGGTAACCTGTACCCTGCACACCGGGTACGACTCCCCTGGCAGGTGGACCGTTTCTGTGTCTACAAGTTGATTTTATTGAATTGCCTAGAGTACATTGCTATAGATACTGCTTAGTTATTAGAGATGTGTTTAGCAGATGGATTGAAGCTATTCCAACTGCCAATAATACCGCTATGACTGTTGTGAAGGTATTATTACAAGAAATAACTCCCAGGTACAGCCTGCCAGAGATGCTGAGCTCTGACAATGGCCCACACTTTGTGGGAAAGTAAACGAAGGGGTATGTAACAAACTAACTATCAAGCAACAATTCCACTGTGTTCACCACCCACGGGCCGCTGGCAGAGTGGAGAGAGTCAATGGCACACTGAAGAGTAAATTGGCCAGACTAACAGCAGAGACTGGACTCACTTGTTTGAAGGTCCTACCGTTAGCCCTCTTCCACATGAGGGTCACCCCACAGGGGAAAACAGGGTTGTCACCAGCTGAAGTCATTTATGGACGGCCCATGAGGACACTCTGAGGACCAAGACGTTGTGTACCATTGCTCCCAGAAAATCTACCAGCAAAATTGGATATGCATAACCGAGGGGAAGAGATGGGGAAATAGATATGCTAACTAACCCAAATTCTCCAAGCTTTACATTCACAGGTACGACAGGCTTACAAGGTACAGAACTACCTCGCAGAGAGGAGTGACTATCCCACCATAGAAACTGGGGATTTTGTCCTGATCAGAACTGGGATCGAGGGGAACTCGGACCTCGGTGGAGAGGACCATATCAGGTGTTACTGACCACTCCCACAGCTGTGAAACTGAAGGGGAACTCACGGTGGACACATCGAACAGACACCAAACGTGTTACTGAAGGAACTGAGAAGAAGGACTCTCTCAGACTAAAGGAAAAGGTATTGGTTGATAGTGGTGTGATGAACCTCTAGGTTTCTTGCTGTGGACTGTCATTTTAAGAGAGAAAGAGGGGCAGAACTACTTGACTATGCAGTGTTACGTACCCTGTAATGGGTTAAAAAGGACCAGCAGAAATGGACACACTTGGAGTCCGAGTCTTCCGCCGTTATAAACAGTATTTTATTAGTAACTACATGATAAAGTCATATAAAACAAGGTAAGGCCAAGAGGTTAGCAGAATATGTGCAATTATAAGTGAGTAAATAAAGTTCCCTCAAACTTCTTCCAGCTTAGGTGGTGAAAAGATACAGTCTTACGATGGTACGTAAGAAAGGTCAGTTCAATGCACAAGGTTGCTGTTGTTGTGTTACGAGTGCTGAACAGACCTGATGGAAATGGGGTGAAGAGTTAACCATCCCCCCCCCCCCGAGAACTATGAACTATGCTGCTACTGACAGAGAGAGAGGAAACACAGAGGCAAGGACATCTGCTACAGAAAAGAGAGAGAGAGAAACATTTGCTTTATGTATTATGGCTTCTTCCTGGATTGTTTACCTTGCGCTACAAGGACGTTACTTTGCTCGTTAACATTCCTAAGGAGACAGCAGGAGTGGCCTAGTTTGATGGACATGGTCATTTTGAGTTGATGGATGGCTGATACCCCGTCAATGGAGATAAAAGACAGGTGTGGGGAGACACCCCTCAGACACACCAGTGGACACTGACCGAGTGTTGTGCACCCACAGGAATGTGGGGGCTTCGAGGACCGAATCAGGAGATCGGTCAATAAAGCTCACAGTGTGACAGCAGGGCCGGTGGGGGCTTGTGTGTGTGTCCACCCTTGCCTGGGTGACGAGTCCACCACAGAAGAACGGTCTAGCTAAAGGCGAGGGGTCATACCTGAATGGCTGTCACTGTTTGCTCGCTCTCTCTCTCTCTCTCTCTCCCCAACAATTACAACACATCGACCAACAACTACCTCAGCCTGTATGAACAGAACTGAACTTTATATTTACATATGACAATTCCTTATCCCCTAGACAGCGATAGAGCTTGTTTATTATTGATTATTACTATACCCACACTTTTAGGTTTAGTATTGCGAACGTGTATTATCTGTATATTTGCATTGTTGATATTGATTTGTATATTTTACTAATAAACACTGTTTTGTAAATAGTACCAGACTCCAACAGATACTTCTATCTTTGCTGGTAAGACACCCAGTTACGGGGTAGGTAACAATTCTTACTCACTTTGCCTTTAATCCTGACAGGAACATACAAACTCTGCACTCTCAAAATTTCTCCTTTGAAGGCCTCCCACTTACCAACAACATCCTTGCCAGTGAACAACCTGTCCCAATCCACACTTTTTCCATCCTTTCTCATTTCTTCAAATTTGGCCTTTTTCCAGTTTAGAACTTCAACCCGAGGACCAGATCTATCTTTATCCATGATCAAGTTGAAACTAATGGTATTATGATCACTGGAACTGAAGTGTTCCCCTACACACATTTCCGTCACCTGTCCTAACTCATTTCCCAATAGGGGATCTAATATTGCATCCTCTCTAGCTGGTACATCTATATATTGATTCAGAAAACTTTCCTGAACACATTTTACAAACTCTAACTTGTCTAGACCTTTAACAGTATGGGAGTCCCAATCAATATGTGGAAAATTAAAATCGTCTATGATCACAATTTTATGTTTCCTGCAGTTGTCTGTTATCTCTCTGAAGATTTGCTCCTCCAATTCTCACTGACTACTGGGTGGTCTAGAATACAACCCCATTAATGTGGTCATAGCTTTCCTGTTTCTCAGCTCCACCCATATGGCCTCAGTAGACAAGCCCTTTAATCTGTCCTGCCTGAGCACTGCTGTAACATTTTCCCTGACTAGCAATGTCACCCCCCACCACTCTTCATCCCTCTGCCTCTATCACGTCTGAAACATCGGAACCCTGGAACATTGAGCTGCCAGTCCTGCCCCTCCTGTAGCCAAGTTTCACTAATGGCTACAATGTCATAATTGCATGTGTCAATCCACACCCTCAGCTCGTCAGCCTTCCTCACAATGCTCCTCGCATTGAAATAGACACACCTCAGAAGATTATTACCACCACACACAACCCTTCTATTTGTGACTTTGCATGAAACTTCAACATCCATTATTTTCACCCCCGCCCCACTATTTACTCTGGTACTCCAGTTCCCATCCCCCTGCAAATCTAGTTTAACCCCCCCCCCCCCCAATAGCACTAACAAACCTCCCTGCAACGATATTGGTCCCCCTGTAGTTCAGGTGTAACCCGCGTCTCTTGTACAGGTCCCACCTGTCCCAGAAGAGGTCCCAATGATCCTGAAATCTGAAACCCTGCCCCCTACACCAGTTCCTCAGCCACGTGTTCATCCTCCAGAGCATCCTATTCTTACCCTCACTGGCACGTGGCACAGGTAGCAATCCTGAGATTACCACCCTCGAGGTCCTGCTTTTTAACTTCCTACCAAGCTCTCTATACTCACTCTTCAGGACCTCCTCACTCTTTCCCTACGTCATTGGTACCGTGACATCTGGCTGCTCACCCTCCCACTTCAGAGGAGGATTCCAATGTAGGGAGTGCCAAGCAGACGGGCTGAGTAAGCGGCTGGACCACTCTGGGGTCTGCAGAGACCGACAGGGCACCCAATAGATATTTTACCTTTTGTCGCTCTCTGTTAGTTCCTTTGGAGGTACCGTCCCTCGCCCAAGGCTGATCACATACCTTGATGGAATCAGGAAATAATCTGTCAGGAGACTTGTATAAGGTAGGTAAAATTTTACTAAGTGGGCAGGAGGCGGTACCAGGTAATTTTTTACTAAGTAAGCAGGAGGCAAACATGTTGGGTAAATTTATCAATTGAGCAGGAGATGCCAGCCGGGTAAATGTATTAAGTGGGTAGGAGGTGCCAGACAGGTAAATTTATCTGGCTGTTAATTGAGCAGGAGGCTTTGTGCCGGATAAATTACTTAGAGAACATGGGTCAATTGTAGTTGATTGATACGAGTGGGCCAGGAGCAGCCCTACACAATATGTGTGAGAATTTTCCAGAAAAGGAAAAAGATTTGCGAATGTTGAGTGCAGCGCTGAATAAGAAATTGGGGAACAAAATGTGGTTACTGGGGGTGGGGGGGACCCGGGATATTACATCATGAGAACAAGCAGTAAATTTGATATGGAAAAAGAACTGTGGAAAGAATTGGAAATTGTTGAAAAGGGAATGGAAGGAAATGACAGATGTAAAGTGGAACAGTATATTATTAGCAAGTTGGAGGAATAATACAAGTGACAAGGGGATAGAGGTATGTACTGCAGAAGGAATGGCAAAGGTTGGGAGACGCTAAAAGCGGAGTGTGAATGGGTGGATGGGCGCCGAAAGCGAGAGCAGGAAAAACAATGAAAGCAAACCAAGGCCGGCCTGGATAGGAGAGAAGGGCAGGAACGTCAGTCTAAACCGAACTGATAGGGAAACAAGGGATCCCCAACCCATGTCTGGCATACCGACCCTGTTTGAGGACAGTGACCGTGATGAGGAGTGGGCACCCACCGTACCACCCCCCCACCTTACCAGGGGCCAAGTGCACCCAGTGCTCCCGAACCCCAATCCTCCCGGTACTCAGATACGGTGGCCGCTCGGGTAAAACAGTGGCACAGGGAAGGGGAGGTCCCTATACCCTGAGATCCAGAAATGGAATACCGAGGATTATTCCGAGTCAGGGAGGGAAGAATCCAATAAAACCCCAGAGTTAATGGCTCCCAGAGACAATTGCCCACCCGAATGCTGCCCAATCCACGAGCAGGAGGGGGGACAGCCCTCAATAATTCCTGTGTATGCACACTGGAAGCCTCAAGAAATGATAATGATCATGAATCAGGCCCCAAGAGAGAAAAGAAAATCCAGCACAGTTTGCTCAGTATGTCCGCAGTACGATACCAATGTTTAATGCGAGCCCGCAAGATTTATCCGGTCTCTGCTGCATGATTCTCTCAGCTGATGAGGGCCGGAAATGAAAGGCAGAATTGAGATACCAAACCTATCAGGAGTTAAAAGCGGAAAACCATAATGAGAATGAACAGACAGACCAGATTACTCAAGCCTTGGAAAGGGCTCTCCAGCAACCTGTAAACATCACTAAAGTACTTGAATGCAAACCTAAGCCCGGGGAATCGGGACCAGACTATTGGGAGCGATTTGTGGCCTGCTATGGCACTTTCACAGGAGACCAAGCCTTTAATAATGGGAATCCATCCTCCCAGTTTAATGCCTTACTTCTCAAATACTTAACAATTAAGTTAGCCAATATGATTAAAAGAAATAATATGGATTGGCCTGACAATGACCGAAATCGACTGCGACGAGCTTTGACATATTATTAGGATGCAACTTTCAAATCCCAATGAACCCCGATGGGAACTATTAAAGGCGAATATATTCAGCGGGAAGAAGGACGTGAGCGGGCTATATCTGGGATCAGAAATGGGAGCAAAAACTTACCAAACGACAGGTGGGGACAACAACCCCTTTAGAAATTGATAAGCAAGGATGCTTCCTACCGTGAGTACCACACCTCAGGAAGAGCCCAATGTAATATTGCAAGTTGTTGGAATTCCAATTCCATTTATGATTGATATGGGGGCAACCACAACCACCCTCGATCAGGAAATATCAGAAAAGGGAAAACAGCTATCAGACAATCACTGTGTCTGGGTTCGAAGGCACAGAACGTACGTATTCACATACCCAGTCACTGCAGGTGGAATTCCGGGGGACCCAGTGTGAGGTTTCATTTACAGTCACTACCAGTCGGGGCTGTAATCTCGCAGGGAGAGACTTGCTCTGTCCGTTGGAAGTCGAGATTCTATGCACGGACAAGGGTATCACCCTGGGACTAGTGAACAGCCGACAGCTTCTCCAGTTTCCAATCCCCAGTGGTGGGCACAAACTGGACTCCACTGCGTTTGAACCCCCAATGCCTGTGGCCGACCCCCATGTGACTCTGTGCTATGACCCTACGGGGAGCTCAACTGAGGAAAGCACCCCTCGAGGGACAGAAGTTCCCAGTCACGGTGATTGGAGAGGTTAAAGGGAGGGCAGTGCATTACCGGCCGAAGGTCCGGATTTCCTTTGGCGACAGACAGGGCTGGTGGTTCCCCATACCACCGTTAGGGTTTGCCCTGGGTTCAAGCCAAAGAGCCTAGAGTTCCTTGCCTACACCCCGACGAAACAAGCCTCCAGCACCCAGGGAGACTGGCAAGACTTGGCCGCGGGCCAACTCCGATACTGGAAAGAGTCTGAGGTGAAGATGGGACATCCGGTAAGACACTCTATTAATATTGACCGAACCCAAGACGTTGTACCCCATCTCTGGGCAATTTCAGGCTATGAAGTCGGCCACACCAACTGCCCCCCGTCCGGATCACTGTGAAAGAAGGACAGACTCTCCCATCCATTTCGCAATAACCCCTCAAGCCCAAGGCAATGTTTTACGAGGATGGAAGCTCTTTAGTGGATCCAGCAGGGAAACGATATTCTGGCGATGCGATAGTGAGACAGTGAAGTAATTGAGCAGGCCTCTTTTGAAGCTGCTGTCTCGGCCCAGGAGGCTGAGCTGTTTGCTCTGACTCGTGCCTGTATCCCAGCAACAGACAAAAATGCGAATGTTTACACAGGTTCCCGTTATGCATCTGGAATTGTACATGACTACGGGGCTCTCTGGGAACATGAGGATTCCTGACCCCCTCTGGCCACCCTGTTAATAATGCCACCTTGGTAAACTACTTACTCACCGCTCTACAGCTACCTCGAGTTTTGGCTATTATTAAATGTGCGGCCCACACCCACATGTCCGACCGGGTCACTAAAGGCAACGCGTTAGCAGATAAGACAGAGGGAAGTGCGGCACAATCCTCGGTAGTTGTAGTCCCCTCGGGTTCCCGTCAATCAGCCCTCCGTGACTCAAGCAGAGCGGGTTTGCCAGACATGCGGGAGCTACGTACTTTTCAGGGGGACGCCTGTGAGGAGGAGCGCAAACTGTCGTCCCAGAAAGACCCCAAACTAGGTTTGTGGACCACCCCAGCAGGACCGGTTGGTGTTCCTACACAGTTTTTACCAATAATGGTCGATTATATACATAATTGTACACACCTGGGCAAGGAGGGAATGGTTGGTAACCTGTACCCTGCACACCGGGTACGACTCCCCTGACAGGTGGACCGTTTCTGTGTCCACAAGTTGATTTTATTGAATTGCCTAGAGTACATTGCTATAGATACTGCTTAGTTATTAGAGATGTGTTTAGCAGATGGATTGAAGCTATTCCAACTGCCGATAATACTGCTATGATTGTTGTGAAGGTATTATTACGGGAAATAATTCCCAGGTATGGCCTGCCGGAGATGCTGAGCTCTGACAATGGCCCACACTTCGTGGGAAAGTAAACAAAGAGGTATGTAATGAACTGGCTATCAAGCAACAATTCCACTGTGTTCACCACCCACGGGCCGCTGGCAGAGTGGAGAGAGCCAATGGCACACTGAAGAGTAAATTGGCCAGACTAACAGCAGAGACTGGACTCACTTGTTTGAAGGTCCTACCGTTAGCCCTCTTCCACATGAGGGTCACCCCACAGGGGTAAACAGGGTTGTCACCAGCTGAAATCATTTATGGACGGCCCATGAGGACACTCTGGGGACCAAGACCTTGTGTACCATTGCTCCCAGAAAGTCTACCAGCAAAATTGGATATGCATATCCTAGGGGAAGAGATGGGGAAATAGATATGCTAACTAACCAAAATTCTCCAAGCATTACATTCACAGGTACGACAGGCTTACAAGGTACAGAACCTCCTCGCAGAGGAGTGTCTATCCCACCATAGAACCTGGGGATTTTGTCCTGATCAGAACTGGGATCGAGGGGAACTCGGACCTCGGTGGAGAGGACCATATCAGGTGTTACTGACCACTCCCACAGCTGTGAAACTGAAGGGGAACTCACGGTGGACACATCGAACAGACACCAAACGTGTTACTGAAGGAACTGAGTAGAAGGACTCTCTCAGACTAAAGGAAAATGTATTGGTTGATAGTGGTGTGATGAACCTCTAGGTTTCTTGCTGTGGACTGTCATTTTAAGAGAGAAAGAGGGGCAGAACTACTTGACTATGCAGTGTTACGTACCCTGTAATGGGTTAAAAAGGACCAGCAGAAATGGACACACTTGGAGTCCGAGTCTTCCGCCGTTATAAACAGTATTTTATTAGTAACTACATGATAAAGTCATATAAAACAAGGTAAGGCCAAGAGGTTAGCAGAATATGCGCAATTATAAGTGAGTAAATAAAGTTCCCTCAAACTTCTTCCAGCTTAGGTGGTGAAAAGATACAGTCTAATGATGGTACGTAAGAAAGGTCAGTTCAATGCACAAGGTTGCTGTTGTTGTGTTATGAGTGCTGAACAGACCTGATGGAAATGGGGTGAAGAGTTAACTATCCCCCCCCCCCCCCCGAGAACTATGAACTATGCTGCTACTGACAGAGAGAGAGGAAACACAGAGGCAAGGACATCTGCTACAGAAAAGAGAGAGAGAGAGACATTTGCTTTATGTATTATGGCTTTTTCCTGGATTGTTTACCTTGTGCTACAAGGACGTTACTTTGCTCGTTAACATTCCTGAGCAGACAGCAGGAGTGGCCTAGTTTGATTGACATGGTCATTTTGAGTTGATGGATGGCTGATACCCCGTCAATGGAGATAAAAGACAGGTGTGGGGAGACACCCCTCAGACACACCAGTGGACACTGACTGAGTGTTGTGAACCCACAGGAATGTGGGGGCTTCGAGGACCGAATCAGGAGATCGGTCAATAAAGCTCACTGTGTAACAGCTGGGCCGGTGGGGACTTGTGTGTGTGTCCACTCATGCCAGAGTGACGAGTCCACCACAGAAGAACGGTCTGGCTGAGGATGGAGGGGTCATAACCGAACGACCACAACTGTACAACGGAATCAGAATACAACAGAAGGTTTGCTGGCTGCAGCTGCTCAATCTCTCTCTCTCTCTCCAACAACCTACAATACAGCATCCGCAACTACCTCAGCACACATGAACTGAACTGAACTCTATATTCTCTTATAATTCATTTACCCCTAGACATCGATAGAGCTTGTTTATTATTATTGATTATTATTCCTACACTTCTATGTTTATTATTGCTACCTGTTTTATATGTATATTTGCATTTTTGATACTGTATTGTGTAGTTTACTAATAAACACTTTTGGTTTTCGGTACCACCAGACTCCAACGGATTCTTCTATTTCTGCTGGTCTGTAAACCCAGTTACGGGGTACGTAACAGTTGTAAGAGAGATTTGTAATCCAAAGGTGTATGTTGTGAGAAGGCAATTACGTCAATATTCCAAAATAACAATAGCAGTAGGTTTTATCTCCAAAGTTGTTCCACTCCACACGAGTATCACCGACAGTGATCTTCAACGAATATCCTTTCAATACAAGTGGTACCACACCTGAATTCAGCTACGGGTCATCCCAAGGTGGAGGCCACAGGATACAATTCCACGTATGGATTATCACCAACAGTAGCTGATCACTGAGGTACCATCTTCAAATGGTAAAACTACCAACCCAGGCCAGGATTATCACACACAGGTAGATTCCACAACGTTACCTCAAACAAACAACTGTGATAGCCACTTATCCAGTTCCATGATATACGAAATAACTCCAACAGTGATTTGCCACAGGGGTGCCTTTCTTCAGTGAACTTCCACACCCAGACAAAGGGTAAACACACACGTGGTATTCACAAAGGTTTCCCCCTCACCACAGAACCCACTCCTGTGGATTAACTACGTGACAGTCACACCCTCGTATTCGAATGGAACTCAAACTCACCCTTACGGGCTACAGAGGAGAGAGTCCAAACAGTGACCTCTTTGTCACTAGGTTTCTTCTGTTTCAAACCTTCCTCTCCCCTCTTCTCCTCCTTTAAAGTCACCGAATGTGACCACAAAAAGGAGACCGACTTCTGTGGTAAAGTTATCAACCCAGGCGAGGGTTGGACACACTGATAACTTCCCACTGGTCACTCCTTTTCTAGACTGCGAGAGCCATCGATTGGTTCTCCTGATCGATCCTCCAAAACCCACCTTTCTGTGGGCAGAACAAAACTCTTCCAGTGTCCGAATCTGTGTGTGTCTGGCTAACAACCAGCTGACCTTGTATTTCTCCAAGCATGCTGAACACCAGCCGTCCATCAAATAACGCCGCCCTCGGTCACCATGGCGACCCACGAGCTGCTCGTTGTCTCTCTCTGTAAGAACTCACAAGCAGGCAGTGTCCTTGTATATTCAAAACAAGCTTTAGAGTTTGGATAAACACCATCTCAAGGCAGGCTTCGTCCCTCCCTCTCTGTCACAGCTCAAACAGTGTCCAAAAGTCAGTCTCATTCCCTTGACATTTTAAAGTGATAGACCACAGAAAATATGAACTCTAGGGGTACATAACAGCAGCGTGTTTACATAGCTCGCAGTTTGCTTTATTTAAGCAAGGACAGTCACAGACACACAGTCAGACAGAGAGAAAGAAAGAAGATGGAAGGTTTGAAACAAAGGACCCAGTGGCCAAAGGTCACTGTTTCCACTCTCCTATGCCCAGGTGGGTGGGTTGATTACTGATCCAGTGTACACCGACTGTGTGATTGTCACTTTGTTTGATCCATAGGGGTGGATCTTTCAGTTTGGGAGTATCCTGTGAAGACCACTTTTGCTAACCCTTGCCTGGGGGTGGCAATTCACTTGAAGAGGGTAAATCTGTGACAAATCACTGTTGGTGATAATTTGTATAATCCATATGGGGATTTTGTTGGAATATCCCGTGGCTACCACTTTTGTTAACCCTTAGCCGGATTTGGGTGTGTTATGTGGTAACCACTTGTGAGAAGGGATGTTCTGTGGAAATCACTGTCGGTAATACTTTGTGTGTTGGATCTGGATTGGGAGAACCTTGTGGAATCTATCTGTGACTTACCCCTTGCCTGGGTGGTAGTTCCCTTTGAAGACGGTACCCCTGTGATAAGCTACTTTTGGTGATAACTCGTATGTGGATTTGGAACGACGATGGATAAGACCTACGGTGACTGTTATCCTGTTTCACCACTGTGGAATTTGTGGCAATGCCTTCTCTCGACATTCACCTTGGATTACTAATATCTCTCTCTCATCATTTATTCAGTGGATGAACTGAACTTTCATACTTTTCCATCTCAGGACTTTAAGCTTGGTATTCCCTGAGCTCAATGGTTTGGGGGTTACATTTACACATCTGTATACTTAGAACACTGTTAACTTTTGATTATTTTGCTTAAGTTGTTATATTATAAGAAGATACTAATAAGATGGTGGTTTTAACATCAAAACCAGACTCCGGGTGCAGTCCATTGCTGCTGGTTCATTTGAACCGTTACGGGTACGTAACAGTGGTGTTCGTGTTTGTCTTTGAGAGGGCTCACCCCAGCATCCGGGGGCCCCCATGTTAACACCTTTCTGTCTCTCTGTCACACCTTTGCCAGACAGGTAGAACTAGGGACCTGCTGGGTTTGTGCTGAAATTCAGCAGCATGGTAAAGCTATGATTCCAATGTCAGTAATCCCGCTCAACCAGAGTGAGGAACTCTCAGCCTGGGCTTTCTCGGGGAAGTGAGGTGAGGAACTGTGGTCCAGTCAGAGGTGACTGTGGATGTCAGTGTTTTGAGGGATGGTATCTCAGGCCCCCACCAAACAGAACTTCCTATACAGGGAAACATGCATCCTGGCCATACCTGCAGATGACCAGCAGTGGAGAGGAATAACTGAGACTGATTGATTTTGGATGATCACTTTTCTCTCCTATGGAGTAGCCCGGAATTCACAACAGATAATCAATATGGCTACAGCACTTGAGGAGCTGGCCACAATACTGCAGGGGCCCTGAAAGAAACACAGGCCCAAGTAACAGAAATATCCACTGAAATGATTGCAATCCAGCAAACAGTCCTACAGAATCGTATGGCTTTAGACTCACCAAACTTTCTCCTGACTGAATCACTGGATTCTCCGAGTCAGATGGGTTCTCTCCAGTTGATGCTCTCAGTCCTCGGGCTGGTTCACTTGTTGCTGTTCCCTCGTCTTCAGTCGTGGTTTGCTTCCAGTTGTGGGTTTTTCTTCCAATAAATCTCTCACCGCAGGTCTAACTTTAACCAGAGAGATAATGTAGCACATTAACAATAAAAAGGAGAACCAAACATTTCTGCTTAATGTTACTAAGAACAAAACTTACTGAAATTTAAATGTTGAAGGCAAATATAATGAACTCAGTGAACAATCTTTTATTGTCCCTCACACGTCACAAAACGATATGGGATAAGCAGGAGCCATCATTCAGTCATGGTAAGACATAAGACACAGGAACAGAATTAGGTGATTCGATCCATCTGGTCTGCCCCACCACCCAACCATGGCTGATCTTTATTCCAACACCATATTCCTGCCTTCCTCCTGTAACCCTGAAACTGCTTAACAATCATGACTATAGTAATCTCTGTCATAAACATACCGACCCCGGCAGATTCTGTGAAAGAAGGGGCGAGGCCGCCAGTTCGGGAAGTTCATCCCCTCCCCCTTCAGGTTTCACCGATCACCTTGTGTTTCTCTGCCCCTCCCCAGCCCCACCTTTTATTCTCCAGTCCTGCCGAAGACTTTGGCCGGTCATGTCGACTGTACTCTTTCCCTAGATGCTGCCTGGCCTGCTGAGTTCCTCCAGCATTTCGTGCGCGTTGCTCGCTTTTCCAGCATCTGCAAATTTTCTCCTGTTTGAGTTGGGGAAAGTTTACGGGAGTCACTGCCCAACATCAGAACTCCCCGTTCGGGACCGGCTTCAGTACTCACCGAAGGGAAATTGTTGGTGTCACCCGGCAGAGAATAATCCGTCCCCGGATAACCGCCCCAGGGGGCAAGGATCGCCTCCCAATCCCGATCCCACCGCCGAACCACTTCCACAAAGAACCACCACCAACCACCCTGGCCTGAGCATGCGCGATGTCGTCATCACGTCATCCAGGCGGTAGGCGGGGCCTCGCAAACAAACTGGCTGATCTCTCTGTCTCTCTCCGTCTTGTTTTACTGCGGTTGGCACCCAGCTTAATGGTGCATTACCGCCGCCTGCTCCGGAGTATGCGATGGACTCACCTTCTAAATCCCTTCACCCTAGTACCCTATTTCTGTTTATCCATCACATCCTATAAAAAACCCCTGTGCCCCTTAAGAAAGCTAAAAATACCCTGACCTGTGTTCTCTCACCCATGCCCAGCAACCCTTTTAATGTGAATTCCTGCACCCCCAATTCCCTTAGATTAATTCTCATCATCTCTCTCTGTATCCCATACTTCCTGCAACTCAGAACTACATGTTCTACTGACTCCTCTCCTGACATTCCGCACACAATCCTGTCTGGTGTTTCCCTATCAATTTCAATGTTTGGTTTAGTGCACAGTGCCCCAGCCTTAACCTAGTCCACACAATTTCCTCTCTTCTGTATCTACTTCCTACCCTAGTACCTGCAACACTTTTTTGTATTTGACATAAATACCTCTCTTTCCCCTCCCTGTCCCATCTTTCTTGCCACATTTGGTTAATTTTTTCCCAGATTACACACTTAACCTCTGCTTTACTAATACTAATGTGCATTTCTATATTTTCTTTCTTTATTGCCCTCTTTGCCAACTCATCCACCCTTTCATTGCCCTTCACCCCTACATGAGCTGGAACCCATAGAAATTTAACCTGACCTCCCTGATTTGCAACTCTTGTGACTGACTGAAGGACTTCATGAAGTACATCTTGCCGGCTGTTTGAGTGAGAAGTACTGAAGATGAATCTGAGCATATCAACGCTTTGACTAGTTTAGTTTTCTCCACCCAACGCAACCAACACTGCCATCATCTCCACTGTATACACCACTAACTTATCAGATGTTCTTCTGCTGATTGCAATTGCTTTTGCTGGTATAGCCACCCCAAACCCTGTCACTCCTGTCTCAGGTTCCTTAGCACCATCTGTATAGACCTGAGTATAATCACTATACTTTTCCATCACATGACAGTTAAATGCACTTACCAAATCAGTTTTATACTTTCCTTTCCTTTTTACCTCTAACAAATGCCAGTCTACGTCAGGCCATACCAGCTTCCATGGAGCTACAACTGGATAAACTACTGAAGGACTTATCCTTAGATCAAACCCTCCACATGATCTAGCAATATCATTCCCTACCCGACTAAAATTTTCCCTCTGAAACCTCCCATTTTCCCAGGACTCCTGCAACACTCCTTTAGCAGGGTGAGAATCATTGTGTCCCTGCAAATTAACCCAGTAGTTTGCCATCAATTGCATCCTTCTTAATTCCAAAGGCATTATTCCCATTTCTACCTGTAGGGCAGATACTGGTGATGTTTTAAAAGTCCCACTGCACACTCTCAAAACCTGAGCCTGAATCACATCCAGTTTCCTTATAAGAGACCTAGCTGCTGATCCATATGCTACACTTCCATAATCCAACACAGATCTTACTAAAGCCACATACATTCTCTTTAATGCTGAACAACTTGCTCCCCATTCCCTACCAGTCAAACATCTCATCACGTTTATTACTTTTTTACATATCTCCTCAACTTTCCTGATATGGTCTGTCCATGTTAATCATGAATCAAATATAACTCCCAGAAATTTAAATGATCCAACCCTTTCTAATTGAATCCCATACATCCTTAACTTCTTCCCTACTTCAATTCTTTTCCTAGTGAAAAATACAGTTTGAGTTCTTTCCACTGAAAATCTACATCCCCAATCATAACCCCACTCTACCACTTCATCAATTGCTCCTTGTAGTTTCCTGATTATATGCTCCGTGTTCCTGCCTCTTTTCCACAAGGCCCCATCACCCGCAAACAGTGACCTACCTATATCCACTGGTATCTTTGTGAAGACATCATTGATCATAATGATGAAAAGTAACGGGCTAATCACACTACCCTGAGATGTGCCATTTCCCAGTATGTACTGTTTTGATAATTCTGATCCAATCCGAACTTGAATTTTTCTACCAAACAAAAAATCTTTAATCCAATTAAAAACTCTTCCCCCAACCCCCATCTTGTGCAGTTTAATTAATATCCTTCCTTCCACATCATATCATAGGTTTTTTCAATGTCAAAAAACACTGCAGCTACTGATTCTTTATTTGCCTGAGCCTTTCTTATTTCAGTCTCTAACCTTATCACTGAGTCCATGGAATTCCTTCCCTCCCTAAAACCACTCTAATAACTTGCCAGCATTCCTCTCTTCTCAAGATCATATGATAACCTTTCAGTTATCATCCTTTCCATTACCTTACATATATTTGATGTTAGTGCTATTGGCCTGTAGCTAGTGGGTTTTGACGGATCCTTGCCAGGTTTCCTTATTGGAATTACTACTGCTTCTTTCCATGCACTTGGTAATCTTCCTTCCTCCTACACTCGGTTGTAAAAATGCAGTAACTTCAAGAGCGCTCCTTCTCCTAGATTTTTTAGCATAACGTAGCATATTAGATCTTTCCCTGGGGAGGTTGGTCTCGATCTCTTTATTGCTCTCACCATTTCTGCCAAAGTAAATGGATCATCAATTATATCATCTGTTTCTTTCCTCCTGTTTAACACACCTGGGTATTGACTCATTGTTCTTTCCCTTCTCCTTCTCCTTACTTCAGACAAATTTTCTGAACTATGTATCTTTACAAATGACTTGGCCATGATCTCAGCCTTCTCCCTGCTGGAGACTGCTGTTTCCTCCTCAGATATCATTACTGGATACTCCCAATCCCTTCTATCTCCCCCCATCCTCTTAATCATTCCCCATACCTCTCCCACAGGCATTGTTCTTCCTATTTTTTGCAAAAACTCCTCCAACTTGCCCTTTTAGCTTGACGTATAGTTCTTCTCACCACTGCCTGTGCCTTCTTATATTGAATCAAATGCTGCATATTATGGGTTCTTTTAACTAGCCTGAATGCTCTATTTCTGTTTTTTTACAGCCTGACAACATTCCTCTGTCCACCATGGCACTATTTTCCTATTCATCCTATTTTTACTCCTGGGTATAGATCCTTCTACTGCCATAATATTTGCTGAAGTCACCTGACTTTAATTCATTTCTATCTCCAGAAATGTCAATCTTTGTCAATGCTTCTTCACTTAACTTCTGGAACTTACCCCAATCTGCTTTTCCAAACACCCACTTTGGGACTCCCCCACCTGGTCTTATTTCAACTCTTTCACCCACTGAACATAAAACTGGGTAGTGATCACTGCCTACTGTTGAAGCAGTCCAAACTCCCCAGTTACTGATGCCAGCCAAGACAATAGGCACTAACGTAATATCTAATACCAACTCCGTTCCTGTTGTTATGTTTATCCTTGTTCCTCTACCATCATTCATACATACCAAATCCCTTTCTTCCATCAAATCTTCAATTACCTTGGTCTTGTTCTAAAATTCAACCTTTTTGGACAAATTTAAGAGTTTTATTGGAACAAATTATTGGAATACAACTTCCACATAATCCAATATTACTTTTATTAGGTGATATTGAAGGGATAAAACCGATATCCAAATTGAATAAATATCAGAAAGAATTTATAAAAATTGCATTGGCAGTAGCCAAAAAAGGCTATTGCAGTGACTTGGAAATCAGATACATATTTAAGTATAGATCGTTGGAAGAAAGAAATTTATGGCTGTATTCCACTTGAAAAAATTACTTATAATTTAAGAGATAAATATGAAACATTTTTGAAAATTTGGCGCCCTTATTTACAAAAGATAGAATTAAATATATAGGTGCTCCGAAGATGAAATAATTGGTTACTTGGGGAAAGAAATAAATATATATACTAAAGTTATTACGAACTCCATGGAGCATGTGGGGATCTTCCAATATCCAGGCATTCCTTTTTTTTCTTTCTTTCTTCTTCTTTTTTTCTATAGGGATGTTAGGGGGGAGGGGTTAAGGGGAGGGGGGATGGGTAACACACATTTTCTTTTTCATACACTTTTATTCTGTAACTACTTGAAAACACAATAAAAAAAAGTTAAAAAAGAATTTGAAGGACTTCTACAATATTAAACAAAAATTGTAATAAAAAAAATCTTCAATTACCGCTCCATTTGAATTTGTAATCGGATCCCCCCATATTGTGCTGTGAGCATTGAAATCTGCACACCACACTACTTTATGTGTATTTTGTCCTTGTATCCTTAGTAGGCTGTCCAAATCCAACCTTTTACATGGATTGTAGTAGTTAATTATAACCACTCCCTCCCCTCTCTCCCATATTTCCACCACGATGTGTTCCTGATCGTCTCCTTTTTCCAGTACTCTATACGGTATACCTTGCTTGATTAACATAGCACAACCTCCTCCTCCCCCTAGATTTCTATCTTTCCTTATCATTGTATACCCATGTACCACAAAGTCTAAAGCTGGTTTCAACTAAGTTTCCTGAATACACACTACATCCGGTTTTACAACCATTTTCTTAATAAAGTCCTTAAATTCCTGGCCATTGGCCAGTAAACTCCTTGCATTCCATTGCAAAAGAATCACCATAATGAGTACTAACCAACCTATGATGCTTCCTGGCTTGACTGATTAGTGAGCTTCTCCCTCACTTCTTCCCATGTCAGTCCTACTAACCCTAAATGGTTTACTGCTGCTTTGACCACCAGCTGAATTTTGTCACTCTTTGACTTTATCTCTGCCGTACTATTAATGACTCCTGCAATGAATGTTACTAGAGCTTTTTTTCCCACATAAATCCTGTCATTTACTCTTTGCTGCATCTCTTGCATCCCTATTGCTCTCTGGTCATTAGGAGCATTATTCTGTTCTCTTGACATTCTTACAGCTTCTGCATAAGTGATCTTTCTTTTCACTCTTATTTCTTGAATTTTATTCTCCCGTCTCATAACCTCACACCCACTATACGCCACATTATGAACTCCTCCACAATTACAGCATTTTGGTTGCACTCCTGTTCCGCACTTTCCATATTCATGGTCATCCCCACAACTAGCACATCTCCTCTGCCTTTTACAGTTTTTAGCTATGTGTCCAAACCTTTGACAATTATAGCACCTCAATGGCTTTGGCACATATACCCTTACTGGGTAACTCATGAAACCCAGGAACACTTTCCTTGGCACTCTTTCTTCTTCAAATTCAATCAATACTGTTTCACTTTCCTTTTTCATTCCCTCCTTTGTTGTTTTCAGTCTTAGAACATTAATTACTTTCCCCCCTTTGATATTCCTCTTCAACTCCTCCATGTTTATACACTGGTACACCCGTGATCACTCCTTTACAACCGCCATTTCGTGCTCCCACCTTCCCTGTATATTCCACCTTGCATTTTCCTATCTCTTTTAACTAGAGTGCTTTCTCAAGTTGTTCCTCATTCGCACATCTTACCAATAGATTGCCATCATTAAGGACTTTTGCAAATACTATTTCCCCTATCTTATTTGCCAGAGTTGTTGTTAGCACAAACTGGTTAATTTTCTTCATGTGTCCTTGTGCCTTCTCATTAAACCTAATTATGACAACACCTCCTCTCTGAACTTGTTCAACTTCCTCACTTTCAGAACTCTCTCCACTGTCATTTCTTATTCTTTTATTCCCTTTGTCTCAGTTTTCATTCATCCATCCCCTCACTATCTCCTTATTCCCTTTATTTCTCCCTTCACAATTATCTATTTCTCCCCAGCTGCCTACCTCTGATCCCAAATCCCTATCCCGCTCCTTCTCCACTCTTTCCCTCAGCCCCTCCTCTCACCTTGTCTGCCATTACCAGACCCAGACAACCCCCTCCCAGCAATTCCCACTCCTTCCCCACTCTCTTTCCCTCAGCCCCTCCTCTCACCTTGTCTGCCATTACCAGACCCAGGCAACCCCCTCCCAGCAATTCCCACTCCTTCCCCACTCTCTTTCCCTCAGCCCCTCCTCTCACCTTGTCTGCCATTACCAGACCCAGACAACCCCCTCCCAGCAATTCCCACTCCTTCCCCACTCTCTTTCCCTCAGCCCCTCCTCTCACCTTGTCTGCCATTACCAGACCCAGACAACCCCCTCCCAGCAATTCCCACTCCTTCCCCACTCTCTTTCCCTCAGCCCCTCCTCTCACCTTGTCTGCCATTACCAGACCCAGGCAACCCCCTCCCAGCAATTCCCACTCCTTCCCCACTCTCTTTCCCTCAGCCCCTCCTCTCACCTTGTCTGCCATTACCAGACCCAGGCATCCCCCTCCCAGCAATTCCCACTCCTTCCCCACTCTCTTTCCCTCAGCCCCTCCTCTCACCTTGTCTGCCATTACCAGACCCAGGCAACCCCCTCCCAGCAATTCCCACTCCTTCCCCACTCTCTTTCCCTCAGCCCCTCCTCTCACCTTGTCTGCCATTACCAGACCCAGGCATCCCCCTCCCAGCAATTCCCACTCCTTCCCCACTCTCTTTCCCTCAGCCCCTCCTCTCACCTTGTCTGCCATTACCAGACCCAGGCAACCCCCTCCCAGCAATTCCCGCTCCTTCCTCACTCTCTTTCCCTCAGCCCCTCCTCTCACCTTGTCTGCCATTACCAGACCCAGGCAACCCCCTCCCAGCAATTCCCGCTCCTTCCCCACTCTCTTTCCCTCAGCCCCTCCTCTCACCTTGTCTGCCATTACCAGACCCAGACAACCCCCTCCCAGCAATTCCCACTCCTTCCCCACTCTCTTTCCCTCAGCCCCTCCTCTCACCTTGTCTGCCATTACCAGACCCAGGCATCCCCCTCCCAGCAATTCCCGCTCTTCCCCACTCTCTTTCCCTCAGCCCCTCCTCTCACCTTGTCTGCCATTACCAGACCCAGGCAACCCCCTCCCAGCAATTCCCGCTCCTTCCCCACTCTCTTTCCCTCAGCCCCTCCTCTCACCTTGTCTGCCATTACCAGACCCAGGCAACCCCCTCCCAGCAATTCCCACTCCTTCCCCACTCTCTTTCCCTCAGCCCCTCCTCTCACCTTGTCTGCCATTACCAGACCCAGGCAACCCCCTCCCAGCAATTCCCACTCCTTCCCCACTCTCTTTCCCTCAGCCCCTCCTCTCACCTTGTCTGCCATTACCAGACCCAGGCAACCCCCTCCCAGCAATTCCCGCTCTTCCCCGCTCTCTTTCCCTCAGCCCCTCCTCTCACCTTGTCTGCCATTACCAGACCCAGACAACCCCCTCCCAGCAATTCCCGCTCCTTCCCCACTCTCTTTCCCTCAGCCCCTCCTCTCACCTTGTCTGCCATTACCAGACCCAGACAACCCCCTCCCAGCAATTCCCGCTCCTTCCCCACTCTCTTTCCCTCAACAAGTTCAAAACCACATTCACACATGCACCAACGGAGTTCAGAGTTCGCAGCGCTGCCCGACCACCTTACTCCGAGCCTCAGGCCGCCCAAACCAGCAGATGCTGCAGATCTGCGGCAAAACGGGATCACGTGATGGTGGAGTGTCTCCCACGTGACCTGGTTACTCTGCTCCTCGCCCCTCACACACCGCCCGACCACCTTACTCCGAGCCTCAGGCCGCCCAAACCAGCAGATGCTGCAGATCTGCGGCAAAACGGGATCACGGGACGGTGGAGTGTCTCCCACGTGACCTGGTTACTCTGCTCCTCGCCCCTCACACACCGCCCGAGCACCTTACTCCGAGCCTCAGGCCGCCCAAACCAGCAGATGCTGCAGATCTGCGGCAAAACGGGATCACGTGACGGTGGAGTGTCTCCCACGTGACCTGGTGACTCTGCTCCTCGCCCCTCACATGCTGCCCGACCCACCGCCGCATTTCCCCACATTAATTCATTACTTCACCGCCGCATTTCCCCACATTATTTCACCAGATACATTTTTAATTTTCCCTCTGTATCTTCCCCGTCCCCATCCCTCCACCTCCCTGGGTCACAGTTATGGGTTTGATACGTCCTGCACTGCTGGGTGAGAAGCTGACAGTGATGCAGGTGGATGCTTCCCTGGTGTCATGGATTATTGATTACCTGACTGGCAGACCACAGTACGTGCGCTTGCAACACTGTGTGTCAGACAGAGTGGTCAGTAGCACTGGGGCTCCACAGGGGACTGTCCTGTCTCCCTTTCTCTTCACCATCTACACCTCAGACTTCAAATTTGCAGGGGGATGGAACCAGAGTGCCAGAGCAGATAGTGGAACGGGGGTAAAAATAAATGATGTTAGTAGTTCATGCAAAGTCATATATAGTAAGGTTGTGTGTGGTGGTAACAATCTTCTGAGGTGTGTCTATTTCAATGGGAGGAGTATTGTGGGAAAGGCAGATGAGATGAGGGCCTGGATTGACACATGGAATTATGACATCATAGCCATTACTGACACTTGGCTACAGGAGGGGCAGGACTGGCAGCTCAATGTTCCAGGGTTTCAATGTTTCAGACGTGATACAGGCAGAGGGATGAAGGGTGGGGGGGAGGGGTGACATTGCTAGTCAGGGAAAATGTTACAGCAGAGCTCAGGCAGGACAGATTAAAGGGTTTGTCTACCGAGGCCATATGGGTGGAGCTGAGAAACAGGAAAGGTATGACCACATTAATAGGGTTGTATTCTAGACCACCCAATAGTCAGCGAGAATTGGAGGAGCAAATCTGCAGAGAAATAACAGACAACTGCAGGAGACAGAAAGTTGTGATCGTAGGGGATTTTAATTTTCCACACATTGATTGGGACTCCCAAACTGTTAAAGGTCTCGATGGGTTAGAGTTTATGAAATGTGTTCAGGAAAGTTTTCTAAATCAATATATAGATGTACCAACTAGGGAGGATGTAATATTAGATCTCCTAATAGGAAATGAGTTAGGGCAGATGATGGAAGTGTGTGCAGGGGAATACTTTGGTTCAAGCGATCATAATACCTTTAGTTTCAACTTGATCAGGGATAAAGATAGATCTGGTCCTCGGGTTGAAGTTCTAAACTGGAAAAAGGCCAAATTTGAAGAAATGAGAAAGGACCTAAAAAATGAGGATTGGGACAGGTTGTTCTCTGGCAAGGATGTGATTGGTAAGTGGGAGGCCTTCAAAAGAGAAATTTTGAGAGTGCAGAGTTTGTATGTTCCTGTCAGGGTTATAGGCAAAACGAATAAGAATAAAGAACCTTGTTTCTTGAGGGATATTGGAACTCTGATAAAGAAGAAGAGAGATGTATAACATGTATAAGCAACAGGGAGGAAATAAGATGCTTGAGGAGTATAAAAAGAGTAAGAAAATGGGTTGGGGATCCCTTGTTTCCCTATCAGTTTGAACTTTAGACTGACGTTCCTGCCCTTCTCTCCTATCCAGGCCGGCCTTGGTTTGCTTACATTGTTTTTCCTGCTCTCGTTTTCGGTGCCCACCCACCCATTCACACTCCGCTTTTAGCGTCTCCCAACCTTTGCCATTCCTTCTGCAGTACATACCTCTATCCCCTTGTCACTTGCATTATTCCTCCAACTTGCTAATAATATACTGTTCCACTTTACATCTGTCATTTCCTTCCACTCCCTTTTCAACAATTTCCACTTCTTTCCACAGTTGTTTTTCCATATCAAATTTACTGCTTGTTCTCATGATGTAATATCCCGGGTCCCCCCCACCCCCAGTAACCACATTTTGTTCCCCAATTTCTTATTCAGCGCTGCACTCAACATTCGCAAATCTTTTTCCTTTTCTGGAAAATTCTCACACATATTGTGTAGGGCTACTCCTGGCCCACTCGTATCAATCAACTACAATCGACCCATGTTCTCTAAGTAATTTATCCGGCACAAAGCCTCCTGCTCAATTAACAACCAGATAAATTTACCTGTCTGACACCTCCTGCCCACTTAATACATTTACCCGGCTGGCATCTCCTGCTCAATTGATAAATTTACCCAACACGTTTACCTCCTGCTTACTTAGTAAAAAATTACCTGGTACCGCCTCCTGCCCACTTAGTAAAATTTTACCTACCTTATACGAGTCTCCTGACAGATTATTTCCTGATTCCATCAAGGTATGCGATCAGCCTTGGGCGAGGGACGGTACCTCCAAAGGAACTAACAGAGAGCGACAAAAGGTAAAATACCTATTGGGTGCCCTGTCGGTCTCTGCAGTCCCCAGAGTGGTCCAGCCGCTTACTCAGCCCGTCTGCTTGGCACTCCCTACATTGGAATCCTCCTCTGAAGTGGGAGGGTGAGCAGCCAGATGTCACGGTACCAATGACGTAGGGAAAGAGTGAGGAGGTCCTGAAGAGTGAGTGTAGAGAGCTTGGTGGATGTTAAAAAGCAGGACCTCGAGGGTGGTAATCTCAGGATTGCTACCTGTGCCACGTGCCAGTGAGGGTAAGAATAGGATGCTCTGGAGGATGAACACGTGGCTGAGGAACTGGTGTAGGGGGCAAGGTTTCAGATTTCAGGATCATTGGGACCTCCTCTGGGGCAGGTGGGACCTGTACAAGAGACAAAAGTTACACCTGAACTACAGGGGGACCAATATCGTTGCAGGGAGGTTTGTTAGTGCTATTCGGGGGGGTGGTGGGGAGGCATTTAAGCTAGATTTGAAGGGGGACGGAACCAGAGTGCCAGAGTAGATAGTGGAGCAGGGGTGAAAATAAAGGATGTTAAAGTTTCATGCAAAGTCACAAATAGAAGGGTTGTGTGGGGTGGTAATAATCTTCTGAGGTGTGTCTATTTCAATGCGAGGAGTACTGTGAGGAAGGCTGACGAGCTGAGGGTGTGGAGTGACACGTGGAATTATGACATTGTAGCCATTAGTGAAACTTGGCTACGGGAGGGGCAGGACTGGCAGCTCAATGTTCCAGGGTTCCAATGTTTCAGACGTGATAGAGGCAGAGGGATGAAGGGTGGTGGGGGTGGGGGGGGTGACATTGCTAGTCAGGGAAAATGTTACAGCAGTGCTCAGGCAGAACAGATTAAAGGGTTTGTCTACCGAGGCCATATGGGTGGAGCTGAGAAACAGGAAAATTATGACCACATTAATGGGGTTGTATTCTAGACTACCCAATAGTCAGCGAGAATTGGAGGAGCAAATCTGCAGAGAAATAACAGACAACTGCAGGAAACATAAAGTTGTGATCGTAGGGGATTTTAATTTTCCACATATTGATTGGGACTCCCAAACTGTTAAAGGTCTAGACAGGTTAGTGTTTGTAAAATAAGCTCAGGAAAGTTTTCTAAATCAATATATAGATGTACCAACTAGGGAGGATGCAATATTAGATCTCCTATTAGGAAATGAGTTAGGGCAGGTGACGGAAGTTTGTGTAGGGGAACACTTTGATTCCAATGACCATAACACCATTAGTTTCAACTTGATCATGGATAAAGATAGATCTCGTCCTCGGGTTGAGTTTCTAAACAGGAACAAGGCCAAATTTGAAGAAATGAGAAAGGATGGAAAAAGCGTGGATTGGGACAGGTTGTTCTCTGGCAAGGATGTTGTTAGTAAGTGGGAGGCCTTCAAAGGAGAAATTTTGAGAGTGCAGAGTTTGTATGTTCCTGTCAGGGTTATAGGCAAAACGGATAAGAATAAAGAACCTTGTTTCTTGAGGGATATTGGAACTCTGATAAAGAAGAAGAGGGAGATGTATAACATGTATAAGCAACAGGGAGGAAATAAGATGCTTGAGGAGTATAAAAAGAGTAAGAAAATACTTAAGAAAGAAATCAGGAGGGCTAAAAGACACGAGGTTGCTTTGGCAGTCAGGGTGAAGGATAATCCTAAGAGCTTCTACAGGTATGTTAAGAGCAAAAGGATAGTAAAGGATAAAATTGGTCCTCTTGAAGATCAGAGTGGTCGGCTATGTATGGAACCAAAGGAAATGGGAGAGATATTAAATGGGTTTTTTTTTGCATCTGTATTTACTAAAGAAACTGGAATGGAGTCTATGGAAACAAGGCAAACAAGTAGGGAGGTCATGGAACTTATACAGATTAGGGAGGAGGAGGTGCTTGCTGTTTTGAGGCAAATCAGAGTAGATAAATCCCCAGGACCTGACAGGGTATTCCCTCGGACGTTGAGGGAGACTAGTGTTGAAATTGCAGGGGCCCTGGCAAAAATATTTAAAATGTCGATATCCACGGGTCAGGTGCCAGAAGATTGGAGGATAGCTCATGTAGTTCCTTTGTTTAAAAAAGGCTCAGAAAGTAAACTGGGAAATTATATGCCAGTAATTTTGACATCGGTCGTATGTAAATTATTGGAAGGAATACTAAGAGATAGGATCTACAAGTATTTTGATAGACAGGGGACTTATTAGAAACAGTCAACATGGCTTTGTGCGTGGTAGGTCATGTTTAACCAATTTATTAGAGTTTTTCGAGGAAGTTGCCAGGAAAGTGGATGAAGGGAAAGCAGTGGATGTTGTATACATGGACTTCAGTAAGGCCTTTGACAAGGTCCCGCATGGGAGGTTAGTTAGGAAGATTCAATCGCTAGGTATACATGGAGTGGTAGTAAATTGGATTAGACATTGGCTCAATGGAAGAAGCCAGAGAGTGGTAGTGGAGGATTGCTACTCTGAGTGGAGGCCTGTGACTAGTGGTGTGCCACAGGGATCAGTGCTGGGTCCATTGTTATTTTTTCATCTATATCAATGATCTGGATGATAATGTGGCAAATTGGATCAGCAAATTTGCTGATGATACAAAGATTGGAGCTGTAGTGGACAGTGAGGAAGGTTTTCAAAGCTTGCAGAGGGATTTGGACCAGTTGGAGGAATGGGCTGAAAAATGGCAGATGGAGTTTAATGTGGACATGTGTGAAGTATTGCACTTCGGAAGGTCAAACCAAGGTAGAACATACAAGGTAAATGGTAGGACACTGAGGAGTGCAGTAGAACAGAGGGACCTGGGAATACAGATACATAGTTCCCTGAAAGTGGCGTCACAAGTAGATAAGGTTGTAAAGAGAGCTTTTGGTACATTGGCCTTTATAAATCAAAGTATTGAGTATAAGAGTTGGAATGTAATGGTGAGGTTGTATAAGACATTGGTGAGACCAAATTTGGAGTATAGTGTGCAGTTTTGGACACCTAATTACAGGATATTAATAAGGTTGAAAGAGTGCAGAGAAGGTGTTACCGGGACTTGAGAAACTGAGTTACAGAGAAAGGTTGAATAGGTTAGGACTTTATTCTCTGGAGCATAGGAGAATGAGGGGTGATTTGATAGAGGTGTATAAAATTATAATGGGTATAGATAGAGTGAATGCAAGCAGGCTTTTTCCACTGAGGCCAGGGGAGAAAAAAAAGAGGTCATGGGTTAAGCTGAAGGGGGGAAGGTTTAAAGGGAACATTAGGGGGGACTTCTTCACGTAGAGAGTGGTGGGAGTGTGGAATGGGCTGCCAGATGAAGTGGTGAATGCGGGCTCACTTTTGACATTTAAGAAAAACTTGGACAGGTATATGGATGAGAGGGGTTTGGAGGGATATGACCCAGGTGCAGGTCAGAGGGACTGGGCAGAAAAATGGTTCAGCACAGCCAAGAAAGACCAAAAGGCCTGTTTCTGTGCAGTAATGTTCTATGGTTCTATGGTACTGCACAGAGTCTTGTCATCTTCAGAAGTTTTCTGATGACTCTGCCATAGTTGGATGCATTAGCAAGGGAGATGAGGCTGAGTACAGGGCTACGGTGGGAAACTTTGTCCTATGGTGTGAGCAGAATCCTCTGCAGCTTAATGTGAAAAAGACTAAGGAAGTGGTAGTGGACCTGAGGAGGGCTAAGGCACCGATGACCCCTGTTTCCATCCAAAGGGTCAGTGTGGACATGGTGGAGGATTACAAATACTTGGGGATATGAATTGACAATAAACTGGACTGGTCAAAGAACACTGAGGCTGTCTATAAGAAGGGTCAGAGCCGTCTCTACTTCCTGAAGAGACTGAGGTCCTTTAACATCTGCCGGACGATGCTGAGGATGTTCTACGAGTCTGTGGTGGCCAGTGCTATCATGTTTGCTGTTGTGTGCTGGGGCAGCAGGCTGAGGGTAGCAGACACCAACAGAATCAACAAACTCATTCGTAAGGCCAGTGATGTTGTGGGGGTGGAACTGGACTCTCTGACGGTGGTGTCTGAAAAGAGGATGCTGTCAAAGTTGCATGCGATCTTGGACAATGACTCCCATCCACTCCATAATGTACTGCTTAGGCACAGGAGTACATTCAGCCAGAGACTCATTCCACCGAGATGTAACACTGAGCGTCATAGGAAGTCATTCCTGCCTGTGGCCATCAAACTTTCCAACTCCTCCCTTGGAGTGTCAGACACTCTGAGCCAATAGGCTGGTCCTGGACTACTTTCCACTTGGCATTATTTACTGATTATTATTTAATTATTTATGGTTTATATTGCTATATTTCTACACTATTCTTGGTTGGTGCGACTGTAACGAAACCCAGTTTCCCTCGGGATCAATGTCTGTCTGAATTCCTTCCCGGTCGGACACACATTTGAGACCCAAACTGGAAATGTGTAGGTTTCATTTAAATCAGTCTATGTTTATAAACACTCACTTCTATTCACATTTCTCCAGAGCCTCACTGGACAAGAACACTGAAACATAAAGTGAGAAATAGCGGGAAGTGGCCATTCAGCCCCTCTAACCATCAACAAGATGGCGGCTGCTCTCCCATCTCAGCCACGTGTTTCTGCCCGTTCCTCGATCCCTTCGGACTCCACACATCTGCCGACCTCTGTTTTATGTGAGGACGATCACTGAGTCTTCACTGCCCTCAGTGGTGGGGATTTATAGACATTCACCACCCTCGGAGCGGAGACATTTCCCCTCATCTCAGTCCCGGACAGTCCACCCCCTTTTTCAGAGACTGGGATCCTTGGTTCAACCGGTAATGATGTTGTGCATTTCAATGTGTTCACCTCTCAGTCCTCGGTTCTCTAAATGAAAGGGTTATCGCATTTGATCTTTCTTCATATGATGACCCACCACTCCAGGGATCATTGCACTCTCTATAACAAATACTCTCTAATCTCTTTGTTAATCCTCTATGGAATTAATTTCCATCTTCTGCAGCCTCGTGTTGCCCCAACCACTCACCCCCACCCCTGTCACTATTTCCACCTTCCCACCTGCCCCCTCACCTGGATCCACCTCTCACTCCCCAGCTCTTGCCCCATCCCCACCCCTCACCTCTTTTCTCTGACTATTTCCCGTCCACTCTCAGTCCAGAGGGAGGGTCTCGGCCCGAAATTTTGACGGTTCATTTCCCTCCACTGAGGCTGCTCGACCCAATGAGTTCCTCTGGCAGTTTGTTGTTTGGTCTGTCTAACCCATGTTCGTATGGGGAGCGAGATTTTACACCATATTCCAGGTACAATCTCAACAAAGCCCAAATAATTGTCACTTTGCCCGGACCATTGGCCCCACTTTCAGGTCAACAGTCTACCGGTGTTTGCCCCCCAGTGTGGTGAATCCCGTCGGGTCAGACATTTCCACAGCATCTATAGGGAGAAGCACTGTCGACGTTTCGGGCCGAGACCCTTCGTCAGGACTAACCGAAACGTCGACAGTGCTTCTCCCTGTAGATGCTGCCTGGCCTGCTGTGTTCCACCAGCATTTTGTGTGTGTTTTTATTTGAATTTCCAGCATCTGCAGATTTCCCTGTAGATGCTGCCTGGCCTGCTGTGTTCCGCCGGCATTTTGTGTGTGTTTTTATTTGAATTTCCAGCATCTGCAGATTTCCTCGTGTTTTATCAAAAAACGGGAGGTTTACTTTGTGATAGGTTCCGCTTTGACGGGGACATCAGTACGGGAGCAGGAGACGATCCCAGCGGGGGTAACGCCTTCTCGGCTGGTCCGCCTCCGCTATTGGGTCTAACCGGTGATTGACATGGCTTCGCACCAATGCGAGCAGCGCTGCCCCAAAACCCTCTGTTGACTGTGGGGGGGTTCACGTGATTCGTAGCTCAGCCGTTAAACCGACCAAGCTCGAGCACAGCTGCGCCTGTGTGACGTAAGGCACTGTGCACGTGAGGGCAGATCCCGGTATGGCTAACACATGCGTGACGCGGGCTGGTGGGGCTCTGGTATTGACAAACACCATAATAGACAACAACATTAATCACGGGTTTCATCACTGAATCCAGTGTTGTGAGATGTAAAGTCCCTGTTATGTGTCCGGCTGTGCCGTGTTGTTGGTGGAGTGGGCAGCGTGGGGTTTGTCTCGACAACACCAGAATTGCCATCGGGGTCCACACACAGTGTATCAGTCAACAGAAAACCTCTCGTCGCTGCAGTCTTTGTAAACTCAACACCCTGACCATAGTTACCCCTTCCTCTCAGAGTCAGGGGATCATTCAGACAGCTGATCGCTGAGAGGAATTACATTTATTGGTCATTAACGTTCGCCCAGATACGTTTGGATGGATTTGATGTGGAGTTCGGGGTGTCACAGTGAAAGGGCCGAAAGGCTGAACTCTCTCCGTTGTCCGAACAGTCTTTCCAGCTGAGGCAACAATTCACAATTTACTTCCTCTGACCTTTCATCCCTCTCACCTGCTTTTCACTTCTCCCTGGGTCCACTCCTCCATCCCTTTCTCCTATTGTCTAATCTCCTCTCCTTTTAGATTTTTCCCTCCTGCTCTTGAGCTTTCCCACCTACCTGGCTTCAACTATCATCTTCGAGCGAGCCTTTTCCTCACCCGCCTCGTTTTCATTGAGATATTTCCCCCTTCCTTCTCAGTCCTGAAGAACGATCTCAACTGGAAACGTCGACTCTTTTCGATAGATGCTACCTGATCTGCTGGGTTTCTTCAGCATCTTGTGAGTGTTGCTTTGGATTTCCAGATCTGCTGACTTCCTCGGGTTTGTGATTTATTCTCCGTTGTCACTCCGGCCAGCGGAGGCGCTGCGGGGACCTCCGGCCAGCGACGGGAATGTGTGGCCCTCCGGCCAGCGGAGGCGCTGCGGGGACCTCCGGCCAGCGGCGGCGTTGCGGGGACCTCCGGCCAGCGGAGGCGCTGCGGGGACCTCCGGCCAGCGGCGGGAATGTGTGGCCCTCCGGCCGCTGATGGCGCTTGCGGCAACCTCCGGCGACGCGCAGACGCGCTGTGGCAAACTCCGTCGTCGCGCAGACGCAGTGCCGACCTCAGGTGCTGCGACGGCGTTGATGGAGGGGTTGCCCTCAGAACCTTTTCTCCGGGTCTGAATATGCTCCCCCGCCAGGTTACACCTATTCAGGATCTTTCATGAGGCTAATGTCCTAAGCAACAGCAATGGGGTAGCAGATTTCACGACACACGATGATAGACCTGATTCTGAGATGGGAAGCTGCAGAGGCGCAGATGGGTGGGATGATAACTGTGTAGAACGAATTGTAAGCAAAATTGTAAGAGCTCCACCGGGAAAACCAGGGTCTTACACGACAGAGGTGCGCGCTCCCGCTCGGCGTGAGCACGTTGGTTCGCTGGAAATTTGGTCCAATGAGCTCTGCCGCCTCCGAAGACGTAATCAACTGACGTTCCCGGAGGACAAGAAGTGCGTTTTTGCCTCCGAGTGTAACGGAAAACCGATGCTGTTCTCTCGATATGGTGCCGATGCCGTTCCCAGCGCTTGTTCTTTGTTTCTTCATAACTGCTGGTGAGGATCTCTCGGACGGTTAGTTGTCAGATAATTAACAGAGGGGTGGGTGGATGTGGGAAAGAAGATTCGTTGACAAGAGCCGATGTTACTGAGCCGAGTACAGATTTTATCTGAAATGACTCAGCTAAGCACGTTTCTCCTGTCTGTCCACCTTTGTCGCCCTGCTCTGATACGATTTTCTCTTCCCTAGGCGAGTCTCTGAATTTTACCATCGAGGTGGAGCACAGTCAGATAAATGCAACCGTCGGTGATAATGTGACGTTTGCAGTGCAGCCGTCGGACAAGATCTCCAGCGGAAGCTGGACCTTTAACGGGAAAACGGTCTGTCAGTGGATCGATCAACTCGTGTCTCTTGATAATTCTTATAAATTGCGAGCTGAGCTAGACACCTCCAACGGGTCGCTGCTGCTGAAGTCGGTTGAAAAGTCGGACAGTGGGGAATACCTTGTGAACATGGTGCCAACCAGCGGCTCACAAAACTCAGCGACCGTCACTCTCCGAGTCACCGGTAAGAGAGACTGCATTTACTGCAGGGCTTCTATTTTTCCCTTTAATTCTGTGTTTTATCCGATTTTATTTGGTACACCGGAAGTCACTAACGTCTTGAAGGTTTACTGTGGGATCTTGCCGGGTGCTTGTGGGTGTGGAGCCCGAGGCCGAGTGACCCCGGCTCAGCCCAACGGTCACATCTCGCCTGATCACGGCGGTTTACTTTTAATAAAAAGGATCTATTCTTTGATAGAGGAGTTCTTTTTCTCAATTTTTTTTCACTTATTTCCGTTCAGTATATCCTTATGAAAAAACCTGATGTGACGTCTGTAGTGACCCGACAGTGCGGCATTCCCAGTCACAAAATGAATTCTTTCATCCCGCGTTTGAATCATATTAATTCTTTAGCAACTGTGCCTGGGTTGTGTGTGTGTGTTGTGGCATTGAGCTGATGTCACTTTGTGGGCAGTTTAACCCAGGTGACGCCCAGGTACACACTGCCGACAATGTCACCGCTCCGGAATCCTGAAAGTTCCTTTGAAAATAGACACAGAATCGGAAGATAATCCCGCGATGAAATGTGAAACGTTTAATAGGAAGACTGAGGCTGTGAAAAAAATGAGTTCATCGGGGGTGAAAAGAATGTGCTTTGGCTCCTGATGAAAAGATCAGACTGTGCAAGGGTTCGCATGTTTAACTAGAAAGTTGTTCCCGTTGTTGTTGGCAAGGACGGAGTTCAGGTGAGCGATGCCCGTTGGCTCTCGGGTGAGTGATGCAGTTTCCAGGAAACCTACTCAACCACGATAACGGTCCTGAAATAAAACCTGGTGATGCAGCCAGTGATTTGTAATCTGAGCATTCAGATTATGCACGCCCATCTCAAATAACCACAGAGGAAATTGTCACATTTTTCTCCAAATTTTCACATTTCTCACATTTTGCCTGAAAGGCAAAATAACTCAGCTGGTATAACTCTGAAATTAAAAAGACAAACAATTATAAACATCAGCAAGCCAGGAGAGAGAAATGTAAAGCAATTGGGGTCAGATGGATGACAGTTCTTCAGATGCTGTTCTGAGAGATCACTAATGTCCTCAGCAAACCATGGGCTCCTGTTCTGCCCCGGATCTGTGCTCTCAGATTCTCTAGAACAGGGAAACCTATGCCCTGTCGCAACTTGACCACAGCCTTGCATCAGCACCAGACAAGGTAGATTTGGTCTAAAGTCTCCTGTGTGAGCCAAGAGACTATTAAGTCTCCAGTGCATGTTCAGAATTGAATGCAGACGACACGATTCTTTGCCAGATCCCCACCACGGATTGTTAAAGTAAATATCTGCAGGAAGTAGATGGCTTTGCTGCCAAGCTTGCAAATGATAGGGAGATTGGTGGAGGGGCAGGTGGTGTTGAGGAAACGGGTAACATGCAGAAGGACTTGGACAGATTAGGAGAATGGGCAAGTGTTATGTACCCCGTAACTGGGTGACTTACCAGCAAAGATAGAGAGGTCCGTTGGAAGTCTGATGGTACTATTTTTAACAGTATTTGTTAGTAAAAATACACAAAAATAATATCAATGCAAACATACAGATAATATACGTTGTCAATACTAAATCTAAAAGTGCGGGTATAATAATAATCAATAAGAAATAGCTCTATCATTGTCTAGGGGATAATGTATTGTCCGATGGAAATATAAAAGTCACTCAGTTCATTCAGGCTGCAGCCTTTGGTTGGAGTCAAGAGAGAGATTCTTAGAAACTTGCCAGCTTTTCCTTTTTGTGATGTCGATCCTTGGGAAATTTCGTTGGTGTGGCCTCTTCTTTAGCTAAGCCGTTCTTCCGTGGTAAGCCCGCCAATTCCTAGGCAAAGGGAAAAGGACGCACGTGAGCCCCACCGGCTGTCGCTATTAAACGCTGTCACGGGATTTCTAGCGTTTCTCCTGGTGCGTCTAAAGGGGTTGTTCCCCAGACCCTCTTTTATCCTTACTCACGGGGTCTCAGATGTCAATCAGGTTGGGATGATGCAATCCCTCAACCAGCCCACTCTGGTCACCCCCTGAGGGCGTCAATGAATAGTACAGTACTCAATACACAATTCCGTCTCCAAGAGACAATGGCCGTTATCCGTGGCTTTGTCTTGCGGAGGCCAGGACACATTCCAAAACCTTGAGGATTCTCTCTCATTTCCTGGGTCCCAGACCTGAATTAATAGCGATCTTGCGATTCTCAAAAAGGAGGGGGCTACTTTGTACCCTTGGGCCCCTCAGAGTTGTGGCACATTCGTAACACAAGAAAGTGGCAAGTGAAAAACAATGTTGGAAAATGCATGGTCATGAACTTTGGTTAGTAGAAATAAATGTGTGGACTATGTTCTAAATGGGGAGAAAATCCAAAGAGCTGAGATGCAAAGGGACTTGGGTGTCCTCATCTTAGAAGAGATGTACTGACATTGGAGAGTGTCCAGAGGAGGTTCACAAGGATGATTCCAGGAATGAAAGGGTTATCATACCTGGAACTTTTGATGGCTCTGGGCCTGTACTCGCTGGAATTCAGAAGGATGAGTGGGATCTCACTGAAACTTTTTGAATGTTGAAAGGCCGAGACAGAGTAGATGTGGAAGGGATGTTTCCCATGGTGGGAGAGTCCAGGACAAGAGGGCACAGCCTCAGGATAGAGGGGTGCCCTTTCAAAACAGAGATGCGGAGAAATTTCTTTAGCCAAAGGGTGGTGAATTTGTGGAATTTGTTGCCACGTGCAGCTGTGGAGGCCGGGTTGTTGGTTGTCTTTAAGGCAAAGACTGATGGGTTCTTGATTGGACATGGCTTCAAAGGTTACGGGGAGAAGACTGGGAACTGGGGTTGAGGAGGAGAAAAAAAGGATCAGCCATGTTTGAATGGCAGAGCAGGCTTGATGGGCCAAATGGCCCAATTCTGCTTCTGTGTCTTATGGTCTTGTGCTTTGAGCACAACTTCAGTGTTGCTATTTTTACACGTGTGAAAACGCAACGATACCGGCATTGGTTACCAATATACACTCATGTTCGAAAGCTGTACAGACATTTCATTGTTGCTTTGCAGCTAGAATTTGGTTATTGAGTGAGGAGCTTTGCATTTTTCAGCAGTATGCATTATGCTTGTTTTAACAAAATCAGACGTTTACGCCAGTTTATCTTTCCATCAGCAGAGAGGTGTACTATAGATTGGTAGTCATACAGCACACATACTGCCCATTTCCACTCCATCTAGGACTTTAGGACTGTTCATATTCGGTAGGTTTCAATGAGCTGTCCCCTCAGTTTTCCAGACTCCTGTGACTACAGGTCCAGAGGCATCAAACATTCCTCACCCTCTTCAGTCCTGGAATCTTTCTTGTGAAGATCAATCCCTCGGTTTTTTTTAAGTTGTTCGGCCCAGCAGTTCCTCTGAGCTGAATATTCTTAAATAGCCTGAAAAATGTGCTGCACTTTGAATGAACATTATACAGTATAAAAGAAAATTCAGGCTGTGTGGCTCAAAACCTACATGCGCAGGAACATCTCAGCTACTGCCTGGATGTGCACCTTCACAGTTCAGAGGGAGCCCTACATGTTAACCTCCTCTGGACCCTCTCCAATCCCAACACACAATTTCTCAGAAGAGGGGCCCAAAACTGCTCGCGGTACTCCAAGTGCTGTCTGAGCAATAGCTTGCAAAGCCTCTGCATTACATCATGGCTCTGAGAATCAATAAGATATAGGGGCAGAATTAGGCCATTTTGCCCATCGAATCTGCTTCGCCATTTCACCATCCAATTTGATCCAGTTTTCCTCTCTGCCCCAATCTCCTGCCTTCTCCCTGTATCCCTTCATGATCTGACCAACCTAGAGTCTATTAACCTCTGTATGAAATATACATAAAGACTTGGCCTCCATAGTGGCCTGTGTCCATGAATTCCACAGATTCGCTAGTCTCTGGCTAAAAAAATTCCTCCATTTCTCTGTTTTAAAAAGGTGTCCCTCTATTCCGAGGCTGTGTCATCTGATCTTAGACTCTGCCCCTATAGAAACATCCTCTCCACATCCACTCTGTGAAAGCCTTTCACAGTTCGACATGTTTCAACGAGGCCACCCCTCATTCTTCTGAGTGGCAGTGAGTACTTCCCCAGAGCCATCGAAGGCTCTTTATATGATAAGCCAATCAATTCTGGAGTCATTTTTATTAACATCGTTTGAACCCTCTCCAGAATCAGCACATCATTTCTCAGATAAGATGTCAGAAACTAAACACAATACTCTATCTGTGGCCTCACCAGTCGTACAGTACATCCTTTTTTATATTCTTGTGTTGGAATGAATGCTAACATTGCATTTGCCTTCGTCACCACAGACTCAGCTTGCAAATTAACCTTAAGAGAATCCTGCACGAGGACTCCCAAGTCCCTTTGCCCTTCCATTCTTTACAGTCAACCAGAAAAGGCTCCCTTTGTTCTCACTCATAACAGTCAGGCCCTGCCTTATCCATGCTGGGATAGAGAGTTGGATGATTGGCAGTAGGAATAAAGGCAGCCTTTTCCAGCTGACTGCCTATGACGAGCAGTATTCCTCAGGTGACTGTGTTGGGACCGCTTCTATTTTTTTAAATTTCCTGTCAAAGATTTGAATGGAAGAATTGATGGCTTTGTGTCCAAGCGTGCAGATAATACGAAGATAGATTCTTTTCCAACAGTCCCTTAACTACTCAGTCACTTCTTGTTTACTCTTTCTATATCTAGAAAATATTTTGAAATCCCCTTTTATATTACTGGTGTCAGATTTCATCTTCTCTCTCCTCACGACTTTTTAAAAATTTCCTTCAGTTGCTTTTAAAAAATTTAACAATCCTCTAAATCGACACAAAATTTTTGGAATATTATATGCCGTCTTTTTTTGCTTTTATTGCTGTCTTTGACATTCCTTGTCAGCTACCGTTGCCTTGTCCTCCCTTTAGGAATTATTTATCCCGTGTCTTCCAAATTTTCCACACAAAGGCCAGCCGTGGCGTCATTACCTTTACTCTGCTGGAATATTGAATCTTCCAACCCACTCTGACCAGTTCCTCTCTCAGGCCTTCGTCATTACCTTTACTCTGCTCTAATATTGAATTGATCTTCTGCCTGAAAAATGCTGTGTGAATTCTTGATCATTACTGTTATAACCCCAGTCCCCTCCTTTGTGAGAATCACAAGAGAGAGAGAGAGAGCCTTATGGTTTGGAATGTGGGCTGGCCGCTCAGCAAGACAAAAGCCTTGGACATAGCCATTGTCTTGGGAGACACCTTTGTGGAATAAGGAACTGGACTACGTGCAAACCCTCAGGGCAATGTGAGATGGGTGATGGGGGAAAGATTGCCTCACCCCCCACCCTGATTGACATCTACAACCCTGCCAGTCCAGATAAAAGGTGGGCTGCCGAGGCGGGGCCTCAGACGCACCAAGGAGACACACGAAGAAGACACGATAGCGCTTCCCGTCGGAGCGGGAAGCCATTCTGAAGGAAGCCACGTGCATTAGATTCCGGATCGGGAGTCTGTGGCTGCAACCAAAAGGAAAAACCGCTTTAACTAACAACAGGGATTTGCTTCGCAAGGACAACGGGCAAGTGTTCCTTCTCTCTCTCTCCAACACGTGAAATGCCAGCGGTTCCCGAAACGGGGAAGCCTGCAGACTTTGAGTGACTCTTATATTCCATTGGACTCAGTATCCCCTAGACAACGATAGAGCTTATTTTTGATTGATTATTACTATACCTGTGCTTTAGATTGAGTTTTGACGATGTATATGATCTGAATGTTTTGTATTAACCGTACGTTTGTGCCCCTTTATAAATAAAACGTTTGAAAATAGTATCATCAGGCTTCAGCGGACCTCTCTATCTTTGCTGGTAAGTCACCCGGTTACTGGGGAACGTAACAAGTGGGGCCTCGTCCCGGGATTTGAAACCAAAGGGGAGGGTCAGTGAATCGGGCTGTAAGTCCAAACTTAAATCTGGTTACGCAGGTAGCCAGACAGGAAACCAGCAAAGATGGATGTGGATGAATTTATGAGAAACCCGACTGTAGAGGCGCTAGGGACGGCTACCAAATTAGACTTGGTAAATCTGGCAAAGGGGTTAGACCTCGCAGAGGTGAGGTCATCAATGAAAAAGCAGGAAGTGTGAAGGGTCATAAATCAGTATTACATTGGGAAGAAGGTGTTTGCAGCTGAGGATTTGGAAAATATCCCCGAAAAGAGATTAGTGAGTGGGACAGATCAGTTAGAGTTGGAGAAAGTAAGGTTGGAACATGATCTTAAAGTAAAGCAGCTAGAAGCAGCTGCGAAGGAAAAGAAACGGGCTGAAAAGGAAAAGGAAAGAGAGTAGGCGTTCAAACTAAAGGAATTAGAGGTGAAACAGGGTCATGAGCTCCAGTTAAAGCAGCTGAGAAGCAAAGAGAGTATGAAGAGAAAGAGAAACAAAGGAGCCATGAATTGGAGCTGGACAGGCGAAGACAAGAGCGAAGAGCTCAAGGGGTAGAGAGAGAGGAGGAGTTTGATGTTAGTCAGGCGTTGAGGTTGGTCCCCCCGTTCGAGGACACGGATGTTGATAGTTATTTCTTGCTTTTTGAAAAGGTGGCAGTGAATCAGAAGTGGCCCAGAGAGCAGTGGGTGGCGTTGTTACAAAGTGTGTTACGAGGGAAAGCACAGCGGGCATATGCAGCGTTGCCCCCGGAAGGGGAAGGGAATTATGACCAAGTAAAGGAGGCCATTCTCCGAGGTTACGAGTTAGTACCTGAGGCGTATAGACAAAGGTTCCGAAATTTAAGGAAAGGGTGGAATCAAACGTATACCGAGCTAGCCCATGAGAAGGGTGTGCTCTTGGACCATTGGTGCACCGCGGAAAAGGTGGCTGAGAACTATGGGCGTCTCAAGGAGTTATTTTTGATTGAGGAATTTAAAGGTTGTGTTCCGGAAGAGATCCGGATGTATTTAAATGAGAGGACGAATCAGTCCATCTCAGAAATTGCTAGGTTCGCAGATGAATATGCCCTAACCCACAAGACAAAGTTTTCCTCGCCAAAAAGTTACCCGAGAGACCGTCGGAATGGTTGGGAAAGTCCGCCGGCTGAGGCGGAGATCCCACTGGGAGCTAGTGGTAAAATTGAGGAGAGGCAAGTCGGCAGGAGAGGTCCTGGCTTGACCTGTTTTAATTGTGGAAAGGTGGGTCATATTGCATCTAAATGCTTTGCTCCGAGAAAGGAGCCAGAGAGAGAGAGAGCAGCGATCCCTATCGGGCGTGCAGTGGTACTCAGAAAATCGCCAAGAGGGTCCCAGGGGAGCAGAGAGCGCGAGGGGTCGGAGATTTATCTGTCACTCGGAACCGTGTCTGTGAGGAAGGGGGACCTCTCTATCTTTGCTGGTAAGTCACCCGGTTACTGGGGAACGTAACCACAAGGGTTCCTTAAGCTCCTGAATCAAATCTAGTTCATTACACGACACACGACCCAAAAATGCCCTTTCCCCAGTGGGTTCCAGCACAACCTGCTCTGAAAAACCATCTCATAGATATTTTACAACTTCCCTCCTTTGGGATCCAGTAATAACCTCATCTACCTGCATTTGAAAATCCCCAAGGCTATCGAAGCATTCTCCTAATTACATGCCTTTTCTATTTCTCGTTGTAATTTATATTCCACATCCTGCCTACTACTTGGAGGGCTGTATATAATTCCGATCAGGTTCGTTTGACCCTTGGTTTCTTATCTCTATCCACACAGATTGGTGTGTCTATGTCACCTCTTTCTAATCATTTGATTTCATTTTATTACCAAGAGAGCTACCCATCCTGTCTGCCTCTCTGCCTGTCCTGCCGATGCTATGTGTATCCTTAGACGTTAACTTCTCAACTATGATCTTCTTTCAGCTACGAATTTGCGATGCCCACATTCAGCATTGACCATACCTGCAAACTCTAACTGTTCTACAAGATCTACAACATTATTCTGTATATTGCACGCATACAAATGTAACATTTCAGTTCTGCATTCATCATCGTCTTCGATTTTGTCCCCATGTTACTCTTCGGCTGATTGTACTGAATGCATTTTCTGGATCATCTGGGTGTCCTTCCTCACTGTCTCACTACACAGTGCAACCATTTGATACCAGTTGCCCATCGTCAGCCCTATAACTCTACCATCTCCCTGCAAAATTTGTCTAAAACCCTCCCCAACAGCCCTAGCAAACCTTACCTAGAAGAGATCCCAATGATCCGGAAATCTGAAACCCAACACCCTGTGCCACTCCATCAACCACTCATTCACCCTATTACTGCACTGATGAGCGCATGTAAAGGGAGTTATTCAGAAATTAATGCCTTGGAGTTTCTGTTCTTCTGCCTTTTCCCCGACCCCTTGTACTCACTGTGCAGGACCTCCTCCCCTTTGTACCTCAGGTCATCGGTGCAACGTGCACCACGGCATCTCGCTGCTCACTCTCCCTGATGAGAGCCACTCTGAGCGATCCTGGACCCCAGAACCTGGGAGGCAGCACAACACAACATCCCGGTGTCTCCTTCACCGCCAGAGAGCATCCTCTCCACACGCCTAACTATCGAGTCTCCTATCGCGATCACTCTGCCTGACTTTTCCATTCTGCTTATTTCTGTGTGAACCCAGATGTGTCTGCTTGTTCTCCTTATTGCTCCTGGTGTTCCTGCACTCTGCGTGTGACCACCTCACTCAAGCCTCACCTATGAAATTCTCAGCCTCCCAGATTATCCTGAGTACATCCAGCTCCTCCATGTCGTTGACATTTTCAGTCAGGTGTTGCAGTTGGATGCACTTCCTACAGAAGTAGTCATCAAGGAAATTGTTAGCCCACAAAGCACAAAAAGAGTATTTCACTTCGATTCACAAGGCCATCACGTGCTACTTTCACCAATCCTACGCTGACCCACTTTATTCTCCCCACGCTCTCATCAACAACCCGCCAGATTCCTGATCAGCTGCAAACCCGAGATAAACGTCGCTCGCCAGCAGTCCGCGTGCTCCCAACCACATTGCAAATATGAAATGCCTGCCATTTTGATGCACACGGCCAATCAGGTTCAGTGTTAGTGTCTCCCTAGTAATCCGAAGATCCGAGTTGGGTGTTACTCTTCCACCCATTGGATACCTGTGCTATGCTGTAACTGTTTACAAAGGTTCAATCCTGCAGAATTTAAAATCAGAATTACAAAATCAACGTGTCAAAACGTTTCGATATGGCCCAAGTGCGGAGGGAGACTGAAGCGGGTCAGCAGTTCACTGATTTTAATGTGAATGTTGCATTATTTAAAGGAAAATCAAGCAACAAACGATGAGCCAACGCATCATTAATTAAACACTCAACTTGGAAGGCAATGCCAACAGAGCTGCTGGCACCAATAACAAAATACTAAACGTAACCCTCAGGCTCGGCCAACGTGTGTTTGTCCAGGGGAAAACAACTCCTGGCCCCGCCAAACTGAGAAATTTTGTTTGTGTGGATGCTGCGTGGTGTGTTGCCCGGTTACAAATCCGCACGCAAAATATCAGACAGTAAACCATATGCAATTACATGATTGAACTTTGTAAATCTTAATCTGAATATAGGGTTAGTAAAGAAAATAAAAAATAAAAGGGCCCATTTTAAGGAAAAAGTCAAAAGTGTATGTTGGAACTCATCAACCATCAACCTCCACTGAGCGTCGCCGACCTTCCAGACCCTCGCTCCCGGTCCACTCCGTCCGGTGGTCTACCAGCTCTCTCCACACACATCTTCCCTCTTTTTCTCTCGGTGACAAAAGACCATGAAAACCTCTCTTCCAGACTCACAAGAAAGAACAAAGTTTCTCCCATTGGACAGACCCTGCATTCCAAAGCCCCGTTATCTCTCGTCGTAACCCAAACATTGCTGCAACAGAGAAACCGTTACATTAGAGTGAAACGTTTCAGCAAGTTACATAAATGAATACCGTCCTTGACAGCTTAACTTAAATCAGAAGTTTTCTTTCCGGGATAAGGATGGGTAGAAGCAGGGTGCCTAAAAGTTATTGTGCTTCTGATCAAGTCTCGATAAGACGAGAATGGAAATCTGGGAGCTAAGTACCACCATAATGAAAATGTAATTAGCGTACTCACACAGGCGACTGCAGAACCTGTTCCACAGCCCGCTTGTACGGGCACGTAGACCACACAGCAGAGACCATCGTTGTATCGAGTGTGGTATAATATTTCGAATGAATCTAACCTAATGAAAACATTTATTATTAGACAAGTTTTAATCATATTGGCAAACAAGCGACTGTGATGTGCCCTAAAATAGAGACTGTCAGCAGGGAAAGAATGCGCCAGTATGCTATTGAGACAACGGATCAGTGATTGTTGTACTGAGTGGCAGGCCAGCTTTAACAAAGGACACATGAATAAAGCTACACAGCAGAAACAACAAATCTACAGTAGCAGACAGCTGTTGTGTTAATATAATGTGTAATACGAACATTAGGTTGCTTCTAGATGTTTTTCTCTATCTCCCGGCTCATTATGTATTGTCCCACGGGAGTTATGTATTGTATCACAGGAAAGACCAAATTTTCACAACTGGAATTTTGGCCCAAAGAGTAAGGTTTAAATTCGTAAGATGTGGTTGAAAATGGAGGAGTTGATTGCTTACAGATCATTACTACAGACAGAGATGTAACTTTGGAAATTTAAAAGGAATGGAAACCATCGAGCTGTGCATTGGCCAATGTAGCTTTAAATTCAGGTCTGAAACTTTTACCGACATGACTCATAGCCATGCCCCAGATGAGGTAGTGGAAGATGGGGAGGGATTCCTGGGAGATGGCTGGCTCTGTCAGATTTTACCTTTTGAACGGTGAGAATCACTGGATGGAATATGACAGCTAACTTTCTGTCTGGCTACAGAGCAATAAAACCTCCAGACTTTACAGTTATACAACAGAGATTTTCAAAAGAGAGACTACACAAGTGTATCTGTAGTTAAACCCCCTCAGGCAGCAAACACGGGTTAACATAGGGATAAAATTCCCTTGCCCCCTCTCTATCTGTATCTCTCACCTCGCCCCCCTCACTGTCTATCTGTCTGTATCTCTCTCTTCACGCTCCCTCTCTCCCACCGGAGACAGTACAGAAACACCAATTCTAGTGGGGAACGTTTCCCCTTGCCCCCACGTGGAAATCCACCAAGTCTAGCTTCCAGTGAAGTTCGTGCCTATTTAAGATCTGTGCAGTGTGGAAGAGTTGAAATTCTTTTCCAGATGGTCACGAAACCCAGCCTCCATCTCCATTCTCCTCCCCCCACCGAGATGTCCTCATTGAATTGTTGTATTAGGCTTTGGAGGCTGGATCATTGGGAACATTTTAAGGGAACGTTTTAAAAAATATCCTCATGACTGTGGGCAATGAAGGACCGTGAGGAAAGAGCAGATGAGGTCTAAAGCAGTTGGGTTATAATATACAGAATGGTGGGGCAGTCCTTGTGGTCCTGATGCCCCACTGCTACCCCGACATTTGCTGTTTTCATTTTGCTCTGGGTTTTCAGACTGGAATGTGGGCAGCAAGAGCGTTGCCTGAAGGGTGGATGTGCTACACACTCTGCAGTATTATTGTCCTGTAGAGAGTGGGCTAGCTGCTTATGAATGAGAGAAACCTGAACTCCTACTTTGCTAGGGTTACAGTTTTCCCCACGGCCCTGTTCTGATGCAGCAACAGGCAGAGCCGTCAGATTCTGGAACATAAGAAATAGGAGCAGGAGTAGGCCATGCGGCCCATCGAGCCTGCCCCGCCATTCAATAAGATCATGGCTGATCTGTCCGTAAACTCAGCTCCATCTACCTGCCTTTTCCCATAACCCTTAATTCCCCTACTGTGTGAAAATCTATCTAACTGTATCTTAAATATATTCAGTGAAGAAGCCTCAACTGCTTCCCTGGGCAGAGAATTCCACAGATTCACCACTCTCTGGGAAAAACAGTTTCTCCTCATCTCTAATCTCGCCCCTGAATCTTGAGGCAATGTCCCCAGTTCTAGTCTCACCTACCAATGGAAACAACTTTCCTACTTCTATCTTATCTATCCCTTTCGAAATTTTGTATGTTTCTATAAGAACCCCTCTCATTCTTCTGAATTCTAGAGAGTATATTCCCAGGTGACTCAATCTCTCCTCATCTCTGTGCGGGAAAAATCAGTCCGATAGAGTTTAACGTGGGAAAGTATAAGGTCGTGCGATTCTGTCAATGGAATCCAAAGATGCGTTATGAACTAAAGGGAAAGAGACTGTAGGTGATTATAACCCAGTGGATCACAGTGGGATTCTGGATTGATTCAAAGTAACCTGGGAAGCAGCCGCGACAGGCAGTTCAGAAGCTGCACGGTGTTCTGTATTTATTGCAGTCACCCGCAGCAATGGGGTGCTTTGTTCCTGGTACACATAGTACTGGCAGCTCCACATCTAGAGGTCTGGTCCACATCGAAGAATTGATACAATGGAGTACAAAGCAGTACACGCGACATGCACCAATCTGATTCATGGGATGAGACTTATCATTAGAGGTGGGTCCGGTTGTTTCGTTATTCCCTGAAGTGTAGATGAATACAATTCTTCCCAAAGAGCTCCCAGAGCAGAAATATTGAGATCATTTCAAACCACTATTTGCAGACGTTGAAAGTACAAGAGACTCAGAGGACGATGAATTGGTGCTGAAGCCATTACTGAACCGTTCATGATGTTATGGACTGTTGCAGCGGACATCTCTAACTGGTAGTTTGTGCCCCTGCATGGGTTTTCCAGAAATGAACATTTCTACCTGCTTTCTCTTTGTTAATTAATTACCGCACTCAACTCTGGATGCTATTCTCTGTGTATTCTCAAACTCACTACACAATACCTCTGGTATTGGTTTGAACATTTTTGTTCACGTGATTCTTTGGCATTCCCTGCAATTGCAGAGTTTCTCAAACCAACACATCATGCAAACTATCAAGATGCTGTAGCATGTTTCAGGTTTTACAGTCGTGAAACAATATGACCAGAACTGAGTGTCTCGAATTCCATCGTCTATATTGCTTTAATTCTGTCTTGCTTCTTTGCAATACATAATCCCCGTAAATATGACTGTCTTGTATTCTGACAGAAGCCATTACCAAACCTACGATCTCAGCCAGTAAAACATCCCATATAGCGCAACGACACAATTACTCCAATACCACGGGGTCACCAACCTCATTTATGTGGTTCTGTCAAAATGAATCAATCCACTCTGGTGATAGGACAGCGCTGATTCAAGATAATAGCACACTCGTCATATCAGGGAGTGTTGAGGACTGATAGAGAATTTGTGTGCCCTGGTAATATTGAGAAGAGAAGTTACCCATGTGATCTGAATGTTACCTGTAAGTTTAAAAACAAAATCCATAATCATGATTATGATCAAACCTATGGGTAGAACTAGTAATTCGCCTTCTGTATTTTCTATCTGGTTTACATATCTGACAACAAATTTGCAAAATATTGTGTATGGCCCATGTTTACATTTAAACCATCCACGTATAAGCAAAGTAGACTTGGCAATGCCGTGGGAAGCTGGTCGATAGGACAATGAACAAAGATTATCATTCATTGACTCCCTATTAATGACCTTGCCCCAGATAGAACTTCAGTACAAATGCATTTTCTTAAGTATGATAAACAAAATTTGAGATCACCCATTCAAGAACTGAAGATGGCATCAAATTCGTGTTGTGACAGCCATTTTAAAAATCCAGTGATCACAAAGCATTAAACTGACAACATGGATTTATATTGAATCAAAGCTTTGTCCCCATGAAATCTTAAGGCTTTGGGTTTTCTGCAAATTTGGTTTAGTTCAGTTCTTTGCATTGTATAACTGGTAAATTGCATGAGTATGCTGGTGTGAGAAGCTCAAAGTTTGGCAGTTTTCCAAGTCTGTGCATTACTTTTGAAACGTTTGTTTTTAAGTTCAGTTCAGTTCAGTTTTGACTGACCAGAATCTCCAAGCTTGTCCACCAGCTCAGAGCTTGCATTCTATCCTTTTTTGTTGCTCTGCTGTTTCAGACCCCGCTGCTCAGTTTCAATGGAATCCAGATAATTCAGCATTTCAGGTAAATGGGCAACAGCTAATTATGCAGATCAGTCTTTGAATCACACTGGCAATTACACCTGCATTGCTTACAAGGTGATAACAGAGAAATACGCTCTTTCGTGGGGTGCATTTTGTTGTGTTAGCAGCACGAATAGCTGTAGATGTAGAGATAGGTGCTGTACATCGCACCTGCTGGTTTTGTTGCTAAAACTTGCTACTCTTGCTTTCACCGGGGATTTCACTTCTCAAGTTATAAGCTCAAATGCTTTTATTCCATTCTTTCCTATACTCTTGCTACACAGCTGGGTTATTTTCCTTTGGAGGTGACTAGTCTTTGCATTCACATCTGAAGTTAAAAAGTGACATATGCAGCTTCCCTGTTGGCATTTTGCATCTAAACCCTAGGGTTTGGATTAGAGCCGGGGGTGCTAAACTGGATCAGGTTTGGCTGGATATCTGTTAAGATAATGGCTACAGCAGGGTGTACAGTTCTGGCTGCCACACAACAAGATAGCTTTGGAGAGAGTGCTAACTGTCTGACGTGCCTGTGGACCAGACAATTTCATAACAATAATGTGAGATTGAGATTGTTCTCCTTGCACAGATCACCCTTACAGGAATATTGAATAATGTATGGTCACTGACGATATAGGATCCTTATTCACTAAACTTCAGAATGAACCCAAAGAAGGTGAATGCTGCGAATTGTAGTCAGAGATCCATTTGTCTGATTGTCATTCTGATGTGGAACAAAGATGTCACAGTGCATCAGAGAAACAGGAGAAAAAGCCAGTGATCTTGTACCAACCTTGCTGAGGAATTCAGCTACTCATCACAGGGATACTACAGAACAGCAAGTGGATGTGCACAACTATCGTTCAGCCTTGTCCCAGCGGCCTGCAACCAGACCACAACTCTCTACCCCCTGCCATTATTGTGCTTATCCAAACTTCTCTTAAATGTTGAAATCGAACCAGCACCACCGTTAGCCGCTCGTTCAACACTCCCGTCGCCCTGCGAGTGAAGATGTTCCCCTTAAAAATCTCACCTTTCACACTTAACCTGTGACCGAGTTCTGGTCTCACCCAACTTCAGTGAAAAAAAAACTGCTTGATTTCTTGATCAATGCACCTCATATTTTCCATACCGTTATCAAATCTCCCCTCACCTCCCATGTTCCACACAATAAAGTCTCACCCTCTTCGGCCTTTCTTTATAACTCAGGTCCTGCAGGCTTGTAAACGTTTTCAGTACTCCTTCATTGTTAATAATATCATTCACTGTCTGTAAGTGATCAGACCTCAAGGCAATACTCCAAATTTGGTCACAAACATAGAAGACAACTTCAACATAACATCCCAACTTCTCCACTCAATACTTTGATTTATGACCCTGTTTACCTGTGATCCTACTTACAAAGAATCTTAGATCAGAATTCCCCGAGCCCTCTTCTCTGCCTTACTCCTCAATGTCCTACTGTTCACGAGGTAATGCCGCTTCTCCCTCCCAAAGGGCAACGATGCACGCTTGCCTGCATTAAATTACATCCGCCATGTTTCCGGCTCGGCTGGATCTCGCTGCAAGATTGGATAGTCTTCCGCACAGTCTACCACACCCAGTATTAGCATTACCTGTAGCTTTGCTGATCCACCCTACCATATTATCATTGAGGTCATTGATATAAATGAGATACAACAATGGGCACATCTCTGAATCCTGCGGCACCCCACTCGTCGTGGACCACCAGTTGGCGAGCTAACCATCTTTTACCACGCTCTGGCTTCTCTCGCAAAGCCAATGTCAAGTCCAATTGACTACCTCATTCTCAATGCCAGGTGACTGAACCTCTTGTCCAACCTCCCATGCCGGACCTTGTTCATGTAGACAATGTCTACTGCCTTTCCATCATCAACCTTCCTGGTAACCTGGACGGAACACTTTATAAACTTTGTTAAACATGATCTGCCACGCAAAGCCACGTTGAGTGCACTAGTCCAACCCGGTCTCCCCCAATACGTTTATATCCAGTCACTTGGAATACCGCCAATAACTACCAACTACTTACTGCCCTGTGGCTTCCTGTTTTATTCTGAATTTTTCATAAACACAGAATAAACAACATTCGGCATCCTTTAATCTTGTATCACCTCACCTGCAGCCAAGAACAGTTTAAATAATTCTGCTAGGGCACGTGAATTTATACAGAGCATCCCACAAGGATGAATTGAATACTTGTTAAGCCCTGGAGATTTATTCACTCGAATTTCCTTCAAGTCCATAAGAGATAGGAGCAGAATTTGGCCTTTAGTCTGCTCCGCCATTGCATCATGGCCAATTTAATTTTCATCTCAGCCCCAATCTCCTGCCTTCTCCCCGTATCCCCACATACCCTGACTAATCTAGAACCTGTCACCCTCTACCTTAAATATACATAAATACTTGGCCTCCACAGCTTCCTGTGGCAAAGAATTCCACAGATTCACCACTCTCTGGTTAACAAAATTCCACCTTATTTCCATTCTAAAAGGATGCCCCTCTATTCTGAGGCTATGTCCTCTTGGTCTTTACTCTCCCACCATTGGAAACACCCTCTCCACATCCACTCATTCAAGGCCTTTCACCATTCGATCAGTTTCAATGACATCGCCCTCATTCTTCTGAATTCCAGTTAGTATAGGTCCAGAGCCATCAGACGCTCTTCGTAAGACAAGCCATTCAATCCTGGAATAGTATTCGGGAACTTCCTTTGAACCCGCTATTGTTTTAGCAGATGCTTTGTCAGATAATAGGCCCAATACTCAAGCTGAGGCCTCATGCTTTATAAACTCTCAGCATTACTTTCTAGCATTTATATTCTAGTTCTCCTGAAGCTATGGTCATTATTTCACTTGTCTTCCTCACCACAGACTCATCATGCAAGTGAACCTTTTGTTAATCCTGCAAAGGACTTACAAGTTTCTTTGCGCTTCAGTTTTTTGTGTGTGTTTTCTTTCCATTTAGAAACGCATGCACATCAAATGGTCACACACACACACACACACCCCCCCCCCCCCTCCCTTGTAGGAACACAAGTCAGGCAGCATCTATAGAAATGATGAAAAACATGTGGGTCGGAATTTTGTCCAGGGAATCTTCATTAAGTCTGGTTAAGAGGAAATGCCATAATAATAAAAAAAAAGTTGTGGTGAGGGAAAGGAGTACAGGCTAGAATGTGAAAGGTGAAGCCTGGCAGGTGGGAGGGAAGGGGGTGGAGTGCAGATTATGAAATAAGAAGCTGGGAAATGATAGGTGGGAAATGTAAAGGAGTGGATCCACGATCCATGTTCTTCCGTGTTTAGTTGTCGCCCACTTCCTGTCTCCTGGCATGAATTCTCTCCGTTGTGCTTCACTGGTTTGACCCTTTAATCAACAAGCCACATTTTTATAGGTCCATGTATAAAATCATTCAGGACTTTGCTTAAATCAACTCGGAAAATGATATTGCATAGCCCCCCACCCCCCTCCCCTTGATTCACTGTGTGATTTACCTTAGGCAGTATTTGATTTCTGCGTCTGTTAAACATTTCAGGCTATTTTGCAATAGTTAAATGCGCAATGTCCAACAATTCCATCTCATTGATATTGGACCTCTTGTCCGATAAGATGGAATATTGCCTTTACAATCTCGCTGAGTGCTTGACTGTGCTGTGCTTTTTCGGCAGCTGTCACACTTTATTCTTCTTTGTTATTGTTCTACCTTATTCCAGCACGACGTACTGTGTAATGATTGATCTGTGTAAACAGTATGTAAGAGAAGACGTGTACCAATTTACATGTGACAACAGTAAACCGTGAACCACTCTGCAGTACAGGGCACACTGCAGCGTGCCAGGTCTGTGGCAGTGGGATGGAGGTGATCGCACAGCTGGAAGATAGCATGGACTCAGAGGGCTGAGTGGCCCACTTGTGTTGGTATGGCATGGCTTGGAATGTCAAGGAACTCCAAATGTTTGTTCCCAATAGTGTTTTATTGTTGTAGTTTTTCTTTTGGCATTACTTTGCGAGTGAGAGTGATTTTAATATTGCATTGTACTGTGACTAAATTATTCTCTCTACATGAAAGCTAGAGTAATTCAGAATCAATATCAGAATTAGGTTTAATATCACTGTTTAGTGGCAGCACATTGCGATACAATATAAGAGAAAAATATAAATTACAGTCAGCATATGGAAAAATAAATAACTGGTACAAAAAGAGAGGGGAATAGTGAGTAGGTATTCGTTATCCAATCAGAAATCGGATGAAGAAGCTGAGTGTGTGTCTTCAGTCTTCTGCACATCCTCCACGATGAGAAGACGACTTGGGTTTCATGACGGGAATCCTTACGATGGGTGCTCCTTCAAAACATCGCATTTCAAAGGTATCCTCGACGCTGGGGAACTGGCTGAGTTTACAACTGTCAGCAGCTTTTTCTCACCCTGTGCACTGACCGCTCCTCCTCAAATGTCAAGTAGGGCGCTTCCTTATGTTGCCTGACACTGATTCACAGCAAGATTATGTGACGGACATCAGCTCCCATCTTGCCTATCAGACTTAAGGTTGAAGTTCACAGCGGTCAAAAACTATAATACTATGTACAGACGTTTTCTGAAATTTCAGATGGGTTTTATTTGAAATAATCTTTCTTGAAATAGGTGTCCTTTGACATTGCAAATCAGATAAGCCTTGCACTTCTCTGCTAGTATTTATCAACTGAACCAAACCACAAGCAATATCAACCTCTCAAGTAGCTATTTAAAGATCAACTCATGCAGCAATGTGCTATAACAAGGGCAGGATAGCAGTCATTCAGTGTGGAGATAGGCTTGTGAATGTATGTGATAGATAGACAGTGGTATTAATTGATTAGAGTCACAGTATCAGAGAGCGATACAGCACAGACACAATCCCTTCAGTCCACGCTGAACGCAGTACAGTACCAGACAGCGATACAGCACAGACACAATCCCTTCAGTCCACGCTGAACGCAGTACAGTACCAGACAGCGATACAGCACAGACACAATCCCTTCAGTCCACGCTGAACGCAGTACAGTACCAGACAGCGATACAGCACAGACACAATCCCTTCAATCCACGCTGAACGCAGTACAGTATCAGAGAGCGATACAGCACAGACACAATCCCTTCAGTCCACGCTGAGCACAGTACAGTATCAGAGAGCGATACAGCACAGACACAATCCCTTCAATCCACGCTGAACACAGTACAGTATCAGAGAGCGATACAGCACAGACACAATCCCTTCAGTCCACGCTGAACACAGTACAGTATCAGAGAGCGATACAGCACAGACACAATCCCTTCAGTCCACGCTGAACACAGTACAGTATCAGAGAGCGATACAGCACAGGCACAATCCCTTCAGTCCACGCTGAACACAGTACAGTATCAGAGAGGGATACAGCACAGACACAATCCCTTCAGTCCACGCTGAACACAGTACAGTATCAGAGAGCGATACAGCACAGGCACAATCCCTTCAGTCCACGCTGAACACAGTACAGTATCAGAGAGCGATACAGCACAGACACAATCCCTTCAGTCCACGCTGAACACAGTACAGTATCAGAGAGCGATACAGCACAGACACAATCCCTTCAGTCCACGCTGAACACAGTACAGTATCAGAGAGCGATACAGCACAGACACAATCCCTTCAGTCCACGCTGAACACAGTACAGTATCAGAGAGCGATACAGCACAGACACAATCCCTTCAGTCCACGCTGAACACAGTACAGTATCAGAGAGCGATACAGCACAGACACAATCCCTTCAGTCCACGCTGAACACAGTACAGTATCAGAGAGCGATACAGCACAGACACAATCCCTTCAGTCCACGCTGAACACAGTACAGTATCAGAGAGCGATACAGCACAGACTCAATCCCTTCAGTCCACGCTGAACACAGTACAGTATCAGAGAGCGATACAGCACAGGCACAATCCCTTCAGTCCACGCTGAACACAGTACAGTATCAGAGAGCGATACAGCACAGACACAATCCCTTCAGTCCACGCTGAACACAGTACAGTATCAGAGAGCGATACAGCACAGACACAATCCCTTCAGTCCACGCTGAACACAGTACAGTATCAGAGAGCGATACAGCACAGGCACAATCCCTTCAGTCCACGCTGAACACAGTACAGTATCAGAGAGCGATACAGCACAGACACAATCCCTTCAGTCCACGCTGAACACAGTACAGTATCAGAGAGCGATACAGCACAGACACAATCCCTTCAGTCCACGCTGAACACAGTACAGTATCAGAGAGCGATACAGCACAGACACAATCCCTTCAGTCCACGCTGAACACAGTACAGTATCAGAGAGCGATACAGCACAGACACAATCCCTTCAGTCCACGCTGAACACAGTACAGTATCAGAGAGCGATACAGCACAGACACAATCCCTTCAGTCCACGCTGAACACAGTACAGTATCAGAGAGCGATACAGCACAGACACAATCCCTTCAGTCCACGCTGAACACAGTACAGTATCAGAGAGCGATACAGCACAGGCACAATCCCTTCAGTCCACGCTGAACACAGTACAGTATCAGAGAGCGATACAGCACAGACACAATCCCTTCAGTCCACGCTGAACACAGTACAGTATCAGAGAGCGATACAGCACAGACACAATCCCTTCAGTCCACGCTGAACACAGTACAGTATCAGAGAGCGATACAGCACAGACACAATCCCTTCAGTCCACGCTGAACACAGTACAGTATCAGAGAGCGATACAGCACAGACACAATCCCTTCAGTCCACGCTGAACACAGTACAGTATCAGAGAGCGATACAGCACAGACACAATCCCTTCAGTCCACGCTGAACACAGTACAGTATCAGAGAGCGATACAGCACAGACACAATCCCTTCAGTCCACGCTGAACACAGTACAGTATCAGAGAGCGATACCGCACAGACACAATCCCTTCAGTCCACGCTGAACACAGTACAGTATCAGAGAGCGATACAGCACAGACACAATCCCTTCAGTCCACGCTGAACACAGTACAGTATCAGAGAGCGATACAGCACAGACACAATCCCTTCAGTCCACGCTGAACACAGTACAGTATCAGAGAGCGATACAGCACAGACACAATCCCTTCAGTCCACGCTGAACACAGTACAGTATCAGAGAGCGATACAGCACAGGCACAATCCCTTCAGTCCACGCTGAACACAGTACAGTATCAGAGAGCGATACAGCACAGACACAATCCCTTCAGTCCACGCTGAACACAGTACAGTATCAGAGAGCGATACAGCACAGACACAATCCCTTCAGTCCACGCTGAACACAGTACAGTATCAGAGAGCGATACAGCACAGGCACAATCCCTTCAGTCCACGCTGAACACAGTACAGTATCAGAGAGCGATACAGCACAGACACAATCCCTTCAGTCCACACTGAACACAGTACAGTATCAGAGAGCGATACCGCACAGACACAATCCCTTCAGTCCACGCTGAACACAGTACAGTATCAGAGAGCGATACCGCACAGGCACAATCCCTTCAGTCCACGCTGAACACAGTACAGTATCAGAGAGCGATACAGCACAGACACAATCCCTTCAGTCCACGCTGAACACAGTACAGTATCAGAGAGCGATACAGCACAGGCACAATCCCTTCAGTCCACGCTGAACACAGTACAGTATCAGAGAGCGATACAGCACAGACACAATCCCTTCAGTCCACGCTGAACACAGTACAGTATCAGAGAGCGATACAGCACAGACACAATCCCTTCAGTCCACGCTGAACACAGTACAGTATCAGAGAGCGATACAGCACAGGCACAATCCCTTCAGTCCACGCTGAACGCAGTACAGTATCAGAGAGCGATACAGCACAGACACAATCCCTTCAGTCCACGCTGAACACAGTACAGTATCAGAGAGCGATACCGGACAGGCACAATCCCTTCAGTCCACGCTGAACGCAGTACAGTATCAGAGAGCGATACAGCACAGGCACAATCCCTTCAGTCCACGCTGAGCACAGTACAGTATCAGAGAGCGATACAGCACAGACACAATCCCTTCAGTCCACGCTGAACGCAGTACAGTACCAGACAGCGATACAGCACAGACACAATCCCTTCAGTCCACGCTGAACACAGTACAGTATCAGAGAGCGATACCGCACAGACACAATTCCTTCAGTCCACGCTGAACACAGTACAGTATCAGAGAGCGATACAGCACAGACACAGTCGCTTCCGTCATTGCTGACCAAAGTGCCCATCCAGCTAGATCCCATTTCATGTTCTCAGCCCTTGCACCTCCGAAGCCATCCTTATCCAGGTGTTTCTTAAACGATACGATTGTACCTTCCTCAGCCACTTCTTCTTGCAGCTCGATTTATGTGCTCACTACCAGCTGTCTTATGTTCTTTTACATCATTCTCTTCTTACCCTAAACAAATGTATCCATGCTTCGGTCTACTAGACCCTGGATAAAAGACCTTTTCTGTGCACATTTTCAGTGATGTTCATAACCTTCATCACCGCTCCCTCTAACGCAAGTCCTTTGTCCTGCCAGCATCCTTGTATTTACTTTTACTGTGCTCTTTCCAGTTTAACTATGTCTTTAGTAGAAGAGGGTGACCAGGAGTGTAGATGGTTCAAGGTGTGTGAGCGATAGGCTGACAAATGGTTAAAAATACAGCAGCTCTTCTCCTAGTGTGTGGAGTTGGCCAATATCCTCTGAAAGGATGGGGCAATCTGAGGGCTCGAATAGCGTATCCTTACCCCTGTTACCTGTGTTTCTATACAATCCATGGTGCAGAAAACCAGACTGGAGGCAAAAGTCCAGAGGGAACAATATGCACTGGAAACTGCAGCATCTTCTCCCAGTAAGAGCAGGCAAATTTCTATAGTCATGTCTTTTGAATGGGGGGGTGGGGGGGCTCCTTGTGGAAAATATCGACTTTAGTAGGTCTCCACATGTGAATGAGAGGACAATTAATTGGCAACACAGGTAGAAAGGGCACACTTCATCCTTGGCTTCATCGGTCAGGGTGCTGAGTTTAAAGTTTGGGAAGTACTGATGCCGTGTATAGAGCTTTGGGCAGGACACATCAGGAGTGCTCTGTGCAGGCTGCTCACCGCATCATTCGAAGTACATGGGGGTTTTTTGTGAGGGGGCTGAAAATGTTCAGCTGAATGCTGCCTTGCAGAGAGTTTGGACAAAGCTGGACTATTTTCTATGGAGCATTGGTGGCTGAGAGGAGACCAAGTAGAGGTTTTATAAAGGCAAACATGAGGAAATCTGCAGATGCTGGAAATTCAAGCAACACACACAAAATGCTCGTGGAACGCAGTAGGTCAGGCCGCATCAAAAGGGAGAAGCGCTGTCGACGTTTCAGGCCGAGACCCTTCATCAGGACTAACTGAAAGGAAAGATACTAAGAGATTTGAAAGTAGGAGGGGGAGGGGAAAATGCAAAATGATAGGAGAAGACATGAGGGGGTGGGGTGAAGCTGAGAGCCAGAAAGGTGATTGGCAAAAGGGATACAGAGCTAGAGAACGGAAAGGATCATGGGATGGGAGGCCTAGGGAGAAAGAAAGGGGAGAAGGGGAGCACCAGAGGGAGATGGAGAACAGGCAGAGTGATGGGCAGAGAGAAAAAAAAAGGCGGGGGGAAAAAACTAAATATATTAAGGATGGGGTAAGAAGGGGAGGAGGGGCATTAACGGAAGTTAGAGAAGTCAGTGTTCATGCCATCAGGTTGGAGGCTACCCAGACAGAATATAAGGTGTTGTTCCTCCAACCTGAGTGTGGCTTCATCTTGACAGTAGAGGAGGCCATGGATAGACATATCAGAACGGGAGTGGGACGTGGAATTAAAATGGGTGGCCACTGGGAGATCCTGCTTTCTCTGGTGGACCGAGCGTAGGTGTTCAGCGAAACGGTCTCCCAGTCTGCGTCGGGTCTCACCAATATATAAAAGGCTGCACTGGGAGCACCGGACGCAGTATACCACACCAGCCGACTCACAGGTGAAGTGTCGCCTCACCTGGAAGGACTGTCTGGGGCCCTGAATGGTGGTAAGGGAGGAAGTGTAAGGGCAGGTGTAGCACTTGTTCCGCTTACAAGGATAAGTGCCAGGAGGGAGATCGGTGGGAAGGGATGGGGGGGACTGGTGGACAAGGGAGTCATGTAGGGAGCGATCCCTGCGGAAAGCAGAAAGGGGGGGGAGGGAAAGATGTGCTTGGTAGTGGGATCCCGTTGGAGGTGGCGGAAATTATGGAGAATTATACGTTGGACCTGGAGGCTGGTGGGGTGATAGGTAAGGACAAGGGGAACCCTATCCCGAGTGGGGTGGTGGGCAGATGGGGTGAGGGCAGATGTGCGGGAAAGGGGAGAGATGAGTTTGAGAGCAGAGTTGATGGTGGAAGAAGGGAAGCCCTTTTGTTTAAAAAATGAAGACATCCCCTTCGTCCTGGAATGAAAAGCCTCATCCTGAGAGCAGATGCGGTGGAGACGGAGGAATTGCAAGAAGGGGATAGCATTTTTACAAGAGACATGGGTAGGAAGAGGAATAGTCCAGGTAGCTGTGAGAGTCTGTAGGCTTATAGTATATATCAGTAGATAGGCCATCTCCAGAGATGGAGACAGAAAGATCAAGAAAGGGGAAGGAGGTGTCAGAAATAGACCAGGTAAATTTGAGGGCAGGGTGAAAGTTGGAGGCAAAGTTAATGAAGTCAACGAGCTCAGCATGCATGCAGGAGGCAGCATCACTGCAGTCGTCGATGTCACGAAGGAAAAGTGGGGGACGGATACCCGTATAGACTTGAAACATGGACTGTTCCACAAAGCCAACAAAAAGGCAGGCATAACTGGGACCCATAGGGGTGCCCATGGCTACACCTTTGGTTTGGAGGAAGTGGGAGGAGCCAAAGGAGAAATTCTTGAGAGTAAGAACTAATTCCACTAGATGGAGGAGAGTGGTGATAGAGGGGAACTGGTTAGGTCTGGAATCCAAAAAGAAGCGGAGAGCTTTGAGACCTTCCTGGTGGGGGATGGGGGTATATAGTGACTGGGCGTTCATGGTGAAAATAAGGCGGTGGGGGTCAGGGAACTTAAAATCATTGAAAAAATACAAAGCGTGAGAAGTGTCACGAACATAGGTGGGAGGGGATTGAACAAGGGGGGATAAAACATATGCAGAAATTAGTTCGGTGGGGCAGGAGCAAGCTGAGACAATGGGTCTACCTGGACAGGCAGGTATGTGGATCTTGGGTAGGAGGTAGAAACGGGAAGTGCGGGGTGTGGGAACTATGAGGTTGGTGGCAGTGGATGGGAGATCCCCAGAGCTGATAAGGTTGGTGATGGTATAGGAGACAGTGACACTCCTTAGTGGGGTCATGATCAAGGGGTAAATAAGAGGAAGTATCAGAGAGTTGTCGCTGTGCCTTGGCCAGATAGAGGTCAGTACGCCAGACTACAACAGCTCCCCCCTTATTAGCGGGTTTTATAGTGAGGTTTTATAAAGTTATGACAGAAGTAGATACAGTCGTTGTGCCACTGTGGAAATGTCAGCTCTGGAGACCATGATTTTTATGAACTGAAGTAGGAAATTTAAACAAGATGTGCAGGACAAGTTTTATTTTTAAACAGAGTGGTGCATATCCGGAAAGGGCTCCCATGGAGCTGGTGGAGGGGGACAGGGTGGAGACGTTTGGGAGGCACTCAAACACACACAGGAGCAGAGGATGAGTGTATGATAAAGATGCTCTGCAGACTGAGGTGCATTTTAAAGTGGCACCATGGTCGGCAGACATATTAATGGCCAAAGGGCTTGTTTGTATGATGCACGCTGTAAGTTCTGAGTTTCATTCCCAGTTAGGGAGAAGTTCAGACTCTCAATCTCGTTGATAAATGTTCTGATTTGTGAATGTTTTAAGCCCTTTCCATTGTGAACAATCTCCACGCCACCAAAACAATTCTCCCCACTGAGCGATGTTCTCCACTATCACACTGTACAAAGTTGTCTCTGCACCTCACGAGTGCTTTGGGATGAATACCTGAGCTTCTGGAAACAGAGGCAAAAGGCAATCCAATGAGTGTTCTGTCTAATCCATGAATTTTGTGGGTTAATTTAAATATTAAATAGACTGGATATAGGTGTAAAGTCATGTGAGCACACAGATAACGATTGGTCACAGCTTTTACTCACCAGAGCTGGGGCTTGAGTAATTACAGGGCACAGGCTCACGGTGAGAGAGAAGAGATGTAATAGGAACCTCAAGGGCAACATTATCACCAAGAAGGTGATCGGTATATGGGACAAGTTGACAGGGGAAGAGGCCGAGATGGGGCAGTAACAAAGTCTAAAACGTATGAGGATAAGAAAGGTCAAGGTTCAATGAGATATGAGCCAAACGTGTGCAATGGGGACTACCTTCAACTGGAATCTTAGTCGGTGTAGGCCATTTGGAGTAAGGACTGTATTTCCAGGCTATATAGCAAAATACCTCTGTGTCCAACTAGGATTTTGAATCTGCATTTTAAGTTGTAATAAACTAAAACCCCGAGTTAACAAAGTTAATCAAAGTAGAATGGAAATTTACTGTGTCTTGTTCCACTGGGTTACCATAAGCGTGGAAGACCCAACCACATCGGAGGAGAATTGGGCACTGCAATTCTATCATGGCTGGTTTATCATCCCTTCAACCCATCCACCTGCCTGCTGCCTTCTGCCCACAACCATTAATGCTCTGACTAATCAAGAACCTGTCAAACTCCGCTTAATGACTTGGCCCCACATCCGTCTGTGGCAATAAATCACACAGATTCACCAACTTCTGGCTGAAATCCCTCCTCATCTGTGTTCACTATAGGAAGCATCCTCTCCACACCCACTCTGTCTCGGCCTTTCACTTACTCAATAGTCTCGATCATATCTCATTATCTCCTCATCTTCATTTTGCAGAGCCTCCAAGCCCTCTGGCAGGTGGAGCGATAGCCAGGAATGTGATCGGGGTCACCGCTGGAGTGGTGCTGGTGTGTGCATTAATTTTCTGACGCATCGGGGGGAAAGGCAAACAGGTAAATACATTTCAGTCAGACCTTTCCTGTATGTTGACAATGCCTGACGTCCCAGTGTAACCAGAGATTGCTCCATTTCACACGTGTCATTCCAGCTTTAACCTCAGTCGCCCTTTGTCTGTCAGTCAGTCAGCGTTCATTGCCATCACTGGTATTGTCTACAAGCTGTGAATTAGACAGGGACCTGATGACTTCTGTGAAGGGGTCAGGCTGGGCTGGCAGTGACTTTCCCTGCTCTGTTATGAATGAATTAGTTTTCCGCTTTCCGCTTCATGTGCAGTTTTAATCAGGCCCCTGCAAGGGATTCAGTGTCAAATCCGTGCCATTGGACACATGGCATCTTAAAGTGAACTCATTCCTCCAGGACATATATGTCAAACTCAAGGCCCGCGGGCCAAATCCGGCCCGCGGTGGAATTATCTTTGGCCCGCGAGATAATATCTAATTACTATTAAAGCTGGCCCCAGTAATCGAAGTGCCTATGGCGTATGATATGGCTAATGCTGAGTTTATTCAGGTACCAGGTTTTCAGGGTTTTTAGTGTTTATTCGGCAGTCTTCTTCATAAGAAACGGAATTTGTAAAGTGAAACACTTTGTAGTTATAGCAGAGACTGAGACACATGAGAGCAGGCTGAAAAAACGGAGGCAACAAAAGCTGCGTTCGCACGCGTCCGACTGATCCGGCCCGCATGAATCTGCATTTTGCTCAATCCGGCCCGTGACCTAAAATGAGTTTGACACCCCTGCTCTAAAATATATGAAGTTCATATCGATGTTGTCTGTCCAATGGCAAGGCAACACTTCGACGGGCCACTGCAGTCTGTGTGGTAAACACCCCCTCGGAAAGCCCTGTGGGACTATCAATCACCACGTGGCACTGTGGGTGGAGCCACCAGCTGGCAGTGCCAGTGACGTGGGTTTGTACCTGCCTGTCGAGTTTGCTCTCTGTTCTACCGCGTGAGATTACCCCCACATCCCAACAAGATGCAGGCAGGTCTTATCGCTATTAATCAGTCATGAGGTGGAGTCATTGGGGATGTGGGGATTAATGAGAAGACCAAGAATTAGAGGCAGGAGTCGTTTAATCGGCCCCTCAAACATGTCTGACAAATCAGTCCTCAGCTCCTGTTCTGCCCCCTTTGCTGTTTGCCTTTAACCTTCCATGCACCTTCCCACCTCACAGCAGGACCGAGAAATCCAGAGATCCCCCACCTTCCGCCAGCAGGACCCCCCTCTCAAATGACCACTGCTCCTGTCCACTCCCCACCCACCAGTCCGGTAATACTGACCCCTCGATCCAGACTCTCCCAAGGGGTAAAACATCACCACATGCGTCCTGTCCTGTGCCCTCGGGGACCGCCGTGCTTCAGTCAGGTGACCCTGACTCTTCTATCAGCCCGAGCAACCTACACACAAATTAGAAATTAGAACAATGTAGCACAGGAACTGGCCCACTGGCCCACAATACTGCGCCAAACTAACTATGTTAGTAATCAAACCCAACTAAATGAATCCATTCTGCCTACATAATATAGATTTCCAGCTTCCTGCTCATTAATGTCCCTAACCGAGAGCGTCTTGAATAACACCATGGTATGTCCCTTCACCGCTACCCCAGGCAGCACAACGCAGGCACCCACCACTTTTTGTGTAATATAAATAAATAAATAGATAGATAAATAAAACGTCCCCAGATCTCATTTGAATGTATTCCCTCTCAATTGAAGTGCATGCCCTCTGGTATTAGACATCTCAATGCAAGGAAAGTGATACTGGATCTCTATCGAAGCCTCTCATGATCTGTTACTCCACGTATCGAGCAATGAATCTCCTTTCGACTGCCTCCAGTTCCAGTCTCTCCTTAAACAAATCCATGCCTGTCAGTCCCGGTGTGACTGTGTATCCATACCTCCCTCTTCCTAAACGCCAACCTGCTGCCAATGACTATGATTAGTACCAATGGGTGCTTAGTGATTGGCACAGTCGTGCGGTCGAATGGCTTATTTCTGCCAGCTTTGGGGAAGGTCATTCCACACTCCTTTTGTGGTCCGGCTACCCGATACCCCCCTCCACACGCACACAGAGGTCCTCATCCCAGAAGCTCATTCACTGCTCTCCAGGGATCGGCCATTATGGCCAAGACATGGCCACCTCCGCTTGCAGCCATATCAGTAACTGTGAATGTTCATCTGAAGGAGCACATCAACCAGCGGGACACTTGGCAAAGATCGACTGGCAGTGAATAGAAAACTGTAATTACTGCCTTTCCCAACACTTAATCATGAGGCTTCTCAAAAGCATTTGCCGACACGTCATAAACAATAAATTCCTGGCGCGAGTAGTTGGAGCTCAGGGGAGTCTTGCCACAACTGTACTCCTGATACCCATGGCAACCCGTGTCAAGGCATCTGAATCTCCTGTTATATCGGTTACATTACTACAATGTGAAATCTCTTGCCAGAGGCCATCAAAATGCCCTATGAGGTAACCCACCCTTGTTTTTGGTGACTTCATTTTTGGTCCTTCCCCATTCACCCCTCAGCCGCAAGTTTTAATGCAAAGTTATCTAAACAAGTGTACGGAGTTAAGATACCTGAGTAGAATTAGGTCAATTGGCCCATCGAGTCTTCTCCGCCATTTCAGCATGGCTGATCCACGTTTCCTCTATGCCCCCATCTCATTCTTTCTCCCTCTGTCTCTCATGCCCTGACCAGTCAAGAATCTTATCAACCTCTGCCTTAAATATTTATAAAGACTCTGCCTCCACAGATGCCTGTGGCAACAAATTCAAAAGATTCTCCACTCTCTAGCTAAAGAATTTCCTCCTCATCTCCATTCTAAATGGATTCCCCCCTATTGAGTGGCTGTGTCCTCTAGCCCTAGACTCTCCCATCACAGGAAACGTTCTCTCCACATCCACTTGATCAAATCCTTCATCATTTGATAGGTTTCAATTAAGTCACCCGTTGTCCTTCTTAATTCTAGGGAATACAGGCCTAGAGCCATCGAACGGCCAGTCATTCATCCTGGTGATGTTTCAAGATGTGAGGTTACAGACACACCTACAGACAGGCACAGGCAGCAGTTGTTGTCAAAGTGAACCCAGTCAAGAGTCTTGACTCTGCAGAGTCTGCAGATGCTCGAAGCTAGGCCAACAGATATTCTGCAGGGGGGTCTCAGGTGGGCTGAGCTGAGCAGCATGTGTTGGGGGAAGGGAAGTGTCCACAGTTCCTCAGTGTCCCCCACCTGCTCTGCAAATGCAGCTCGACCTACTGAGTTCGTCTGTCAGACTGTCACTTTCCATTTGGTTCGATAATGATTTGACGATCGGACTGCCATATCCTGACAGTGTTGACGGTTTGTGGGGGAAGGGATGGAATTCATGGCCAGGTTCAATACTGGGCGGCATTCTTCTGTTTTTGTGAGTATCAATATGTGTGAGAATGAGTGACTTTCCTTATGTGTGTGAGAGAATGTCTGTGTGTGTGTGTGTGTGTGTGTATGTGTGTGTGTGTCTGTTTGTGTGACAGAGCATGTGAGAAAGTCTGTAGGTAAGCGTGTGTCACTGTGGGTGTGTGTGTGTGTGTGTATGTATTCTAGGCTCCTCAGCTCTACCCAGGCTACTCAGTTTTCCTCCAGCATTACGTTTGTAGAAGGGAGAATACCCCAGCGTGCAGACAGGAGACATTGCATTGGCTTGTGGCAGAGAATGGGTTACACAGAAGTAAGTGTCAGGATGTGGCTGTGGAAAATTCCCTGTAGTAGATGAATTGGGTTATCTCGTTTATGTCTTTCTGAGACAAGTATTTGACATTGGTTTATTATTGCCACAAGTATCTAGATATAGTAATCATGAACACTGTTCCTTTTTGCCATCCAAAATAGATTAAGATGCTAGATTTTAAGAGACAGCCCACAATGTTTCTGAAACTGCGGTACAGTAGAAAAGTGTGGGTGATGGAAGGCTGTGCAAAACTCTTAGGCACCTTAGATTGAAATATTAACTATTTTTAGATGTTCATTTTTAGTCTTCAGCATTAGTGTTTCATTAGAAAGAGAAAAACTTGATTCCTTGCAGGTAGAGAGCTCCATGCATAATTAAACAGAATGCTAACGATTAATGACTTAATGTTTTGAATGACTAAACTGATTAACTGAAACAGAAATTTGTGCAGAATAAATTAAACTGTACAATCAAAACAAAACAGTGTGGGAGATGTGACAGTTTAGATGATAAGATACAGGAGCAGAAGTGCACCATTCGGCCCATCGAGTCTGCTCCGCCATTCAATCATGGGCTGATCCAATTCTTCCAGTCATCCCACTCCCATGCCTTCACCCCATACCCTTTGATACCCTGACTAACCTAGAACCCATTTATCTCTGCCTTCAGTACACCCAATGACATTTACCAGCCTCTAGCTACAGTAATTTCTCCGCATCTCAGTTCTAAAAGGACATCCTTCAAACTTGAAGTCGTGCCCTATTGTCCTAGAATCCACTACCATAGGAAATAACTTTGCCATATCTAATCTGTTCAGGCCTTTTAACATTTGGAATGTTTCTATGAGATCCCCTGTCATTCTCCTGAATTCAAGGGAATACAGCCCAAGAGCTGTCAGACATTCCTCCTGTGAATCTTCTCTGAACCCTCTCCTATGTCAGTATATCATTTCCAAACTGAGGATCCCAAAACTGCACACAATATTCCGTGTGATCTCCCGAGTGCCTTATAGAGCCTCAACATCACATCCCTGCTCTGTACATCTGGAAATGAAAACCAACTTTGCATTCGCCTTCTGCACAACCGACTCAACTTGAAGGGTGACCTTTAGGGTGTCCTGCACAAGCACTCACAAGTCTCTTTGCATCTCTGCAATTTGAATTCTCCCTCCATGTAAATAATAGTCTGCCTGTGTATTTTTTCCACCAAAGTGCATGACCATACACTTTCCAACATTGTATTTCATTTGCCACTTCTTTGTCCATTCCCCTAAACAATCTAAGTCTGTTTGCAGGCTCTCTGTCTCCTCAACACTACCCGCTCCTCCGCTTATCTTGGTATCATTGGCAGATTTAGCCACAAAGAAACATTAATACCGTAGTCCAAATCATTGACATACATCATAAAAAAGCAGTGGTCCCAACACCGACCCCTGTGTACCTCCACTGGTAACCAGCAGCCAGCCAGAATAGGATCCCGTTTTCCACTCTCTGTTTTCTGCCGACCAGCCGATGCTCCACCCATGCTAGTAACTCCCCTGTAATTCCGTGGGCTCTTACCTTGCTAAGTAGCCTCATGTGCAGCACCTTATCGCAGGCCATCTTAAAATCCAAGTACACCACGTCTACTGCATCTCCTTTGTCTACCCTGCTTGTAATTTCCTTAGTCAGGCAGGATTTTCCTTTAAGGAAACCATGCTGGCTTTGGCCTATCTTGTCACGTGCCTCCAGGTACTCCATAATCACATCCTTAACAATCGATTCCAACAACTTCCCAACCACTGATGTCAGCCTAACGGGTCTATAGTTTCCTTTCTGCTGCCTCCCACTCTTATTTAACCTTCAACTCAGTAATATTTACGCCATGGCAAGAGTGAGCATAGTAACGAGCCAAAGTTCGGCATCCTGCATCAGTGAGGTCACTCCCAAGCAGAAATTTCGCAGCAGACTAGAATTTCAGGAAGTGCTGTCCAATCTCATCTGAAGAAATGGGAAAGGTTGAGCATCAGCAATCAGTGGTCGGCCACGGAAACTGCATGCAGCAGATGAAAGATACATGAAACTGACGCCCTTCTAAATCGAGAGGAATCCAGGACTGCTATCAGCTCTGGACTTTCAGAAACCACTGGAACCCATGCACCCCTCTAGCGTCCGAAGAAGTCTTGTCTGAAGAGGGCTTTATGGAAGAATCGTTGTAGAAGGCCATTCCTCCAAAGTGGAAGCAGAGCCAGGAGACTCACCCATGGAAAAAGAAACGGAAGCACTGGGGTGCTGAACAAAGGCCGCAAGTGACCGGAACTGATGAGTCAAAATTTGAATTTCTTTGTTTCAAGCAGGAGACAGTCTGTCCACAGATGAGCTTAGAGAGCCACACTGATGAGTGTCTGCAGCCCAGAGTCAAGCACGGTGGAGGTTCCCTGCAGGCTTGGAGTTGGTGATCTGGTCAGAGCTGACAGAGGAAAAGCAGATTCTCATCCATCTCACAATACCATCAGCGAAGAAATGAGACTGGAAACATGGCCAAGGTCATAAATAACTATCTTCTATGAAAGGAAGAGCAAGGAGCATTACAACAGTTGGTATAGCCTCCCCAGAGCCCTGATCTAACCATTGAGACTGTCTCCGATTCCTGGAAGAGACTGAAGCAAGCGAAACAACTAAAGTCTGCAGAGCAGTGGCGTGATCTCCAAGATGCCTGGAAGAACATACCAGCTGATTTACTTTTAAAACTGCACGAGACCGTACCTATGAGAATTGATGAAATTTTAAATGGGAGGTGGTCACAGCAAATATTGATGTAACTTAGTCTTCTCTTTTACCGTTTACTGGTCTTTATGCTTTTACTTGATATTTAGAACCTCTTCATTTCATTATTTTTTGAAGTCATCTTCACTTTTCAGTATGTACTTACATGTGCCTAAGACTTTAGCACAGTGCTTTTGGTCACCTAATTACAGGGAGGATATTAATAAGGTTGAAAGAGTGCAGAGAAGGTTTACAAGGCTGTTGCCGGGACTTGAGAAACTGAGTTACAGAGAAAGGTTGAATAGGTTAGGACTTTATTCCCTGGAGCATAGAAGAATGAGGGGAGATTTGACAGAGGTATATAAAATTATATTGGGTATAGATAGAGTGAATGCAAGCAGGCTTTTTCCACTGAGGCCAGGGGAGAAAAGAACCAGAGGACGTGGGTTAAGGGTGAAGGGGGATAAGTTTAAAGGGAACATTGGGGGGGGCTTCTTCACACAGAGAGTGGTGGAAGTGTGGAATGAGCTGCCAGATGAAGTGGTAAATGCGGGCTCACTTTTAACATTTAAGAAAAACTTGGACAGGTACATGGATGAGAGGGGTATGGAGGGATATGGTCCAGGTGCAGGTCAGTGGGACTAGGCAGAAAAAGGTTTGGCAGAACCAAAATGGGCCGAGGGGCCTCTTTCTGTGCTGTAATGTTCTGTGGTTCTATGGTTGTACTGTAGATTAGGAAAGTTCATCTTTAGCTAATGAGGAATGTTCAATTGTCTAGTCTAATAGGAGGACAAAAGCTGTCTTTGATACTGGTGTTACATTCCTTCAGACTCTTCGCGATGAGAGTGGTGCCAGGACAGAATGTTTAGTGTGGGTGATTGTGCTGGGCTATCACAAACTGTAGACAGAGCCCATGAAGGAGAGGCTGGGCACTGTGAGGTACGGAGCTGTGTCGTCTCTCAGGGTCCTGGACAGAGCAGTTGGAGATTGATTGCTGGGTTGTTTACAGTGGCGTCCATCTTAGGGAGCTGAGGGGCCGTGGCTGCTGCTCCCAATTGTGTAGCATCTTCCAGTGATCCTTGCTGGCTGTGAGCACACTCACTTTGCCATGAACGGTGAATAGAGAATGTAAGGGAGGCCACCCTTTGCTCATCCCTGATATCACTTTGAATGCCTCACATTAGCTTTGGGACTGGAATCATAACACCCCCACCCCCATTGTTTATGAGATGGGGAGCATATCCCAAATGCTTCCCCTCAATCCAGCTCATAACTTCCTTTTGTTTTAATCAACTGACCATTACGATTCAATTTTACCAGGGTGGAGTTTCATCTTTTACCCTATCCGTCAGTGTTACTAGCCAGTCCAAGCGTCGATATGAGGAAACAAAATGCCCTGGCCTCCAATTAAATTGTTACTTTGAGATAGTGTTTCTAAACAAGATCAGATCTGTTTGAATCATCACAAATATCATTATTTGTGTTCCTATGATATCGGCCTGATATGGGCAGCAGAGTCATAGTCAAAGAGTGACACAGTTTGGAAACAGGCAGGATTGTTGTGACAGATGTGCCATTCTGAGCTGGTGCCATTGCCCAGTGTTAGTGGGACAGGCCAGCGACACCTCTTCAGTGCTTTGGAGCTTTACTAACTTCCCCTTCCACAGAACAAGGTGTTTACAACTTTCTCTTGAATTTATTTTGGAATTGCTGCATCTATAAAATGTTACATTTGTACATGAGTCATATTTTCTGACTATGTTGTGTTACGAAGGATGAACAGCTCTGATGGGCAGAAGGGTGCAGGGTTGCCCATGTCCCCCCCCTGGGAGAATTACAAACCATTACTGTTGCCAGGCTGTTAATGAGAGAGAAAGAGATGGAACAAAGCATACTGGGACTGGAACATTTACTTCAGACAAGGGCAAGATAACACCGGGGGAGAGAGACCATATTATGACTCCTGTAAGACTTATGGCTCCAGAGAGGGCTGTTTACTTCGTACCATTCTGTTCATTAAAATTCCTCAGTGGACAGCCGGAGTGGGCTGGTTTGATGGGCTAAGCCATTCAAAACTGATTGACACCTGAGACCCCGTGAGTAGGGATAAAAGTGAGGTCTGGGGAGACACCCCTCAGACACACCAAGGGGTGTACCAGGGGACACACTAGTGAGCACTGCTTAAGTGTTGGAACCCACGAGAAGGTGTGCGGCATGGGAGACCGAACGAAGGATCGGTCAATTTTAACTCACAGTGTTTATAGCGAGGCCGGTGGGGGCTTGTGTGTGTGTCCACCCTTGCCTGGGTGACGAGTCCACCACAGAAGAACGGTCTAGCTAAAGGTGAGGGGTCATACCTGAATGGCTGTCACTGTTTGCTCGCTCTCTCTCTCTCTCTCCAACAATTACAACACATCGACCAACAACTACCTCAGCCTGTATGAACTGAACTGAACTTTATATTTACATATGACAATTCATTATCCCCTAGACAACGATAGAGCTTGTTTATTATTGATTATTATTATACCCACACTTTTAGGTTTAGTATTGCTAACGTGTATTATCTGTATATTTGCATTGTTGATATTGATTTGTATATTTTACTAATAAGCACTGTTTTGAAAATAGTACCAGACTCCAACGGATACTTCTATCTTTGCTGGTAAGACACCCAGTTACGGGGTACGTAACAGTTTTAACTCACTGGCAGCCCTTTATGAGTGTTGTTTCCTACCTGCTAGACAGGAGGTTGATAGAAACATAGAAAATCTACAGCACAATACAGGCCCTTCGGCCCACCAAGGTGTGCCAAACATGTCCCTAACTTAGCTAGGGTTACCCATAGCCCTTTATTTTTATAAGCTTCATGTACCTATCCAAAAGTCTCTTAAAAGACCCTACTGTAGCCGCCTCCACCACCATTGCAGGCAGTCCATTCCACCACGTAAAAAAGACTTACCCCGATATCTCCTCTGTACCTCCTCCCAAGCACCTTAAACCTGTGCCCTCTTGTGGCAGCCATTTCAGTCTTGAGAAAAAACCTCTGTCTATCCACATGATCAATACTTCTCATCATCTTATGCACCTCTATCAGGTCACCTCTCATCCTCCGTTACTCCAAGGAGAAAAGGCTGAGTTCACTCAACCTGTTTTCATAAGGCATGCCCCCCAATCCAGGCAATATCCTTGTAAATCTCCTGTGCACCCTTTCTATGGCTTCTGTATCCTTCCTGTAGTGAGGTGACCAGAACTGAGCACAGTACTCCAAGTGTGGTCTGACCAGTGTCCTATACAGCTGCAACATTACCTCTTGGCTCTTAAACTCAATTCCACGATTGATGAAGGCCAATGCACCATACGCCTTCTTAGCCAAAGAGTCAACCTGCACAGCAGCTTTGAGTGTCCTGTGGACTCGGACCCCAAGATCCCTCTGATCCTCCACACTGCCAAGAGTTTTGCCATTAATACCATATTCTGCCATCATATTTGACCTACCAAAATGAACTACCTCACACTTATCTGGGTTGAACTCCATCTGCCACTTCTCAGCCCAGTTTTGTATCCTATCAATGTCCCGCTGTAAACTCTTAACGGCCCTCCACACTATCTACAAGACCTTCAACCTTTGTGTCATCAGCAAATTTACTAACACATCCCTCCACTTCTTCATCCAGGTCATTTATAAAAATCACGAAGAGTAAGAGTCCCAGAACAGATACCTGAGACACGCCACTGGTGACTGACCTCCATGCAGAATATGACCCGTCTACAACCACTCTTTGCCAGTTCTGGATCCATAAAGCAATGTCCCCTTGGATCCCATGCCTCCTTACTTTCTCAATAAACCTCGCATGGGAAACCTTATCAAATGCCTTGCTGAAATCCAGATACACTACATCAACTTTCTAACCTCATCAATGTGTTTAGTCACATCCTCAAAAATTTGAATCAGGCTCGTAAAGCACGACCTGCACTTGGCTCATCATTTACTCTGCTATGTCCATCCAAGTTAGGCAACTTGTGCAAATATTCCTCTTTGCCGCTGTTTAACAACCAAGTTAGTTTCACACACGCATCTCAATGGGAGCATATTTCTGATAACCCAGTTTAAAGTATCCCGATGGGTGGTCACAGCCATTTCCCCAGAGTAGGGGAGTCTAAAATCAAGCTTCAAGTGAAATTGGAGAGATTTAAATGGAGACAAGGAGCAAGTTTATTTTTCACATGAGTGGTGGACATGTGGAACGAGATACCAGATGTAGTGGTGGAGGTGGGTACCAGATGTGAATGGCGAGCATGGAGCCTCGAGCCATCCGGCAGCCTCAATTTACAGAAACTCAGTATCAATCCGCCAGAACAGGAAACAATTGGTAATCCCTAGGTTCGGCACCGTGCCTGCTCAGCACCACCCTTGGCTGGAGGTCTGCACATCGCCCCCATTAGTTGGTGATTCTTGCAGCACCACCAGTGCCCAGACATCTCTGTAGTGCCCCCAGTGGCCGGAGGTCCCCACAGCATCACCAGTGACCGGAGGCCAGGGGGACAACGGAGAGGTTAATCACAAACATGATAACTCTGCAGATGAGAGAAAGTCTGCAGATGCTGGAAATCCAAAGCAACACACACAACTTGCTGGAGGAACTCGGTAGGTCAGTTAGCATCTGTCGAAAAGCGTGAACAGTTGACGTTTCGGGTTGCGACCCATCTTCAGGACTGAGAAGTGGGGAAAATATCCGAATAAAAATGGGGTGAGTGAGGAAAAGGCTTGCTGGAAGGTGATAGTTGAATCCAAGTAGGTGGGAAAGCTCATGAGCTGGAGAAGAAGGAATCGAATAGGAGAGGAGAGTGGACAATAGGAGAAAGGGATGGAGGAGTGGACCCAGAGGGAGGTTGTAAGCAGATGAGGAAGTGAAAGGTCAGAGAGGAAGTTGGGGTGAGAGGTAAATTTATTCACTGGAAGGAGAAAGCGATCTTCATGCCATCAAGTTGGAGGGTACTCAGACATGAATATAAGGTGCTGATCCTGGGCCCTGAGGGTGGCCTCATCTTGGCACAAAAGGAGCCTATGGATTGACATGTCAGAACAGTAACAGGAGTCAGAATTCAAATGTTTGGACACCGGGAAATCCCGCTTATAGCGTATGATTCAAAGGTTTATTTATTATAAAAACATGTATCCATTTTCAACTTTTTTTTCTTCTCCAGAAAGCTATGAAATAAAGAATAAAATTGAAGTCATTCAGAAAGAAACATCAGACTCCTCTCCCTGTACAAAAAAGAACTGCATCCAGATCATCAATCTCCAAAACCCACCTCTGCCTGCACGAAATGGGACAAGAGCATTGACCACCCCCCCCAAACAAAAACCCACCTGGCACAAATGCAGAGGAGCTGGTGACACAATGTAGAAGTCACATCGTGAGCACCAGACAGAATAGACGATTCCAGAAGATTTGGAGGTTCAGTTGTTGCCTCATCTGCTAGGACTTTTTGTCAACAAAGAGGGTTCTGCCCTTTCACCTGGACATCACCAAACTCAACATCAACTACATCCAAACCATGCTGAGCGAACTTTAATGACCAATAAACTTAATTCCTCTCAGCGATCAGCTGTCTGAATGGTTCACTGACTTTAAAGGAAGAGGTATCTCTGGTCCATATTGTCAAGGTGTTTAGTTTACCAGGACACAAAGATTGCAGAATCTAGAAGCTTTCCATTGATTAATACGTCGACAAGAAGCCTGTTTTTCATTTATTCTGACTAATCTGGGATCAGGTAATGGGGGAGACAGTTAGAGCAGTGGTGTGCTCCGTATGCAGTATGTGGGAGGTCAGGGTCAACACAGTTGTTCCTGATGACCACACATGCAAAAGGTGCATCCAGCTGCAGCTCCTATCAGACCGAGTTAGGGAATTGGAGCAGGAGCTGGATGAACTACGGATCATTCGGGAGGCAGAAGCAGAGATAGATAAGCGTTATCGGGATGCAGTCACACCGAAAAGACAGGAGGTAGGCAAATGGGTGACAGTCAAGAGAGGCAGGGGGAGCAGACAGAGAGAGAAGAGCACCCCTGTGGCCGTTCCCATCAAAAATAAGTATACCGTTTTGGATACTGTTGGTGGGGATGACCTACCAGGAACAAGCTGCAGTGGTCCTGTCTCTGGCACTGAGGTTGGACCCTCGACTAGGAAGGGGAGGAGGGAAGAGAAGAGAGCGGTATTGATAGGGGATTCTGTAGTCAGGGGGGCAGATAGGAGATTTTGTGGGGAAGATCGGGAGTCTCGGATGGTATGTTGCTTCCCTGGTGCCGGGGTCCGAGACATCTCAGATCGGGTGCAGGTTATTCTCGAGAGGGAGGGCAAGAATCCAGATGTTGTGGTCCATGTAGGGACCAATGATGTGGGTAGGATGAGTGAGGGGGTCCTGCGCAGGGAGTTCAGGGAGTTAGGTGTGCTGAACAGCAGGACCTCCAGGGTAACAATCTCAGGATTGCTACCTGTGCCACGTGCGAGTGAGGGAAGGAACAGAAGGATTATAAAGATTAATACGTGGCTGAGAGGATGGTGCAGGAGGTTTGTAGATAATTGGGCTTTGTTCCAGGGAAGGTGGGATCTGTTCCGAAGGGACGGTTTACACCTGAACTGGAGCGGTACTAACATTCTTGCAGGGAAGTTTGCTAGTGCTTCTTAGGGGGGTTTAAACTAAATTTGCAGGGGGCGGGGATCCAGAATGTGAGAGAGGATAGCGAGAAGAAGAATAAAGGACAGGTGGGGACTACACGGTTCCGGAATATTAAGTGTGTAGTTGAGGAAGGTGAGGCGGAACAAGTGATAAGGAGGACTCATGTACAGAGGGATAATCTGACGGAACATGGAGTTAAATGTGCAGAAAGGCTAAGTAAATTTAGGAAGGACAACAAAATTCTAGGGGCGTATAGCCCGATGGAGTTCAGGGAGCTGGGTTAAGCACAATAGGCAGCGATTCAAACAGAGAGAGGAAAAAATGGGTTAAAAATTCAATATCTGAATGCACGAAGTGTCAGAAATAAGGCGGATGAACTTGAAGCCCAGGTGCGAATGGGTAACTATGATGTTGTTGGGATAACGGAGACATGGCTGCAGGGAGATCAGACCTGGGAAATGAATGTACAAGGGTATACGTGCTATCGTAGGGACAGAAATGTGGGCAGAGGGGGTGGGGTGGCCCTGTTGGTGAGGAATGAGATTCAGTCCTTTGCAAGGGGGGACATAGGGTCAGGAGAAGTAGAGTCTGTGTGGATAGAACTGAGGAACAGTAAGGGCAAAAGGACCCAAATGTGTGTTTTCTACAGGCCACCAAACAGTAGCATGGATATTGGGTGCAAGTTGAATAGGGAGTTAACATTGGCATGTGGCAAAGGTAATGTCGCAGTAGTTATGGGGGATTTCAACATGCAGGTGAACTGGGAGAATCAGGTTGGTGCTGGACCACAGGATAGGGAGTTTGTAGAGTGCCTACGGGATGCATTCTTGGAACAGCTTGTACGAGAGCCGACCAGGGACAAGACTATTCTGGATTTAGTGTTATGTAATGAACAGGATTTGATAAGTGATCTTGCAGTAAAGGAGCCATTAGGAGGTAGTGATCATAATATGATAAGCTTTTATCTGCAATTTGAGAAGGATAAGGGCAGATCGGAGGTGTCAGTGTTGCAGATGAACAGGGGAAACTATGGAGCCATGAGGGAGGAGCTGGCCAAAGTTGACTGGACGGATAGCCTAGCAGAAAAGACAGTGGAACAGCAATGGCAGGTATTCTTGGGAATAATGCACAAGGTGCAAAATCAGTTCATCCCCCAGAGAAGAAAGGATTCAAAGGGGGGAAAGGGGCCACAGTGGTCGACAAAGGAAGTCAGAGATTGCATAGCATTTAAAAAAAGGAAATATGACAGAGCTAAGGTGAGTGGGAGGATAGATGATTGGGAAGTTTTTAAGGAACAACAGAACTTAACTAAAAAGACAATACGGGGAGAAAAAATAAGGTACGAACGCAAGCTAGCCAGGAATATAAAGGAAGATAGTAAAAGCTTTTTTAGGTATGTGAAGAGAAAGAAGATAGTTAAGAACAATGTTGGGCCCTTGAAGAATGAATTGGGTGAAATTGTTATGGGAAACGGAGAAATGGCAGAAGAATTTAATGAGTACTTTAGATCTGTTTTCACGAAGGAAGACACAGGCAATCTCCCAGATGTATGGATGGGCCAAGGACATAGGGTAACAGAGGAAATGAAATAGATTGACATTCGGAAGGAAACGGTGATGAGAAGACTGATGGGACTGAAGGCTGACAAATCCCCAGGTCCAGATGGTCTGCACCCTAGGGTACTAAAGGAGGTGGCCCTGGAAACTGGATGCATTGGTAATCATTTTCCAATGTTCCTTAGATTCAGGATCAGTTCCTGAGGATTGGAGAATGGCTAATGGCGCCCACTTTTTAAGAAAGGAGGGAGGGAGAAAACAGAGAACTATCGATCTGTCAGCCTGACATCGGTGGTGGGAAAGATGCTAGAGTCCATTATTAAGGATGAAATAGTGGCATATCTAGATAGCAGTGATAGGATTGGGCCGAGCCAGCATGGATTTACCAAGGGTAAATCATGCTTGACTAATCTGTTGGAGTTTTTTGAGGATGTAACCAGGAAGTTAGACGGGGGAGATCCAGTGGATGTAGTGTACCTCGATTTTCAGAAGGCATTTGATAAGGTCCCACATAGAAGATTGGTGGGTAAAATCAAAGCTCAGGGCATTGGGGGGAAGGCATTGACATGGATAGAAAACTGGTTGGCAAATAGAAAGCAAAGGGTAGCGGTGAATGGGTGTTTCTCGGAATGGCAGGTGGTGACTAGTGGGGTGCCACAGGGCTCGGTATTGGGACCACAGCGGTTTACCATTTATGTTAACGATTTGGATGAAGGCATGGAAAATAACATCAGCAAATTTGCTGATGATACTAAGCTGGGTGGCAGTGTGACATGTGATGAGGATGTTAGGAGAATTCAGGATGACTTGGATAGGCTGGGTGAGTGGGCAGATACTTGGCAGATGGCATTTAATGTGAATAAGTGTGAGGTTATCCACTTTGGGAGTAAGAACAGGAAGGCAGATTATTATCTGAACGGTGTAGAGTTGGGTAAGGGAGAAATACAAAGAGATCTCGGAGTCCTTGTTCATCAGTCACTGAAGGTGAATGAGCAAGTGCAGCAGGCAGTGAAGAAGGCTAATGGAATGTTGGCCTTTATTACAAAGGGAATTGAGTACAAGAGCAAGGAAATCCTCTTGCATTTGTACAGAGCCCTGGTGAGACCACACCTGGAGTATTGTGTACAGTTTTGGTCTCCAGGGTTAAGGAAGAACATCCTGGCTGTAGAGGAAGTGCAGCGTAGATTCACGAGATTAATTCCTGGGATGTCTGGACTGTCTTATGCAGAGAGGTTAGAGAGACTGGGCTTGTACACGCTGGAATTAAGGAGATTGAGAGGGGATCTGATTGAAACATATAAGATTATTAAGGGATTGGACAAGATAGAGGCAGGAAATATGTTCCAGATGCTGGGAGAGTCTAGTACCAGAGGGCATGGTTTGAGAATAAGGGGTAGGTCATTTAGGACAGAGTTAAGGAAAAACTTCTTCTCCCAGAGAGTTGTGGGGGTCTGGAATGCACTGCCTCGGAAGGTAATGGAGGCCAATTCTCTGGATGCTTTCAAGAAGGAGCTAGATAGGTATCTTATGGATAGGGGAATCAAGGGATATGGGGACAAGGCAGGAACCGGGTATTGATAGTAATTGATCAGCCATGATCTCAAAATGGCGGTGCAGACTCGAAGAGCCGAATGGTCTATTTCTGCACCTACTGTCTATTGTCTCCTCTCTCACTGTGAAATGGGAACAACACTGTTTTTTCCCGTGCTAGGGAGAGGAAGAGGCTGTTGTGCGTCGAATTGTTGAGTGAATGAGTAGTTTTTGGGGTGTTGCAAGTCTCTGTCTGCTGATGCTTTGCTGCACACGTGTGCTCGGCGGAGAGGGCTGATGCATTTCCTGCGGGTGGGGGTGTCGATGCTGCACACGTGTGCTCGGCGGAGGGGGCTGATGCATTTTCTGCGGGTGGGGGTGTCGATGCTGCACACGTGTGCTCGGCGGAGGGGGCTGATGCATTTCCTGCTGGTGGGGGTGTCGATGCTGCACACGTGTGCTCGGAGGAGAGGGCTGATGCAGTTCCTGCTGGTGGGGGTGTCGATGCTGCACACGTGTGCTCGGCGGAGGGGGCTGATGCATTTCCTGCTGGTGGGGGTGTCGATGCTGCACACGTGTGCTCGGCGGAGGGGGCTGATGCATTTCCTGCTGGTGGGGGTGTCGATGCTGCACACGTGTGCTCGGCGGAGGGGGCTGATGCATTTCCTGCTGGTGGGGGTGTCGATGCTGCACACGTGTGCTCGGCGGAGGGGGCTGATGCATTTCCTGCTGGTGGGGGTGTCGATGCTGCACACGTGTGCTCGGAGGAGGGGGCTGATGCATTTCCTGCGGGTGGGGGTGTCGATGCTGCACACGTGTGCGCGGCGGAGGGGGCTGATGCATTTCCTGCGGGTGGGGGTGTCGATGCTGCACACGTGTGCTCGGCGGAGGGGGCTGATGCATTTCCTGCTGGTGGGGGTGTCGATGCTGCACACGTGTGCTCGGCGGAGGGGGCTGATGCATTTTCTGCGGGTGGGGGTGTCGATGCTGCACACGTGTGCTCGGCGGAGGGGGCTGATGCATTTCCTGATGGTGGGGGTGTCGATGCTGCACACGTGTGCTCGGCGGAGGGGGCTGATGCATTTCCTGCGGGTGGGGGTGTCGATGCTGCACACGTGAGCTCGGCGGAGGGGGCTGATGCATTTCCTGATGGTGGGGGTGTCGATGCTGCACACGTGTGCTCGGCGGAGGGGGCTGATGCATTTTCTGCGGGTGGGGGTGTCGATGCTGCACACGTGTGCTCGGCGGAGGGGGCTGATGCATTTCCTGCGGGTGGGGGTGTCGATGCTGCACACGTGTGCTCGGCGGAGGGGGCTGATGCATTTCCTGCGGGTGGGGGTGTCGATGCTACACACGTGTGCTCGGCGGAGGGGGCTGATGCATTTCCTGCGGGTGGGGGTGTCGATGCTGCACACGTGAGCTCGGCGGAGGGGGCTGATGCATTTCCTGCGGGTGGGGGTGTCGATGCTGCACACGTGTGCTCGGCGGAGGGGGCTGATGCATTTTCTGCTGGTGGGGGTGTCTTTTCTTTGCTGCTGCTTGTGCATTGTGGTTGAGGGTATTTGGGGGGCTTAGGGCTTCTACCATTCTTTGGGTCTCTCTGTTTTTGAAGATATCCGTGAAGAAAAAGAAATTCAGGGGAAAATGAATTTCAGGATGTGCATTTTATACATTTCTCTGTCATTAACTACACCTATTGGACCTATTGAATACACTGTGTGTGGACCCCGCTGACAAGCCTCGTCAAGACAAGCACCAAGCAGTCTTCTCCTCCAACAACACGGCACAGCCGGGCACATAGCAGGGGATTTTACATCACAAAACATTGGATTCAGTGATGAAACGCGTGCTTAACTTTGTTGTCCCACTGAAATCACAAGATACATTCATTATGTGTTTTATTTCCGAGCGCTCTCCCGCACGTGACATCACTCTGACGTTCCCACGTGCCTGTTGTCACCGGGATCTGCCGTCACCTGCGTGGTGCCTTCCGTCGCACACTCGCTACTCAGCTCAAGTTTGGTCTTTTTAACCGCTGAGCCACTGTCATGTGCTCCCTCCCCGCCAACCCCCTCCCCCAATGTCAACAGAGTATTTACTGGCTGCGCTATTCCGATTGGTGCGTGGAAATGTCAATTACCGTTTATACCCAATAGCAGAGGCAGAGTAGCCGTGAGGGCGTTACCCCCGCTGACCCCGTCTCTTGCTCCTGCCTCAAATACCCTGGCAAAGTGGAATAAGCGGCAACCCCGCTCTTTGATTTATTTCCATTTCCCTCCAAGGCAGGTTGGGGGAGCGGGGAGGGAGCAGTTTGGGAAGCTGTCTCCTGCAGCCGATAATGACGTATCGCTGAGAGGTAGGAGGAGGACGCTTGGCCCATCGGCTTGATGCCGGCTCCCTGAGGAGAGATCCTGACAGTGGAAGGAGGTATGGGGGAGGGGGATTTAATTGTAAGAATAAAGATGGTGTGAGGGGACAGACGGGATATTTGTCCCGGTGCAGAACGGTGGGGGGGGGGGGGGTGGGGTGGTAGTGGAATCATCTGTGGCAATGTCTGAGCCCAAGTTAGTGGTGAGCAGAGGGATTCACCACATTGGGGGCGGGAGAGGGGGAACACCGGCAGACTGTTGCCTGGCAAGTGGGGCGAATGGTCTGAGGAATGTGGGAATACAAGTGGTGTTGAGGGTCGATGAACCGGGCGGGGTTTTTTTGAATGACAGAACGAGCTGGAATGGCTGAATGGACTGCTCCTGTTCCTGTGTGACAACATTTTGGCTGAGGGACCAAATTCAACATTTCCAAGCCTATTATTGACACAAATTGTATACTTGTGTATTGATAATGACAGAGAATTGAGTAATTTATGTTCCGTGTGTATTCTGAATGTACTAGCCTGTGATGCTGCCACAAGTCAGTGTTTGTCTGTACCTGTACCTTCCCGTACCTGTGCACTTGGTAACAAATTCAACAGGACCTGAGAGAACTCAGTGAGATTTCAGTAGTGTTGATATCTTGGCACCTCAGTAGGTCAAATATAAAGAGACGGTACACTGTAAAATGTAATATCTGAGTATTATCAATTAGTAGAGGCATCTTGGAGTCCAAGTTCATTGCTCCACAGATTGCTCGGGTGGTTAAGAAGTCAAACGGCATGCTTGTCTTTATTAGTCGAGGCTTTGCATTCAAAAGTCAAGCAGTTGCGTTGAGCTTTATCAGACTCTAGTTCGGCCGCACCTGGATTATTTCATACAGTTCTGGTTGCCCCATTCTAGGAAGGATGTCGGGGTTTTGGAGAGGGTGCAGAAGAGGTTTACCAGGATATTGCCTGGATCAGAGGGCATGAACTATAACAAGAGTTTGGACAAACTTGGGTTGTTTTCTCTGCAGTGGTAAAGGCTGGGATGGGACTTCTGGAGATTTATAAGATTATGAGAGGCAAAGGTAGAGGAGACCGGCAATATCTTTACCCTAGGGCTGAAGGAGATGTGAGGAACAGTGGTGGGACGCTGGAATGTGCTGACTGGGGTGGTGTAAAGGCAGATACACTGGGGCCTTTTCAGAGACGTTTCGATGGGCACATGAATGTGAGGAAAGTGGATGCCCATAGACATTGTGTAGGCTGAAGGGATTAGTTTAGTTCGACATTTGATTACTAATTTAATTCATTCGGAATGAATTGTGGGCTGAATGGCCTGTCCCTATTCTGTTCTATGTTCCGTGTGGAGATGTTTTGGGTAACAGAGGCAAGAAGAGTGAGTGGAAACAACAGGTCAGCTGAAGTCCAATGTGGGAAATGTGAGATCACCCACTTCTGTAGGAGGAACAGAAACAGAAGTTTCCCCCATGTTCCCTTTAAACTTTTCACCTTCCAACCTTAACCCATGGATTTTGTTCCACCCAACCTCGGTTAAAAAAGCCTGCTTGCACCTACCTGATGTATACCCCGCATAATTTTAAGAATCTTAATCAGATCTCCACTCAGACATCTACGTTCCAAGGAATACAGTACAAACTAATTCAGTATTTTCCTCTGACTCTGGTTCATAAAGGAGCTTTGAATGAAACCTGTACACACACAGTTTTGCTGTGAACTGTGTGTCCGATCGGGATAGGAATCAAACCTGTGACTGTGTGACCCGGGGTTGGGGGATGGCGAAGATGAGAACAGAAATTTTAAAATGCAGCTGCTGTACATATGAAATCCTGCAGAAAATGGGTCGGGCAGCGTGTGAGGGGCAAGGATCAGAGTCACTAGTTCAGGTGGGAGGTCCTCCACCGGTCACGTGATCCCATCGTGCACTCCCAATTTACGGGAATTCTGCAGCAGCCACGGGAGCTGCTCCACAGGTATGTGTACTTTCATCTTTCATTCATCCAGACAAGATAGTGTAATCCAGTTATGTCTCACCCCTTCACTGTGAACGGGCATTTTCCTTCAATTGAGTCCATTCTGCTCTAAGTTCTGTCAGTGGTTCCCGATATATGACCGTACTTCTGAGAGAATTAAGCCTGTTCCATTTGACAGACAGACATACTTTATTGATCCCGAGGGAAATTGGGTTTCATTACAGTTGCACCAACCAAGAATAGTGTAGAAATATAGAAATATAAACCATAAATAATTAAATAATAATACGTAAATAATGCCAAGTGGAAATAAGTCCCGGACCGGCCTGTTGGCTCAGGGTGTCTGACACTCCAAGGGAGGAGTTGTAAAGTTTGATGGCCACAGGCAGGAATGACTTCCTATGACGCTCAGTGTTGCATCTCGGTGGAATGAGTCTCTGGCCGAATGTACTCCTGTGCCTAACCAGTACATTATGGAGTGGATGGGAGACATTGTCCAAGATGGCATGCAACTTGGACAGCATCCTCTTTTCAGACATTTATCTGTGCTTCTCAAAAATCTGTACTCTTCAGTTAAGCCCCCCTCCAGAATTACCAAATCAGCAACTCAGTATGTCTAATATTCTCACCAATTAAAATGGGGAATCGGTTTATTATTTTTATATGTGTTTTTCTCCATTATTATTTCATACATTATGCTGCTGCTGTAAAGATAACGAATTTCATGACATTTGCCGGTTCCATTTATCTGTACCCCAGCCTGCCACAAGGTCTGAGGGAGACGTTGTCAAGCCCTGGGGATTTATCCATCCTAATTTACCTCAAGACAGCAAGCTTCTGTTGTGTAATCCGCATAAACTCTATGACTTGACTAGCTTCCCTCATTTCTATAGTCCCTATTTGTTTCCCGAGGAAACACGGGCACAGAGATGTGATTGAAAATTTCTGCCATCTCTTTCGGCTCCATGACTAGATGAGCACGCTGATCATCGGGAGATATTTTTTGACAGCTATTGGGGAGTCTAGGATCTGAGGTCACAATCTCAATCCGTTCAATTGTATCTGGGGACCTTCTCTTTCATCATTCTGTCCAGAAGCAGGATCCGAATTGCACCTGTATCAATGCCTGGGGTTGATCATAGTTATAGGTTATTTGCAGACAGAAAAATATGATGGACTTTTAACCACTTAATTGAACAAAGATGGAAACTTCAGGGTTATCATCACAAATGCACTGAGTGATGGTCTTTTGTAAATATCCCGTAGTTGACATTTGGAACATCCAACAATGTGTTTTGATTTTGGACAGCTTCTGCACTGATGAAAACTTTGAGGAGATGGACTAAAAAAAGATTTACTGGATGCACCTCTCGAGATTGGGTTAAAACAACGACTGGAGTTTTAGCTTTCCCATTGTAAAATGTCTGAGAGTTCACTCTTTATCTTTGTCATAATGCAACTCAGAGCGTGTGAGGTTGAGTCTGTTATTTCCTATTTTCAGTTAGTTCTGCTGAGCCATATCCTCCATCACCAGGGTAACAGCCCACCGGAAATGCAAAGAGAGTTGAACATTTTTATCGTTCTCTGGTCACTGCCCCTCCGCGGAGAGACGGTGGCCTCAGGAGGTGGTGAGGCCAGGATGCTTAGGGCATTTACTGTATAGAATATGAAGCCTGTGTAGGAATGAAGGGATAACTAATGAATGTAGCGATTGCACTTATGCAAATCTGTTCAGGATGTCGCAAACATCTCCCAATCAGTCAATATTTCTGCATAATTAAAAAAAAATGTGTACTGAGATTTATACAGTGCTTCATTTGCAATTTTATATTAACAGCCTTTTGTTCCTGTTGCACCAGGCGAAATGTTGTGGCCAATTGCACTGCTCCATGTCTCACTCAACAGTAAGATAATGATCAAATGTGTTCAATTTATCTGCTGGAGACAAGTTAAGATGTATCCCCATCCGTTGGTGACCCACGGGTCACCAGCCCAGTTGAAGCATCATCATGTCCCAGTTCTGTCGTGGGATGGAGGGGAGTTTTAGTTTTAGAACTGGGATTAGCTGAGACACTACAGTATATTACCCACAAGAAAGAGATGATGCTCAGGCTATATTCCTGGGATGTGGACTCAATGAAATGGAACTGCCAGTGTTTGGACTTCAGTCCAGGCTTGTGCTTCTACAGATGGGGCTCGAAGTTCCTCCTTCTTAAATAAACCAGAGGTCCCTGGTCAGGTGGTGGGATATTGGTTGTATGGAAATTACTGACTACACCACCTAGTGTGTAACATGGCGATGATGTATTGGAAGGGCCGAGTGGCCTGCTCCTGTTCCTGTTGTCTGTGTGTTTAAAGAGAAGGTATAGGCAGTCCCTTCTTGTGTCTGCAGGATGTCACCGTGGGTGTTGTCGGGACCGGTGCTTGGAGCCCAGTTGTTCCGTGTCCATAATTTAGGATGTGTTGCCGAGGCTTTATAAGGCTCTGGTGAGGCCTTACCTTGAATATTGTGGACGGTTTTTTGGCTGCTCATCTAAGAAAAGATGCGCTGGCAATGGAGAGGGTTTAGAGAAGGTTCACAAGGATGATTCCGGAATGAAAGGTTAATTATATGAAGAAAGATTGATGGCTCTAGGTCTGTACTCGCTAGAATATAGAATGATGAGGGGAGATCTCATTGAAACCTTTTGAATATTGAAATCCCGAGACAGAGTGGTTATGGAAAGGATCTTTCCCATGGTAGGGGAGTCTAGGATAACAGGAGATAGACGTCCATTTATAACAGAGATATGGAGAAATTTCTCCAGCCAGAGGGTGGTGAATTTGTGGAATTTGTTACCACAGGCTGCTGTGGAGACCAGGTCGCTGGGTGAATTTAAGGCAGAGTTTGCACACAGCGTCAGCGGTTACGGCGAGAAGGCCAGTGAATGGGGCTGAGTAGGGGAAAAAAGATTCAGCCATGATTAAATAGGGGAGAAGACTCGATGGGCCAAGTGGCCTAATTCTGCCCCTATGTCTTATAGTCTTACGGAATCTGATTGTTATTGTCATGTGCCAAAGTTCAGTGAAAATCTTGCCTTGCAGATCAGTACATTACAACTGTACAATGTGATATAAAGTAAAAACAATAACTGTAACAAACCATTTTGGTCACAGAGAAAGAGCTGTGCAGGTAGACAGAAGGTGCAAGGTGACATCGAGTTACAGGTTCTGCCCATCGAGTTGTGAAGTCAGGAGTCCATCTTATCACAGTGTGGAACACTCAATTTGCCAATAACAACAGAAAGGAATCTGTCCTTGAGCCTGGTGTTTTGTGTTTTAAGGCTTTTCTACCTTCTGCCTGATGGGGAATGTGTGAGAAGTGAGAATGTCCCGGGTGCTGGGGATCTTTGAGTACATGACCTGCTTTACTGATGCAGTGGGAAGTGCAGGCAGAGTCCATGGAGAGGAGTCTTGTTTCTATGATGTGCTCGGCTCTGTCCTAAGTTCTTTGCAGTTCCTTGCGGTTGTGGGCAGAACAGCAGCCATACGAAGGTGTGAAGGTGTGAACTATCTGGATGAGCTACTGTCCGTGGTGCGTTGATAAAAATTGGTGAGGGGGAAAGAGTATATTCAAAGTTTCCTGTTGTTCTATATTTGTCATTTTAGAATCTTTTATACAGTAGTGTGTACTGTTAATCGAGTATCTGTGTATTGCTGGAGGACCACCACTGGTTGCTCTTGATCCCTTTTCCCACCTGGTTCTATCTGCTCATTCCCTGCCCATCTTGTTCAACCTCCGTCCAGCCTGTATCCCACCACCTCAATGATATCAACCTCTGTCCGTCCTGTATCCCGACAATGATTATATAACAGAATCGTTCGTTATATAACGAACTGACACTCCTTCTGTGGCCAGTGATAAAGCAAAGTTCATCGCCAAGACAGCTGCAACCTCTTCCCTCACTTCGCGCAGTGACCTGGGTTATATCCCCAGCACACGAGAGAACTAATCCGTCCTGATGCTTTTCAAAATTTCCAGCACATTCTCTCTCTTAACCTCGACATGCTCCGGCACATCAGCCCTTTCAACACCCTCACAAACATCAAGATCCCTCTCACTGGTGAATACTGAAGTAAAGTCTTCATTAAGGACCTGCCCCACCTCCCCGATTCCAGGTGCATGTTCCATCTTCTATCCCTGATCGGTCCTACCCTCACTCTAGTCATCCTCTGCTTCTTCACATAAATCTAGAATGCTCTGGGGTTTCCTTAATCCTCCTTGCTAAGTCCTTCTAAAGACCTTTCTAGCTCGCTGAATTCCATTTTTCAGTTCGTCTCTGACTAACTTGTAACCTCTACAGCCCGGTCTGATCTTTCTTTCGAAACCCTAAATCAACTTCTTTCTTCCTCTTGATGGGATGAGCCACATCTCTTGTCACCCATGGTTCCTTCACCCGACCATCCTTCGCCTGCCTCAATGGGACAAACCTACCCAGAACCCCATGCAAGTGCTGCCTTAAATGCTTCTTCATTTCGATTGTGCAGAAATGCTCCTGATTTAAGGTTCGTTTCCAGCCACATCATTATTTTATTATAATTTCACTTCCCACAACTAATTACTTTCGGAACTGAAACAGTTACCGTGGGGAGTTAGTGGGACCATGTGATTCGAGGACCGATACGGGTTGCTGGGAGATAGTGGGACAGTGTGGTTAGTTTGGAGACTGACCAGGGTGGTGGGGAGAGAGAGAGAGTGGCAGTAGAATTGGTTTGCGGACTGTCGTACGCCTATGGAAAGAGAACAGTGCTGTGGGATTAGTCTAGGGACCGATACAGGCTGTGGGGAGAGCGTCGGAGAGTATGATTAGTTTGGAGACTGATACGGGCGTGTGGGCAATGAGCAGGGCAGTGGCGTTAGTTTGGAGACTGACACGAGTCTGTGGGATTACATTGAGGACTGACACAGGGCTGCGGGATTAGTGTGTATTCCCTGTTTATGAATGAAGCTGCTGGAACAGAGTGAATCACAATAAAATATTAATATTATTGTATTTACACATCTTCTGTTTGTGTTATTCCATAAATAGATACAAAGTGATCTATCGAGCTAATTTAAGACCATACAAAGAACTCAGTCATCGCCATCGAGGAGCTCCCCCTCACGGCCCAACGCCGCTTTACCGCGTTCTCACTCCGCACTTCCTTTGATCCAGGACCACGGAATCCCCGAGCCCAGGAGCGCCGCCAACCCTACAAGTGCCGGGAATCCGGACTCCACTCCCCTCACCAAACTTTCCCTGCCACCGCTGGCTCTATGGATCAGTCCCGCAGAGGTCAGAAAAATCTCCAAACTTCCATCCCCTCTGTTCGGTACCTTCAGTCTCAGACCCATAACAACCGGAACGCCTCGGACGGGAGTCATCTCCTCCATCTCTCCGGGGTAGCGTGACCCTTCTGGCCGTCTGGAGGGTCGCACACATTCTGGTAAAAGCGCCCAGCACCTCCCGGGAAGCTGCAGCCAAGAGGAATGTGCGAAACCCGCCGCCTACCCCTCAGTGGCCCGAAAGGGGAGTAAAGTCTTTGTACACAGTCCCGAGACGTTCCCCTCCTCTGCTCTCTCCTATCCCTCAGCGCCTGGGACAGAAGCCCGCGGTTGTTCCGAAGGGCACAGAGGAGTATGGTGTGTTTTCAGTCCGGGAAAGAGGATAAGCACCGACGGGTCTCCCTATTGAAGAAAGGCAGATGGAAGAGGAACGGTGGGTACTCCAGGGTATAGGTGACCATGAACCATGGCGCGGGCCAGATCCGTGCTAAGGTAGGCGATGCTCCCTCCCGGGTTATCCCCGAGCTCCATTCCGGCCCAGATCCAGGGTGCTCTGAGCACCGGCTGCAACTACAGACCGGACGGGAGGTTGGTTTTGTCCCCGGCTGCGTTCTCCTGGGGAACCCTCGCCTCCTACCGACAGACAGGGAGACCGTGCTCCGAGAAGCGCAGGGTTCGGCTGCAAGGAGAGTGATCCCGGTGGATAGAGGGAGTGAGGGTCCTGTCGGGGGAGGAACGGGAAGGTGTGAAGATGGGGAGAAGCGCAGGGTTCGGGTGCAAGGAGAGTGATCCCGGTGGACAGAGGGAGTGAGGGTCCGGTCGGGGGAGGAACGGGAAGGTATGAAGATGGGGAGAAGCGCAGGGTTCGGGTGCAAGGAGAGTGATCCCGGTGGATAGAGGGAGTGAGGGTCCGGTCGGGGGAGGAACGGGAAGGTGTGAAGATGGGGAGAAGCGCAGGGTTCGGGTGCAAGGAGGGTGATCCCGGTGGATAGAGGGAGTGAGGGTCCGGTCGGGGGAGGAACGGGAAGGTGTGAAGATGGGGAGAAGCGCAGGGTTCGGGTGCAAGGAGGGTGATCCCTTTGGATAGAGGGAGTGAGGGTCCGGTCGGGGGAGGAACGGGAAGGTGTGAAGATGGGGAGAAGCGCAGGGTTCGGGTGCAAGGAGAGTGATCTCCGTGGATAGAGGGAGTGAGGGTCAGGTCGGGGGAGGAACGGGAAGGTGTGAAGATGGGGAGAAGCGCAGGGTTCGGCTGCAAGGAGAGTGATCCCGGTGGACAGAGGGAGTGAGGGTCCGGTCGGGGGAGGAACGGGAAGGTGTGAAGATGGGGAGAAGCGCAGGGTTCGGGTGCAAGGAGAGTGATCCCGGTGGACAGAGGGAGTGAGGGTCCGGTCGGGGGAGGAACGGGAAGGTGTGAAGATGGGGAGAAGCGCAGGGTTCGGGTGCAAGGAGAATGATCCCGGTGGACAGAGGGAGTGAGAGTCCGGTCGGGGGAGGAACGGGAAGGTGTGGAGATGGGGAGAAGCGCAAGGTTCGGGTGCAAGGAGAGTGATCCCGGTGGATAGAGGGAGTGAGGGTCCGGTCGGTGGAGGAACGGGAAGGTGTGGAGATGGGGAGAAGCGCAGGGTTCGGGTGCAAGGAGAGTGATCCCGGTGGATAGAGGGAGTGAGGGTCCGGTCGGGGGAGGAACGGGGAAGTGTGAAAATGGGGAGAAGCGCAGGGTTCGGGTGCAAGGAGAGTGATCCCGGTGGATAGAGGGAGTGAGAGTCCGGTCGGGGGAGGAACAGGAAGGTGTGGAGATGGGGAGAAGCGCAAGGTTCGGGTGCAAGGAGAGTGATCCCGGTGGATAGAGGGAGTGAGGGTCCGGTCGGGGGAGGAACGGGAAGGTGTGGAGATGGGGAGAAGCGCAGGGTTCGGGTGCAAGGAGAATGATCCCGGTGGACAGAGGGAGTGAGAGTCCGGTCGGGGGAGGAACGGGAAGGTGTGAAGATGGGGAGAAGCGCAGGGTTCGGGTGCAAGGAGAGTGATCCCGGTGGATAGAGGGAGTCAGAGTCCGGTCGGGGGAGGAACGGGAAGGTGTGAAGATGGGGAGAAGCGCAGGGTTCGGGTGCAAGGAGAGTGATCCCGGTGGATAGAGGGAGTGAGGGTCCGGTCGGGGGAGGAACGGGGAAGTGTGAAAATGGGGAGAAGCGCAGGGTTCGGGTGCAAGGAGAGTGATCCCGGTGGACAGAGGGAGTGAGAGTCCGGTCGGGGGAGGAACGGGAAGGTGTGGAGATGGGGTGGAGTGCGGGGGTAGGATGTGAACGTATCTCTCACATCGATTGCGACAATGTGGCAGGTCTGCATGCGGCTGTTTGATAGCGCGGAGTGGATCGATTGGACCTCTTTCACCATGAGGCGGTCTCTCGGCGCGGGTATTCCAGTGTCCCTGTTTTGCCGGTGGATTCGGTCCGTAGGTCCCGCACTGTAAATTTCCCAGAGTGTCCCATTTCTGATATGACAAGGTACAAAAATTTCATTATACGCGCATACGTAACAGGAGGCGGTAGATGGGGTCACAGAGACGGGAAGGGAGGGAGGAATCATAGAGAGTTGAAGGGAGGGTGATGGTCGCGAAGACCAGTTGATGAAAGGGAGATTGTGTGTACGGTGTGGGAAGGATGGGGTAAAGCGGGGTGGGGGGAGTTTAGGGGTCAGTGAGACGGGTTGTATGTTTCAGAGGGACTTCAGATGGAGGCACCCAGCGAAAGGGAAATCCCTCTAACGCCTCACTGTACTTACCTACATCCTTTTTATCTTCCTCACAATTCCCCACCTCATCCTAATCTCTCTCTTAACCCCCAGTGTCTGTTTCCTTGCCCCAGTCATTTTCTTTTCTCCTGGCTCTCTGTATCGCCAGGATACAGGTCACACCTGCCCCAAAAGAGGTCCTAATGTTACAGAAATCTGAATCCCTATCCCCTGCTCCAATCCCTCAGCCACGCATTTATCCTCCACCTCATTCCATTCCTACTCTCACTGTCGCGTGGCACGGGCAGTAATCCCGAGATTACTACCTTTGTGGTCCTTCTTCTCAACTTCCTTCCTAACTCCCTGTAGTCTTCTTTCAGGACCTCTTCCCTTTTCTTATCTATGTCACTGGTACCAATATGTACCACGACCTCTGGCTGTTCTCCCTCCCACCCAGGATATCTCGGACGCGATCAGAAACATCCCTCACCTTGGCATCTGGGAGGCAAACTACCATCCGAGTTTCTTTCCTGCGTCCACAGAATCGCCTGTCTGACCCCCTGACTATAGAGTTGCCTATTGCTACTGCCTTCGTCTTCCTTTCCCTACCCTTCTGAGCCACAGGGCCAGACTCTGTGCCAGAGGCACAGGTATTGTCGCTTCCCCCAGGTAGGATGTCCCCCCCAAACAGTTCTCAAACAGGAGTACTTATTGTCAAAGGGTACAGCCACAGGGGTACTCTCTAGTACCTGACTCGTCCCCTCCCCTCTCCTGACAGTGACCCATTTCTTTGTTCTCCGTGGTCCCGGAGTGACCACCTGTGGGTAACTCCTATTTAGCACCTCCTCACTCTCCCTGACCTGACGAAAGTCATCGAGCTGCAGCTCCAGTTCCCTAACACGGTCTCTTAGGAGTTGCATCTCGATGCACTGGGTGCAGATGTGGCCGGCCGGGAAGCCGGAAGGGTCCAAGACCTCCCACATCTGACACCGACCACAGAAAACTGGCCTCACACGCATACTACCTCCTTTTGCAACCAGCAACTGCCTCACCTCTTCCCGTTACCGCCGAAGCCCGTGGATCCAAAGCCCTTTCACTCTGTTGCCTCTCGCTCCCAACGCTGCCCGCTGGATATGGCTGCCTTCTTTTTAAACTGTTTGCGCGGACGTCACGCGCCTGCGCAGTCTGGCCTCTCTCTTCCCCCGAGAACTCAAAATGTCTTCCCGCTGGAAATCCTTAGGTGCTCTCCCGCTGCCTTCTTGTTCCGAATCATTTGGTTCATTTGGAGAGCACCAAAAGATACTGCTAAAGACTTTGACATTTCCACTTTGAGAGTTCCATTGGAAAAGATTGTTTCGATCTTATTGTAGCATCTGCCCTGTAATATAAAAAATGGGAGTTCAGATGATATACAGTGCAGTTCCATTCTGAAATTTAGAGTAATGTCTCTTCTTGTCCAGTTCACTCAATACTGCAATGTTATTATCACAGCTTATTCAGTCCCACGATCTCTCACGCTAAGAATATCTCTGTTTATTTAGAACCATCTCTCAGTATGCTAGTAAATTCACTGCTTTGTCCAGGCTCATCATGGAAACAGCGAAAACAACATGCATGATCATAGACCATAAAACCATAAGAATATTGCTGTTTATAAAAATGCTCCACGGCGCAATCACACTGTTAGTAATGATGCCCAGTCATCACTGACCACAATGTCAGTGGATATCAGGACGTATGGTCATGTCTTCATTTGTCAATGTCCGCACCCTTGCAGCAAATAAAGAGCTGATCGCCGCAAATTACAAGCAGCAGCATCAATATCTCAAATGTGCAATACGTAATGACATTTATAACATTCTGTACGGCAGGAGATGGTCACGTGATGTGGACAGACGTTCCATGCAACTTATCATTGTGGTCTTCATTTTCCCAGTTGTACAGTTCAGAGGTCAGAGGTGTCCGGTCAGTGTACCTCCGAATGGAAGCAGCGGAACATAATCACATGGAATCTCGGCTTTTGTTGGTCTTTGCGCAGCGATATCAGGAGTGACCGGGCGGTTAAGGAGAGATATTCCCTCTTTTTTTGTCATCACATTGGGCCGTGTTTATCCGTCGATTCACCGGCACATTTTTAGTTCCGTCTGTCTAAGTGAAATTCGGTGTTCCTTATTTGCAAGCCCTGTTACACTCTAATTTAACCATTTCCTTGAAAATGAATCCAGACATCGTTCGGTGGATTCCCTGTTAAAGAATCTTAAAGGTGAAAATAGGCAGAGCTTCTACTCGGTAGGTTCAGCTAAAGGAAACCACCAGGGAAGATAAGAATGCCGAGCCTTCATCACTAACACCTTTAGACAACCGATATGTTTTAGTCTAATGTCCCATACCAGGACTAAAATCGTGGATATAATTGTTAAATTACCCTGTATACATGAAAGCATATGTTAGGTTTACATAACCTTGAAGAATCTGCTGAATACTACGAATCAGTGTATATTTTTTGTTGCTTCAAGCAGGCGAGGGAGAACGACAAGAGAGAATTGTTGCACATCACTGATCAGATTAATTACGGTCAACATGAGATGTAGTTAACCCGTTATAGTACTGCACTTGCATAACTACGGAATAAGCTCAGTTATACGTTTGTGTGCAATAAAAATAAGACAGTTTAGTTTTTTAAAAAGATTTTGAAATGATTTCTAAATACTGCATTATGAGATAAAGCTTTGTAAGGAACAGAATAAAGAAATCACTGCAGATGGGCAGTAATGTGAACCACAGCCGGGTGAATGTGCGCAAACTCTCCACAAGGCGCACTCACGCTCACCTGTCTGAGGTACCGGAGATCCAATACCTGGATTTGGATTGGAGGAAAAATGGGAATGGGACGTGGAATTAAAATGTGTGGCCACTGGGAGATCCTGCTTTTTATGACGGACAGAGCGTAAGTGTTTAGCGAATAATTCTCCGTAACTTCCGCCACCTTCAACGGGATCCCACTACCAGACACATTTTTCCCTCCCCCCCCCCTCTTTCTGCTTTTCGCGGGGATCGCTCCCTACGCGACTCCCTTGTCCACTCGCCCCCCCCGCCCCATCCCTTCCCACCGATCTCCCTCCTGACACTTATCCTTGTAAATGGAACAAGTGCTACACCTGCCCTTACGCTTCCTCCCTCACCACCATTCAGGGCCACAGACAGTCCTTCCAGGTGAGGCGACACTTCACCTGTGAGTCGGCCGGTGTGGTATACTGCGTCCGGTGCTCCCGGTGCGGCCTTTTATATATTGGTGAGACCCGATGCAGACTGGGAGACCGTTTCGCTGAACACCTACGCTCGGTACGCCAGAAAAAGCAGGATCTCCCAATGGCCACACATTTTAATTCCACGTCCCGTTCCCATTCTGATATGTCTATCCATGGCCTCCTCTATTGTCAAAATGAATCCAAACTCAGGGTGGAGGAACAACACCTTATATACCGGCTGGGTAGCCTCCAACCTGATGGCATGAACATTGACTTCTCTAACTTCCGTTAATGCCCCTCCTCCCCTTCTTACCCCATCCCTGACATAATTAGTTGTTTGCCTGTTCTCCATCTCCCTCTGGTGCTCCCCCCCCCTCCTTTCTTTCTCCTGAGGCCTCCCGTCCCATGATCCTTTCCCTTCTCCAGCTCTGTATCACTTTCGCCAATCACCTTTCCAGCTCTTAGCTTCATCACACCCCCTCCGGTCTTCTCCAATCATTTCGCATTTCCCCCTCGCCCCACTACTTTCAAATCTCTTACTATCTTTCCTTTCGGTTAGTCCTGACGAAGGGTGTCGGCCCGAAACGTCGACAGCGCTTCTCCCTAGAGATGCTGCCTGGCTTGCTGTGTTCCACCGGCATTTTGTGTGTGTTGTTCCATCTAGTGATTTTGTTTCGGCTTATTGAAGCATTTAAAATCCTTCCATATAACAGTAATTGTATGGAGGCGTGTCCTATCAATATTGTAAGTGGACTCAATCCCACTATGTAGGCGAAATGCTGTACCGCCCAGAGAACAGTTAACAAATGTTTTTCACAAACAACATCCTGCTGTTCAGCTGTTGAGAGCATGTGTGATGCACACACAACTGGTCTTAAATTCCCATGCGTCCTATGTAACAGCACTACTGAGGGGGTGGTATCAGTTGTCGCCACTTGCAATGAGAATGGTTCACTCCAGTAAAGGAGCTGCCTTACTGGAAAATCCATCAATGGGATCCCTAGAGAAGCCTACCAGCCCCAGAAAGGACCGCAGCCCTTTCAGCTGTTCGGCAGGAGGCAGTTTCATCACCGATTCTCCTCTTCGCTTTTCACTTTCTCTGTTTCCCAATGTCAAAGTCATTCACAAATAACGAACTACTTGTTTCATCACCTGTGCTTTTTACGGTTTACCTCTAGTCACAATGCAAGTAATAATTGCATCAGTTCTGTCAATAGCCCGTAATGTTCCCACTTGGTGTCAGTCTTCAGGAGCAGATGATCTTCATACTGTAAAAAGCACTCGAGTTTTGAAAACCGCTTTAAACCTTCTCCTGAGCGCTGGTGAAATACAGACGAGGAATTATGGAACCCCTCTAGTAGGGCAGTCCCTGAAAGGCAAATGCAAACTTGCATTGACACTCTCTTTCCAGTGGGATAGTCCAAAATCCATTATTTATTGATGAAACTGTCAAGCATTGCGCTCTTTCATTCTGTTTGACCACTGTCTCCGGGTTAGTTGCTACACTTGGGGCTGTTAACGGAATTGCTTTATTCAACTATCGATAGACGATTGTGAACCTCCGGCTACCATCTGGTTTCTCCACTGGCCACATGGGTGAGTTATTGGTGGCGGCTATTGGCGTCAGTACTCCTTGTTGTAGCATACTCTGTATTACCGGACCTACATCTGCTTTTTTTTTTTCTGGAAATCCATATTGATTCTTTGACTAAGGGTTTCGTTCTTGGTGCATAAGCTGCCAGCTCTCTTTCTGCAGTCATGCGTATGTCTTCAAAATGCTCCTGAGTTCGCTGCAATAATTTGCTGCACCATCTGACCATTGCTCATCTCCTCCGGTTTTATCCACATTTCACCCATTGTGCATATTCTACGCTGATATTCTCCTACTGGGCTCTGCATGTGGTGTCTATATTCTTGCCAGTTGGCATCTTCCAAATCACGCAATTAACTGGGGCAAAACAAAGTCCCGCCTTGGCCATATAATCACTCCTCACTATATATTCCTGCTCCCAGCAGTAATTTCACAAACACTACTGAATGTTTCAAAGCTATGTCTCCTATTCTAACTTCCGATGGTACACTCACATGTCCCACTCGTGAATGTCCTATGCACCCACGTAGTATAATTTTACATTGTATCTTCCAATTTGCTCTTTTTACATTACTGATGTTGCCGGTGTTTTCAGGATCTTTCAGTGTCCAGAAACTGTAACAGGGTGGCCTCTTACATACCCGCTAACTAGAGGTCTTCCGGTTTCGTCATACCTTGTGTCTCACACCCATGTCGTTGAGGACTGACACCGCCATTGAGAATCAGGTTACAATTCCCTGGATCGTGGTTTATTCACCATGTTATTTTCTGTTCTCGGTCTTTCTGGCCCCTCCAAGGGCAAGACGCTTTTTTCTGCACTTTCTCGTTTCGGGTTTGGACATTCTCTCTTAATATGTCTCCCGTGAACACAGAAATAGTATTTAATTAATATTCTTTTACCTCTCCATGTTCCTAGCCCTGTCCCATACTCTCATTTCTCCGGACTGTCTGATATTTAATAGTCATCACCTTCCCATTAGAGAGTTTTGTTGGTCTTTGTATCTTCTTTTCCCACGCTCTACTCACTTTCCTCAGTACCCATGCCTCAGTATGTGTGGGTTCGGAAGGATCAAACATTTCCAGTGCCGTTTGAGATTCATCGGTTTAGTGAGACACAGCTGTCCTCAACCATCTATTTGAGGCCTCGGTTCCTAAATGGTCCAGCTCTAATGCTGTTCCATACACCTCCTGGAACACAGTCCACCTCGGATATGTAGTGCTCTCCGATGACTAGTTGCTTGGAAAAGATCTCGAGGATTGTCTCTGAGCACACATGTCCTACTGTACTTTGCAATATCTTTAAGCTGCTGTACCCCGAACGGTGTAGTGTATGTTCTGTTCTGATCTGATTTGCTCCCCCTGCTCCCCCTCTCTGATAGTAACAGGGGTGACAGTCATGCCGACGGTTGCTCCAGTTCCCGTCGGTATGCTGTTGGTGGGAGTTCCTCAGTAAATGTTGCTTCTTATTTATCATAACCGTATCTAGTAGATTCATCTGCTGTATCATACTATTAAACATTTCCATATTCACCTTCGCACCCTTTTTAGATCAAAATGCACATATCATACCGCTTTGTGAAGCAATTGGTCCCGCCGCTTTAAACACTTCGCATGATCACCAGTGTTGCTCTTCCTTTCCTGTGCTGATTTCTGAATCACGTTCTTACCCGTCTTCAATCACTGCACTGATTCCTTAATCGGTCCACTTTATCCTTCGCTAGTTGGGCTGCTCCCTCTAGTTGCTCAGACTTCAGTTGAAACTGGTTCAGATGCATCAAGTCCATACTTCTCTGAACATCTTCCCCTCTCTCTAAAGGTTTCCAGCTACTTTTGGAACATTTTGTGTTCTCTTCAAATCTATCCCGCTCGGCTTCTGCTTTATGTTGATATTCTACCGTGTCCTGTTGTAACCCACCTCGGCACAGCTTCTACAGTAGGCCGACATCCCTTTTCCGATATCAATCTGTGCCGTTCTGCCTTAGCTTTTTTTTCATATAACTCTATCAAATCCTCAATTAAACAGCCAACTGTTTCAGCTTTTCGCAATTGTTGAAACTTCCTGCTCAGCAGCTCCCTTGGGCGAATTTTCACACGGAATTCCCAGCAGTTTTCTCTTCACAGCCAGGATCACAGGCAAACTCCTCAAATGGCGGCGACATCCCCCTTACGTATTCCTGGAGGTGTCCACTCCAATTGCAACAATCCCAGTCCTTTGGACTTGCTGAATTCCTGATGTTTCTTGAATTCCTCATCCTGAGTTAGTAACCGCTGACTACCCAGCCCCAGATGTCTCTGCCCCTCACCCACGTGGTCCGACTCGTGTCTTGCGCTGGAACAAAGAGATTTATCCGAGCCCACCCAGGAAAGTTATTTCTGTACAAGTATCACTGCTTGTAATAATGATCGGAGCGGTACAGAGAATGTGTATTTACCGACAGTTAACTTTCATTGTCTCAACTAAAGAACACGTAGGTTGACAAACTATGTACCTGTGTGCACCCTGCAAGAACCCCTTATCCTCCATTAGAGCTCCAGACTCTTATAGTGTTCCTCATCAATTGAACTGTTGGATCTCTATCCTGTTAGCTCAAAGTCATCTAACCTCCCTGGGCTACCTTCTTACTGGTCATTGTACAGGGCTTCAACCAGCATTGTCCCACCTCGGCCTTGTGTATTTGTGTCTTTCGACTCTGAGTGGACCAAACCAGTTAAATGATGAAACCCACACAGAGTCCAACGAGCCTACAGATTGCTGTTTTGATAGGTTGTCATGTTACATAATAAGTAGCTACTCCTCCGAGAACGTTCTCAGATTTAGCAAGTGATTACATGAAGTTCCTTGTGTCGACATTCAATTGCTCTGATTAGGTTGTCCCAGAGCAAGAATCACTTCAGAGTCCACACCCTTTACATGACGAATAGCTACATGTCTGAGCAAACACGAGGAAATCTGCAGATGCGGGAAATTCAAACAACAGCACATACAAAATGCTGGTGGAACACAGCAGGCCAGGCAGCATTTATAAGGAGAAGCACTGTCGACGTTTTGGGCCGTGACCCTTCGTCCTGATGCTGCCTGGCCTGCTGTGTTTCACCAGCATTTTGTGTGTGTAGCTACATGTCTGAGAATGGTCTCAGGTTTAGCTGGTCATTACAGAAAACTTTACTTGTGTCCTCTTTCAAATACTGTGATTCGATTATACAAGAGCAAGAATCAGTTCAGATTTCACAAAATGGGGTGAAACAGAGACCACTGGTTTGACTGCTTGCCCTGTCCTTGATTACTCTGTAGTTTCTTCTGGCCAACACTTTAATAAAATAATATTTTCTCTACACTTACTGGCATATCGCTAACATCTTCACAGAAGAATTCGGTAGGAAAAAAGTGAGTTAAGATTATCGGCTATGTCCTTCTCTGCATAATTTAACCTGCTACTATAATTCCTAATGCATTTAACTACCTCCTTGACTTATCTTTTCCTACTAAATTTTTGGGAAAAATCTATTGGGGGCAATATTAGCATTATCCGCCATATCCTTCTTAATATTCATTTTGGTAATCCGAACTTCTCACTTGACTATAGGTTTCATATATTGATAAGCCCGACGGTTAACATCATCACTATCTTTTCTCTATCCTTTCCATAGTTGCCTTTTCTTCAATATTTTACGTATATCATTATTCACCTATGTAGCCGTCTATAGATTTGCTAGATATGCCCGCAGAAAAATGATCTCAGATTGCATGTGATGATATGTATGTACTTTGAAAATCAATTTTACTTTCAACTTTGAAACCCTGGTCAAAATATCTCTTACTGTGATTAGCTAAGCTTGTAAAAGATGCTCTGATTTCAAAAAGGCAAAAATTAAAGATGACACATTTCCTTAATATTCTAAGTAAGATTACTTCTTTTATTCCATCTTTTACAGTTTCAAAATAACAAAAAATGAGAAGGGCCCAAAGCAAAAGTTTGGGCACCCTGCATGGTCAGTACTTAGTAACACCCCCTTTGGCAAGTATCGCAGCTTGTAAATGCTTTTTGTAGCTAAGAGTCTTTCAATTCTTGTTTGGGGGATTTTCGCCCATTCTTCCTTGCAAAAGGCTTCTAGTTCTGTGAGATCCTTGGGCCGTCTTGCATGCACTGCTCTTTTGAGGTCTATCCACAGACTTTCGATGATGTTTAGGTCGGGGGGGGACTGCGAGAGTCATGACAAAACCTTCCGCTTGCGCCTCCTGAGGTAGTCCATTGTGGATTTTGAGGTGTGTTTAGGATCATTATCCTGTTGTGGTAGCCATCCTCTTTTCGTCTTTAGCTTTCTTACAGACAGTGTGATGTTTGCCTACAGAATATACTGGTATTTAATCGAATTCATTCTTCCCTCTACCAGTGAAATGTTCCCTGTGCCACTGGCTTCCACACAAGCCCAAAGCATGATCGATCCATCCTCGTGCTTAACATTTGGAGAGGTGTTCTTTTCGTAAAATTCTGCACCCTTTTTTCTCGAAACGTACTTTTGCTCACTGCGGCCATAAAGTTCTATTTGAAATTCATCAGTCCACAGGACTTGTTTCCAAAATGCATTGTTTAGATGTTCCTCTGCAAACTTCTGACGCTGAGTTTTGTGGTGAGGATGCAGGAAAGGTTTTCTTCTGATGACTCTTCCATGAAGGCCATATTTGTGCAGGCGTTGCTGCACAGTAGAACAGTTCACCACCACTCCAGAGTCTGCTAATTCATCCTGAAGGTCTTTTGCAGTCAAACAGGGGTTTTGATTTGCCTTTCTAGCAATCCTACGAGCAGTTTTCTCAGAAACCTTTCTTGGTCTTCCAGACCTCAACCTGACCTCCACCGTTCCCGTTAACTGCCATTTCTTAATTACATTACAAACTGAGGAAACGGGCACCTGAAAACGCTTTGCTATCTTTTAATAGCCTTCTCCTGCTTTGTGGGCATTATTTATTTTAATTTTCAGTGATAGGCAACTGCTTAGAGGAGCCCATAGCTGCTGATTGTTGGAACAAGGTTTGAGGATTCAGGGTATTTTTAAAGCTGGGAGATTTGCAGAACCTGGCCTTTCGTGAACATTATTGCGAGCAAGCCATAGGCCTAACAATCTATTTAAAGTCTGAGACCTTTGTAAAAGTTACCTACGAGCTCAAATCTCTTGGGGTGCCTAAACCTTTGCGTAGTGCTCCTTTCCCTTTTTTTTCACTGTAAAATTTTAGAAAACAAAAATATTACACTAATCTTGCTTAAAATGTTGAAAAGAATGTTTCATCTTTAACTTTATACCCTTTGGAGATCAATGCATCTCCTACTCACTTAACTATGCACAGTGACAGATATTTTGAGCTGGGGTGCCCAAACTTTTGCATGCCACTGTATTCACTGGGCAGCCTCTACTGCTGTATTGGGCAGAGAAATCCGCAGATTCACTACTCTCTAAAAACAGGTCCTCCATATCTCCGTCCAAATTCTACTTCGCCGAATCCTGAGGCTCTATCCTCTAGTTCTAGTCTCATCTACCAGTAGAAACAACTTTGCTATAGTTCCGGATTGGAGGTGGGTTCTGCAAAGTTCCCCGTATAGTGTCCAAATGTTACCTCAACCGTGGTAATAGAGATGATTAAGTTTGACACTATACAACAAATCGTTCATTGAATCCCAATCGTCTCTTTGGTTACTGATTGGAGGTGAGAAAATGTTCAAGTCTTTGGAGATTTGGTGACGTTATCTTTTAGATAAGTTGAATATTAACTTGCCTACGATACATAACTTCCAGCGTCCCTTTGCTTTAGACTCTAAAGGATTTCTTAAAATATTGTGTGATTCTAATGATAGATGTTTTATTAACTGTTAGACACTTAAAAGTATGTCATGCTCTGCAGCAGTTTAATGTGGGAATGCATTGAGAATGTGAAGTATTGCACAAGGTCTGGATATTTGTGAATTCAGAGGTAATACGTGCATGAATGACGGACGGCAGTCGTGCGATTGGTAGATTTGTATCGAAAGGATGTTTGAATTAAGCCTTTCATTCACAACAGGATCTCACTGACAGCAAATGTCTGTTTCATTGGTTAACATAAATTGCAGGAACATGTGAACATCAGTATATGTTTCCTTTTCAGAAATTGTATAAAGTCTTAGTGCATGGGGGCTGCAATCACCCACATCTGGGTTCCCTGGGTTCTTTAGAATATTTGATAATCATTTTGATCTCTTGGAATTACATGTTTATTCTAAATACACCAGTTATCGACGACAGTTTTGAAAGTAAACACGTCGATCTTAGAGTTTATGTTTTGCTTTACCTACCTATTTCGATTGTGTTCTTTTGTACGTTTGCTTTGGTATTGATTTCCGACGGAGGCGCGGATTCCACACTGGCCATGTGAAAGGAAGGTTAAAGTGATCGAGATATGAATGTGTCTATTCCGGGTACGATAAACCCGCTGTTCAAAGCTAATTTGACATTCAGACAAATTGGAGTGTACTTCAATCGGGGATTTTAAATTCGCATTCTGGGGGGCTGGTTGAGTACGGCTGGATGCGGCTGAGGAGTTTGAAACGCTGGTTTTGCGTTGCGGGGTTCTATTGGAAAACATTGTTTTGATGTGATCGGCCCTGTAATATGTACACGGGGTTTCAGTTTAGACAGCGTGCAGTTTCAGTCCGGATTCAGTATTTTGCTTTCATCATCAGCCCTAACCCAGTAAATTATGCAAGTGTTGCAGGATGGTCAAACTAATGCCTGTCTCTCAGAACACCGTAATAGCAGAGTCTAGATATAGTTGTAAAGTGTACTAAAAATAATACCTTCCTTGCGGAACACCTCCATCCACTGCCTCATCGGCCTTCCTTTGCTTAGCCAGTTCTGAATCTATGCTGCCAGCTTTCACTAGATCCTAGGCCATCTGTCTTTGTGAACGCGAGCACCAGAGTCACACCCCGTAACAATTAATATTCCTCAGCTCGACTCTTCTGACTTTTTCACGGAAATAATTCTGCCTCATGACGGATGACCTGCACTCACAAAACCACGCTGACTCTCCGCAACCAGGATGCGTTTCTCCAGACACTCGTAAATTCTGTCTCTAAGAAACCTTTCTAATAGCTTTCCCACTGCGGACCAACAACTCACTGGCCTGTAATTCTCAGGATTACCTTACATTTCTTGAACAAAGTAATAACGTTTGCCATTCTCCAAACCTCCCGCCCTACTTCTGTGGCCAGTGATGACGCAAATGCCATGTCCAAAATTGCAGCAATATCTTAGCTCGCTTTTTCTAGTTACCTGGGTGACATATAAACAAAGAGATAGTGTAATGTAAGAGGAAAAACGGTTCAATGAGCAGAATCGAAGGGAAATGATCCGCCACCGCTGATGATTGTCAGAGTGAAGAAGAGACGAGCGAGACATGTGTTTTACCTTAGTTTCTTGGGAGACTACAAACTTTAAGTCGGTAGTTCAATTGTTCCATTTAATATCAGAGAAGCTATACACTATACAACAACAAATTCTTGTTCTTCACAGAAGCAGCAGCAAGCATGGACCGCCCCCTCCACCATTTATTGCAGCAAAACGCACCAGTACCCTCCACATACCAACCAAGCAATAGCAAAGCCCCGGGAAAAACCATGATCTGCAGTGCAAGAAGAACTAATCGTTAAAAAGGATAATTGAACATACCACAGTGTCTCTCTCTCTCTCTCTCTCTCTCTCTCTCTCTCTCTCTCTCTCTCTCTCTCTCTCTCTCTCTCTCTCTCTCTCTCTCTCTCTCAAGTTCAGCGGGGAAGCGAAAACAATAACAATAACAAAAACAAACTCACTGACGTAAGGCGTTAAAGTTTGCTGCGTCGCTTTGTTCCGATTTCTCCGATTCGAAATCGACAACACACACGCTCCCACCAACAGGAGAAAGAATGAAGAATATACTCCATTATTTTGGTGTAATTTGTGAAGAAAAATTATGAATAAGTTTATAGGCCCTGCTCGTACATGCCATTATATTTTAACCTCGGTAGGCTTATGGGATCAGTTAACTGACGCTCAGTTGCCCCGATTGAAAATTCAGGCTTGAAGATGCTTGTTAATTCCGGACGCAACCGAGTGCCCAGGGTATACTTCAGGCGTCCAATAATCTTTGTCTTCATAACAACAAAAGCAGTAGCTGCGTGAACCGCCACTCAGAAATGTCCATAATTCAATAAGGCCGTAAGAGACATTTCGCACATTGACTCAGGTCCCATAGCTCGCTAGTTAACGGACCAAATGTCCCGACCATTTACCCATGGAATTCGTCACAACATCAACGCAGTTAATCCTAGCCCGACCACGCGCTTTTTCAGCTCACATCCCTGGGTGAAGCTTAGCAGGACGATGGCGCCTAACGGCGAATACTTTGCTTGCAACTTCGGAAACAGCTCTATTTCTATCATTGATATCTCTTTTTTTCCTTTTCAAGGTTTTTTTGAAGACCCTGGTCTGGGTTTACACGCTGACTTCGATTCTCGGCTTTGTCTGCGGCGGGTTCCGTGGGCAGGTGAACTTCGTTTTTGGCTTTTCTTCGCATTTATTTTGAGGAATAGAGGACATGTCGGTAGGTTAGTATTTTGCTCTGGGTGTCGATTTTGGACTCCTTGGAATCTTTCAGTCTCCCAGATGGCCACATTTGCGCCGAGTGCCCCGAGATATTGCTCCTGAGAGACGGTGTTGGGGATCAGGAGCTGCGGCTCGATGACCTACAGACTATGAGGGAGAGTGACTAGGAGATAGAGAGGAGCTGCAGGGAATCAGACACCTGGAGGCCGCAGGGTGACGGTCAGGGACGCGATGGAAAGAGCTCAGATGGTAGAGCGGAACTCTGTGGCCATCCTCCTCAGTAACCGTTATCTTTGGATGCGGTTGAGGGGCATGACCTGACAGAGGACGACCAGGGCGATCGGGTCTCTGGCACGGAGCCTCGTTCCGTGGTGCTGAAGCGAAAGAGGAAGATGAGGAATGCGGGAGTCATGGGAGATTCCATAGTGCGGGGAACAGACAAGAGGTTTTGCCAGCCTGATTGAGATACCCGCACAGAGTGTTGTCTCCCAGATGCCTGTGAATGGGAGGTCTGGAATTGGGTGTAGAGTATTCTGAATGGAGAGGAATCTAGAAGCTAGAAGTCTTGGTACACCTTGGTACCAATGAGAAAGGTAGAAAAATGTAGAATAAAAACGAAAGAATTCGGGGAGTTAGGTAGGATGCTGAAAAGCAGGACCTCGAGGGTAGTAATCATGGTAATTCGGCCTGTGGAATGTGCGGCAGTCTATGAATTGCATGATCAGGCGAGATCATGTGTGGCGGAGAGACTGGTGTAGGGAACAGGGCTTCAGATTCCTGGATCACGGAGGCCTCTGCTGTGGGAGGTACGACCTCTACAAAAAAGGTTTGCACCTGAACCCGAAGAGGTCCAATATCCTAGCGGGCACGTTTAATTGAGCTCTTAGGGAGGGTTTAAACTAATTTGGTAGGGGGTATAAAAACCGGAGTGATAGGGCTCAGGAAGGGGAAATCAGAAATAAATCAAAGATAGCATACAACAGAGATTATAAAAAGAGCAGGCAGGAGATGAAGATTAATCAAAGCCAGTGGCATGAGTTACAGGGAAAAGAGTCGTGATGCAGTTAAAACAAAAAGCAACAAATACTGGACTTAGAATGTTATATTTGAATGCACGCAGCGGAAGGAATAAAATGGACGCTCTTAAAATTCAGCTACAGATTGGCAAATATGACGTTGTGGCCACCTCTGAAACTTGCCATTGGGAGCAGAACATCCAAAGCTATACGGTGTATCTCAGAGACAGGTTAACAGGCAGAGGAGGTGGTGTGGCTTTGTGCATAAGAAATTATATTAAATCATTGGACAGAGATGACAGAGGATTGGAAAGTGTACAGTCTCTATGAGTTGAGTTAAGAAATGACAAGGGGAAAGGGACCCTAATGGCAGTTGTATCCAAGCCTCCAAACAGCAGCCGGGATGTGGTTTACAAGTGACAGCAGGAGACAGAAAGGCGTGTCAGAAGGACAATGTCATGATAATCGTTGGACATTTTAACATGATAGTGGATTGGGAAAGTTAGGTATGTACTGGACCCCAAGGGAGAGAATTTGTAGAATGCCTATGGGACAGCTTTAATGACATTTGAGACTGATATGACAGCATAGACTCCATCAGTAGTTTAACGGGCAATACTCTTTCATGCAAGCAAATACACAACGAATATCACATCAACGTAGAGCAAAAATAACAAAAAAGTAGCTTAATCACTTCAGACATGTTAAACCAGATGAAATATGAAGTTGCACAAGAGTCAGAAAGAAGCCGACCTAAAGACCACAACAATACCATTGAAGAAAACAATGAAATCACAACCCACCCTTGCAGGGAGGTTTGTTAGTGCTATTGGGGGGGGGGGGTTTAAACTAGATTTGCAGATAGATAGTAGAGAGGGAGTGAAAGTAAATGATGATGAAGGTTCATGCAAAGTCACAAATAGAAGGGTTGTGTGTGGTGGTAATAATCTTCTGAAGTGTGTCTATTTCAATGCGAGGAGTATTGTGGGAATGTCTGATGAGCTGAGGGCCTGGATTGACACGTGGAATTATGACATTGTAGCCATTAGTGAAACTTGGCTACAGGAGGGGCAGGACTGGCAGCTCAATGTTCCAGGGTTCCGATGTTTCAGACGTGATAGAGGCAGAGGGATGAAGGGTGGGGGGGGGGGGGGGTGGTGGCTTTGCTAGTCAGGAAAAATGATACAGCAGTGCTCAGACTAGACAGATTAATGGGCTTGTCTACCGAGGCCATATGGGTGGAGCAGAGAAACAGGAAAGGTATGACCACATTAATGGGGTTGTATTATAGACCACCCAACAGTCAGCGAGAATTGGAGGAGCAAATCTGCAGAGAGATAGCAGACAACTTCAGGAAACATAAAGTTACAACAGTAGGGGATTTTAATTTTCCACATATTAATTGGGACTCCCGTACTGTTAAAGGTCTAGACGGGTTAGAGTTTGTAAAATGTGTTCAGGAAAATGTTCTAAATCAATATATAGAGGCACCGTCTAGAGAAGTTGCAATATTAGATCTCCTATTAGGAAACGAGTTAGGACAGGTGACGGAAGTATCCGTAGGGGAACACTTTGGTTCCAGTGACCATAAGACCATTATTTTCAACTTGATCATGGATAAAGATAGATCTGGTCCTCAGGTTGAGGTTCTAAACTGGAAAAAGGCCAAATTTCAAGAAATGAGAAAGGATCTAAAAAGCATGGATTGGACAGGTTGTTCTCTGGCAAGGATGTCGTTGGTAAGTGGGAGGCCTTCAACGGAGAAATTTTGAGAGTGCAGAGTTTGTATGTTCCTGTCAGGAGTAAAGGCAAAGTGAATAAGAATAAGGAACCTTGGTTCTCTACGGATATTGGAACTCTGACAATGAAGAAGAGAGAGATGTATGACATGTATAAGAAACAGAGAGTGAATAAGGTACTTGAGGAGTATAAAAGTGCAAAAAAAATACTTAAGAAAGAAATCAGGAGGGCTAAAAGAAAACATGAGGTAGATTTGGCAGTTAAGGTGAAGGATAACCCAAAGATCTTCTACAGGTATATTAAGAGCAAAAGGATAGTAAGGGATAAAATTGGTCCTCTTGAAGAACAGAGTGGTCGGCTATGTATGGAACCAAAAGAATTGGGGGAAATCTTAAATGCGTGTTTTTTTTTTTTGCTTCTGTATTTACTAAGGAAACTGGCATGGAGTCAATGGAAATAAGGCAAACAAGTAGTGAGGTCATGGAACCTATACAGATTGAAGAGGGTGAGGTGCTTGTTATCTTGAGGCATATCAGAGTAGATAAATTCCCAGGACATGACAGGGCATTCCCTTGATCCTTGAAGGAGGCCAGTTTTGAAATTGCAGGGGCCCTGGCAGATATATTTAAAATGTCGGTATCTACGAGTGAGGTGCCGGAGGATTGGAGGATAGCTCGTGTTGTTCCGTTGTTTAAAAAACGCTCTAAAAGTATTCCGGGAAATTATAGGCCTGCTAGTTTGACGTCGGTTGTAGGTAAATTATTGGAAGGAGTGCTAAGAGATAGGATCTACAAGTATTTAGATAGACATGGATTTATTAGGGAGAGTCAACACGGCCTTGTTGGTGGCAGGTCATATTTAACAAATCTATTAGAGTTTTTCGAGGAGGTTACAAGGAGTTTGTAAGATGTGTTCAGGAAAGTTTTCTAAATCAATATATACCTATAGGGATCTCTGGATTCAGAATCCGGGAACGGTCAGCTGCTCTGGAGTACAGAGCTGGCATTCAGGATATCTTTTCTCTTCCTAGCAGTTTTTCCAAAAGACATCAATGTAACTGATGCTCGTTAGAATTTTTTTTTAAAAAAATCGAATATTCCAGAGCCAAACCTTGCCCTATAACAGTGGTCGTCCGACTTTTAGAGCATAGAATATTTCAGAACAGGTTCATAAGTTTTATGAAGAACACAAAGTTATTTTTTTCAGTACTGCGTATTACTGCATGTGGTCCTAATCATTGTCCTGCCGGTTCGTGTGACGGTGCAGTTTCCAATTTCAAATTAGACATGCTTCGACCTGCCATCTATATGCCCTCTAAACATTGCCGCTCTCTGTGTAAACCGATGCTTCCACTGTTTATGATTTTCACGTGAGGGGAAGATGTTACTGACTGATCTAATCTCTCATGCACTGATACACTTCCACGAATTCCTCTGTCAATCCCTAATGCTGCAGAAAAAAAAGCAACCTGGAAAAATGGGCTGAAAAATGGCAGATGGAGTTTAACACAAACAAGTGTGAGGTATTGCACTTTGGTAGGTAGAACATACAAGGTAAATGGTAGGGCACTGAGGAGTGCAGTAGAACAGAGGGATCTGGGAATACAGGTACAAAATTCCCTAAAAGTGGCGTCACAGTTAGATAGGGCAGTAAAGAGAGCTTTTGGTATATTGGCCTTTATAAATCAGAATATTGAATATAAGAGTTGGAATGTTATGGTGAGGTTGTTTAAGGCATTGGTGAGGCCTAATTTGGAGTATTGTGTGCAGATTTGGTCATCGAATTACAGGAAGGATATTAATAAGGTTGAAAGAGCGCAGAGAAGGTTTGCAAAGATGTTGCCGGGACTTGAGAAATTGAGTTACAGAGAAAGGTTGAATAGGTTAGGATTTTATTCCCTGGAGCATAGAAGAACGAGGGGAGATTTGATAGAGGTATATAAAATTATGATGGGTATAGACAGAGTGAATGCAAGCAGGCTTTTTCCACTGAGGCTAGGGAGGAAAAAAACCTAGAGGACATGGGTTAAGGGTGAAGGGGGAAAAGTTTAAAGGGAACATTGGAGGGGGAGGACTTCTTCACGCACAGAGTGGTGGGAGTGTGGAATGAGCTGTCAGATGAAGTGGTAAATACGGGTTCACTTTTAACATTTAAGGAAAACTTGAACAGGTAAGTGGATGGCAGGTGTATGGAGGGATATGGTCCAGGTGCAGGTCAGTGAGAATAGACAGGAAAAAGGTTCGGCACAGCTAAGAAGGGCCAAAAGGCCTGTTTCTGTGCTGTAATGTTCTGTGGTTTTATTGTTCTATGCATCCAGTGTCCATAAAAATTGTTTAATTGAGCTTAAAAAAGATGTGGAAAGGTTGTGAGAAATCGTAAAGAGCAAGCGAGGAGCAGATGTATCCCTCTCAATACTTCAATCATGAAGCGAGCCTCTGCTGCATCCGAGTGTCTCGTATATCTCGGAATATCTGCGGTACGGGTTTGGAAGTCATAAAATCTGTCAATTTGAACACTGAATTTTGAATTAGGAAATCCCTGTACACAAATGAATGAATAGGTTAACCATGTGAATATCTCTGAGAGCCGAACATACCAGTAAATATCCTTTAAACTGTCATGGTCCGGATCTGTTCCTCCTTAAATTTAGTTAGGTTGCGTTATGATCCGGACCATTGACTGCTTGTTCCCTTCTAAATCACGTGTCCCTTGAGCTTGGCCATTAGGGTAATCTACTCTCCACCCGCACCAGCAGTTTATAAGCCTTTGGTTTCAGCCGTTCGGGGCGAGTGTGTTAGGAAACATTACCAAGTCGCCGTCGCTACCACAAGCCAGAGTTATCCAGCCCGCATCGGAGTGCCGGCAGTTCGCCTTCCTTCGCCAGAGTAGGTCCGGACAAGGTCAAACTGCCAGGGGTGAGTTGAAGGCGGATTCCTGGCTCGATGTTCGTGCCCAGTGTCCGTGTCCATCCCTCGAAGAAGTGTCCCGGCTCGGTGCCTGAGTTGAAGGCGGAGTCCTGGCTCGACGTTCCTGTCCTGTGTTTGGTGTCCACGTTCCGGCTGCGGCAATCCATGGTGTCCACGTTCTGGCTATGGCGAATCAAGGTGCTAGTCTCCAAGTCCAAGGTCCGCGACGATCCAAGTTCCCAATGTCCAAGTCCATGGTCTGCAGCGGTCCATGTTCCCAGTGTCTAAGTCACGGGCGCAGCGATCCAAGTTCCCAGTTTCCAAGTCCAAGGTCCGCGGCGGTCCCAGTCCCCAGGGTCCCAGTCATGACCGCGACAATCCATGTTCCCAGTTTCCAAGTCCAAGGTCCGCGGCGATCCAAGTCCCTAGTCTCCTAGTCCGAGGTTTGTGTTCCTCTTTGTCGTCCTTGATTTCCCGGTTCTCTGTGTAGCGAGTAATAAACGCTATTTTATTGAACCTAAGGAAGACGTGTTTTTGTCCTGCTTGTGGGTCCTTCCCAGCACCCTTGTCCCCACCTTGTGACATAAACAGCTGAACACAGTCACTGTTTCCAAAACCACGGCCGCAGCTTTCCCCCGTGCAATATCAGCCGGACGGTTGTCCTGATTGATGGGTGCGCCAAACCGTGTATGGAGTCGAAAACTTGCCGCCTCCAGGCTGCTGGGACGATGGGGCGAGGTTGGCCGGTAGCCACGTCGCACAGAAGGGTCCTCTCACCTGGGCCTACGAGAAAGTCCTGCAGCTGCAAACCCGAGACTGCGGTCCTGTAGCTGGGCATCTCGTCGTTTGCCTGCTGCGCCTCCGCCAGTGCTGCATAGTCCACCCCCAGGGACAGGGCCTGGACAGCTGGTCAGGAGAGTGCGTCCGCCACGACGTTGTCCTTTCCCGAGACATGCTGGATGTCCGTCGTGTACTCGGAGATGTAGGACAGCTGTCGCTGCTGGCGAGCCGACCAGGGATCGGACACCTTCGTAAACGCGAAGGTCAACGGTTTGTGGTCCGTGAACACGGTGAACGGTCTGCCTTCTAAGAAGTACCTGAAATGCCGGATTGTCAGATACAGTGCCAACAGCTCCCGGTCGAAAGCACTGTACTTGAGTTCGGGTGGTCGTAGGTGCTTGCTGAGAACGCCAGGGGTTGCCAGCGCCCCTCGATGAGTTGCTCCAGCACCCCACCGACTGCTGTGTCGGATGCGTCCACCGTGAGGGCGGTCGGAACGTCCGTTCTGGGGTTCACCAGCATCGCGGCATCTGCCAAGGCTTCCTTGGCTTTAACGAAAGCGGCCGCGGCCTCCTCGTCCCAATTAATGTCCTTGCCTTTACCCGACATCAGGGTGTACAAAGGGCGCATGATACGGGCTGCTGAGGGGAGGAAACGGTGGTAGAAGTTCACCATACCAATGAACTCCTGCAGGCCTTTGACCGTGTTGGGCCGGGCAAAGCGGCGGTTCGCGTCTACCTTGACGGGCAGAGGTGTTGCCCCGTCTTTGGTAATCCTGTGGCCCAGGAAGTCGATGGTATCGAGACCGAACTGGCATTTGGCCGGGTTGATCGTGAGGCCGAAGTCACTCAGGCGGGAGTAGAGCTGGCGGAAGTGGGGCAGATGCTCCTGACGACAACTGCTGGCTGTAAGGATGTTGTCCAAATAGATGAATGCTAAGTCCAGGTCGCGTCCCACCGCGTCCATTAGCCGCTGGAACGTCTGTGTGGCATTCTTCAGGCCGAACGGCATTCGGAGGAACTCGAAAAGGCCGAACTGGGTGATGAGTGGTTTTGGGGATGTCTTCAGGGTGCACCGGGATTTGATGGTATCCCCGGACGAGGTCTACTTTGTAAAAGATTCTTGCCCCGTGCAGGTTTGCTGCAAAGTCCTGAATGTGCGGCACGGGGTAGCGGTCTGGAGTGGTAGCCTCGTTCAGTCTGCGGTAGTCGCCGCATGGTCTCCAACCCCCGGCTGCTTTGGGCACCATGTGCAGGGGGGAGGCCCATGGGCTGTCGGACCTCCGTACGATCCCCAATTCCTCCATCCTCTTGAACTCCTCCTTCGCCAGGCGGAGCTTTTCCAGGGGGAGTCTTTGTGCGCGGGCGTGGAGGGGTGGTCCCTGGGTCGGAATGTGGTGCTGTACCCCGTGTCTGGGCATGGCTGCCGTGAACTTCGGTGCCAGAATCGATGGAAAGTCCGCCAGGATTCTGGTGAATTCGTTGTCCGACAGCGTGATGGATTCCAGGTTTGGGGCCGGCAACTTGGCTTCACCCAGGGAGAACATCTGGAAAGTCTCGGCGTGTACCAGTCTTTTCCCTTGCAAGTCGACCAACAGGCTGTGAGCTCGCAAGAAGTCCGCCCCCAGGAGTGGTTGGGCCACCGCGGACAGTGTGAAATCCCACGTGAACCGGCTGGCGCCGAACTACAGCTGCATTGTGCGGGTGCCGTAGGTCCGTATCGTGCTGCCGTTTGCGGCCTTCAGGGTGGGTCCTGGCTTCCTGTTGCGGATGTCGTACCCCGTCGGGGGCAAGACGCTGATCTCCGCTCCGGTGTCGACCAAGAAGCGGCGTCCCGACTGTTTGTCCCAGACGTACAAGAGGCTGTCCTGGTGGCCAGCTGCTATAGTCATTAGCGGCAGCTGGCCCTGGCCCTGGCCCTTGCAGGGCGGGCGACAACGGCAGGCTTTTGTGCCCCACCGCTGGTGGTAGAAACACCACTGTTCACTGTCCTCTTCACTCCTGTCTCTGTGTTGTGTGCGCCCCCCTGCCGTGCCTGGTCTGGTCTGCTGTTGGGTGCGTGGCCTGGTAATCTGACCGACGGACGCCACACTCTCCCTCTTGACTTTCCGCAGCACGTCTGCCCGGGCAGCCATCTTCCGGGGGTCGCTGAAATCTGCGTCGGCCAGCAGCAGATGTATGGTCTCAGGCAATTGCTCTAGGAACGCTTGCTCGAACATGAGGCAGGGCTTGTGTCCGTCAGCCAGGGCCAGCATCTCGTTCATCAATGCTGACGGCAGTCTGTCTCCCAAACCGTCCAGGTGAAGCGGGCGGGCACCCCGCTCACGCCGTGAGAGGTCAAAGGTCCCAATGAGCAGCGCTTTGAATGCTTCATATTTGCCTTCTTCCGGGGGTGACTGTATGAAATCCGCAACCTGGGCAGCCGTCTTCTGGTCAAGGGCGTTCACCACGTGATAGTAACGCGTGGAATCAGAGGATATCTGCCGAATCTGGAACTGGGCTTTTGCTTGTCTAAAGCACACGCGTGGTCGCCGCGTCCAGAATGTCGGCAGGTTTAGCGAAACTGTGTGAACAGATGAAGAGTCGGTCATCTTTGGTCCAAATCCCGTTTGGACTGTCGGGGTCACCAATGTTGCGATGTGCTACACACAGCGCTGAAATAACGACACGCAGTTGGTAAGTCGTTTCGAGACTAGTTTATTCAAACTTCGCGGCGCTGACATTTAATCCCTAGCGCCCGCCCTCTCCGGGTGGAAATGACGTCAGAGGTGCATCACCAAAGTCTCCTCCCGCGCGCTGGCTATTTGTGAGCCTGTTCGCCTGCGCAGAAAGCGGGTCGCCACAACAGCCTGATCACAGCACACGGTCATAAGCCATTCGATGATGGCCGATGTATTTCTCTCCCAATACCGTTCTCCTGCCCTCCCCACTTAAATTATGATGCCTCTATTCATGACGGACCTATTAACCTCTGCTTAAAATACTGTATATTCAATCTTTTGGCCTCAGCAACAGTCTGTGGCAACGAGGCCGTTAGACACATTGCCTCTGGCAATAGAAATTCCGCCTCAGCTCTGTTCTGAAGGCAACATTCCTCCATTCGGAGGCTACGGTCTCTGGTCTTAGACTCTCCGACTGTTGAATAATCTTCAGCTTGACGGCTCAATCTGAGCCTTTCAATTACAGGTAAGCTTCCCCACTTCTCCCACTCCATCCTGCTAAACTCCAGCGAATACAGGCACAGGGCCATCAAACACACCTCATGCGTTAAACCGTTTATTCTCGTAAATCTACTCTGTAGGATCGCCAATGTCAGCCCATATTTTAGTAAACACGGGTCCTCAGGACAGTAAATTATCAAAGTGCATAGGGCTAAAATTTGCATAATTACCTGCTGCATGTGCGAGAACACCATTAATTACTATTACGAGAGGCACATGTGAGAAGGAAAAGGTACAGTCATCTTTGGAAAGACACTCACCTGGAAGAGCAATGACGGCGAGGACGGGGAAGAAAATCACTGGAATGGTTTGTAAAGTCTCATTTCCAGTCTGAGATGGTAGTGAGGAAGGTAAATGCTGTTACGTATTCAGGCAACAATAAATATATGTGAGTTAGGCAAGGGTTTTTATAATAAATAACACGTTTATTAAACACTGAAAACAAACCCCCCAAAAGTAAACAAACACTAACGTAACCGGAAAACAGCTGCTGTGCGGCAGCTTCACAGTTCTTAAAGCGATACAGCTCTAACAGTTCTTAAAGCGATATGCCGAAAGTTCAAAATGCTCACAGTCCATTTAAAAGGAGAGACTTTTTAAGGCGATTTAAATTCTCTTTCACGTCGTTGTCCTTCAATCCCCGGCGTCGAACTCTTCCCACGTAGAATTTTATGAAACGTAATGGTTTAAAGGCACTGACCTTTCCTTCCACACTCTGTCCTCAATCTCCTGCTATCCCAGCAGAGATTAACACGAGAACAGTCAACGAAATCCTTCCGAATAAGGATCACACAAGGTCGAAACCATTCCACCGTCGAAATTCGATTCTCCTCGATCTTTAACTTCCTAAACTTTTATCTTCACTCTCCACTAGCAGTATTGTAAGAAACTGCTGGCAATGACCTTTTAAACTTTAGGCAAGAGATAAAACTTCATTTTCCAACTAAACTGCGTCATCACATTAAATTACGCAGTGGCATGAAGTCAACATGGCAAATCCAGCCACGAACTGCCCCACCTGACAGGGTGGGTCTTCCTTTTATACCCTGTAAAAAAAACCTGTCACATGACCTCTACTGGCGGGAAAATGACGTCACTCCACCATCACAAGACCATTACCTCAAGTCCAGTATAACTTCAACCCCAATCACGTGACAAGGGTACCACTGCCACGTGTCACGAGTACGTAACAATGCAATGTCAGCATTTATTTCGAGAAAACTAGAAAATAAAAACGAATATGTAATGCTGAGCCTTTATAAGGTTTTGGTGAGACCGCAGTTGGAATATGGTGAACAGTTTGAGTCACCAATCTTAAACGGATGTACCGGCAAAGGAGAGAGTCCAGAGGACAGTAACGAAAACGATTCCCGGAAGAAAAGAGTTCCGTACGAGGAATACTTTAGGACCCTGGGCCTTGGTCGCTGGAATTTGGAAGAATGAGATGGGGATCTTATTGAAATCAATCGGATATTGTCAGGCTAAGACAGAATGGACATGGAGAGGATTTACATATAGTGCTAATCATGGGCCAGTGGACACAGCCTCAGATAAAAACGTCCCTTTAGAAAAGGGACAAGAAGCAATATCTGTAGCTACAAAGTTATGGATTTTTGGAATTTATTCCCACGGGTAGCCGTGAAGGGCAAGTAATTGGGTACATTTAAAGCGGAGGTAGAGGAGGTGGACAGATAGTAAGAGTTCAAATGTTTCGAGGAGAAGGCAAGGTAATGGAGTTGAGAGGAATGATATGTATGACCATAAGACCATAAGACATAGAAGCAGAATTAGGCCATTTGGCACATCGAGTCTGCTCCGCCATTCAATCATGGCTGTTCTTTTTTTTCTCTCTCCTCATTAGCTCCAGTTCCCAGCCCTCTCCAGTAACATTTGGTGTCATGTCCAATCAAAAACCTACCAATCTCTGCCTTAAGTACAGCCAATTACCTGGCCTCCACGACTGGATATGGCAATAAATTCTACAAATTCACTGCCCTTTGGCTGAAGAGATTTCTCTCAATCTCTGATTTAAAAGGGCGCCCCTCTATTCTGAGGCTGTGCCCTCTTGTCGTAGATGTGACAAAATTTGGATGCCTGGATGTTTTAAAGTGACTGTTTCAAAGGGGGTCCCCCCGATTACCATGTCACGACGAGGATGGGATTCGAACCCACGCGTGCAGAGCACAATGGATTAGCAGTCCATCGCCTTAACCTCTCGGCCACCTCGTCTGCTCTTCTCTGTCTTCTGTTCCGAACTTCTGAGTTTGTTCACTGCATTTAAAACTTTTGCCGATTTACTTTGCTCGCCGTGCTTACCAGAATTCATGGAGGAGAATAAGGGCAGTTTAGAGAGATATTTACTAACCACAGGAAACATGGAATTATGTATTTTATACACTTTAGACGCTGTGGACGTGCTGTGGCATAAGTATTGATTCCGCGCTCTGTAACTCGGAGAAACTGTGAATGTTTTGAGCTGTAAAATGAGATAAATATATGTTGAGTGAAATAAAATTTCAATAGCTTTGTTATCATATTGCTGGATTTCAAGTAAACAGATATTATAGGTGTTTGTCATCTGGTTCGAGAATGAAGATTTTCCGTGTAAGGGGCAAATGCAATAACCCGATAACTACCACATTACAGACACGCTGAAGAGCAGGTCCGGCTGTGCGCAGCAGCAGATCCGTACACCCTAACGCTTACCCGAAACAAACACACGGCTGCTCGGTTCTGGAATACCAAACCAGCGGCTGAAATATCTAAACACAAATCGCGCTCACTCTATCAATAATGTATTGAATGTGGTGGAGCATTGTCACTGATTCCAATCCCAGAATATATGGCCGCTGCAAAAGTCAGTGGCGTGTGCCTTTGAGAATTCCTTTCTTTGTGAAACAAAGAGAATATTGAACAGCCCAAAGCAGGAATGCATGGAGAGATATTGACACAACAATGGTCGGATGTTCACCTGGGATGAAGTCACTGCATGCGAGTACTTTTAGTTCGGTCAGGAAATCATTTCAAAGGTGGAAACTCCTTGCAGCATTCAGCATGTTCCCCATTTTTCCCCTCGGCCTTTCTCACAGAACTTGACCGTGTGGCCTAATGGATAAGGCGTCTGACTTCGGTGCTGGATTGGTAGAAGTCATCAGAAGATTGCAGGTTCGAGTCCTGCCGCGGTCTTTTACCAAACTAGTGGATTCGGTTTCATTCTGTCTCTCACTCTCTGCAGCATGGTTGTCTCAATTCAGAGTGGGGATTAATCGGAGTACCCCACCCTGGGGGAAACCGTAATGCCTCGTCTTCGTTGTACGCAACATATAATATCATGTGTCTAGTCTGTGCAATATTTCTACAGACACTTTCATAAACAATTGGTTGGAGCTTTCCAGACGTTCAGGAGGAGCTGCTGCTGGGAAGGTGAAATTTATTTCACATTCAGCTCCGTCTCCGAGCCGCCTTTTCGGCAAGAATTCATCACCCAGTACTGACGGTGCATTCTCATGACTCCAACCCTCCTCCTCTTCTTGGACACAAGGCGCTGGTTCTCCGCCAGCTCTGGGACGTCTTCATCACCATTTGCCAACTAGACGTCAACCGCCTCAACATCAGGATTCCTCACCGCTCCTCGAACCTCAACCCCTCTGAATGCACTGCCCTCCCAAATCTCAACCCCCATCCCCAAAATTACCATCGATCCCGCAGACAACGTGCTGCTGTTGTAGAATAGCGGACTGACCTCTACCTTGCTGAGAGCAGGCGGTAACTCTCAGACACGTCCTCGTGCCTACACCTTGAATAATCCGGACACCGGGCAATCAGGGTACTGCCTCCGAAATTATCACTGACTTCATCAACTCTGGAGAACCTCCATTCGCTGTAGAAAACTCATGGCTCCATTGCCCTGAACTGCTCGCTTCTACCTCCTACTTGATTCACAAGTCTGAATGTCCGTAGAGGCCCATTGTCTCGGCCTGCTCCCACACCACTGATCCTGTGATCTCATAGCTCCAGTCCAGCCTATGCCCCTTACTTTAGCCCCTTCCCAGTTGCATTCGCGAAACTTCCCGTGCTCTCGATCAACTCACTAATTTTCAGTTCCCTTGCCCTGACCGTCTCATTTTCTCCATGGATGTCCAGTCTCTCAGCAAAATGACCTTAAAACACTCCGCATTTCTCAAGGAAAGAACCAACCCAGTTCCCCTGTATCATCACTATCCTCCGTCTGGCAGAACTGGTCCTCACTGCAACAGTTTCTCCTTCCGTTCCTCCCACTTACACCAAATTCAATGGGTAGCCGTTGACACTCGCATGAGTCCCAGTTATGTCTCACTTTTCATTAGCTAAGTAAAACAATCCATGTACCAAACCTTTCCTGGTAACGCACCCCAACGCTTCCATCTCTAAATCGACGAAAGTATTCTGCCGCTTCACGCACTCACGCTGAGCTCGACAATTTCACCCACTTCGCCTCCAGCTTCCACCCTGCCCTTAAGCGTCTCACACAATGCAAGCAAAACAAAGGAAGGAGACACCAGAGGTCCATGAGCCAGTCCTCATCGGAGGGTCAGAGAGGGAGAGCAACTTTAAATTCCTGAGTGTTACTATTTCAGTGGGATTGTCCTGTACCCATCACTAGTGCAATTGCGAAGAAAGCACGGCAGAGCCTCTAGTTTCTTAGGAGTCTGCGGAGATCGGCATGACATCTAAAACTTTGACAAATCTCTATAGATGCGATACAGAGTGCAGCGACTGTCAGCATCATGGCTTTGTACAGAATGTGGTGGATTCGCCCAGTACCTGTCCGGTAAAGCTCTCCCATCACTGAACACATCTCTCTTTGTGGACGTTGCTATTGCTTATGTGGTGGATGGTGGCGCTGCTGATGTTTGCTGAAACGTGGGGGTGGGTGTGTGTGTGTGTGTGTGTGTGTGGGGGGGGGGGTGTTATTGATACTTTTCTGCTGCTTGTGCTGCTTTCTTATTCTCATCAACCCCTATTTTCCTGCCTTCTGCCCGGGAACTTTGACGCCCTGACGGATCAGAAACCTATCAACTTTTGCTTTATAAAAACCCAATGACTCCGCCTCTACAGCCGTCCGTAGCAATGAGTTCCCTAGATTGGCCACTCTGATGGAATAATTTTACCCTCATATTTCTTCTAAAGGGGCGCGCTTGTATTCTGATGCAGTGCCGTGTCGTCTCAGACTCCCTCCACTACGTGAATTATTCCACCGCATCCACACTCACACGGTCTTTCAATAATCTATAGTTGTCAATAGTATGCATCCACATTTATCAAACGCTACCCACACGTAAACCATTTAATTTCGGGGTCATTCCGTCACTATTGCATCATCAATGGTGACGGGGAGGATCCGGAGGATAGCAGATGTTCCTCCCTTATTCATAAAAGGGAGTAGAGATCGCCCAGGAAATTATAGACCAGTGAGGCTTACTTCGGTGGTTGGTAAACAGATGGAAGAGATCCTGAGAGGCAGGATTTATGAAGATTTGGAGAGGCGTAATATGATTAGGAATAGTCAGCATGGCTTTGTGAAAGGTAGGTCGTGCCTTACAAGCCTGATTAAATTTTTTTTGGATGTTACTAAACACATTGATGAAGGAAGAGCAGCACATGTAGTGTATAAGCATTTCAGCAAGGCATTAGATAGGGCGCCCCATGCAAGGCTTATTGAGAAAGTAAGGAGAAATGGGATCCAAGGGGATATTCCTTTGCGGATAAGAAATGGCTTCTCCACAGAAAGCAAAGAGTGGTTGTAGAAGTTCATATTTTCCAGGGAGTTCCGTGACCAGTGGTGTGTCTCAGGGATCTGTTCTGGGACTCCGACTCTTCGTGATTTTTATAAATGATGTAGATGAGGAAGTGGAGGGATCAGTTAGTAAATGTGCTGATGACACGAAGGTTGGGGGTGTTGTAGATAGTGTGGAAGCCTGTCATAGGTTACGGCGGGATATTGATAGGATGCAAAACTGGGCTGAGAAGTGGCAGATGGATTTCAAACCAGAGAAGTGAGAGGGGATGTTACCAGAAGTGTGTTCTGTGACGTTCAGCCGGCTAAGAGGCTCCATTTTTGATTTGCTGTCTGTATTTACTCCCGCAGCGTTCGTCTCTCCCGAGACTGCCCAAAAGGCCGTGGGACTAGTTACCCATAGTTGTGGGTCTGCTCACGAGCACCAGGGCGCGTCCACACACTGGTGGGCCTGCGAGCTGCGTGTGCAGGAGCCAGACGTCCTCCCTGTCCTTTGGAGTTCAGCCTGCGTCCGAAAGTAGTGCAGTTTCCCTGTGTCCCCAGTGAGTAGGCTCTACATGAGGCTTGCTGTTGGAGAGGCTATACACTGGTGGGTAGAGAATTACAAGTTCAGGTCTCCTTTTCACTTCGCCGAAAGTGGGAGCCACAAACACTACCCACTATGCTGTCACACTAGATGCATCACAACAACCGTATTGACACCTATCTGTGACCCTCTTGAATGTCACCCTTCGGCGACCTATGCAGCAGGGAGAAAACCGATTGTTCCAGGTAACCTTCTCATGAAAAGTTCCCGGTGTGCTTTCCATCCTTCCTATGCCTTTTTTACATGGAAAAATCGGTTTCAGCGAATATGCATCCATCGGCTTGATTCGTCCAATTCTGCAAAATTCCCAGTGTCCTGCCATTTACTATTCAAGAACTGCTTTGCCTTAACTTTACGAAGTGCTACGTGTTGTCAAGTTAAATTCCACCTGGCATTCCTTGACCCCTTTCAAAGTCCAAGACACCACCAACACTGATGTCATTTACAAATTTTGAAAGCGTATGACAATATCTAATTAGCCTCTGCCTGTTTAAAATTCTGACAGATCCCAACACCCGAATGCCCTCCTATAACTTCCACCAGCGCTCTTAGGCTCAATGACCTGCATTTTAAGCATCGTTATTCAATTTGCTGTACAGATCAAAGACAGTTCTTATTTAACCATTATGTGCGGGGTGATGCATTTTGTAGGCTCAATTAAGATCGGGATGTCTACATTATTGATAAGGCTTTAAGGATTTGGAGATTTGTTTATAAATCCAAAGATCCACGATGGCACTGGCGATACAGGTGACGTATTGCCGACAGTTCGCAAAATGTCTGGATGTATTTCTTCTGAACTACTGTCGCTGCAATCTGAAACCCCTAATCTCCCTTTAAGAAATGTACTTTTGAGCTGTCTAAATTAATTGGCAGTCTAACGAGCTGCTGATGGACCAGGTGGCCTTGACTCTCGGGAATGCAGGTGCGGCACCTTTCAGCGATCACCGAAGGTCAGCCATTACCATTCCCGGAAAAGAGGTCGGTTTGGAAGACTTCAAGCCAGACTAAATCGACGAGCTATGAAACAGCCTCTACCCGGCATTTTCCTAGACAAAAGCCAATTATTTGAAAACAAGATACATTACGTAAGCGCAATATTGCAGTTTCGGAGGGATCTGAGGGACTGCTGTCTTCTCTGTTTCATGAGAAATGGCTCAGTTCGTTGGAACAGCCGGAAGGCTTCTCAATCAACCTTTCAGAGAAGATAAGAAGGTATTGTGGTGCTGGGGGGGGGGGGGGGGGGGGGAGGTCGTGGGGGCGGCGGTGTTGTTTCGTGATAAATTATTCATGCTCTCCGTATACAGCCGTCTTACCGCACCCTCGTTCGCCCAACCGCAACATCCAATGATTAAGTTCTGTCGGTGCCACTTACCGAGAGGGTTCTCCTCATTGATCCGGATGGCACGTTACATACCCCAGAGCAGATGTTAAGCAAGCATACCATGTACTGAGTGCCGTGACCAGCAAACAAGGAACTGCCTACCCTGGGGACTTGTGGTGAACTACATATACTTGTCTGGACACGCCCCCTGCTGACTGCTCCTGTGGCTCCTCCCACAGACCCCGGTATAAAGACGGTTGAGGTCTGAGCCCGGCCTCTCTGTCTCCAGGATCTAGTTTGGTGGTCAACCACTGCTTGTCCTTCTTCCAGTCAATAAAAGCCGATATCTCGTCTTTACGTCTCAGAGAGAGTAATTGATGGTGCATCAGGACTTTCAAACCATTGCAGGGGGATTCTATCAGTCTTGTTTAAAGAAATCTAGGCTTATTTGTCATCAGCACGTGATCCGCTGCACCAGGGGCTCCCGCACTCTCGACCACTGTTAGAGCACGATCAGGAAATCCTATCATTACATCCCCCGACCATATCTGGAGCATTCTGAACGTCTGGTTGTCTTTCTCCTACCTCCATCCAGGCGGAGGGTAAGGAAGAAGACAGCAGATGTATCGGCAACAATGTGGCGGGAATCGTAGCGCCGACTGCTGAATTGCTTCGAAGCGATAGACAGAAACAAAAATGACCCGGGGCTCGTAAAAGAATCCAAATCTCGCAATCTTTATAAAGACTCTGGAAACGTGTGTTTCCCATTGATTCATTCAGAGTCCAGAGTGTTGCTTAACCAGAAGCAGTGAATGAAGAGATATATGAAATGCTGAGCAGTAGATTCGTGGCAATATTTATCACATTTATTCATTATTATCTATTTGTTCTTGGGAATTGTTTTATATTTTGCTGATTTATTCGTTGTCTATTGCTGTTGGCAAAGCTTCGTCAGTTTCCCTGGTGGTCTAGTGGTTAGGATTCGGCGCTCTCACCGCCGCGGCCCGAGTTCGATTCCCGGTCAGGGAAATGTAATATTGCCTGCTGCAGCATTGAAATGAGTTTATTTTAAATTATTTTGTGTATTACCTTGCTTCCACAGCAACCCCATTCCCGCCTATGCTTAACCTGCATCCGCCTGATTCAGCACCATAATACCATAAAATATAGGAGCAGAATTGGGCCGTTTGGCCCATCGAGTTTGATTCGACATTTCCTCTCAGCCCGATTCTCCTGCTTTCTATTGGTATCATTTCGTGTCCTCATCAATCAAGAATCTATCGATCTCTGACAAATATACAATGAGACCTGGACTCCACAGGGGGCTGTGGCGGCGAATTCGACAGATTCGTCACTCACTGGCTGAAGAACTCACTCCTCATCCCTGTTATAAAGGATGCTTCTCCATCTCGAGACTGCGTCCTTTGGTCTTAGATTCTCCCACCACAGGAAACATCCTCTCAACATCCGCCCTATCAAGGCCTTTCACCATTCGATAGCTTTCAATGAGGTCACGCGCAATCTATTGAATTTCACTGAATGCAGACCCGGCATCATCAAACGCTCTCATATCACCAGTCATTCAATCCTAGCATTATTCCTCTGAGTCTCCTTTGAACCCTGTCCAGCTTCAGCAATACTTTCTCAGGTAAGTGAACTAAAACTGCTCACAATACTCCAAGCGAGGCCTCGCCAGTTCTTTATTTAGTCTCTGAATCACATCCTTGCTTTATTTTCCAGTCCTCTTGAAATGAATGCGAGCATCGCATTTGCCTTCCTCACCACAGACTCAAGCTACAAATTAGCATTTGGGACATTATGGTGCAGGCGTGTACGTCGCAATGGGAGGCCTGTACAAGGACTCCAAAGGCTCTTAGCGCCTCAGACTTCTTGTTTGACAATAGACAATAGACAATAGGTGCAGAAGTAGATCATTCGGCCCTTCGAGCCCGCAGCGCCATTCTGAAATCATGGCTGATCATCTACTATCAATACCCGGTTCCTGCCTTGTCCCCATATCCCTTGATTCCCCTATCCATAAGATACCTGTCTAGCTCCTTCTTGAAAGCATTTTCTCTCCTTTTAGGAGATCTGTCCCTTCATTTCCTGTATGAAAGTGTATGACCATATATCTCCCTGCACTGCATCCCATCTACCACTTCGTTGTCCACTCTCCCAACCTAAGTTCTTCTGTGGCCTCTCTACCTCCGAGAAGGACCTCCTGCTCGTTTCGCTTTGAAGAATCTGTGCATGTTGAGTGGAGTGATTGGACCATTCCAGGTGCCAGGCCCCTGCACTGGAATTGTTGGAATGTTTCATTAATTTCATCTGCTTTACCAGTGGGATCAAAGCGCGTTTCATTACAATATTCATTGCCCATTTAGCGCTCGTGTAAGCTTCTTCGACTCATCTATTTGCCATCTGTCTACATGTGCTTGTTTAATTGTCAACATACCAGATACTCTTAATTCAGGTACTCTGATATTCAGATACTCTGAATCTGGCTTTTGGTGTTTGATCGAAGACTTCTTGCTTACACATTCGTCCTGTTAGTGAAGGCATCACGGGATTCCATTGTCACGCATTGCTCGTAAGAATCGGAAAGTGAGTCAGAGACAATATTATTGCTCAGTAATATGACAGTATCTCCATCGCCTGTTCATAGCGATAGCTGACTTAGTAACCAAGGATTCTTCTTTGCCATTGCCTTCCATTGTCAGGGTCCAGTCCGTGAACCATTCATTTCAGTTAATTTCCTTTTCTCCGTGTTCCACTGGGCTGCTTGATTAGATTACCGGATCCTCATTCGAAACGGCAGCATAAAAACTCCGGCTTATATCTACTCGCTGCTTGTTCGTCACCTCAGCCAGGGCGGCGATCAATGTTCCGAGCGGCCAAGAATAAGGGACCGTCTTCATGTCAGGAACGGGGGCCGGATGGACCCAAACGCAGGACGCAGACACTGAAGTACTAGGGGGAGGACAAGATGGGGATGCCATGGCAATTAAGGGTTAATGCAGGCGGGGCTGGATCGAAGAGTTCAGACGGGGCCGGCAGGCAGGCGGATCCCAGAGTTCAGACGCGGCAGGGCAGGCAGGAGGATCCCAGAGTTCAGACGGGGCCGGCAGGCAGGAGGATCCCAGAGTTCAGACGGGGCAGGCAGCCAGGAGGATCCCAGAGTTCAGACGATGCAGGCAGGCAGGGAGATCCCACAGTTCGGGGCAGGTAGGCAGGTAGATCTCACAGTTCGGGGCAGGCAGGGAGATCCCACAGTTCGGGGCAGGCAGGCAGGTAGATCACACAGTTCGAGGCAGGCTGGCAGGCAGATCACACAGTTCGAGGCAGGCTGGCAGGCAGATTCCTCATGACGGGCGGCAGGGATCCCGGGCAGGGCCACCTCCCAGGCGGAAATCACCGAGGCCTGGGCCAGTCGCGGACACGTGGGCAGCTGCGGGGCACAACCCTTAGGGAGCGATAGGTGGAAAAGGTAGATCCCCCGCTGGGCAGAGGCTGTTCAGCCGGACCCGCCCAACGGAAGCAACGGGTAGGAGGGGGCAGAACCCCCGCCGGGCAGCAGCAGTCCAGCCGGACCCACCCGACGGAGGCAACGAGTAGGAAGCTGGGTCCAGGGTGAGCAGCAGAACTACAGTGATCCAACGGGGACATTGGTAAAGGCAACCAAAAGCGCGGGAAGACGAATAAGACGTAACAGCGGGACCAGCGCACCCGAGAGGAGCAGGAAAAGCATGAGGAACCGGGTAAAACAGGTACAGAGTAGGTTGCAGAGCGGAATAGAGAGCCTGTTGCAGAACAGGCAAAGGGCAGTATACGGAGTAAGATTCGGAACAAACGAACCAGGTATAGAGCAGGTTAAACCGGCTTCGGAGCAGACAGGAAGCAGAACAGAACGCCCGGTCTCCGTCCCACGGCCCCTTATAAACACCTGCAGCCGAATTGGCCACAGGTGTGCCCCCTTGATCCAGGATGATCTGAACAGGCTCAAAGGGGCCGGGAGGGACAGCTGCAAGACCCGGAGTCCGGAGCTCGCGGACCGGATCGAGACCCGGAACGCGGCTTCCGGACCGGACCCTGACACTTCAGGAGCTTCTGCGTATCAAGATTCGTATTGACTGTAGTTGCTTGTTTTTGTCGTCTCGTGTCCAGCTGAGTGTTTCCGGCCGTTTTGCCGCTGCTTCGAGCCAGGGCGCGAGTAGTCTGTCTCCCAGTCCGAGTCAAGGCTCCGACTCCCAGTCCGAGTCAAGGCTCCGACTCCCAATCCAAGTCAAGGCCTCGAGTCCAGTCAAGGCTCCGTGTCCAGTCAAGTGACTGCCAGCCGTTTGCCGCTTTATGAGCTTCTCCGTGTCAAGAGACGAATTGTCTGTTATTATACGGTTTCCGTCCTCCCGTTACCAGCCGAGTAGGTCCAAGTTACCGCTTCTCTGAGTTGGGAATTCTGTCTCTTCATGTCCCAGTCCAAGTCCAGACTCTGTGTTCACGTCAAGTCTAAGTCCTGGCTCCGAGTCCGTCAGGTCCAAGTCCGTCTCCGTGTCAAGTCTCCCTGCCTGTGTCCTGCACTTGAGGCACTTCCCTGTCGGCCCATTGTAACATCCATATCATGGCTGTCCAATGATATCTGACATATCACACTGATACGAGTCGTGAAGTAATAATGAATTTATACAGACACTTCGACTCAAAGAACCATTCCGTCCACTATCCCCACCAGAGTAAGTCCCAGTTTCCTGCGTGCGGACCATATTCCTCCAGGACCCGCCCTTCCGTGAAACTGTTCTACCTGCCTGATCTACTTCTTCTGGCAGCTCATTCCACATATTCACTAAACTCTTCGTAAAAACGTTGTTGCTCATGTTCCTTTCAAATATTCCACAATATTTTGGTCCCTTTGCACAGGAAAAAAGACTGTTAACATTCATTTTATCTCTGTTGTAAATCGCATTCTGCTCGTCCTGGAATAAGCAAATGACAGCCTTGGACAAACTCTTTTATAACCCAGTTTTCCTTGTCCTGAAAACATCATAGTATAACTTACTTGTACTCTTTCCAGTTTGACGGCCTATTTTGTATAATAGAGCGTCCGAAACTGTAAATGGCGCTGTATCTACAACCGTAACAACGACCTGTCATAATGTTTTATTTTCCGTTCCTTCCTGTTGCCCTGAATGAGGAAGGACGGAATGAGAAACGGCTTTTCACTATCCTATCAGAATCAGCGAACAGTGAGCTTGTGCCTCTTGGTCCCTCGTGCCAATTGTACTCCATAATGCCCGGCTAATTGCAGCACAAATGCTTTGCATGTTTTATTTCCAAGATGCACGACGTCATAGTGATCTGCATTGGAATCCATTTACCACACATCCTCTCACCTCTTTGATCCAGGTACGCTTGTAATCAACAGTAATCTCCCTCAGTATCAACAACACCGCCGAAGTTTGTGTTATGCAGAAACTTCCTGATCAAGACGCGATTTCGCATCAGAACTATCGACATAAGTAACGATTAGCGACTACTGTGTGATACCAAAAGTCTCCCATATCGATGTGACTACCACACATCCTCCCCTGCACCGTCCAGTTTCTGCCCAACACTTGCTCCATTCTTAGCTCCCCATATTGGTTATCTACTCTTTACGTTCAGTTCAGCGTCAGGTGTGGATCAGAAATGCGTGCTATTTTTTCCATCCACAAATGCTGCCTGACCCGCTCTCCACTGTTTCTGCAGCGATTCCTTATTAGTTCTAAATGACATTTGTTAGGGATAATACGACTTTGAAAAATATCGCAGGTGTAGTATCAATAAAGCCCGAAATAACTGTGCGAGGTCTTACAGACAATAACTTATAATAAATACAATGTGTAATTTCATCTTCATCACTACTCACTGCAGCTCAATCCCTCGACTCTCAGAGATGCCGTCTCTCTGTAGAAGAGGGTGACAATACATTTCCCATATTGGACTCTAGTCGTAATCACTGAGTTTGACTACATCACCTTGAATCATCTGGACGGGATCATCACTGCTCAGATATCAGTGAGTATCGTCAGGTCCAGTCGGGTTTATTGCCGTGTGCACAGGGACGGTGAGGTACAGGTACAATAAAACACTTGCCGCTTTATTACAGGCTCGAAGAGACAGACAACACGCAAAATATAAATCATACAATTCTGCATTATAAACGAAAGAGTTATAAATCCTGTGCCATGTTCAGATTTGGAAATGAATCGTCGGGCAAACTGATGACAGAGATTGGGAACAACTGATCTCCAAGCATCGGTCCCTATTATATCCACTGGGATAGCACCCAGTCCCAAGAAAGACCTGTTTATTCCTCTTCAACGGAAAGAAGGGCAAGACTCTAGTCCTCTTCCGCCAGCCCTGACTTTCAATAAGATCAGGCTGGTCCAAACTTGCTGTCAATCCGACTCCCCATACCGCACTTGCCGGTCAAAAGTCTGCCGGTGTCCTCCACCAAATCTGCTCCGTCTCCCAAGGTGAGAGGAGATAAACATCTGTTGCCCGCCTATATTTCGACGCCCTGACAATGCCCCCAGCTTCCGACAGAAGCATATGGATTGTTACGTATTCGGGCAACAATAATATAGATGAGTTAGGCAAGGGGTTTTATAACGAATAACACGTTTATTAAACACTGATAACAAACCCCCTTCAAATGTAAACAAACCCAAACAATGGTCCGAGCTCAGCTGCTGACAGCTGGTCAGACAGTTCTTAATAGCTTTGCAGTCTCAAACAGTCTTTAAAGTAGTATTGAAAAAAAACAGTTCTCCAAAGCGAATTGCCGAATGAAAACAGTTCAAAGAATGATATGCCGACAGTTCAAAAGCTCACGGTACTTTTAAAAGGAGAGACTTTTTAAAGCGATTTAAATTCTCTTCCACGTCGATGTCCTTCGATTCCCAGCGTCGAACTCCCACGTCGAATTTTATTAAATATAACAGCTTAAAGTGACTGACCTCTCTTCCACACTATTCTCAAACCCTTTCTGGTCATCCCAGGGGTCAACAGCGAGAATAGTCAACGAAATCCTTCCGAATGAGGATCACACAAGGTCGAGGTCAATCCATCGAAAATCGATTCTTCTCGATCTCCATTTTCCAAACTTTTCTTCACTCTCCCTTAGCAAAGAAACCGTTGGCTCTGACCTTTTAAACTTTAGGCATTATATAGAACTTCATTTTTAACTAAACTGCGTCATCCCTTTAAATCACGCAGTGACATGAAGTCATCTTGGCAAATCCAGCCACGAACTGCCCCACCTGACAGGGTGGGTCTTCCTTTTATACCCTGTAGAAAAAACCTGTCACATGACCTCTACTGGCGGGAAAATGACATCACTCCACCATTACCTCATGTCCAGTATAACTTCAACCCCAGTCACGTGACAAGGGTACGTAACACCTCCCTCCAAAAAAAAACATTTTTGGTCTGTCAAGAACAAAAATTTTAACAATTACTTACAAAAAAAACAAATGTACAAATCATATAACATACACAATATACAATACAGTAGGAGTGTTACAATAAAAAAAACCACTCCAAAAAAAAAACATTGTACATTCAACATCGAGATAGACAATCAGCAACCACATTATCTTTACCTTTAATATGAGTTATCACAATATTGTACTCTTGTAACATCAAACTCCAATTTAACAATCTTCTGTTTTTGTTTTTCATCTTACTCAGAAAAACTAACGGATTATGATCAGTGTAAACAATAAGTGGTTTTTGAGTTGTACCAACATATACCTCAAAATATTCCAAAGCTAAAACAAGAGATAACAATTCTTTCTCTATTGTTGAATAGTTTCTTTGATGCTTATTAAATTTCTTAGAAAAGTATGCTACCGGATGATCAACCTCATCACCCTCATTCCTTTGCATCAATACTGCTCCCGCAGCTTCATCACTAGCATCTACAGCTAATGAAAAAGGTTTTTCAAAGTCAGGTGCCTTAAGCACAGGTTGTTCACATATCATTGTTTTCAATTTTTCAAATGCTTCCTGACAAAACACTGTCCATACAAACTTCACATTCTTCTGCAGAAGATTAGTTAATGGAAGGGCAACATTAGCAAAATTCTTACAAAATTTTCGATAATATCCTACCATTCCCAAAAACCTTCTGAGAGTTTTTTTTCCCGTCGGAGTGGGAATTTCCAAAATTGCCTGAACTTTTGCCTGAACAGGAGCTACCTTACCTTGACCTACAACATAACCAAGGTAAGTCACAGTAGCATGTCCAAATTCACTCTTGGCTAAATTAATAGTCAAGTTAGCTTTTGAAAGCTTTTCAAACAATTTCTCCACCGCAATAATGTGTGCTTCCCAAGTATCATTTCCTGTCACTAAATCATCAATATAAGCATCAGTATCTTTCAATCCCTGAATCACAGAATTAATCATCCTCTGGAAAGTACCTGGCGCATTCTTCATCCCAAATGGAAGAACATTATACTCATATAACCCAGATGGAGTTACAAATGCAGAAATCTCTCTACCTCTGTCCGTTAGTGGAACACACCAATACCCTTTCAATAAATCAATCTTTGTAAGGAACTTTGCTTTTCCAACTTTATCTGCACAATCATCTACTCTAGGGATTGGATACGCATCTGTTTTCGTTACAGCATTCACCTTTCTATAGTCCGTACAAAACCTAATACTACCATCAGGTTTTGGCACCATAACACATGGCGAACTCCAATTCGAGTTAGAATGTCTAATAATATCATTCTCTAACATGTATTCAATTTCTTTCTCAGCAAGTTCACATTTTTCCATGTTCATCCTATATGGATGTTGTTTAATAGGTTTGGCATCTCCAACATCTACATCATGTGAAGCTATAGTAGTCCTTCTCGGAACATCTGGAAACAAATCCTTATACTTAAAAATCAATTCCTTCATCTGTTGTTTCTGCTCTAGCTGTAAATGTGCTAATTTCTCATCCATATTTTCCAAAATAGTCGAATTAGGTAACATAACAGAAACAATGTTAGATTTAGAATGAAAGTCAGATGAATCATCTATCATGTTCCCAGTTAAATCCAACTCATTCTCACTAACCACAACAGTCACAGTATCAGATTGTTTCTCAAAATATGGTTTAATCATATTTATGTGGCAAAGTTGTGTTGACCTTCTACGATCTGGAGTTTTTATTACATAATCCACATCATTAGCTCTAGACACAATTTCATAAGGTCCATGAAATCTAGCTTGTAAAGGATTTGTCTGCACTGGGAAAAAAACCAACACCTTATCTCCAGGCTTAAACATCCTCATCCTAGCTTCCTTGTCATACCAAGTTTTCATTTTCTCCTGAGCCAACTTTAAATTTTCCTTGGCTAAGCTACAAGCTCTATGTAACCTGTCCTTAAATTTCAAAACATAGTCCAACAAATTAGTATGCACTTCCTTACTAATCCATTGTTCCTTCAATAAAGCTAAAGGTCCTCTAACTCTATGCCCAAACACAAGTTCAAATGGACTAAACCCTAAAGATTCCTGTACCGATTCCCTTACTGCAAATAAAAGTAAGTTTATACTCTCATCCCAGTCACTTTCATTCTCCACACAATATGTCCTAATCATATTCTTGAAAGTAGAATGAAACCTCTCCAAAGCATCTTGCGATTCTGGATGGTATGCAGACGAAGTAATTTGCTTAGCTCCCAATTTATAAACTATCTGTTGAAACAATCCAGACATAAAATTACTACCTTGATCAGTTTGTATTTCCTTAGGCAATCCAAAATAAGTAAAGAATTTTATAAGAGCTTTCGTCACAGTTTTAGCTTTTATATTCCTAAGTGGTACTGCCTCTGGAAACCTAGACGAAGTACACATGATAGTCAACAAATACTGATAACCAGTTTTTGTCTTTGGTAATGGACCAACACAATCTACAATAACTTTAGAAAACGGTTCACCAAATGCTGGAATAGGTTGTAATGGAGCTACTGGTGTAACCTGATTTGGTTTACCCACAATTTGACAAGTATGGCACGTCTTACAAAACATCGCCACATCTTTTCTTAAACCAGGCCAGTAAAAATGTTTTAAAATCTTGTCCACAGTTTTCCTTACCCCTTGATGTCCACCTAAAGGCACACTATGAGCTAAAGTCAAAATCTCATTCCGATAAACTTTAGGAACAACCACCTGATAAACAACATTCCATTCCTCACTTGCAGGAATTGTAGGCGACCTCCACTTCCTCATCAACACTCCTTTTTCCAAGTAATATCCTACTGACACCTTCTCAATTTCACTACCTAGTAAAGCTCGTTCCCTTAATTTTACAATCTCAGGATCTCTATTCTGCTCTGCTATCATCTCCTTCCGAGACAAAGATAAATCTTCATAGTCAGACTTACTCCCAGAATCTTGTTCAAACAACGAAGGTAAGAAAGTTTCTGACCCATCCTCAAAACTCACATCCTGAGTTGAACAGTCATGAGTAACAACCTCATTCTGCACATCAATTTTTTTAGCCATAGCTCTAGTCACAACACAAGAAAAATCTGTGTTAGAATTCACCTCTGGTTCCTCTGATTCCATTGTCAAATGCACTTCAGGAAAAACTTGTCCACCTGCCAAGTCATTACCTAACAATAAAGAAATACCCTTCACAGGTAAGCTATGCTGTAATCCTACCTTAACAAATCCTGTAACTAACCCTGACTTTAAATTTACTTCATGTAAACGTACAGGCATAAAATCACTTCCAACACCTCTTATGTAATTTACCTCACCAGTATCACTCTCTTCATTAAACTTCAACACACTATCCAACATCAGTGATTGAGAAGCTCCAGTATCCCTAAGAATCTTTATTGGCACCAGAGTAGATCCTTCTTTCAAGGATACAAACCCTTCAGTTATAAAATGATCATATCCCTTCCTAACTTTGTCAGACTCTAACAAATCCTCATTTGTGTTTACCAAACCCTGTAACTTTACAGGTGCTTCAGTATGTTGCACACAAGCATCTGGAACTGCTTCCTTCTCTTTCTTTTTCAATTTGAAACAGTTAGCTATTACATGGCCAGGCTTCTTACAATAGTTACAAATAAGACCAAACTGTCTTTCCTTCACAGGTTTTCCTTCCTCCTTACCTCTCTCATTAACCTCTGATTTAATTTCTGATTTACCTTGAGTCTCCATATTATTTTTCCTCTTAAAAATTCTACCCTGAGGAAATTTATTCTTATGGATTAAAACATACTTATCAGCTAATCTAGCACATTCCTGCAATTTATCAGTATCCCTCTCATTTAAGTAGGTCCTTACTTCAACAGGAATGCTTCTTTTAAATTCCTCCATCAAAATCAGCTCTCTCAATGTCTCATAGTCCTCATTTACATTTTTAGAAGAAACCCATCTCTCAAAACACATAGCTTTATCATAGGCAAATTCCACATAAGTCTTTTCCACAGACTTTTTCAAACTCCTGAATCTTTCCCTGTACGCTTCTGGGACCAACTCATATGATTTGAGAATATTTTCTTTCACAATATCATAATCTAATGCTTGCGCAGCAGTTAAAGCTGTGTAAACGTGTCGTGCCTTTCCTTTGATTACACTCTGTAATAACACTGACCATTTATCTTTCGGCCACTCTGACATCCGAGCAATAGTTTCAAAATGTTGAAAATATCTCTCCACTTCTGTTTCACTAAATGGAGGGACCAATTTAATTTCTTGGCTAGCAACAAACGGTTTTTTAGAATCAGCAGACTGTTCTACAGACCTTAATTTCTCCATTGCATATTCAAAATCTCTTTGCTTTTGCTCAATTTCCAATTTACACCTTTCTAACATCATTTGTTCAATTTGCAACTGCATCTCCAGATTATTTATTGGAAACGATTCTAAAATCGATTCTACAAAATGACCCGAAGCCACAAAATGTGATGCGATCTTTCTCTGTATTACAGCTTTTGATGTAGTTGGCAAAATCCCTTTAAGATGGAACCGATTAGCAAGTTCAGAGACTTCAGTTTTTTTCGCCTTCGCTAACAAATCCGCGACTGGCGAATCCAGAAACTCATCAATATTCATCGTTGCCGAATACCACTCACAAGCCAATCAAACAAAAAAAAATCGAGCAATCCCCGTTACCAAAACACCGATTCAAAATTCAAAAAACTTTTTAAACACAAATAATTCAATTCCGAACGTAGCCCCCATAATTATGTTACGTATTCGGGCAACAATAATATAGATGAGTTAGGCAAGGGGTTTTATAACGAATAACACGTTTATTAAACACTGATAACAAACCCCCTTCAAATGTAAACAAACCCAAACAATGGTCCGAGCTCAGCTGCTGACAGCTGGTCAGACAGTTCTTAATAGCTTTGCAGTCTCAAACAGTCTTTAAAGTAGTATTGAAAAAAAAACAGTTCTCCAAAGCGAATTGCCGAATGAAAACAGTTCAAAGAATGATATGCCGACAGTTCAAAAGCTCACGGTACTTTTAAAAGGAGAGACTTTTTAAAGCGATTTAAATTCTCTTCCACGTCGATGTCCTTCGATTCCCAGCGTCGAACTCCCACGTCGAATTTTATTAAATATAACAGCTTAAAGTGACTGACCTCTCTTCCACACTATTCTCAAACCCTTTCTGGTCATCCCAGGGGTCAACAGCGAGAATAGTCAACGAAATCCTTCCGAATGAGGATCACACAAGGTCGAAGTCAATCCATCGAAAATCGATTCTTCTCGATCTCCATTTTCCAAACTTTTCTTCACTCTCCCTTAGCAAAGAAACCGTTGGCTCTGACCTTTTAAACTTTAGGCATTATATAGAACTTCATTTTTAACTAAACTGCGTCATCCCTTTAAATCACGCAGTGACATGAAGTCATCTTGGCAAATCCAGCCACGAACTGCCCCACCTGACAGGGTGGGTCTTCCTTTTATACCCTGTAGAAAAAACCTGTCACATGACCTCTACTGGCGGGAAAATGACATCACTCCACCATTACCTCATGTCCAGTATAACTTCAACCCCAGTCACGTGACAAGGGTACGTAACAGGATATAAATGTTTGAAAGCCGGGACATTGTTCTGAGATCTTGCTCAGGATTGAGAAGACTTTGGGGAGGCAGAAGCAGTCAGGGTCTGTGGGACAGAACAACCCCTGTGTGAAACCGTTTTCCGCCATTGGTTAACGTATCAGATTAACATCTGCACACAGCAATGGGGGCTAGGTATGTTGCATGTCTTTGACGAGGGTTGGTTTGCGGGTGGTTGGCAGATGACGGGAGTGTGCACAGTCTTTCCACCACACCAGTTGTGAACACGGTTGTGAACCGGCGAGCGTGATATTGACGGAGCATCAGTGAACGTGGAATATGTAGGGCAATGTCCGGTCGCTCGCTGCTCAAAAAGCAATGGAGAGTATGTAGAACGAGTGACATGAAACTGCGAAAGTTTCCCCTGTCATGAATTCGTCTGCCCTGTTGAGCGATTGGGTCGGAATCTCAATTCCCCTCAGCACCCCGCCCTCGGCTGGACAATCTTTCTTATTGAAATACGTATGTATTATATTGGTTCAAACTTCAATACTTTTTCAGCTAAATTTCACTTGGTGGTCGTGTCTTAACGGAGCACTAAAGCAAAGCTAAGGGAACAGATTTATTGGAAAATCACTACTCCTTCATGTCATGTTACCTGTTCATTCCTGCGTTTCAGATTATGATTATATTGCGTCAGTCTCCGCTGTTGGAAATACCAACAGTATAGCAGCGATTAGTATGTGTCAGAGGGCATACGTGAAGGCAAGTGTTTTGACTAAGCACAAAGCTTTTGTCAAGTTAAAAGGTTCTGGAAATAGAGAAATCACATGGACCATGTGGACGACATCCCGTGTTCCGAAAAAAGGAACCGTAGGTCATTCTGGAGGTATTACGGTTCTATGGTTCTATTAGTAGTAGTTCTTCCCTAAGGAGTGGAAAATTGCAATTGCCACTCTATACTACAAGAAGGAAGCGAGGCAGAGTAAATGAAATTATAGGCTACTTAGTCTGACCTCAATGGTTAGAGAGGTGTTATAGTGCATTATCACGATAACATAGGCCTTTGAAGCATGGTTACCTGGCACTGCCGCCATAAAACAAAACAAAGTCACCACTTATGTCCGTCACAGGAAACTTCATTCTGACCCTGAACTTATTCCATTGGTGGAAATTTCCTTCAGTTACGACACAGATGGCATTGTGAACCATCCGCACTCACGTTCTGACCTAATGGTGCAGAAACAAATCCAACAATTGTCCAGTCATCTATTTGCATCAGAATGACGATTCACCGTTTTCATTGAGACCTCATTAACATGGTGGCCGAATGGTTAAGGCGTTGGACTTGGAATCCAATGGGGATTCGTACCCTGCTCGCAGCCTTCCTACTAATGCATGAGGGTAGAATTTCCAATTGCCAATAAAATTTAACACACTATGTTGATAGCTAGGCAGATTTTAAGATTTCTCCACTGTTGAATAAAAACACGTACTAAAGAGAGCATAACCGGACAATATATTTCTCCTGGTATTGCACAACTACTCATTATGTAGATTTAAATTGTATCCCTAGTCTGATCAAACTGCTTGAGAAAGCTTAAACTCTCTCAATGATTCATATTATGGAATAGAGAGCTTCGTTCCCAAATTTGCAGACGATACAAAGATTGGTGAAGGGGCCCTTAGTGTTGAGGAAACAGGTAGGCTGTTTAAGGACTTCGACAGAGTAGGAGAATGGTCCAAAAAGTGGCAAGTGAAATACAATGTTGGTAAATTCATGGACTAGCTCATTGGTAGTAGAAATAAATGTGCAGACTATTTTCTAGACGTGGAGAAATTTCGAAAATATGATATGCAAAGGGACTCGTGAATCCTAGTGCAGAACACTCGAAAGCTTAACTTGCAGGTAGAGTCAGTGCTGCTGAAAGCAAATGTGCTCACATTGGAGACAGTCCAGAAGCGATTCACTAGGATGAGACTGGGAATGAAAGGATTATCAGACGAGGAACGTTTGAAGGTTCTGGGTCTGTTCTCGCTGGAATTTAGAAGCATGAGGGTGAATCGCATTGGTACCATTCGAACATATACCTCATCATAGGAGTCACCATTTCCCGGTTAAATAACTTGAATAAACCCCTGAACTTTACCACAAGATGAGTAATTAGGTACCATAACCCTTGACGCAGTTAAAGATGGTATCATCAACCATCAGCACACCTGTGCAGGTTGTTGCTGCCTCTATATCAGACAGCTCTGTGCAGCAGCTCTGTTTCAGACCAGTGATTGTGGAGGAGAGAAACGTCAGATTATCATGTCACTTCTGTAAAACACTTATTGGTAAAATGAATATGAATAAATTGCCCTGAGATAATTAAACTGTGACATAGTGTTTTTCTTTTTTCTCATACCTATTACTGCTGGGGATCCGTGTAAAATTGTGACTGTTGATTTATTGCGATGCGTCCACTCATCACAATTACAGAGGGGAATAATGTGTGTGGGTGACCCTTTGAATGTTTTACTGAATGTGCCTTGTTCCGTTCTTAATCAGTGACGGGCCTTCGTCACAGTCAGGCATCTCCTCTATCTGGGTGTCTACCGCATTCCTTCTGGGGAGACCTGGCTGGCGAACTAGCAGGACCTGGAGATGAAAGTCATGGCCCGGTTGGGGCGCTGGCCAGGCCTTCTCAGGGTGCTTCCCTATCGAGGCAGGGTGGTGGTTATAAATCAGCTGGTGGCCTCCATGACTTCCTTTGCATTCTCGCGACAAAGGAGGCAGGAGGGGCCAAGGTGACAATCCGGAATTCTTCTGGGTTAACAGGAAACATCGGGTCTCCGCAGCAGTCTTGAGTCTCCCAGTGGGAGAGGGTGGACATTCACTGGTATGTGTATATACGCGTCTGGCGACTCTTCCCCGCAGGACCCTGCAGAGATTCCGGTATGACAAGCAGGTGGCATGTGTTGGCCATATATATTTTTTTCTATTCTTTCTCCAGAGGGGCTGCAGTTTTCATGATGAAATGCGACTACCACCGGCGAGCGTCAGGCGTGTTGTTTGCGGAGTCCGCCAGGCTTCTGTCGGACAGTCTGGAACATGGTTCTCTCAGGCCGGCAATACTTTCCTGTGATAGAGGGCGGAGTCCTGGTCTACCCTCGTTCTACTTCAACTGATGTCCGTGCCGTTCAGGCATGTGGTACGTCTCAGGCTGAGGTGCTTGTCGGGCCCAGGCCCCACACACTTAGTTTAAAATAATTTGCAAGGGAGATGGGATCGGAACGATAGAGTAGTGGAAGAAGTGCATGGAGTAAAGCCAGATATAACATATAGAAAGGATTTGAGGAAAGAGAGGCAGAATAAATGCTGTAAAGGTGGAGTGGTGAATGGTATCCTCCACCATCAGCACACCTGTGCAAGTTGCTGCTGCCTCTATATCAGACAGCTCTGTGCAGCAGCTCTGATTCAGACCCAGTGATTGTGGAGGAGAGAAACGTCAGATTATCATGACACTTCGGCAAAACACTTATTGGTAAAATGAATATGAATAAATTGACCTGAGATAATTAAACTGTGACATAGTGTTTTTCTTTTTTTTCATACCTATTACTGCTGGGGATCCGTGTAAAATTGTGACTGTTGATTTATGAGGTAAATCAACATACATAGTAAGGTAGAAGGGCTAAAGTGTGTGTACTTCAATGCAAGAAACATCAGGAACAAAGGTGATGAACTGAGAGCTGGGATACATACATGGAATTATGATGTCGTGGCCATTACAGAGACTTGGCTGGTACCAGGGCAGGAAAGGATTCTCAATAGTCTTGGATTTCAGTGCTATAAAACGGATGGGGGGAGGGCGGTGGCCTTTCTGATCAGGGATACTATTACAGCTACAGAAAGGGTGTGTAATGTAGCGGGATCCTCTTTTGAGTCCGTATGGGTGGAGGTCAGAAAGAGGAAGGGAGCAGTTAACCTATTGGAAGTATTCTACAGGCCCCCTGGTAGCAGCAGAGATACCGAGGAGACTTTTGAAAAGTTCAAAAATAACAGGCTGCTATCATGAGTGACGTTAACTTCCCTAATATTGATTGACACCTGAATAGTTCCAATGGTTTAGATGGGGCAGAGTTTGTTAAGTGTGTCCAGGACGGATTCCTGTCACAGTATGTTGACAGGCCGACTAGGGGGAATGCCATACTAGATCTAGTATTAGGTACGAACCGGGTCAGGTCACAGATCTGTCAGTGTGTGAGCACCTGGGGGACAGTAATCACAGTCCCTGGTCTTTAGCATTATCATGGAAAAGGGTAGAATCAGATAAGACAGGAAAATTTTTAATTGGGGAAGAGCAAATTGTGCGGCTATAAGGCTAGAACTTGCGAGTGTGAATTGGGATGATGTCCTTGCAAAGAAGTTGTACTATAGACATGTGGTCGATGTTTAGGGATGTCTTGCAGCATGTTAGGGATAAATTTATCCCAGTGAGAAAGATAAGAATGGTAGCGTGAAGGAACCATGTGTTACAAATGAGGTGGAAAATCCAGTCAAGTAGAAGAAGGCATACATGAAGTTTAGGAAGCAAGGTTCAGAAGGGTCTATTAAGGAATATAGGGTAGCAAGAAAAGAGCTTAAGAAGGGGTTGAGGAGAGCAAGAAGAGGCATGATAAGGCCTTGGCGAGTAGGGTAAAGCAAAACCCCCTCATTCTACAATTATGTGAAGAAAAAAAGGATGGCAGGAGTGAAGGTAGGACCGATTAGCGATAAAGGTGGGAATATGTTCCAGGAGGCTGTGGTAGTGAGCGAGGTCCTCAATGAATACTTCTCTTCGGTATTCACCAATGAGAGGGAACTTGATGACGGTGAGGACAATATGAGTGAGGTTGTTGTTCTGGAGCATGTTACTATTAAGGTCGAGGAGATGTTGGAGATGTTAAAATACATTAGGACAGAAATGTCCCCGGGGCCTGATGGAATATTCCCCAGGCTGCTCCACGAGGCGTGGGAAGTGATTGCTGAGCCTTTGGCTAGGATCTTTATGTCCTCGTTGTCTACGGGAGTGTTACCGGTGGTTTGGAGGGAGGCGAATGATGTCCCCTTGTTCTAAAAAGATAGTAGGGATAGTCCGGGTAATTATAGAGCAGTGAGCTTTACGCCTGTGTTGGGAAATCTTTTGGAAAAGATTCTTAGAGTTCTTAAAGTTTTTTTTTACTCAGAGAGTGGTTGGTTCCTGGAATGCACTGCCTGAGTCTGTGGTGGAGGCAGATACACGAGTGAAATTTAAGAAACTACTAGACATGTGTATGGAGGAATTTAAGGTGGGGGATACCTCCACAGAGAGACGAATGGCTGACTTGGTGGAGGCAAACAGTGAGAATAAAGTGGACTTGACTGTCGGTTACTGGTCGATATTAGAGCCGCATCTTTTCACATTGTAAGTCAGTAATCATGATGATGAAATCGGTGGCTTTGAGGTAAAATCTGAGGAAAATGCAAACATAGGTTGAATTGTAGGTGGTCTTGGGAAAGCAGAAAGTGTGCCGAAGGCCTTGGACAGATGAAGAGACAGGCAATGAAGTGGCAGATGGACTATACTGCAGCGAATTGTAGCGAAACGCACTTTGTTCGAAGTAATAATGGCGAAGACTATTTTCTATCAGGACATATCAGCAAAGAAGAGGTGTAACAGGAGTTCGGAGACCTAGTGCTGGATTCCCTAAAGTCTCATTTCCAGTTTGAGACAGTAGTGAGGAAGGTAAACACAATGTCAGCATTTATTTCGAGTGAACTAGAAAATAAAAACGAATATGTAATGTTGAGACTATATAAAGTTTTGGTGAGACCGCAGTTGGAATATGGTGAACAGTTTGAGTCAACTATCTTAAACGGATGTACCAGCAAAGGAGAGAGTCCAGAGGACGGTCACGAGAATGGTTCCCGGAAGAAAAGAGTTACATACGAGGAATATATTAGGACCCTGGGCCTTGGTCGCTGGAATTTGGAAGAATGAGATGGGGATCTTATTGAAATCAATCGGATATTGTCGGGTTAAAATGGATGGACATGGAGAGGATTTACATATACTGCTAATCATGAGCCAGCGGGCACAGCCTCAGATAAGGACGTCCCTTTAGAAACGGGACAAGAAGCAATATCTGTGGCTAGAGAGTTATGGATGTTTGGAATTTATTCCCACGGGTAGCCGTGAAGGGCAAGTAATTGGGTACATTTAAAGCGGAGGTAGAGGAGGTGGACAGATAGTAAGAGTTCAAATGTTTCGAGGAGAAGGCAAGGTAATGGAGTTGAGAGGAATGATATGTATGACCATAAGACCATAAGACACAGAAGCAGAATTAGGCCATTTGGCCCATCGAGTCTGCTCCGCAGTTCAATCATGGCTGATCTTTTTTTTCTCTTCTCCTTAACTCCAGCTCCCAGCCCTCTCCCGTAACATTTGGTGACATGTCCAATCAATAACCTACCAATCTCTGCCTTAAGTACAGCCAATTACCTGGCCTCCACGACTGGATATGGCAATAAATTCCACAAATTCACAGCCCTTTGGCTAAAGAGATTTCTCTCCATCTCTGTTTTAAAAGGGCGCCCCTCTATTCTGAGGCTGTGCCCTCTTGTCCTAGATGTGAAAAAATTTGGATGCTTGGATGTTTTAACGTGACAGTTTCAAAGGGGGTCCCCCCGACTGCCATGTCACGACGAGGATGGGATTCGAACCCACGCGTGCAGAGCACAATGGATTAGCAGTCCATCGCCTTAACCTCTCGGCCACCTCGTCTGCTCTTCTCTGTCTTCTGTTCCGAACTTCTGAATTTTTTCACAGTATTTAAAGCTTCTGCTTAAGCTCCGCACATGCGTGTTCAGATTCTATGCCGATTTACTTTGCTCGCCGTGTTTACCAGAATTCATGGAGGAGGATAAGGGCAGTTTAGAGAGATATTTACTAACCACAGGAAACATGGAATTATGTATTTTATGTACTCAAAACGCTGTGGACGTGCTGTAGCATAAGTATCGATTCCACGCTCTGTAAGTCGCAGAAGTTATGAATGTTTTGAGCTGTAAATGAGATAAATTTATGTTGAATGAAATAAAATTTCAATAGCTTTGTTATCATATTGCTGGATTTCAAGTAAACAGATATTATAGGTGTTTGTCATCTGGTTCGAGAATGACGATTTTCCGTGTATGGGGCAAATGCAATAACCCGATAACTACCACATTACAGACACGCTGAAGAGCCGGTCCGGCTGAGCGCAGCAGCAGATCCGTACACCCTAACGCTTACCCGAAACAAACACACGGCTGCTCGGTTCTGGAATATCAAACCAGCGGCTGAAATATCTAAACACAAGTCGCGCTCACTCTATCTATAAGGTATTGAATGTGGTGGAGCATTGTCACTGACTCCAATCCCAGAATATATGGCCGCTGCAAAAGTCAGTGGCGTGTGCCTTTGAGAATTCCTTTCTTTGTGAAACAAAGAGAATATTGAACAGCCCAAAGCAGGAATGCATGGAGAGATATTGACACAACAATGGTCGACTGTTCACCTGGGATGAAGTCACTGCATGCGAGTACTTTTAGCTCGGTCAGGAAATCATTTCAAAGGTGGAAACTCCTTGCAGCATTCAGCATTTTCCCCATTTTTCCCCTCGGCCTTTCTCACAGAGCTTGACCGTGTAGCCTAATGGATAAGGCGTCTGACTTCGGTGCTTGATTGGTAGAAGCCATCAGAAGATTGCAGGTTCGAGTCCTGCCACGGTCATTTTTACAAACTAGTGGATTCGGTTTCATTCTGTCTCTCACTCTCTGCAGCATGATTGTCTCAATTCAGAGTGGGGATTAATCGGAGTACCCCACCCTGGGGGAAACCGTAATGCCTCGTCTTCGTTGTACGCAACATATAATATCATGTGTCTAGTCTGTGCAATATTTCTGCAGACGCTTTCATAAACAATTGGTTGGAGCTTTCCAGACGTTCAGGAGGAGCTGCTGCTGGGAAGGTGAAATTTATTTCACATTCAGCTCCGTCTCCGAGCCGCCTTTTCGGCAAGAATTCACCACCCAGTACTGACGGTGCATTCTCCTGTCTCCAACCCTCCTCCTCTTCTTGGACACAACGCGCTGGTTCTCCGCCAGCTCTGGGATGTCTTCATCACCATTTGCCAACTAGACGTCAACCGCCTCAACATCAGGAATCCTCACCGCTCCTCAAACCTTACCCCCGCTGAATGCACTGCCCTCCCAAATCTCAACCCCCATCCCCAAAATTACCATCGATCCCGCAGACAAAGTGCTGCTGTTGTAGAATGGCGGACTGACCTCTACCTTGCTGAGACCAGGCGGTAACTCTCAGACACGTCCTCATGCCTACAGCTTTAATAATCCCGACACCGGACGATCAGAGTACTGCCACCGAAATTATCACTGACTTCATCAACTCTGGAGAACCTCCATTCGCTGTAGAAAACTCATGGCTCCATTGCCCTGAACTGCTCGCTTCTACCTCCTACTCGATTCACAAGTCTGAATGTCCGTAGAGGCCCATTGTCTCGGCCTGCTCCTACCCCACTGATCCTGTGATCTCATAGCTCCAGTCCAGCCTATGCCCCATACTTTAGCCCCTTCCCAGTTGCATTCGCGAAACTTCCCGTGCTCTCGTTCAACTCACTAATTTTCATTTCCCTGGCCCTGACCGTCTCATTTTCTCCATGGATGTCCAGTCTCCCAGCAAAATGACCTTAAAACACTCAGCATTTCTCAAGGAAAGAACCAACCCAGTTCCCCTGTATCATCACTATCCTCCGTCTGGCAGAACTGGTCCTCACCGCAACAGTTTCTCCTTCCGTTCCTCCCACTTACACCAAATTCAATGGGTAGCCGTTGACACTCGCATGAGTCCCAGTTATGTCTCACTTTTCATTAGCTAAGTAAAACAATCCATGTACCAAACCTTTCCTGGTAACGCACCCCAACGCTTCCATCTCTACGTCGACGAAAGTATTCTGCCGCTTCACGCACTCACGCTGAGCTCGACAATTTCACACACTTCGCCTCCAGCTTCCACCCTGCTCTTAAGCGTCTCACACAATGCAAGCAAAACAAAGGAAGGAGACAGCAGAGGTCCATGAGCCAGTCCTCATCGGAGGGTCAGAGAGGGAGAGCAACTTTAAATTCCTGAGTGTTACTATTTCAGTGGGATTGTCCTGTACCCATCACTAGTGCAATTGCGAAGAAAGCACGGCAGCGCCTCTAGTTTCTCAGGAATCTGCGGAGATCGTCATGACATCTAAAACTTTGACAAATCTCTACAGATGCGATACAGTGTGCAGCGACTGTCAGCATCATGGCTTTGTACAGAATGTGATGGATTCGCCCAGTACCTGTCCGGTAAAGCTCTCCCACCATTGAGCACATCTCTCTTTGTGGACGTTGCTATTGCTTATGTGGTGGATGGTGGCGCTGCTGATGTTTGCTGAAACGTGGGGGGTGGGGGTGTGTGTGTGTGGGGGGGGGGGGGGGGGGGTTATTGATACTTTTCTGCTGCTTGTGCTGCTTTCTTATTCTCATCAATCCCTATTTTCCTGCCTTCTGCCCGGGAACTTTGACGCCCTGACTGATCAGAAACCTATCAACTTTTGCTTTATAAAGACCCAATGACTCCGCCTCTACAGCCGTCCGTAGCAATGAGTTCCCTAGATTGGCCACTCTGATGGAATAATTTTACCCTCATATTTCTTCTAAAGGGGCGCGCTTGTATTCTGATGCAGTGCCGTGTCGTCTCAGACTCCCTCCACTACGTGAATTATTCCACCGCATCCACACTCACACGGTCTTTCAATATTCTATAGTTGTCAATAGTATGCATCCACATTTATCAAACGCTACCCACACGTAAACCCTTTAATTTCGGGTTCATACCGTCACTATTGCATCATCAATGGTGACGGGGAGGATCCGGAGGATAGCAGATGTTCCTCCCTTATTCATAAAAGGGAGTAGAGATCGCCCAGGAAATTATAGACCAGTGAGGCTTACTTCTGTGGTTGGTAAACTGATGGAAGAGATCCTGAGAGGCAGGATTTATGAACACTTGGAGAGGCATAATATGATTAGGAATAGTCAGCATGGCTTTGTGAAAGGTAGGTCGTGCCTTACAAGCCTGATTAAATTTTTTTTGGATGTTACTAAACACATTAATGAAGGAAGAGCAGTACATGTAGTGTATAAGCATTTCAGCAAGGCATTTGATAGGGCGCCCAATGCAAGGCTTATTGAGAAAGAAAGGAGAAATGGGATCCAAGGGGATATTCCTTTGCGGATAAGAAATGGCTTGCCCACAGAAAGCAAAGAGTAGTTGTAGAAGGGTCATATTTTCCAGGGAGGTCCGTGACCAGTGGTGTGACTCAGGGATCTGCTCTGGGACTCCGGGATCTGCTCTGGGACTCCGACTCTTCGTGATTTTTATAAATGATGTAGATGAGGAAGTGGAGGGATCAGTTAGTAAATGTGCTGATGACACGAAGGTTGGGGGTGTTGTAGATAGTGTGGAAGCCTGTCATAGGTTACGGCGGGATATTGATAGGATGCAAAACTGGGCTGAGAAGTGGCAGATGGATTTCAAACCAGAGAAGTGAGAGGGGATGTTACCAGAAGGGTGTTCTGTGACGTTCAGCCGGCTAAGAGGCTCCATTCTTGATTTGCTGTCTGTGTTTACTCCCGCAGCGTTCGTCTCTCCCGAGGCTGCCCAAAAGGCCGTGGGGCTATTTACCCATAGTTGCGGGTCTGTTCACGAGCACCAGGGCGCGTCCACACACTGGTGGGCCTGCGAGCTGCGTGTGCAGGAGCCAGACGTCCTCCCTGTCCTTTGGAGTTCAGCCTGCGTCCGAAAGTAGTTCAGTTTCCCTGTGTCCCCAGTGAGTAGGCTCTACCTGAGTCTTGCTGTTGGAGAGGCTATACACTGGTGGGGAGAGAATTACAAGTTCAGCTCTCCTTTTCACTTCGCCGAAAGTAGGGGCCACAAACACTACCCACTGTTCTATCACACTAGATGCATCACAACAACCGTATTGACACCTATCTGTGACCCTCTTGAATGTCACCGCTCGGCGACCAATGCAGCAGGGAGAAAACCGATTGTTCCAGGTAACCTTCTCATGAAAAGTTCCCGGTGTGCTTTCCATCCTTCCTATACCTTTTCTACATAGAAAAATCGCTTTCAGCGAATATGCATCCATCGGCTTGGTTCACCCAATTCTGCAAAATTCCCAGTGTCCTGCCATTTACTATTCAAGAACTGCTTTGCCTTAACTTTACAAAGTGCTACGTGTTGTCAAGTTAAATTCCACCTGGCATTCCTTGACCCCTTTCAAAGTCCAAGACACCATCAACACTGATGTCATTTACAAATTTAGAAATCGCATGACAATATCTAATTAGCCTCTGCCTGTTTAAAATGCTGACAGATCCCAACACCCGAATGCCCTCCTGTAACTCTTCCACCAGCGCTCTTAGGCTCAATGACCTGCATTTTAAGCATCGTTATTCAATTTGCTGTACAGATCAAAGACAGTTCTTATTTAACCATTATGTGCGGGGTGATGCATTTTGTAGGCTCAATTAAGATCGGGATGTCTACATTATTGATAAGGCTTTAAGGATTTTGAGATTTGTTTATAAATCCAAAGATCCACGATGGCACTGGCGATACAGGCGACGTACTGCCGACAGCTCGCAAAATGTCTGGATGTATTTCTTCTGAACTACTGTCGCTGCAATCTGAAACCCCTAATCTCCCTTAAAGAAATGTACTTTTGAGCTGTCTAAATTAATTGGCAGTTTAACGAGCTGCTGATGGACCAGGTGGCCTTGACTCTCGGGAATGCAGGTGCGGCACCTTTCAGCGATCACCGAAGGTCAGCCATTACCATTCTCGGAAAAGAGGTCGGTTTGGAAGACTTCAAACCAGACTAAATCGACGAGCTATGAAACAGCCTCTACCCGGCATTTTCCTAGACAAAAGCCAATTATTTGAAAACAAGATACATTACGTAAGCGCAATATTAAAGTTCCAGAGGGAAATGAGGGACTGCGGTCTTCTGTGTTTCATGAGAAATGGTTCAGTTCGTTGGAACAGCCTGAAGGCTTCTCAATCAACCGTTCAGAGAAGATAAGAAGGTATTGTGGTGCTGGGGGGGGGGGGGGGGGATATGTCGTGGGGGCGGCGGTGTTGTTTCGTGATAAATTATTCATGCTCTCCGTATACAGCGGTCTTACGGCACCCTCGTTCGCCCAACCGCAACATCCAATGATTAAATTCTGTCGGTGCCACTTACCGAGAGGGTTCTCCTCATTGATCCGGATGGCACTTTACATACCCCAGAGCAGATGTTAAGCAAGCATACCATGTACTGAGTGCCGTGACCAGCAAACAAGGAACTGCCTACCCTGGGGACTTGTGGTGAACTACATATACCTGTCTGGACACGCCCCCTGCTGACTGCTCCTGTGGCTCCTCCCACAGACCCCGGTATAAAGACGGTTGAGGTCTGAGCCCGGCCTCTCTGTCTCCAGGATCTAGTTTGGTGGTCAACCACTGCTTGTTCCTTCTTCCAGTCAATGAAAACCGATATCTCGTCTTTACGTCTCAGAGAGAGTAATTGATGGTGCATCAGGACTTTCAAACCATTGCAGGGGGATTCTATCAGTCTTGTTTAAAGAAATCTAGGCTTATTTGTCATCAGCACGTGATCCGCTGCACCAGGGGCTCCCGCACTCTCGTCCACTGTTAGAGCACGATCAGGAAATTCTACCATTACATCCCCCGACCATATCTGGAGCATTCTGAACGTCTGGTTGTCTTTCTCCTACCTGCATCCAGGCTGAGGGTAAGGAAGAAGACAGCAGATGTATCGGCAACAATGTGGCGGGAATCGTAGCGCCGACTGCTGAATTGCTTCGAAGCGATAGACAGAAACAAAAATGACCCGGGGCTCGTAAAAGAATCCAAATCTCGCAATCTTTATAAAGACTCTGGAAACGTGTGTTTCCCATTGATTCATTCAGAGTCCAGAGTGTTGCTTAACCAGAAGCAGTGAATGAAGAGATATATGAAATGCTGAGCAGTAGATTCGTGGCAATATTTATCACATTTATTCATTATTATCTATTTGTTCTTGGGAATTGTTTTATATTTTGCTGATTTATTCGTTGTCTATTGCTGTTGGAAAAGCTTCGTCAGTTTCCCTGGTGGTCTAGTGGTTAGGATTCGGCGCTCTCACCGCCGCGGCCCGGGTTCGATTCCCGGTCAGGGAAATATAATATTGCCTGCTGCAGCATTGAAATGAGTTTATTTTAAAATATTTTGTGTATTAACTTGCTTCCACAACAACCCCATTCCCGCCTATGCTTAACCTGCATCCGCCTGATTCAGCACCATAATACCATAAAATATAGGAGCAGAATTGGGCCGTTTGGCCCATCGAGTTTGATTCGACATTTCCTCTCAGCCCGATTCTGCTGCTTTCTATTGGTATCATTTCGTGTCCTCATCAATCAAGAATCTATCGATCTCTGACAAATATACAAAGAGACCTGGACTCCACAGGGGGCTGTGGCGGCGAATTCGACAGATTCGTCACTCACTGGCTGAAGAACTCACTCCTCATCCCTGTTATAAAGGATGCTTCTCCATCTCGAGACTGCGTCCTTTGGTCTTAGATTCTCCCACCACAGGAAACATCCTCTCAACATCCGCCCTATCAAGGCCTTTCACCATTCGATAACTTTCAATGAGGTCACGCGCAATCTATTGAATTTCACTGAATGCAGACCCGGCATCATCAAACGCTCTCATATCACCAGTCATTCAATCCTAGCATTATTCCTCTGAGTCTCCTTTGAACCCTGTCCAGCTTCAGCAATACTTTCTCAGGTAAGTGAACTAAAACTGCTCACAATACTCCAAGCGAGGCCTCGCCAGTTCTTTATTTAGTCTCTGAATCACATCCTTGCTTTATTTTCCAGTCCTCTTGAAATGAATGCGAGCATCGCATTTGCCTTCCTCACCACAGACTCAACCTACAAATTAGCATTTGGGACATTATGGTGCAGGCGTGTACGTCGCAATGGGAGGCCTGTACAAGGACTCCAAAGGCTCTTAGCGCCTCAGACTTCTTGTTTGACAATAGACAATAGGTGCAGAAGTAGATCATTCGGCCCTTCGAGCCTGCACCGCCATTTTGAAATCATGGCTGATCATCTACTATCAATACCCGGTTCCTACCTTGTCCCCATATCCCTTGATTCCCCTATCCATAAGATACCTATCTAGCTCCTTCTTGAAAGCATTTTCTCTCCTTTTAGGAGATCTGTCCCTTCATTTCCTGTATGAAAGTGTATGACCATATATCTCCCTGCACTGCATCCCATCTACCACTTCGTTGTCCACTCTCCCAACCTAAGTTCTTCTGTGGCCTCTCTACCTCCGAGAAGGACCTCCTGCTCGTTTCGCTTTGAAGAATCTGTGCATGTTGAGTGGAGTGATTGGACCATTCCAGGTGCCAGGTCCCTGCACTGGAATTGTTGGAATGTTTCATTAATTTCATCTGCTTTACCAGTGGGATCAAAGCGCGTTTCATTACAATATTCATTGCCCATTTAGCTCTCGTGTAAGCTTCTTCGACTCATCTATTTGCCATCTGTCTACATGTGCTTGTTTAATTGTCAACATACCAGATACTCTTAATTCAGGTACTCTGATATTCAGATACTCTGAATCTGGCTTTTGGTGTTTGATCGAAGACTTCTTGCTTACACATTCGTCCTGGCGGTGAAGGCATCACGGGATTCCATTGTCACGCATTGCTCGTAAGAATCGGAAAGTGAGTCAGAGACAATATTATTGCTCAGTAATATGACAGTATCTCCATCGCCTGTTCATAGCGATAGCTGACTTAGTAACCAAGGATTCTTCTTTGCCATTGCCTTCCATTGTCATGGTCCAGTCCGTGAACCATTCATTTCAGTTAATTTCCTTTTCTCCGTGTTCCACTGGGCTGCTTGATTAGATTACCGGATCCTCATTCGAAACGGCAGCATAAGAACACCGGCATATACCTACTCGCTGCTTGTTCGTCACCGCAGCCAGGGCGGCGATCAATGCTCCGAGCGGCCAAGAATAAGGGACCGTCTTCATGTCAGGAACGGGGGCCGGATGGACCCAAACGCAGGACGCAGACACTGAAGTACTAGGGGGAGGACAAGATGGGGATGCCATGGCAATTAAGGGTTAATGCAGGCGGGGCTGAATCCAAGAGTTCAGACGGGGCAGGCAGGCAGGAGGATCCCAGAGTTCAGACGATGCAGGCAGGCAGGAGGATCCCAGAGTTCAGACGAGGCAGGCAGACAGGCAGGCAGATCCCACAGTTCGGGGCAGGCAGGCAGGCAGATCCCAGAGTTCGGAGCAGGCAGGCAGGGAGATCCCACAGTTCGGGGCAGACAGATCCCACAGTTAGGACCAGGCAGGCAGGGAGATCCCACAGTTCGGGGCAGGCAGGCAGGCAGGTAGATCTCACAGTTCGGGGCAGGCAGGCAGGGAGATTCCTCATGGCGGGCCGCAGGGATCCCTGGCAGGGCCACCTCCCAGGCGGAAATCACCGAGGCCTGGGCCAGTCGCGGACACGTGGGCAGGTGCGGGGCACAACCCTTAGGGAGCGATAGGTGGAAAAGGTAGATCCCCCGCTGGGCAGAGGCTGTCCAGCCGGACCCGCCCAACGGAAGCAACGGGTAGGAGGGGGCAGAACCCCCGACGGGCAGCGGCAGTCCAGCCGGACCCGCCCGACGGAAGCAACGGGTAGGAGGGGGCAGAACCCCCGCCGGGCAGCAGCAGTCCAGCCGGACCCACCCGACGGAGGGAACGAGTAGGAAGCTGGGTCCAGGGTGAGCAGCAGAACTACAGTGATCCAACGGGGACATTGGTAAAGGCAACCAAAAGCGCGGGAAGACGAATAAGACGTAACAGCGGGACCAGCGCACCCGAGAGGAGCAGGAAAAGCATGAGGAACCGGGTAAAACAGGTACAGAGTAGGTTGCAGAGCGGAATAGAGAGCCTGTTGCAGAACAGGCAAAGGGCAGTATACGGAGTAAGAATCGGAGTAAACGAACCAGGTACAGAGCAGGTTAAACCGGCTTCGGAGCAGAACAGAACGCCCGGTCTCCGTCCCACGGCCCCTTATAAACACCTGCAGCCGAATTGGCCACAGGTGTGCCCCCTTGATCCAGGATGATCTGAACAGGCTCAAAGGGGTCGGGAGGGACAGCTGCAAGACCCGGAGTCCGGAGCTCGCGGACCGGATCGAGACCCGGAACGCGGCTTCCGGACCGGACCCTGACACTTCAGGAGCTTCAGCGTATCAAGATTCGTATTGACTGTAGTTGCTTGTTTTTGTCGTCTCGTGTCCAGCTGAGTGATTCCGGCCGTTTTGCCGCTGCTTCGAGCCAGGGCGCGAGTGGTCTGTCTCCCAGTCCGAGTCAAGGCTCCGACTCCCAGTCCGAGTCAAGGCTCCGACTCCCAATCCAAGTCAAGGCCTCGAGTCCAGTCAAGGCTCCGTGTCCAGTCAAGTGACTGCCAGCCGTTTGCCGCTTTATGAGCTTCTCCGTGTCAAGATACGAATTGTCTGTTATTATACGGTTTCCGTCCTCCCGTTACCAGCCGAGTAGGTCCAAGTTACCGCTTCTCTGAGTTGAGAAGTCTGTCTCTTCGTGTCCCAGTCCAAGTCCAGACTGTGTTCACGTCAAGTCTAAGTCCTGGCTCCGAGTCCGTCAGGTCCAAGTCCGTCTCCGTGTCAAGTCTCCCTGCCTGTGTCCTGCACTTGAGGCACTTCCCTGTCGGCCCATTGTAACATCCATATCATGGCTGTCCAATGATATCTGACATATCACACTGATACGAGTCGTGAAGTAATAATTAATTTATACAGACACTTCGACTCAAAGAACCATTCCGTCCACTATCCCCACCAGAGTAAGTCCCAGTTTCCTGCGTGCGGACCATATTCCTCCAGGACCCAGCCTTCCGTGAAACTGTTCTACTTCTTCTGGCAGCTCATTCCACATATTCACTAAACTCTTCGTAAAAACGTTGTTGCTCATGTTCCTTTCAAATATTCCACAATATTTTGTTCCCTTTGCACAGGAAAAAAGACTGTTAACATTCATTTTATCTCTGTTGTAAATCTCATTCTGCTCGTCCTGGAATAAGCAAATGACAGCCTTGGACAAACTCTTTTATAACCCAGTTTTTCTTGTCCTGAAAACATCATAGTATAACTTACTTGTACACTTTCCAGTTTGACGGCCTATTTTGTATAATAGAGCGTCCGTAACTGTAAATGGCGCTGTATCTACAACCTTAACAACGACCTGTCATAATGTTTTATTTTACGTTCCTTCCTGTTGCCCTGAATGAGGAAGGACGGAATGAGAAACGGCTTTTCACTATCCTATCAGAATCAGCGAACAGTGAGCTTGTGCCTCTTGGTCCCTCGTGTCAATTGTACTCCATAATGCCCGGCTAATTGCAGCACAAATGCTTTGCATGTTTCATTTCCATGATGCACGACGTCATAGTGATCTGCATTGGAATCCATTTACCACACATCCTCTCACCTCTTTGATCCAGGTACGCTTGTAATCAACAGTAATCTCCCTCAGTATCAACAACACCGCCTAAGTTGGTGTTATGCAGAAACTTCCTGATCAAGACGCGATTTCGCATCAGAACTATCGACATAAGTAACGATTAGCGACTACTGTGTGATACCAAAAGTCTCCCATATCGATGTGACTACCATACATCCTCCCCTGCACCGTCCAGTTTCTGCCCAACACTTGCCCCATTCTTAGCTCCCCATACTGGTTATCTACTCTCTACGTTCAGTTCAGCGTCAGTGCGTGGATCGGAAATGCGTACTATTTTTTCCATCCACAAATGCTGCCTGACCGGCTCTCCACTGTTTCTGCAGCGATTCCTTATTAGTTCTAAATGACATTTGTTAGGGATAATACGACTTTGAAAAATATCGCAGCTGTAGTATCAATAAAGCCCGAAATAACTGTGCGAGGTCTTAGAGATAATAACTTACAATAAGTACAATGTGTAATTTCATCTTCATCACTACTCACTGCACCTCAATCCCTCGACACTCAGAGATGCCGTCTCTCTGTAGAAGAGGGTGACAATACATTTCCCATATTGGACTCTAGTCGTAATCACTGAGTTTGACTACATCACCTTGAATCATCTGGACGGGATCATCACTGCTCAGATATCAGTGAGTATCGTCAGGTCCAGTCGGGTTTATTGCCGTGTGCACAGGGACGGTGAGGTACAGGTACAATGAAACACTTGCCGCTTTATTACAGGCTCGAAGAGACAGACAACACGCAAAATATAAATCATACAATTCTGCATTATAAACGAAAGAGTTATAAATCCTGTGCCATGTTCAGACTTGGAAATGAATCGTCGGGCAAACTGATGACAGAGATTGGGAACAACTGATCTCCGAGCTTCGGTCCCTATTATATCCACTGGGATAGCACCCAGTCCCAAGAAAGACCTGTTTATTCCTCTTCAACGGAAAGAAGGGCAAGACTCTAGTCCTCTTCCGCCAGCCCTGACTTTCAATAAGATCAGGCTGGTCCCAACTTGCTGTCAATCCGACTCCCCATACCGCACTTGCCGGTCAAAAGTCTGCCGGTGTCCTCCACCAAATCTGCTCCGTCTCCCAAGGTGAGAGGAGATAAACATCTGTTGCCCGCCTATATTTCGACGCCCTGACAATGCCCCCAGCTTCCGACAGAAGCATATGGATATAAATGTTTGAAAGCCGGGACATTGTTCTGAGATCTTGCTCAGGATTGAGAAGACTTTGGGGAGGCAGAAGCAGTCAGGGTCTGTGGGACAGAACAACCCCTGTGTGAAACCGTTTTCCGCCATTGGTTAACGTATCAGATTAACATCTGCACACAGCAATGGGGGCTAGGTATGTTGCATGTCTTTGACGAGGGTTGGTTTGCGGGTGGTTGGCAGATGACGGGAGTGTGCACAGTCTTTCCACCACACCAGTTGTGAACACGGTTGTGAACCGGCGAGCGTGATATTGACGGAGCATCAGTGAACGTGGAATATGTAGGGCAATGTCCGGTCGCTCGCTGCTCAAAAAGCAATGGAGAGTATGTAGAACGAGTGACATGAAACTGCGAAAGTTTCCCCTGTCATGAATTCGGCTGCCCTGTTGAGCGATTGGGTCGGAATCTCAATTCCCCTCAGCACCCCGCCCTCGGCTGGACAATCTTTCTTATTGAAATACGTATGTATTATATTGGTTCAAACTTCAATACTTTTTCAGCTAAATTTCACTTGGTGGTCGTGTCTTAACGGAGCACTAAAGCAAAGTTAAGGGAACAGATTTATTGTAAAATCACTACTCCTTCATGTCATGTTACCTGTTCATTCCTGCGTTTCAGATTATGATTATATTGCGTCAGTCTCCGCTGTTGGAAATACCAACAGTATAGCAGCGATTAGTATGTGTCAGAGGGCATACGTGAAGGCAAGTGTTTTGACTAAGCACAAAGCTTTTGTCAAGTTAAAAGGTTCTGGAAATAGAGAAATCACATGGACCATGTGGACGACATCCCGTGTTCCGAAAAAGGAACCGTAGGTCATTCTGGAGGTATTACGGTTCTGTGGTTCTATTTGTAGTATTTCTTCCCTAAGGAGTGGAAAATTGCAATTGCCACTCTATACTACAAGAAGGAAGCGAGGCAGAGTAAATGAAATTATAGGCTACTTAGTCTGACCTCAATGGTTAGAGAGGTGTTATAGTGCATTATCACGATAACATAGGCCTTTGAAGCATGGTTACCTGGCACTGCCGCCATAAAACAAAACAAAGTCACCACTTATGTCCGTCACAGGAAACTTCATTCTGACCCTGAACTTATTCCATTGGTGGAAATTTCCTTTAGTTACGACACAGATGGCATTGTGAACCATCCACACTCACGTTCTGACCTAATGGTGCAGAAACAAATCCAACAATTGTCCAGTCATCTATTTGCATCAGAATGACGATTCACCGTTTTCATTGAGACCTCATTAACATGGTGGCCGAATGGTTAAGGCGTTGGACTTGGAATCCAATGGGGATTCGTACCCTGCTCGCAGCCTTCCTACTAATGCATGAGGGTAGAATTTCCAATTGCCAATAAAATTTAACACGCTATGTTGATAGCTAGGCAGATTTTAAGATTTCTCCACTGTTGAATAAAAACACGTACTAAAGAGAGCATAACCGGACAATATATTTCTCCTGGTATTGCACAACTACTCATTATGTAGATTTAAATTGTATCCCTAGTCTGATCAAACTGCTTGAGAAAGCTTAAACTCTCTCAATGATTCATATTATGGAATAGAGAGCTTCGTTCCCAAATTTGCAGACGATACAAAGATTGGTGAAGGGGCCCTTAGTGTTGAGGAAGCAGGTAGGCTGTTTAAGGACTTCGACAGAGTAGGAGAATGGTCCAAAAAGTGGCAAGTGAAATACAATGTTGGTAAATTCATGGACTAGCTCATTGGTAGTAGAAATAAATGTGCAGACTATTTTCTAGACGTGGAAAATTTCGAAAATATGATATGCAAAGGGACTCGTGAATCCTAGTGCAGAACACTCGAAAGCTTAACTTGCAGGTAGAGTCAGTGCTGCTGAAAGCAAATGTGCTCACATTGGAGAGAGTCCAGAAGCGATTCACTAGGATGAGACTGGGAACGAAAGGATTATCAGACGAGGAACGTTTGAAGGTTCTGGGTCTGTTCTCGCTGGAATTTAGAAGCATGAGGGTGAATCGCATTGTTACCATTCGAACATATACCTCATCATAAGAGTCACCATTTCCCGGTTAAATAACTTGAATAAACCCCTGAACTTTACCACAAGATGAATAATTAGGTACCATAACCCTTGACGCAGTTAAAGATGGTATCATCAACCATCAGCACACCTGTGCAGGTTGTTGCTGCCTCTATATCAGACAGCTCTGTGCAGCAGCTCTGTTTCAGACCCAGTGATTGTGGAGGAGAGAAACGCCAGATTATCATGTCACTTCTGTAAAACACATTGGTAAAATGAATATGAATAAATTGACCTGAGATAATTAAACTGTTTTCTTTTTTTTCATACCTATTACTGCTGGGGATCAGTGTAAAATTGTGACTGTTGATTTATTGCGATGCGTCCACTCATCACAATTACAGAGGGGAATAATGTGTGTGGGTGACCCTTTGAATGTTTTACTGAATGTGCCTTGTTCCGTTCTTAATCAGTGACGGGCCTTCGTCACAGTCAGGCATCTCCTCTATCTGGGTGTCTACCCATTCCTTCTGGGGAGACCTGGCTGGCGAACTAGCAGGACCTGGAGATGAAAGTCATGGCCCGGTTGGGGCGCTGGTCAGGCCTTCTCAGGGTGCTTCCCTATCGAGGCAGGGTGGTGGTTATAAATAAACTGGTGGCCTCCATGACTTCCTTTGCATTCTCGCGACAAAGGAGGCAGGAGGGGCCAAGGTGAGAATCCGGAATTCTTCTGGGTTAACAGGAAACATCGGGTCTCCGCAGCAGTCTTGAGTCTCCCAGTGGGAGAGGGTGGACATTCACTGGTATGTGTATATACCCGACTGGCGACTCTTCCCCGCAGGACCCTGCAGAGATTCCGGTAAGACAAGCAGGTGGCATGTGTTGGCCATATATATTTTTTTCTATTCTTTCTCCAGAGGGGCTGCAGTTTTCATGATGAAATGCGACTACCACCGGCGAGCGTCAGGCGTGTTGTTTGCGGAGTCCGCCAGGCTTCTTTCGGACAGTCTGGAACATGGTTCTCTCAGGCCGGCAATACTTTCCTGTGATAGAGGGCGGAGTCCTGGTCCACCCTCGTTCTACTTCAACTGATGTCCGTGCCGTTCAGGCATGTGGTACGTCTCAGGCTGAGGTGCTTGTCGGGCCCAGGCCCCACACACTTAGTTTAAAATAATTTGCAAGGGAGATGGGATCGGAACGATAGAGTAGTGGAAGAAGTGCATGGAGTAAAGCCAGATATAACATATAGAAAGGATTTGAGGAAAGAGAGGCAGAATAAATGCTGTAAAGGTGGAGTGGTGAATGGTATCCTCCACCATCAGCACACCTGTGCAGGTTGCTGCTGCCTCTATATCAGACAGCTCTGTGCAGCAGCTCTGATTCAGACCCAGTGATTGTGGAAGAGGGAAACGTCAGATTATCATGACACTTCGGCAAAACACTTATTGGTAAAATGAATATGAATAAATTGACCTGAGATAATTAAACTGTGACATAGTGTTTTTCTTTTTTTTTCATACCTATTACTGCTGGGGATCCGTGTAAAATTGTGACTGTTGATTTATGAGGTAAATCAACATACATAGTAAGGTAGAAGGGCTAAAGTGCGTGTACTTCAATGCAAGAAACATCAGGAACAAAGGTGATGAACTGAGAGCTGGGATACATACATGGAATTATGATGTCGTGGCCATTACAGAGACTTGGCTGGTACCAGGGCAGGAAAGGATTCTCAATATTCCTGGATTTCAGTGCTATAAAACGGATGGGGGGAGGGCGGTGGCATTACTGATCAGGAATACTATTACAGCTACAGAAAGGGTGTGTAATGTAGCGGGATCCTCTTTTGAGTCCGTATGGGTGGAGGTCAGAAAGAGGAAGGGAGCAGTTAACCCATTGGAAGTATTCTACAGGCCCCCTGGTAGCAGCAGAGATACCGAGGAGACTTTTGAAAAGTTCAAAAATAACAGGCTGCTATCATGAGTGACGTAACTTCCCTAATATTGATTGACACCTGAATAGTTCCAATGGTTTAGATGGGGCAGAGTTTGTTAAGTGTGTCCAGGACGGATTCCTGTCACAGTATGTTGACAGGCCGACTAGGGGGAATGCCATACTAGATCTAGTATTAGGTAACGAACCGGGTCAGGTCACAGATCTGTCAGTGTGTGAGCACCTGGGGGACAGTGATCACAGTCCCTGGTCTTTAGCATTATCATGGAAAAGGGTAGAATCAGAGAGGACAGGAAAATTTTTAATTGGGGAAGAGCAAATTGTGCGGCTATAAGGCTAGAACTTGCGAGTGTGAATTGGGATGATGTCCTTGCAAAGAAGTTGTACTATGGACATGTGGTCGATGTTTAGGGATGTCTTGCAGCATGTTAGGGATAAATTTATCCCAGTGAGAAAGATAAGAATGGTAGCGTGAAGGAACCATGTGTTACAAATGAGGTGGAAAATCCAGTCAAGTAGAAGAAGAAGGCATACATGAAGTTTAGGAAGCAAGGTTCAGAAGGGTCTATTAAGGAATATAAGGTAGCAAGAAAAGAGCTTAAGAAGGGGTTGAGGAGAGCAAGAAGAGGCATGATAAGGCCTTGGCGAGTAGGGTAAAGCAAAACCCCCTCATTCTACAATTATGTGAAGAAAAAAAGGATGGCAGGAGTGAAGGTAGGACCGATTAGCGATAAAGGGTGGAATATGTTCCAGGAGGCTGTGGTAGTGAGCGAGGTCCTCAATGAATACTTCTCTTCGGTATTCACCAATGAGAGGGAACTTGATGACGGTGAGGACAATATGAGTGAGGTTGTTGTTCTGGAGCATGTTGCTATTAAGGTCGAGCAGGTGTTGGAGATGTTAAAATACATTAGGACAGAAATGTCCCCGGGGCCTGATGGAATATTCCCCAGGCTGCTCCACGAGGCGAGGGAAGTGATTGCTGAGCCTTTGGCTAGGATCTTCATGTCCTCGTTGTCTACGGGAGTGTTACCGGTGGTTTGGAGGGAGGCGAATGTTGTCCCCTTGTTCTAAAAAGATAGTAGGGATAGTCCGGGTAATTATAGAGCAGTGAGCTTTATAGAGCAGTGTTGGAAAATCTTTTGGAAAAGCGTCTTAGAGTTCGTAAAGCTTTTTTTTACTCAGAGAGTGGTTGGTTCCTGGAATGCACTGCCTGAGTCTGTGGTGGAGGCAGATACACGAGTGAAATTTAAGAAACTACTAGACATGTGTATGGAGGAATTTAAGGTGGGGGATACCTCCACAGAGAGACGAATGGCTGACTTGGTGGAGGCAAACAGTGAGAATAAAGTGGACTTGACTGTCGGTTACTGGTCGGTATTAGAGCCGCATCTTTTCACATTGTAAGTCAGTAATCATGATGATGAAATCGGTGGCTTTGAGGTAAAATCTGAGGAAAATGCAAACATAGGTTGAATTGTAGGTGGTCTTGGGAACGCAGCAAGTGTGCCGAAGGCCTTGGACAGATGAAGAGACAGGCAATGAAGTGGCAGATGGACTATACTGCAGCGAATTGTAGCGAAACGCACTTTGTTCGAAGTAATAATGGCGAAGACTATTTTCTATCAGGACATATCAGCAAAGAAGAGATGTAACAGGAGTTCGGAGACCTAGTGCTGGATTCCCTAAAGTCTCATTTCCAGTTTGAGACGGTAGTGAGGAAGGTAAACACAATGTCAGCATTTATTTCGAGTGAACTAGAAAATAAAAACGAATATGTAATGTTGAGACTATATAAGGTTTTGGTGAGACCGCAGTTGCAATATGGTGAACAGTTTGAGTCAACTATCTTAAACGGATGTACCGGCAAAGGAGAGAGTCCAGAGGACGGTCACTAGAATGGTTCCCGGGAGAAAAGAGTTACATACGAGGAATATATTAGGACCCTGGGCCTTGGTCGCTGGAATTTGGAAGAATGAGATGGGGATCTTATTGAAATCAATCGGATATTGTCAAGTTAAGATGGATGGACATGGAGAGGATTTACATATACTGCTAATCATGGGCCAGCGGGCACAGCCTCAGATAAGGACGTCCCTTTAGAAACGGGACAAGAAGCAATATCTGTGGCTAGAGAGTTATGGATGTTTGGAATTTATTCCCACGGGTAGCCGTGAAGGGCAAGTAATTGGGTACATTTAAAGCGGAGGTAGAGGAGGTGGACAGATAGTAAGAGTTCAAATGTTTCGTGGAGAAGGCAAGGTAATGGAGTTGAGAGGAATGATATGTATGACCATAAGACCATAAGACACAGAAGCAGAATTAGGCCATTTGGCCCATCGAGTCTGCTCCGCAGTTCAATCATGGCTGATCTTTTTTTTCTCTTCTCCTTAACTCCAGCTCCCAGCCCTCTCCCGTAACATTTGGTGACATGTCCAATCAATAACCTACCAATCTCTGCCTTAAGTACAGCCAATTACCTGGCCTCCACGACTGGATATGGCAATAAATTCCACAAATTCACAGCCCTTTGGCTAAAGAGATTTCTCTCCATCTCTGTTTTAAAAGGGCGCTCCTCTATTCTGAGGCTGTGCCCTCTTGTCCTAGATGTGAAAAAATTTGGATGCTTGGATGTTTTAACGTGACAGTTTCAAAGGGGGTCCCCCCGACTGCCATGTCACGACGAGGATGGGATTCGAACCCACCCGTGCAGAGCACAATGGATTAGCAGTCCATCGCCTTAACCTCTCGGCCACCTCGTCTCCTCTTCTCTGTCTTCTGTTCCGAACTTCTGAATTTTTTCACAGTATTTAAAGCTTCTGCTTAAGCTCCGCACATGCGTGTTCAGATTCTATGCCGATTTACTTTGCTCGCCGTGCTTACCAGAATTTATGGAGGAGGATAAGGGCAGTTTAGAGAGATATTTACTAACCACAGGAAACATGGAATTATGTATTTTATGTACTCTAAACGCTGTGGACGTGCTGTGGCATAAGTATCGATTCCACGCTCTGTAAGTCGCAGAAGTTATGAATGTTTTGAGCTGTAAATGAGATAAATTTATGTTGAATGAAATAAAATTTCAATAGCTTTGTTATCATATTGCTGGATTTGAAGTAAACAGATATTATAGGTGTTTGTCATCTGGTTCGAGAATGACGATTTTCCGTGTATGTGGCAAATGCAGTAACCCGATAACTACCACATTACAGACACGCTGAAGAGCAGGTCCGGCTGTGCGCAGCCGCAGATCCGTACACCCTAACGCTTACCCGAAACAAACACACGGCTGTTCGGTTCTGGAATACCAAACCAGCGGCTGAAATATCTAAACACAAATCGCGCTCACTCTATCAATAATGTATTGAATGTGGTGGAGCATTGTCACTGACTCCAATCCCAGAATATATGGCCGCTGCAAAAGTCAGTGGCGTGTGCCTTTGAGAATTCCTTTCTTTGTGAAACAAAGAGAATATTGAACAGCCCAAAGCAGGAATGCATGGAGAGATATTGACACAACAATGGTCGACTGTTCACCTGGGATGAAATCACTGCATGAGAGTACTTTTAGTTCGGTCAGGAAATCGTGTTAAAGGTGGAAACTCCTTGCAGCATTCAGCATGTTCCCCATTTTTCCCCTCGGCCTTTCTCACAGAACTTGACCGTGTGGCCTAATGGATAAGGCGTCTGACTTCGGTGCTGGATTGGTAGAAGTCATCAGAAGATTGCAGGTTCGAGTCCTGCCGCGGTCTTTTACCAAACTAGTGGATTCGGTTTCATTCTGTCTCTCACTCTCTGCAGCATGGTTGTCTCAATTCAGAGTGGGGATTAATCGGAGTACCCCACCCTGGGGGAAACCGTAATGCCTCGTCTTCGTTGTACGCAACATATAATATCATGTGTCTAGTCTGTGCAATATTTCTACAGACACTTTCATAAACAATTGGTTGGAGCTTTCCAGACGTTCAGGAGGAGCTGCTGCTGGGAAGGTGAAATTTATTTCACATTCAGCTCCGTCTCCGAGCCGCCTTTTCGGCAAGAATTCACCACTCAGTACTGACGGTGCATTCTCCTGTCTCCAACCCTCCTCCTCTTCTTGGACACAAGGCGCTGGTTCTCCGCCAGCTCTGGGATGTCTTCATCACCATTTGCCAACTAGAAGTCAACCGCCTCAACATCAGGAATCCTCACCGCTCCTCAAACCTTACCCGCTCTGAATGCACTGCCCTCCCAAATCTCAACCCCCATCCCCAAAATTACCATCGATCCCGCAGACAAAGTGCTGCTGTTGTAGAATAGCGGACTGACCTCTACCTTGCTGAGAGCAGGCGGTAACTCTCAGACACGTCCTCAAGCCTACAGGTTTAATAATCCCGACACCGGACGATCAGAGTACTGCCTCCGAAATTATCACTGACTTCATCAACTCTGGAGAACCTCCATTCACTGTAGAAAACTCATGGCTCCATTGCCCTGAGCTGCTCGCTTCTACCTCCTACTTGATTCACAAGTCTGAATGTCCGTAGAGGCCCATTGTCTCGGCCTGCTCCCACACCACTGATCCTGTGATCTCATAGCTCCAGTCCAGCCTATGCCCCATACTTTAGCTCCTTCCCAGTTGCATTCGCAAAACTTCCCGTGCTCTCGATCAACTCACTAATTTTCAGTTCCCTTGCCCTGACTGTCTCATTTTCTCCATGGATGTCCAGTCTCCCAGCAAAATGACCTTAAAACACTCCGCATTTCTCAAGGAAAGAACCAACCCAGTTCACCTGTATCATCACTATCCTCCGTCTGGCAGAACTCGTCCTCACCGCAACAGTTTCTCCTTCCGTTCCTCCCACTTACACCAAATTCAATGGGTAGCCGTTGACACTCGCATGAGTCCCAGTTATGTCTCACTTTTCATTAGCTAAGTAAAACAATTCATGTACCAAACCTTTCCTGGTAACGCACCCCAACGCTTCCATCTCTACATCGACGAAAGTATTCTGCCGCTTCACGCACTCACGCTGAGCTCGACAATTTCACCCACTTCGCCTCCAGCTTCCACCTTGCCCTTAAGCGTCTCACACAATGCAAGCAAAACAAAGGAAGGGGACACCAGAGGTCCATGAGCCAGTCCGCATCGGAGGATCAGAGAGGGAGAGCAACTTTAAATTCCCGAGTGTTACTATTTCAGTGGGATTGTCCTGTACCCATCACTAGTGCAATTGCGAAGAAAGCACGGCAGAGCCTCTAGTTTCTCAGGAGTCTGCGGAGATCGGCATGACATCTAAAACTTTGACAAATCTCTATAGATGCGATACAGAGTGCAGCGACTGTCAGCATCATGGCTTTGTACAGAATGTGGTGGATTCGCCCAGTACCTGTCCGGTAAAGCTCTCCCACCATTGAGCACATCTCTCTTTGTGGACGTTGCTATTGCTTATGTGGTGGATGGTGGCGCTGCTGATGTTTGCTGAAACGTGGGGGTGGGTGTGTGTGTGTGGGGGGGGGGGGTGGTGTTATTGATACTTTTCTGCTGCTTGTGCTGCTTTCTTATTCTCATCAACCCCTATTTCCCTGCCTTCTGCCCGGGACCTTTAACGCCCTGACTGATCAGAAACCTATCAACTTTTGCTTTATAAAAACCCAATGACTCCGCCTCTACAGCCGTCCGTAGCAATGAGTTCCCTAGATTTGCCAATCTGATGGAATAATTTTACCCTCATATTTCTTCTAAAGGGGCGCGCTTGTATTCTGATGCAGTGCCGTGTCGTCTCAGACTCCCTCCACCATGTGAATTATTCCACCACATCCACACTCACACGGACTTTCAATATTCTATAGTTGTCAATAGTATGCATCCACATTTATCAAACGCTTCTCACACGTAAACCCTTTAATTTCGTGGTCATACCGTCACTATTGCATCATCATTGGTGACGGGGAGGTTCCGGAGGATAACAGATGTTCCTCCCTTATTCATAAAATGGAGTAGAGATCGCCCAGGAAATTATAGACCTGTGAGGCTTACTTCGGTGGTTGGTAAACAGATGGAAGAGATCCTGAGAGGCAGGATTTATGAAAATTTGGAGAGGCGTAATATGATTAGGAATAGTGAGCATGGCTTTGTGAAAGGTACGTCGTGCCTTACAAGCCTGATTAAATTTTTTGAGAATGTTACTTAACACATTAATGAAGGAAGAGCAGTACATGTAGTGTCTAGGCATTTCAGCAAGGCATTTGATAGGGCGCCCCATGCAAGGCTTATTGAGAAAGTAAGGAGACATGGGATTCAAGGGGATATTGCTTTGTGGATAAGAAATGGCTTGCCCGCAGATAGCAAAGAGTAGTTGTAGAAGGGTCATATTTTCCAGGGAGGTCCGTGACCAGTGGTGTGTCTCAGGGATCTTCTCTGGGTCTTCGACTCTTCGTGATTTTTATAAATGATGTGGATGAGGAAGTGTGGGGATCAGCCTGCGTCCGAAAGAAGTGCAGTTTCCCTGTGTCCCCAGTGAGTAGGCACTATATGAGGCTTGCTGTTGGAGAGGCTATACACTGGTGGGGAGAGAATTACACGTTCAGGTCTCCTTTTCACTTCGCCGAAAGTAGGAGCAACAAACACTACCCACTATGCTATCACACTAGATGCATCACAACAACCGTATTGAAACCTATCTGTGACCCTCTTGAATGTCACCCTTCAGCGACCTATGCAGCAGGGAGAAAACCGATTGTTCCAGGTAACCTTCTCATGAAAAGTTCCCGGTGTGCTTTCCATCCTTCCTATGCCTTTTCTACATGGAAAAATCGCTTTCAGCGAATATGCATCCATCGGCTTGGTTCATCCCATTCTGCAAAATTCCCAGTGTCCTGCCATTTACTATTCAAGAACTGCTTTGCCTTAACTTTACGAAGTGCTACGTGTTGTCAAGTTAAATTCCACCTGGCATTCCTTGACCCCTTTCAAAGTCCAAGACACCACCAACACTGATGTCATTTACAAATTTAGAAAGCGTATGACAATATCTAATTAGCCTCTGCCTGTTTAAAATGCTGACAGATCCCAACACCCGAATGTCCTCCTGTAACTCTTCCAGCAGCGCCGTTAGGCTCAATGGCCTGCATTTTAAGCATTGTTATTCAATTTGCTGTACAGATCAAAGACAGTTCTTATTTAACCATTATGTGCGAGGTGATGCATTTGTCGGCTCAAGTAAGAGCGGAATGTCTACGTTATTGATAAGGCTTTAAGGATTTTGAGATTTGTTTATAAATCCAGAGATCCACGATGGCACTGGCGATACACGCGACGTACTGCCGACAGCTCGCAAAATATCTGGATGTATTTCTTCTGAACTACTGTCGCTGCAATCTGAAACCCCTAATCTCCCTTTAAGAAATGTACTTTTGAGCTGTCTAAATTAATTGGCAGTCTAACGAGCTGCTGATGGACCAGGTGGCCTTGACACTCGGGAATGCAGGTGCGGCACCTTTCAGTGATCACCGAAGGTCAGCCATTACCATTCCCGGAAAAGAGGTCAGTTTGGAAGACTTCAAGCCAGACTAAATCGACGAGCTATGAAACAGCCTCTACCCGGCATTTTCCTTTGACAAAAGCCAATTATTTGAAAACAAGATACATTACGTAAGCGCAATATTAAAGTTCCAGAGGGAAATGAGGGACTGCGGTCTTCTGTGTTTCATGAGAAATGGCTCAGTTCGTTGGAACAGCCGGAAGGCTTCTCAATCCACCGTTCAGAGAAGATAAGAAGGTATTGTGGTGCTGGGGGGGGGGGGCGTGGGGGCGGCGGCGTTGTTTCGTGATAAATTCTTCATGCTCTCCGTATACAGCGGTCTTACCGCACCCTCGTTTGCCCAACCGCAACATCCAATGATTAAGTTCTGTCGGTGCTACTTACCAAGAGGGTTCTCCTCATTGATCCGGATGGCACTTTACATACCCCAGACCAGATGTCAAGCAAGCATACCATGTACTGAGTGCCGTGACCAGCAAACAAGGAACTGCCTACCCTGGGGACTTGTGGTGAACTACCTATACCTGTCTGGACACGCCCCCTGCTGACTGTTCCTGTGGCTCCTCCCACAGACCCCGGTATAAAGGTGATTGAGGTCTGAGCCCGGCCTCTCTGTCTCCTGGATGTAGTTTGGTGGTCAACCACTGCTTGTTCCTTCTTCCAGTCAATAAAAACCGATATCTCGCCTTTACGTCTCAGAGAGAGTTATTGATGGTGCATCAGGACTTTCAAACCATTGCAGGGGGTTTCTATCAGTCTTGTTTAAAGAAATCTAGGCTTATTTGTCATCAGCACGTCATCCGCAGCACCAGGGGCTCCCGCACTCTCGACCACTGTTAGAGCACGATCAGGAAATTCTACCATTACATCCCCCGACCATATCTGGAGCATTCTGAACGTCTGGCTGTCTTTCTCCTACCTGCATCCAGGCGGAGGGTAAGGAAGAAGACAGCAGATGTATCGGCAACAATGTGGCGGGAATCGTAGCGCCGACTGCTGAATTGCTTCGAAGCGATAGACAGAAACAAAAATGACCCGGGGCTCGTAAAAGAATCTAAATGTCAGAATCTTTATAAAGACACTGGAAACGAGAGTTTCCCACTGATTCATTCAGAGTCCAGAGTGTTGCTTAACCAGAAGCACTGAATGAAGAGATATACAAAATACTGAGCAGTAGATTCGTGGCAATATTTATCACATTTATTCATTATTATCTATTTCTTCTTGGGAATTGTTTTATATTTTGCTGATTTATTCGTTGTCTATTGCTGTTGGAAAAGCTTCGTCAGTTTCCCTGGTGGTCTAGTGGTTAGGATTCGGCGCTCTCACCGCCGCGGCCCGGGTTCGATTCCCGGTCAGGGAAATATAATATTGCCTGCTGCAGCATTGAAATGTGCTTATTTTAAATTATTTTGTGTATTAACATGCTTCCATAACAACCGCATTCCCGCCTGTGCTTAACCTGCATCCGCCTGATTCAGCACCATAATACCACAAAATATAGGAGCAGAATTGGGCCGTTTGGCCCATCGAGTTTGCTTCGACATTTCCTCTCAGCCCGATTCTCCTGCTTTCTATTGGTATCATTTCGTGTCCTCATCAATCAAGAATCTATCGATCTCTGACAAATATACAAAGAGACCTGGACTCCACAGGGGGCTGTGGCAGCGAATTCGACAGATTCGTCACTCACTGGCTGAAGAACTCACTCCTCATCCCTGTTATAAAGGATGCTTCTCCATCTCGAAACTGCGTCCTTTGGTCTTAGATTCTCCCACCACAGGAAACATCCTCTCAACATCCGCCCTATCAAGGCCTTTCACCATTCGATAGCTTTCAATGAGGTCACGCGCAATCTATTGAATTTCACTGAATGCAAGCCCGGCATCATCAAACGCTCTCATATCACCAGTCATTCAATCCTACCATTATTCCTCTGAGTCTCCTTGGAACCCTGTCCAGCTTCAGCTATACGTTCTCAGGTTTGGAAACTAAAACTGCTCACAATACTCCAAGCGAGGCCTGACAGTTCTTTATAAAGTCTCTGAATCACATCCTTGCTTTATATTCCAGTCCTCTTGAAATGAATTCCAGTCTCAATCTACAAATGAATTCCAGACTCAATCTACAAATTAACCTTTGGGACATTATGGTGCAGGCGTGTACGTAGCAATGGGAGGCCTGTACAAGGACTCCAAAGGCTCTTAGCGCCTCAGACTTCTTGTTTGACAATAGACAATAGGTGCAGAAGTAGATCATTCGGCCCTTCGAGCCTGCACCGCCATTTTGAGATCATGGCTGATCATCTACTATCAATACCCGGTTCCTGCCTTGTCCCCATATCCCTTGATTCCCCTATCCATAAGATACCTATATAGCTCCTTCTTGAAAGCATTTTCTCTCCTTTTAGAAAGTATGCTCCTTCATTTCTTGTATGAAAGTGTATGACCATATATCTCCCTGCACTGCATCCCATCTACTACTTCGTTGTCCACTCTCCCAACCTAAGTTCTTCTGTGGCCTCTCTACCTTCGAGAAGGACCTCCTGCTCGTTTCGCTTTGAAGAATCTGTGCATGTTGAGTGGAGTGATTGGACCATTCCAGGTGCCAGGTCCCTGCACTGGAATTATTGGAATGTTTCATTAATTTCATCTGCTTTACCAGTGGGATCAAAGGGCGTTTCATTACAATATTCATTGCCCATTTAGCGCTCGTGTAAGCTTCTTCGACTCATCTATTTACCATCTGTCTACATGTGCTTGTTTAATTGTCAACATACCAGATACTCTTAATTCAGGTACTCTGATATTCAGATACTCTGAATCTGGCTTTTGGTGTTTGATCGAAGTCTTCTTGTTTACATATTCGTCCTGGTGGTGAAGGCATCACGGGATTTCATTGTCACGCATTGCTCGTAAGAATCGGAAAGTGAGTCAGAGACAATATTATTGCTCAGTAATATGACAGTATCTCCATCGCCTGTTCATAGCGATAGCTGACTTAGTAACCAAGGATTCTTCTTTGCCATTGCCTTCCATTGTCAGGGTCCAGTCCGTGAACCATTCATTTCAGTTAATTTCCTTTTCTCCGTGTTTCACTGGGCTGCTTGATTAGATTACCGGATCCTCATTCGAAACGGCAGCATAAAAACTCCGGCTTATATCTACTCGCTGCTTGTTCGTCACCTCAGCCAGGGCGGCGATCAATGTTCCGAGCGGCCAAGAATAAGGGACCGTCTTCATGTCAGGAACGGGGGCCGGATGGACCCAAACGCAGGACGCAGACACTGAAGTATTAGGGGGAGGACAAGATGGGGATGCCATGGCAATTAAGGGTTAATGCAGGCGGGGCTGGATCCAAGAGTTTAGACGGGGCCGGCAGGCAGGCGGATCCCAGAGTTCAGACGCGGCAGGCAGACAGGCAGGTAGATTCCTCAGTTCGGGGCAGGCAGGCAGGCAGATCTCACAGTTCGGGGCAGGCAGGCAGATCCCACAGTTCGGAGCAGGCAGGCAGATCCCACAGTTCGGGGCAGGCAGGCAGGGAGATCCCACAGTTCGGGGCAGAAGGCAGGCAGATCCCACAGTTCGGAGCATGCAGGCATGGAGATCCCACAGTTAGGGGCAGGCTGGCCGATTCCTCATGGCGGGCCGCTTGAATCCCGGGCAGGGCCACATCCAAGGCGGAAATCACCGAGGCCTAAGCCAGTCGCGGACACGTGGGCAGGTGCGGGGCACAACCCTTAGGGAGCGATAGGTGGAAAAGGTAGAACCCCCGCTGGGTAGCGGCAGTCCGGCCGGTCCCGCCCGACGGAGGTAACGGGTAGGAAGCTGGGTCCAGGCTGAGCAGCAGAACTACAGTGATCCAACGGGGATATTGGTAAAGGCAACCAAAAGCGCGGGAAGACGAATAAGACGTAACTGCGGGACCAGCGCACCCGAGAGGAACAGGAAAAGCATGACGAACCGGGTAAAACAGGCACAGAGTAGGTTGCAGAGCGGAATACAGAGCCGGTTGCAGAACAGGCAAAGGGCAGGATACGGAGTAAGATTCAGAGCAAACGAACCAGGTATAGAGCAGGTTAAACCGGCTTCGGAACAGACAGGAAGCAGAACAGAACGCCCGGTCTCCGTCCCACGGCCCCTTATAAACACCTGCAGCCGAATTGGCCACAGGTGTGCCCCCTTGATCCAGGATGATCTTAACAGGCTCAAAGGGGCAGGGAGGGACAGCTGCAAGACCCGGAGTCCGGAGCTCGCCGACCGGATCGAGACCCGGTACGCTAATTCCGGACCGGACCCTAACACTTCATGATCTTCTGCGTATCAAGATTCGTATTGTCTGTAGTTGTTTGTTTTTGTCGTCTCGTGTCCAGCTGAGTGTTTCTGGCCATTTTGACGCTGCTTCGAGCCAGGGCGCGAGTGGTCTGTCCCCCAGTCCGAGTCAAGTCTCCCAGTCCCAATCCAAGTCAAGGCTCCGAGTCCAGTCAAGGCTCCGACTCCCAATCCGAGTCAAGGCTCCGACTCCCAGTCCGAGTCAAGGCTCCGAGTCCCAATCCAAGTCAAGGCTCCGACTCCCAGTCCGAGGCAAAGCTCCGACTCCCTTTTCTAGTCAAGGCTCCGACTCCCAGTCCGAGTCAAGGCTCCGACTCCCAATCCGAGTCAAGGCTCCGACTCCCAGTCCGAGTCAAGGCTCCGAGTCCCAATCCAAGTCAAGGCTCCGACTCCCAGTCCGAGTCAAGGCTCCGACTCCCTTTTCTAGTCAAGGCTCCGAGTCCAGTCAAGGCTCCGACTCCCAATCCGAGTCAAGGCTCCGACTCCCAATCCAAGTCAAGGCCTCGAGTCCAGTCAGGGCTCCGTGTCCAGTCAAGTGACTGCCGGCCGTTTGCCGCTTTATGAGCTTCTCCGTGTCAAGATACGAATTGTCTGTTATTATACGGTTTCCGTCCTCCCGTTGCCAGCCGGGTAGGTCCAGGTTACCGCTTCTCTGAGTTGGGAATTCTGTCTCTTCGTGTCCCAGTCCAAGTCCAGACTGTGTTCACGTCAAGTCTAAGTCCTGGCTCCGAGTCCGTCAGGTCCAAGTCCGTCTCCGTGTCAAGTCTCCCTGCCTGTGTCCTGCACTTGAGGCACTTCCCTGTCGGCCCATTGTAACATCCATATCATGGCTGTCCAATGATATCTGACATATCACACTGATACGAGTCGTGAAGTAATAATGAATTTATACAGACACTTCGACTCAAAGAACCATTCCGTCCACTATCCCCACCAGAGTAAGTCCCAGTTTCCTGCGTGCGGACCATATTCCTCCAGGACCCAGCCTTCCGTGAAACTGTTCTACCTGCCTGATCTACTTCTTCTGGCAGCTCATTCCACATATTCACTAAACTCTTCGTAAAAACGTTGTTGCTCATGTTCCTTTCAAATATTCCACAATATTTTGGTCCCCTTTGCACAGGAAAAAAAGACTGTTAACATTCATTTTATCTCTGTTGTAAATCGCATTCTGCTCGTCCTGGAATAAGCAAATGACAGCCTTGGACAAACTCTTTTATAACCCAGTTTTTCTTGTCCTGAAAACATCATAGAGGAACCTACCAATCTCTGCCTTAAGTACACCCAATTACATGGCCTTCACGACTGGATATGGCAATAAATTCCACAAATTCACGGCCCTTTGGCTAAAGAGATTTCTCTTAATCTCTGATTTGAAAGGGCACCCCTCTATTCTGAGGCTGTGCCCTCTTGTCCTAGATGAGACAAAATTTGGATGGTTGGATGTTTTAAAGTGACGGTTTCAAAGGGGGTCCCCCGATTACCAAGTCACGACGAGGATGGGATTCGAACCCACGCGTGCAGAGCACAATGGATTAGCAGTCCATCGCCTTAACCTCTCGGCCACCTCGTCTGCTCTTCTCTGTCTTCTGTTCCGAACTTCTGAGTTTGTTCATTGCATTTAAAACTTTTGCCGATTTACTTTGCTCGCCGTGCTTACCAGAATTTATGGAGGAGGATAAGGGCAGTTTAGAGAGATATTTACTAACCACAGGAAACATGGAATTATGTATTTTATACACTTTAGACGCTGTGGACGTGCTGTGGCATAAGTATCGATTCCGCGCTCTGGAACTCGGAGAAACTGTGAATGTTTTGAGCTGTAAAATGAGATAAATTTATGTTGGGTGAAATAAAATTTCAATAGCTTTGTTATCATATTGCTGGATTTGAAGTAAACATATATTATAGGTGTTTGTCATCTGGTTCTAGAATGTCGATTTTCCGTCTATGGGGCAAATGCAGTAACCCGATAACTACCACATTACAGACACGCTGAAGAGCAGGTCCGGCTGAGCGCAGCAGCAGATCCGTACACCCTAACGCTTACCCGAAACAAACACACGGCTGTTCGGTTCTGGAATACCAAACCAGCGGCTGAAATATCTAAACACAAGTCGCGCTCACTCTATCAATAAGGTATTGAATGTGGTGGAGCATTGTCACTGACTCCAATCCCAGAATATATGGCCGCTGCAAAAGTCAGTGGCGTGTGCCTTTGAGAATTCCTTTCTTTGTGAAACAAACGGAATATTGAACAGCGCAAAGCAGGAATGCATGGAGAGATATTGACACAACAATGGTCGACTGTTCACCTGGGATGAAGTCACTGCATGCGAGTACTTTTAGCTCGGTCAGGAAATCATTTTAAAGGTGGAAACTCCTTGCAGCATTCAGCATGTTCCCCATTTTTCCCTTCGGCCTTTCTCACAGAACTTGACCGTGTAGCCTAATGGATAAGGCGTCTGACTTCGGTGCTTGATTGGTAGAAGTCATCAGAAGATTGCAGGTTCGAGTCCTGCCACGGTCTTTTTAACGAACTAGCGGATTCGGTTTCATTCTGTCTCTCACTCTCTGCAGCATGGTTATCTCAATTCATTCTTTCTATATGTTCCCTAGATTGGCCACTCTGATGGAATACTTTTATCCTCATATTTCTTCGAAAGGGGCGCGCTTGAATTCTGAGGCAGTGCCGTGTCGTCTCACACTCCCTCCACCATGTGAATTAATCCACCACATCCACACTCTCACGGTCTTTCAATAATCTATAGTTGTCAATAGTATGAATCCACATTTATCAAACGCTTCGCACACGTAAACCCTTTAATTTCGGGGTCATACCGTCACTATTGCATCATCAATGGTGACGGGGGAGGTTGCGGAGGATAGCAGATGTTCTTCCCTTATTCATAAAAGGGAGTAGAGATCGCCCAGGAAATTATAGACCAGTGAGGGTTACTTCAGTGGTTGGTAAACTGATGGAAGAGATCCTGAGAGGTAGGATTTATGAACATTTGGAGAGGCATAATATGATTAGGAATAGTCAGCATGGCTTTGTCAAAGGTAGGTAGTGCTTTACAAGCCTGATTAAATTTTTTGAGAATGTTACTAAACACATTGATGACGGAAGAGCAGTACATGTAGTGTATAAGCATTTCAGCAAGGCATTTGATAAGGTACCCCATGCAAGGCTTATTGAGAAAGTAAGGAGACATGGGATCCCAAGGGATATTGCTTTGTGGATAAGAAATGGCTTGCCCACAGAAAGCAAAGAGTGGTTGTAGAAGGGTCATATTTTCCAGGGAGGTCCGTGGCCAGTGGTGTGTCTCAGGGATCTGCTCTGGGACTCCGACTCTTCGTTAGTTTTATAAATGATGTGGATGAGGAACTGGAGGGATGGATTAGTAAACGTGCTGATGACATGAAGGATGGAGGTGTTGTAGATAGTATGGAGGCCTGTCATTGGTTACGGCGGGATATTGATAGGATGCAAAACTGGGCTGAGAAGTGGCAGATGGAGTTCAACCCAGATAAGTGAGAGGGTGTGTTGTGACGTTCAGCCGGCTAAGAGGCTCCATTCTTGATTTGCTGTCTGTGTTTACTCCCGCAGCGTTCGTCTCTCCCGAGACTGCCCAAAAGGCAGTGGGACTATTTACCCATAGTTGCGGGTCTGTTCACGAGCACCAGGGCGCGTCCACACACTGGTGGGCCTGCGAGCTGCGTGTGCAGGAGCCAGACGTCCTCCCTGTCCTTTGGAGTTCAGCCTGCGTCCGAAAGTAGTTCAGTTTCCCTGTGTCCCCAGTGAGTAGGCTCTAGATGAGGCTTGCTGTTGGAGTGGCTATACACCGGTGGGGAGAGAATTACAAGTTCAGCTCTCCTTTTCACTTCGCCGAAAGTGGGAGCCACAAACACCACCCACTATGCTATCACACTAGACGCATCACAACAACCGTATTTACACCTATCTGTGACCTTCTTGAATATCACCCCTCGGCGTCCTATGCAGCAGGGAGAAATCTCTCAGCTTACACAAACTATCTTTTTAGCCCAAACCGATTTTTCCAGGTAACCTTCTTAAGAAAAGTTCCCGGTGTGCTTTCCATCCTTCCTATGCCTTTTCTACACGGAAAAATCGGTTTCAGCGAATATGCATCCATTGGCTTGGTTCATCCAATTCTGCAAAATTCATAGTGTCTTGCCATTTACAATTCAAGAACTGCCCTGCCTTAACTTTACAAAGTGCTACGTTTTGTCAAGTTAAATTCCACCTAGCATTCCTTGCCCCCTTTCAATGTTCGTATATCCGCTTCATTGTCCAAGACACCACAAACACTGATGTCATTTACAAATTTAGAAATCCCATGACTATATCTAATTTGCCTCTGCCTGTTTAAATGTTGTCAGATCCCAACACCCGAATGCCCTCCTGTAACTCTTCCACCAGCGCTCTTCGGCTCAATGGCCTGCATTTTAAGCATCGTTATTCAATTTGCTGTACAGATCAAAGACAGTTCTTATTTAACCATTATGTGCGAGGTGATGCATTTTGTAGGCTCAATTAAGATCGGGATGTCTACATTATTGATAAGGCTTTAAGGATTTTGAGATTTGTTTATAAATCCAAAGATCCACGATGGCACTGGCGATACACCGACGTATTGCCGACAGCTCGCAAAATGTCTGGATGTATTTCTTCTGGACTACTGTCGCTGCAATCTGAAACCCCTAATTTCCATTTATGAAATGTACTTTTGATATGTCTAAATTAATTGGCAGTCTAACGAGCTGCTGATGGACCAGGTGGCCTTGACTCTCGGGAATGCAGGTGCGGCACCTTTCAGCGATCACCGAAGGTCAGCCATTACCATTCTCGGAAAAGAGGTCGGTTTTTGAAGACTTCAAGCCAGACTAAATCGACGAGCTATGAAACATCCTCTACCCGGCATTTTCCTTTGACAAATGCCGATTATTTGAAAACAAGATACATCACGTAAGCGCAATATTGCAGTTTCGGAGGGAAATGAGGGACTGTGGTCTTCTTTGTTTCATGAGAAATGGCTCAGTTCGGTGGAACAGCCGGAAGGCTTCTCAATCCAGCTGTCGGAGAAGATAAGAAGGTATTGTGGTGCTGGGGCGGGGTGGGGGGGGGGGCGTGGGAGCAGCGGTGTTGTTTCGTGATAAATTCTTCATGCTCTCCGTACACAGCGGTCTTGCCGCACCCTCGTTCGCCCAACCGCAACATCTAATGATTAAGTTCTGTCGGTGCTACTCACCGAGAGGGTTCTCCTCCTTGATTCGGATTGCACTTTACGTACCCTCGGAGCAAATGTTAAGTAAGCATACCATGTATTGAGTGGCGGGATCAGAAAACAAGGAACTGCCTATCCTGGGGACTTTCAAAGCATTGCGGGGTGTTTGACATTGGAGAACGAGTGTTTCCCACTGACTCATTCAGAGTCCAGAGTGTTTCTTAGCCAGAAGCACTGAATCATCAGATATACAAAGTGCTGGGCATTAGATACGTGGCATTATTTCTCACATTTATTCATGATTATTATTTATTCGCATATTTTATTTTATAGTTTGCTAATTTTTTCGTTGTCTATTGCTGTTGGCAAAGCTTCATCAGTTTCCCTGGTGGTCTAGTGGTTAGGATTCGGCGCTCTCACCGCCGCGGCCCGGGTTCGATTCCCGGTCAGGGAAATATAATATTGCCTGCTGCAGCATTGAAATGTGCTTATTTTAAATTATTTTGTGTATTAACTTGCTTCCACAACAACCCCATTCCCGCCTATGCTTAACCTGCATCCGCCTGATTCAGCACCATAATGCCACAAAATATAGGAGCAGAATTGGGCCGTTTGGCCCATCGAGTTTGCTTCGACATTTCCTCTCAGCCCGATTCTCCTGCTTTCTACTGGTATCATTTCATGCCCTGATCCATCAAGAATCTATCGATCTCTGACAAATATACAAAGAGACCTGGACTCCACAGGGGCCTGTGGCAACGAATCCGACAAATTCGCCTCTCGCTGGCTGACGAACTCACTCCTCATCCATGTTATAAAGGATGCTCCTCGATCTCGAGACTGCGTCCTTTGGTCTTAGATTCTCCCAACACAGGAAACATCCTCTCAGCATCCGCCCTATCAAGGCCTTTCACCATTCGATAGCTTTCACGCGCAATCTACTGAATTTCACTGAATGTAGGCCCGGCGTCATCAAACGCTCTTCATATCACTAGCCTAGCATAATTCCTCTGATTCTCCTTTGAACCCTGTCCAGCTTCAGCAATACCTTCTCAGGTAAGTAAACTAACACTGCTCACAGTACTCCAAGCGAGGCCTCGCCAGTTCTTTATAAAGTCTCTGAATCACATCCTTGCTTTATTTTTTAGTCCTTTTGAAATCAATGCGAGCATCGCATTTGCCTTCCTCACCACAGACTCAACATACAAATTAGCATTTGGGACATTATGGTGCAGGCGTGTACGTCACCATGGGAGGCTTGTACAAGGACTCCAAAGGCTCTTAGAGCCTCAGACTTCTTGTTTGACAATAGACAATAGACAATAGTTGCAGAAGTAGACCATTCGGCCCTTCGAGCCTGCACCGCCATTCTGAGATCATGGCTGATCATCTACTATCAATACCCGGTTCCTGCCTTGTCCCCATATCCCTTGATTCCCCTATCCATAAGATACCTATATAGCTCCTTATTGAAAGCATTTTCTCTCCTTTTAGAAAGTCTGCTCCTTCATTTCTTGTATGAAAGTGCATGACCATATATCTCCCTGCACTGCATCCCATCTACCACTTCGTTGTCCACTCTCCCAACCTAAGTTCTTCTGTGGCCTCTCTACCTCCGAGAAGGTCCTCCTGCTCGTTTCGCTTTGAAGAATCTGTGCAAGGTGAATGGAGTGATTGGACCATTCCAGGTGCCAGGAGCTTCTTCGTCTCATCTGTTTGTCATCAGTCTACATGTACACCAGCAGGACACGCTTAATTAGAAAGAGGACAGTCAACATATCAGTGTCTACTCTGAGTCTGGCTATTGGTGGTTGATCGAAGACTTCTTGTTTACACATTCATCCCGGTGGTGAACGCAACATGGGATTCCATTGTCACGCGTTGCTCGTAAAGCGGAAAGTGAGTCTGAGACAATATGATTGCTCGGTAATATGACAGTATCTCCATCGCCTGTTCATAGCGATAGCTGGCTTAGTAACCAAAGAATCTTCTTTGCCATTGCCTTCCATTGTCATGGTCCGGTCCGTTAACCACACATTTCAGATAATTTCCTTTCCCCGTGTTCCACTGGGCTGCTTGATTAGATTATCGGATCGTCATTCAAACCGGCAGCATCAAAACTCCGGCTTATATCTACTCGCTACTTGTTCATCACCTCAGCCAGAGCGGCGATGAATGTTCCGAGCTGCCAAGAATAAGGGACCGTGTTCAGGAGCTTCTATGTATCAAGATTAATATTGTCTGTCATTGTTTGTTTCTGTCGTCTCGTGTCCAGCTGATTTTTTCCGGCCGTTTTGCTGCTGCTTCGAGCCAGGGCGCGAGTGGTCTGTTGTTGTTTTGTTTGAAGACTTTGTCTCTCAGTCCAAGTCAAGGCTCCGACTCCCAGTCCGAGTCAAGGCTCCGAGTCCCAGTCCGAGTAAATGCTCCGACACCCAGTCCGAGTCAACGCTCCGACTCCCAGACAGAGTCAACGCACTGACTCCCAGTCCGAGTCAAGGCTCCGACTCCTAATCCTTGTCAAGGCTCCGAGTCCCAGTCCGAGTCAAGGCTCCGACTGCCAGTCCGAGTCAAGTCTCCGAGTCCCAGTCTGTGTCAAGTCTCCGAGTCCCAGTCAAGTGTCTGCCGGCCGTTTGCCATTTCATGAGCTTCTCCGTGTTAAGATACCAATTGTCTGTTATTATATGGTTTCCTTTGTCCCGTTTCCAGCCGAGTAGGTCTGGCTGTTTACCGCTACTCCGAGTTGGGAATTCTGTCTCTTCATGTCCCAGTCCAAGACCAGACTTTGTGTTCATGTCAAGTCCAAGTCCGTCTCCGTGTCAAGTCTCCTTGCCTGTTCCTGCACTTGAGGCACTTCCCTGTCGGCCCATTGTAACATCCATATCATGGCTGTCCAATGATATCTGACATATCACACTGATACGAGTCGTGAAGTAATTATGAAATTATACAGACTTTTCGATTCAAAGAACCATTCCGTCCACTATCCCCACCAGAGTAAGTCCCAGTTTCCTGCGTGCGGACCATATTCCTCCAGGACACGCCCTTCCGTGAAACTGTTCTACCTGCCTGATCTACTTCTTCTGGCAGCTCATTCCACATTTTCACTGAACACTTCGTAAAATCTTTGTTGCTCATGTTCCTTTCAAATATTCCACAATATTTTGGTCCCCTTTGCACAGGAAAAAAGACTGTTAACATTCATTTTATCTCTGTTGTAAATCTCATTCTGCTCGTCCTGGAATAAGCAAATGACAGCCTTGGACAAACTCTTTTTATAACCCAGTTTTCCTTGTCCTGAAAACATCATAGTATAACTCACTTGAACTCTTTCCAGTTTGACGGCCTATTTTGTATAATAGAGCGTCCGAAACTGTAAATGGTGCTGTATCTACAACCTTAACAACGACCTATCATAATGTTTTATTTTAGTGATTTTTTTTATTGAAGTTCATCATCAAACAAACATTTCCATAAGATGTATTTCAGACATTGTACATATATATCAAAGAATCATATATATCACAAATCTCCACAAAGTATTTATCTGAGGTATACACTTATAGAAAAGAATGGAAAAAAAAAACAAACAAAAGGAAAGAACTCTGTACAAGTAGGGAGTGATCCTTTATTTTTTACACCAGATTCATTGATTTGTGAGAATAAAATCAGGCCTATGAGGCATTATTTAGTTAAACCATTTTTCCCAGTATGAATCAAATTGTTCCAGCTTATGGTTAACAGCTGCTGTTATCTTCATTTTGTAAATGTCCATTGTAATTTCCATCCATGTATTTAAAGTTGGGCTCTCCTGTGATAACCATTTCCTAGTAAGAGTCTTTTTACCAGCCACCAACAATATATTCATTAAATATTTATCTCATTTCAACCACTCTTGAGGTATATATCCAACATATATGGTCTTACTCTCTAAAGGTATTTCACATTTAAAGATGTCTTGTAGGGCACGGTGTATCCCCATCCAAAAGTTTTTGATAACAGGGCAGTCCCAAAAAATATGATAATGATTTGCATTTTGATTTCCACAATTTCCGCAGCAAACAGGGAGGTTACTGTCATAATGGGATTTCTGAGAGGGTGTAATAAAATATCTTATCAAGTTGTTCCATCCAAACTCCCTCCATCTTCTGAGTTTTTTCACAGCATTTAAAACTTCTGCTTCAGGTCCGCACATGAGTGTTCAGATTCTGTGCCGATTTACTTTGCTCGCCGTGCTTACCAGAATTCATGGAGGAGGATAAGGGCAGTTTAGAGAGATATTTACTAACCACAGGAAACATGGAATTATGTACTTTATACACTTTAGACGCTGTGGACGTGCTGTGGCATAAGTATTGATTCCGCGCTCTGTAACTCGGAGAAACTGTGAATGTTTTGAGCTGTAAAATGAGATAAATTTATGTTGAATGAAATAAAATTTCAATAGCTTTGTTATCATATTGCTGGATTTGAAGTAAACAGATATTATAGGTGTTTGTCATCTGGTTCTAGAATGTCGATTTTCCGTCTATGGGGCAAATGCAGTAACCCGATAACTACCACATTACAGACACGCTGAAGAGCAGGTCCGGCTGTGCGCAGCAGCAGATCCGTACACCCTAACGCTTACCCGAAACAAACACACGGCTGCTCGGGTCTGGAATACCAAACCAGCGGCTGAAATATCTAAACACAAATCGCGCTCACTCTATCAATAATGTATTGAATGTGGTGGAGCATTGTCACTGACTCCAATCCCAGAATATATGGCCGCTGCAAAAGTCAGTGGCGTGTGCCTTTGAGAATTCCTTTCTTTGTGAAACAAAGAGAATATTGAACAGCCCAAAGCAGGAATGCATGGAGAGATATTGACACAACAATGGTCGGATGTTCACCTGGGATGAAATCATTGCATGCGAGTACTTTTAGCTCGGTCAGGAAATCATTTTAAAGGTGGAAACTCCTTGCAGCATTCAGCATGTTCCACAGTTTTCCCCTCGGCCTTTCTCCCAGAACTTGACCCTGTGGCCTAATGGATAAGGCGTCTGACTTCGGTGCTTGATTGGTAGAAGTCATCAGAAGATTGCAGGTTCGAGCCCTGCCACGGTCTTTTAAATAAACTAGCGGATTCGGTTCCATTCTGTCACTCTCTGCAGCATGATTGTCTCAATTCCGCGTGGGGATTAATCAGAGTGGGGATTAATCGGGGAAATCGTAAAGCCTCGTCTTCGTTGTACGCAACATATAATATCATGTGTCTAGTCCGTGCCATATATCTCCAGACACTTTCATAAACAATTGGTTGGAGCTTTACAGACGTTCAGGAGGAGCTGCTGCTGGGAAGGTGAAATTTATTTCACATTCAGCTCCGTCTCCGAGCCGCCTTTTCGGCAAGAATTCACCACTCAGTACTGACGGTGCATTCTCCTGTCTCCAACCCTCCTCCTCTTCTTGGAAACAACGCGCTGGTTCTCCGCCAGCTCTGGATTGTCTTCATCACCATTTGCCAACTAGACGTCAACCGCCTCAACATCAGGAATCCTCACCGCTCCTCAAACCTTACCCCCTCTGAATGCACTGACCTCCCAAATCTCAACACCCATCCCCAAAATTACCATCGATCCCGCAGACAAAGTGCTGCTGTTGTAGAATGGCGGACTGACCTCTACCTTGCTGAGACCAGGTGGTAACTCTCAGACACGTCCTCATGCCTACAGCTTTAATAATCCGGACACCGGGCAATCAGGGTACTGCCTCCGAAATTATCACTGACATCATCAACTCTGGAGAACCTCCATTCGCTGTAGAAAACTCATGGCTCCATTGCCCTGAACTGCTCGCTTCTACCTCCTACTTGATTCACTAGTCTGAATGTCCGCAGAGGCCCATTGTCTCGGCCTGCTCCTACACCACTGATCCTGTGATCTCATAGCTCCAGTCCAGCCTATGCCCCTTACTTTAGCCCCTTCCGAGTTGCATTCGCGAAACTTCCCGTGCTCTCGATCAACTCACTAATTTTCAGTTCCCTTGCCCTGACTGTCTCATTTTCTCCATGGATGTCCAGTCTCCCAGCAAAATGACCTTAAAACACTCCGCATTTCTCAAGGAAAGAACCAACCCAGTTCACCTCTATCATCACTATCCTCCGTCTGGCAGAACTCGTCCTCACCGCAACAGTTTCTCCTTCCGTTCCTCCCACTTACACCAAATTCAATGGGTAGCCGTTGACACTCGCATGAGTCCCAGTTATGTCTCACTTTTCATTAGCTAAGTAAAACAATTCATGTACCAAACCTTTCCTGGTAACGCACCCCAACGCTTCCATCTCTACATCGACGAAAGTATTCTGCCGCTTCACGCACTCACGCTGAGCTCGACAATTTCACCCACTTCGCCTCCAGCTTCCACCTTGCCCTTAAGCGTCTCACACAATGCCAGCAAAACAAAGGAAGGGGACAGCAGAGGTCCATGAGCCAGTCCGCATCGGAGGATCAGAGAGGGAGAGCAACTTTAAATTCCTGAGTGTTACTATTTCAGTGGGATTGTCCTGTACCCATCACTAGTGCAATTGCGAAGAAAGCACGGCAGAGCCTCTAGTTTCTCAGGAGTCTGCGGAGATCGGCATGACATCTAAAACTTTGACAAATCTCTATAGATGCGATACAGAGTGCAGCGACAGTCAGCATCATGGCTTTGTACAGAATGTGGTGGATTCGCCCAGTACCTGTCCGGTAAAGCTCTCCCACCACTGAACACATCTCTCTTTGTGGACGTTGCTATTGCTTATGTGGTGGATGGTGGCGCTGCTGATCTTTGCTGAAACGTGGGGGTGGGGGTGTGTGTGTGGGGGGGGGGGGGGTTGTTACTGATACTTTTCTGCTGCTTGTGCTGCTTTCTTATTCTCATCAACCCTTATTTTCCTGCCTTCTGCCCGGGACCTTTAACGCCCTGACTGATCCGAAACCTATCAACTTTTGCTTTATAAAAACCCAATGACTCCGCCTCTACAGCCGTCCGTAGCAATGAGTTCCCTAGATTGGCCAATCTGATGGAATAATTTTACCCTCATATTTCTTCTAAAGGGGCGCGCTTGTATTCTGATGCAGTGCCGTGTCGTCTCAGACTCCCTCCACCATGTGAATTATTCCACCACATCCACACTCACACGGACTTTCAATATTCTATAGTTGTCAATAGTATGCATCCACATTTATCAAACGCTTCTCACACGTAAACCCTTTAATTTCGTGGTCATACCGTCACTATTGCATCATCATTGGTGACGGGGAGGTTCCGGAGGATAACAGATGTTCCTCCCTTATTCATAAAAGGGAGTAGAGATCGCCCAGGAAATTATAGACCTGTGAGGCTTACTTCGGTGGTTGGTAAACAGATGGAAGAGATCCTGAGAGGCAGGATTTATGAAAATTTGGAGAGGCGTAATATGATTAGGAATAGTGAGCATGGCTTTGTGAAAGTTAGGTAGTGCTTTACAAGCCTGATTAAATTTTTTGAGGATGTTACTTAACACATTAATGAAGGAAGAGCAGTACATGTAGTGTCTAGGCATTTCAGCAAGGCATTTGATAGGGCGCCCCATGCAAGGCTTATTGAGAAAGTAAGGAGACATGGGATTCAAGGGGATATTGCTTTGTGGATAAGAAATGGCTTGCCCGCAGATAGCAAAGAGTGGTTGTAGAAGGGTCATATTTTCCAGGGAGGTCCGTGACCAGTGGTGTGTCTCAGGGATCTTCTCTGGGTCTTCGACTCTTCGTGATTTTTATAAATGATGTGGATGAGGAAGTGTAGGGATCAGCCTGCGTCCGAAAGAAGTGCAGTTTCCCTGTGTCCCCAGTGAGTAGGCACTATATGAGGCTTGCTGTTGGAGAGGCTATACACTGGTGGGGAGGGAATTACAAGTTCAGGTCTCCTTTTCACTTCGCCGAAAGTAGGAGCAACAAACACTACCCACTATGCTATCACACTAGATGCATCACAACAACCGTATTGAAACCTATCTGTGACCCTCTTGAATGTCACCCTTCAGCGACCTATGCAGCAGGGAGAAAACCGATTGTTCCAGGTAACCTTCTCATGAAAAGTTCCCGGTGTGCTTTCCATCCTTCCTATGCCTTTTCTACATGGAAAAATCGCTTTCAGCGAATATGCATCCATCGGCTTGGTTCATCCCATTCTGCAAAATTCCCAGTGTCCTGCCATTTACTATTCAAGAACTGCTTTGCCTTAACTTTACGAAGTGCTACGTGTTGTCAAGTTAAATTCCACCTGGCATTCCTTGACCCCTTTCAAAGTCCAAGACACCACCAACACTGATGTCATTTACAAATTTAGAAAGCGTATGACAATATCTAATTAGCCTCTGCCTGTTTAAAATGCTGACAGATCCCAACACCCGAATGTCCTCCTGTAACTCTTCCAGCAGCGCTGTTAGGCTCAATGACCTGCATTTTAAGCATTGTTATTCAATTTGCTGTACAGATCAAAGACAGTTCTTATTTAACCATTATGTGCGAGGTGATGCATTTGTCGGCTCAAGTAAGAGCGGAATGTCTACGTTATTGATAAGGCTTTAAGGATTTTGAGATTTGTTTATAAATCCAAAGATCCACGATGGCAGTGGCGATACACGCGACGTACTGCCGACAGCTCGCAAAATATCTGGATGTATTTCTTCTGAACTACTGTCGCTGCAATCTGAAACCCCTAATCTCCCTTTAAGAAATGTACTTTTGAGCTGTCTAAATTAATTGGCAGTTTAACGAGCTGCTGATGGACCAGGTGGCCTTGACTCTCGGGAATGCAGGTGCGGCACCTTTCAGTGATCACCGAAGGTCAGCCATTACCATTCCCGGAAAAGAGGTCAGTTTGGAAGACTTCAAGCCAGACTAAATCGACGAGCTATGAAACAGCCTCTACCCGGCATTTTCCTTTGACAAAAGCCAATTATTTGAAAACAAGATACATTACGTAAGCGCAATATTAAAGTTCCAGAGGGAAATGAGGGACTGCGGTCTTCTGTGTTTCATGAGAAATGGCTCAGTTCGTTGGAACAGCCGGAAGGCTTCTCAATCCACCGTTCAGAGAAGATAAGAAGGTATTGTGGTGCTGGGGGGGGGGGGGCGTGGGTGCAGCGGTGTTGTTTCGTGATAAATTCTTCATGCTCTCCGTATACAGCGGTCTTGCCGCATCCTTGTTCGCCCAACCGCAACATCCAATGATTAAGTTCTGTCGGTGCCACTTACCGAGAGGGTTCTCCTCATTGATCCGGATGGCACTTTACATACCCCAGAGCAGATGTCATGCAAGCATACCATGTACTGAGTGCCGTGACCAGCAAACAAGGAACTGCCTACCCTGGGGACTTGTGGTGAACTACATATACCTGTCTGGACACGCCCCCTGCTGACTGCTCCTGTGGCTCCTCCCACAGACCCCGGTATAAAGGTGATTGAGGTCTGAGCCCGGCCTCTCTTTCTCCAGGATGTAGTTTGGTGGTCAACCACTGCTTGTTCCTTCTTCCAGTCAATAAAAACCGATATCTCGCCTTTACGTCTCAGAGAGAGTTATTGATGGTGCATCAGGACTTTCAAACCATTGCAGGGGATTTCTATCAGTCTTGTTTAAAGAAATCTAGGCTTATTTGTCATCAGCACGTCATCCGCAGCACCAGGGGCTCCCGCACTCTCGACCACTGTTAGAGCACGATCAGGAAATTCTACCATTACATCCCCCGACCATATCTGGAGCATTCTGAACGTCTGGTTGTCTTTCTCCTACCTCCATCCAGGCTGAGGGTAAGGAAGAAGACAGCAGATGTATCGGCAACAATGTGGCGGGAATCGTAGCGCCGACTGCTGAATTGCTTCGAAGCGATAGACAGAAACAAAAATGACCCGGGGCTCGTAAAAGAATCTAAATGTCAGAATCTTTATAAAGACACTGGAAACGAGTGTTTCCCACTGATTCATTCAGAGTCCAGAGTGTTGCTTAACCAGAAGCACTGAATGAAGAGATATACAAAATACTGAGCAGTAGATTCGTGGCAATATTTATCACATTTATTCATTATTATCTATTTCTTCTTGGGAATTGTTTTATATTTTGCTGATTTATTCGTTGTCTATTGCTGTTGGAAAAGCTTCGTCAGTTTCCCTGGTGGTCTAGTGGTTAGGATTCGGCGCTCTCACCGCCGCGGCCCGGGTTCGATTCCCGGTCAGAGAAATATAATATTGCCTGCTGCAGCATTGAAATGTGCTTATTTTAAATTATTTTGTGTATTAACATGCTTCCATAACAACCGCATTCCCGCCTGTGCTTAACCTGCATCCGCCTGATTCAGCACCATAATACCACAAAATATAGGAGCAGAATTGGGCCGTTTGGCCCATCGAGTTTGCTTCGACATTTCCTCTCAGCCCGATTCTCCTGCTTTCTATTGGTATAATTTCGTGTCCTCATCAATCAAGAATCTATCGATCTCTGACAAATATACAAAGAGACCTGGACTCCACAGGGGGCTGTGGCGGCGAATTCGACAGAATCGTCACTCACTGGCTGAAGAACTCATTCCTCATCCCTGTTATAAAGGATGCTTCTCCATCTCGAAACTGCGTCCTTTGGTCTTAGATTCTCCCACCACAGGAAACATCCTCTCAGCATCCGCCCTATCAAGGCCTTTCACCATTCGATAGCTTTCAATGAGGACACGCGCAATCTATTGAATTTCACTGAATGCAAGCCCGGCATCATCAAACGCTCTCATATCACCAGTCATTCAATCCTAGCATTATTCCTCTGAGTCTCCTTGGAACCCTGTCCAGCTTCAGCTATACGTTCTCAGGTTTGGAAACTAAAACTGCTCACAATACTCCAAGCGAGGCCTGACAGTTCTTTATAAAGTCTCTGAATCACATCCTTGCTTTATATTCCAGTCCTCTTGAAATGAATTCCAGTCTCAATCTACAAATGAATTCCAGACTCAATCTACAAATTAACCTTTGGGACATTATGGTGCAGGCGTGTACGTCGCAATGGGAGGCCTGTACAAGGACTCCAAAGGCTCTTAGCGCCTCAGACTTCTTGTTTGACAATAGACAATAGGTGCAGAAGTAGATCATTCGGCCCTTCGAGCCTGCACCGCCATTTTGAGATCATGGCTGATCATCTACTATCAATACCCGGTTCCTGCCTTGTCCCCATATCCCTTGATTCCCCTATCCATAAGATACCTATATAGCTCCTTCTTGAAAGCATTTTCTCTCCTTTTAGAAAGTATGCGCCTTCATTTCTTGTATGAAAGTGTATGACCATATATCTCCCTGCACTGCATCCCATCTACTACTTCGTTGTCCACTCTCCCAACCTAAGTTCTTCTGTGGCCTCTCTACCTTCGAGAAGGACCTCCTGCTCGTTTCGCTTTGAAGAATCTGTGCATGTTGAGTGGAGTGATTGGACCATTCCAGGTGCCAGGTCCCTGCACTGGAATTATTGGAATGTTTCATTAATTTCATCTGCTTTACCAGTGGGATCAAAGCGCGTTTCATTACAATATTCATTGCCCATTTAGCGCTCGTGTAAGCTTCTTCGACTCATCTATTTACCATCTGTCTACATGTGCTTGTTTAATTGTCAACATACCAGATACTCTTAATTCAGGTACTCTGATATTCAGATACTCTGAATCTGGCTTTTGGTGTTTGATCGAAGTCTTCTTGTTTACATATTCGTCCTGGCGGTGAAGGCATCACGGGATTTCATTGTCACGCATTGCTCGTAAGAATCGGAAAGTGAGTCAGAGACAATATTATTGCTCAGTAATATGACAGTATCTCCATCGCCTGTTCATAGCGATAGCTGACTTAGTAACCAAGGATTCTTCTTTGCCATTGCCTTCCATTGTCAGGGTCCAGTCCGTGAACCATTCATTTCAGTTAATTTCCTTTTCTCCGTGTTCCACTGGGCTGCTTGATTAGATTACCGGATCCTCATTCGAAACGGCAGCATAAAAACTCCGGCTTATATCTACTCGCTGCTTGTTCGTCACCTCAGCCAGGGCGGCGATCAATGTTCCGAGCGGCCAAGAATAAGGGACCGTCTTCATGTCAGGAACGGGGGCCGGATGGACCCAAACGCAGGACGCAGACACTGAAGTATTAGGGGGAGGACAAGATGGGGATGCCATGGCAATTAAGGGTTAATGCAGGCGCGGCTGGATCCAAGAGTTTAGACGGGGCCGGCAGGCAGGCAGGCAGATTCCTCAGTTCGGGGCAGGCAGGCAGGCAGATCTCACAGTTCGGGGCAGGCAGGCAGATCCCACAGTTCGGGGCAGGCAGGCAGATCCCACAGTTCGGGGCAGGCAGGCAGGGAGATCCCACAGTTCGGGGCAGAAGGCAGGCAGATCCCACAGTTCGGAGCAAGCAGGCATGGAAATCCCACAGTTAGGGGCAGGCAGGCAGATTCCTCATGGCGGGCCGCTTGAATCCCGGGCAGGGCCACATCCAAGGCGGAAATCACCGAGGCCTAGGCCAGTCGCGGACACGTGGGCAGGTGCGGGGCACAACCCTTAGGGAGCGATAGGTGGAAAAGGTAGAACCCCCGCTGGGTAGCGGCAGTCCGGCCGGTCCCGCCCGACGGAGGTAACGGGTAGGAAGCTGGGTCCAGGCTGAGCAGCAGAACTACAGTGATCCAACGGGGATATTGGTAAAGGCAACCAAAAGTGCTTGAAGACGAATAAGACGTAACAGCGGGACCAGCGCACCCGAGAGGAGCAGGAAAAGCATGACGAACCGGGTAAAACAGGTACAGAGTAGGTTGCAGAGCGGAATAGAGAGTTGTTGCAGAACAGGCAAAGGGCAGGATACGGAGTAAGATTCAGAGCAAACGAACCAGGTATAGAGCAGGTTAAACCGGCTTCGGAACAGACAGGAAGCAGAACAGAACGCCCGGTCTCCGTCCCACGGCCCCTTATAAACACCTGCAGCCGAATTGGCCACAGGTGTGCCCCCTTGATCCAGGATGATCTTAACAGGCTCAAAGGGGCAGGGAGGGACAGCTGCAAGACCCGGAGTCCGGAGCTCGCGGACCGGATCGAGACCAGGAACGCTAATTCCGGACCGGCATCTGACACTTCATGATCTTCTGCGTATCAAGATTCGTATTGTCTGTAGTTGTTTGTTTTTGTCGTCTCGTGTCCAGCTGAGTGTTTCCGGCCGTTTTGCCGCTGCTTCGAGCCAGGGCGCGAGTGGTCTGTCACCCAGTCCGAGTCAAGTCTCCCAGTCCCAATCCAAGTCAAGGCTCCGAGTCCAGTCAAGGCTCCAACTCCCAATCCGAGTCAAGGCTCCGACTCCCAGTCCGAGTCAAGGCTCCGAGTCCCAATCCAAGTCAAGGCTCCGACTCCCAGTCCGAGTCAAGGCTCCGTCTCCCTTTTCTAGTCATGGCTCCGAGTCCAGTCAAGGCTCCGACTCCCAGTCCGAGTCAAGGCTCCGATTCCCAATCCGAGTCAAGGCTCCGAGTCAAGGCTCCGAGTCCCAATCCAAGTCAAGGCTCCGACTCCCAGTCCGAGTCAAGGCACCGACTCCCTTTTCTAGTCAAGGCTCCGAGTCCAGTCAAGGCTCCGACTCCCAATCCGAGTCAAGGCTCCGACTCCCAATCCAAGTCAAGGCCTCGAGTCCAGTCAGGGCTCCGTGTCCAGTCAAGTGACTGCCGGCCGTTTGCCGCTTTATGAGCTTCTCCCTGTCAAGATACGAATTGTCTGTTATTATACGGTTTCCGTCCTCCCGTTGTCAGCCGGGTAGGTCCAAGTTACCGCTTCTCTGAGTTTGGAATTCTGTCTTCGTGTCCCAGTCAAAGTCCAGACTCTGTGTTCACGTCAAGTCTAAGTCCTGGCTCCGAGTCCGTCAGGTTCAAGTCCGTCTCCGTGTCAAGTCTCCCTGCCTGTGTCCTGCACTTGAGGCACTTCCCTGTCGGCCCATTGTAACATCCATATCATGGCTGTCCAATGATATCTGACATATCACACTGATACGAGTCGTGAAGTAATAATGAATTTATACAGGCACTTCGTTTCAAAGAACCATTCCGTCTACTACCCCCACCAGAGTAAGTCCCAGTTTCCTGCGTGCGGACCATATTCCTCCAGGACCCGCCCTTCCGTGAAACTGTTCTACCTGCCTGATCTACTTCTTCTAGCAGCTCATTCCACATATTCACTTAACTCTTCGTAAAAACTTTGTTACTCATGTTCCTTTCAAATATTCCACAATATTTTGGTCCCTTTGCACAGGAAAAAAAGACTGTTAACATTCATTTTATCTCTGTTGTAAATCTCATTCTGCTCGTCCTGGAATAAGCAAATGACAGCCTTGGACAAACTCTTTTTATAACCCAGTTTTTCTTGTCCTGAAAACATCATAGAGGAAAGTACCTGGTCTCCACGACTGGATATGGCAATAAATTCCACAAATTCACAGCCCTTTGGCTAAAGAGATTTCTCTCCATCTCTGTTTTGAAAGGGCACCCCTCTATTCTGAGGCTGTGCCCTCTTGTCCTAGATGAGACAAAATTTGGATGCTTGGATGTTTTAAAGTGACAGTTTCAAAGGGGGTCCCCCCGATTACCATGTCACGACGAGGATGGGATTCGAACCCACGCGTGCTGAGCACAATGGCTTAGCAGTCCATCGCCTTAACCTCTCGGCCACCTCGTCTGCTCTTCTCTGTCTTCTGTTCCGAACTTCTGAGTTTGTTCACTGCATTTAAAACTTTTGCCGATTTACTTTGCTCGCCATGCTTACCAGAATTTATGGAGGAGGATAAGGGCAGTTTAGAGAGATATTTACTAACCACAGGAATCATGGAATTATGTATTTTTTACACTTTAGACGCTGTGGACGTGCTGTGGCATAAGTATTGATTCCACGCTCTGGAACTCGAGAAACTGTGAATGTTTTGAGCTGTAAAATGAGATAAATTTATGTTGAGTGAAATAAAATTTCAATAGCTTTGTTATCATACTGCTGGATTTGAAGTAAACATATATTATAGGTGCTTGTCATCTGGTTCGAGAATGACGATTTTCCGTGTAAGGGGCAAATGCAATAACCCGATAACTACCACATTACAGACACGCTGAAGAGCAGGTCCGGCTGTGCGCAGCAGCAGATCCGTATACCCTAACGCTTACCCGAAACAAACACACGGCTGCTCGGTTCTGGAATACCAAACCAGCGGCTGAAATTTCTAAACACAAATCGCACTCACTCTATCAATAATGTATTGAATGTGGTGGAGCATTGTCACTGACTCCAATCCCAGAATATATGGCCGCTGCAAAAGACTGTGGCGTGTGCCTTTGAGAATTCCTTTCTTTGTGAAACAAAGAGAATATTGAACAGCCCAAAGCAGGAATGCATGGAGAGATATTGACTCAACAATGGTCGGATGTTCACCTGGGATGAAATCACTGCATGCGAGTACTTTTAGCTCGGTCAGGAAATCATTTTAAAGGTGGAAACTCCTTGCAGCATTCAGCATGTTCCCCATTTTTCCCCTTGGCCCTTCTCACAGAACTTGACCGTGTGGCCTAATGGATAAGGCGTCTGACTTCGGTGCTTGATTGGTAGAAGTCATCAGAAGATTGCAGGTTCGAGCCCTGCCACGGTCTTTTAAATAAACTAGCGGATTCGGTTCCATTCTGTCTCTCACTCTCTGCAGCATGGTTATCTCAATCCATTCTTTCTATATGTTCCCCAGATTGGCCACTCTGATGGAATAATTTTATCCTCATATTTCTTCGAAAGGGGCGCGCATGAATTCTGAGGCAGTGCCTTGTCGTCTCAGACTCCCTCCACCATGTGAATTATTCCACCACATCCACACACTCACGGTCTTTCAATAATCTATAGTTGTCAATAGTATGCATCCACATTTATCAAACGCTTCGCACACGTAAACCTTTTAATTTCGGGGTCATACCGTCACTATTGCATCATCAATGGTGACGCGGAGGTTCCGGAGGATAGCAGACGTTCTTCCCTTATTCATAAAAGGAAGTAGAGATCGCCCAGGAAATTATAGACCAGTGAGGGTTACTTCAGTGGTTGGTAAACTGATGGAAGAGATCCTGAGAGGTAGGATTTATGAACATTTGGAGAGGCATAATATGATTAGGATTAGTCAGCATGGCTTTGTCAAAGGTAGGTAGTGCTTTACAAGCCTGATTAAATTTTTTGAGAATGTTACTAAACACATTGATGAAGGAAGAGCTGTACATGTAGTGTATAAGCATTTCAGCAAGGCATTTGATAAGGTACCCCATGCAAGGCTTATTGAGAAAGTAAGGAGACATGGGATCCAAAGGGATATTGCTTTGTGGGTAAGAAATGGCTTGCCCACAGAAAGCAAAGAGTGGTTGTAGAAGGGTCATATTTTCCAGGGAGGTCCGAGACCAGTGGTGTGTCTCAGGGATCTCCTCTGGGACTCCGACTCTTCGTGATTTTTATAAATGATGTGGATGAGGAACTGGAGGGATGGGTTAGTAAACGTGCTGATGACATGATGGATGGGGGTGTTGTAGATAGTATGGAGGCCTGTCATAGGTTACAGCAGGATATTGATAGGATGCAAACTGGGCTGAGAAGTGGCAGATGGAGTTCAACCCAGATAAGTGAGAGGGTGTGTTGTGACGTTCAGCCGGCTAAGAGACTCCATTCTTGATTTGCTGACTGTGTTTACTCCCGCAGCGTTCGTCTCTCCCGAGACTGCCCAAAAGGCCATGGGACTATTTACCCATAGTTGCGGGTCTGTTCACGAGCACCAGGGCGCGTCCACACACTGGTGGGCCTGCGAGCTGCGTGTGCAGGAGCCAGACGTCCTCCCTGTCCTTTGGAGTTCAGCCTGCGTCCGAAAGTAGTTCAGTTTCCCTGTGTCCCCAGTGAGTAGGCTCTAGATGAGGCTTGCTGTTGGAGTGGCTATACACTGGTAGGGAGAACATTACACGTTCAGCTCTCCTTTTCACTTCGCCGAAAGTAGGAGCCACAAATACCACCCACTATGCTATCACACTAGACGCATCACAACAACCATATTTACACCTATCTGTGACCATCTTGAATGTCACCCCTCGGCGTCCTATGCAGCAGGGAGAAATCTCTCAGCTTACACAAACTATCTTTTTAGCTCAAACCGATTTTTCCAGGTAACCTTCTTAAGAAAAGTTCCCGGTGTGCTTTCCATCCTTCCTATGCCTTTTCTACATGGAAAAATCGGTTTCAGCGAATATGCATCCATCGGCTTGGTTCATCCAATTCTGCAAATTTCATAGTGTATTGCCATTTACTATTCAAGAACTGCCCTGCCTTAACTTTACAAAGTGCTACGTTTTGTCAAGTTAAATTCCACCTGGCATTCCTTGCCCCCTTTCAATGTTCGTATATCCGCTTCATTGTCCAAGACACCACAAACAATGATGTCATTTACAAATTTAGAAATCGCATGACTATATCTAATTTGCCTCTGCCTGTTTAAATGCTGTCAGATCCCAACACCCGAATGCCCTCCTGTAACTCTTCCACCAGCGCTCTTAGGCTCAATGACCTGCATTTTAAGCATCGTTATTCAATTTGCTGTACAGATCAAAGACAGTTCTTATTTAACCATTATGTGCGGGGTGATGCATTTTGTAGGCTCAATTAAGATCGGGATGTCTACATTATTGATCAGGCTTTAAGGATTTTGAGATTTGTTTATAAATCCAAAGATCCACGATGGCACTGGCGATACACCGACTTATTGCCGACAGCTCGCAAAATGTCTGGATGTATTTCTTCTGAACTACTGTCGCTGCAATCTGAAACCCCTAATCTCCCTTTAAGAAATGTACTTTTGAGCTGTCTAAATTAATTGGCAGTCTAACGAGCTGCTGATGGACCAGGTGGCCTTGACTCTCGGGAATGCAGGTGCGGCACCTTTCAGCGATCACCGAAGGTCAGCCATTACCATTCTCGGAAAAGAGGTCAGTTTGGAAGACTTCAAGCCAGACTAAATCGACGAGCTATGAAACAGCCTCTACCCGGCATTTTCCTTTGACAAAAGCCAATTATTTGAAAACAAGATACATCACGTAAGCACAATATTGCAGTTTCGGAGGGAAATGAGGGACTGCGGTCTTCTCTGTTTCATGAGAAATGGCTCAGTTCGGTGGAACAGCCGGAAGGCTTCTCAATCAACCGTTCAGAGAAGATAAGAAGGTATTGTGGTGCTGGGGCGGGGGGGGGGGGGGGGGCGTGGGAGCAGCGGTGTTGTTTCGTGATAAATTCTTCATGCTCTCCGTATACAGCGGTCTTGCCGCATCCTTGTTCGCCTAACCGCAACATCCAATGATTAAGTTCTGTCGGTGCTACTCACCGAGAGGGTTCTCCTCATTGATCCGGATGGCACTTTACATACCCTCAGAGCAAATGTTAAGTAAGCATGCCATGTATTGAGCGGCGGGATCAGCAAACAAGGAACTGCCTATCCTGGGGACTTTCAAAGCATTGCAGGGTGTTTGACATTGGGGAACGAGTGTTTCCCACTGACTCATTCAGAGTCCAGAGTGTTTCTTAACCAGAAGCACTGAATCATCAGATATACAAAGTGCTGAGCATTAGATTCGTGGCAATATTTCTCACATTTATTCATGATTATTATTTATTCGCATATTTTATTTTATAGTTTGCTATTTTTTTCGTTGTCTATTGCTGTTGGCAAAGCTTCATCAGTTTCCCTGGTGGTCTAGTGGTTAGGATTCGGCGCTCTCACCGCCGCGGCCCGGGTTCGATTCCCGGTCAGGGAAATATAATATTGCCTGCTGCAGCATTGAAATGTGCTTATTTTAAATTATTTTGTGCATTAACTTGCTTTCACAACAACCCCATTCCCGCCTATGCTTAACCTGCATCCGCCTGATTCAGCACCATAATACCACAAAATATAGGAGCAGAATTGGGCTGTTTGGCCCATCGAGTTTGATTCGACATTTCCTCTCAGCCCGATTCTCCTGCTTTCTACTGGTATCATTTCATGCCCTGATCCATCAAGAATCTATCGATCTCTGACAAATATACAAAGAGACCTGGACTCCACAGGGGCCTGTGACAACGAATCCGACAGATTCGCCTCTCGCTGGCTGAAGAACTCATTCCTCATCCCTGTTATAAAGGATGCTCCTCGATCTCGAGACTGCGTCCTTTGGTCTTAGATTCTCCCACCACAGGAAACATCCTCTCAGCATCCGCCCTATGAAGGCCTTTCACCATTCGATTGCTTTCACGCGCAATCTACTGAATTTCGCTGAATGTAGGCCCTGCGTCATCAAACGCTCTTCATATCATTAGCCATTCAATCCTAGCATCATTCCTCTGAATCTCCTTTGAACCCTGTCCAGCTTCAGCAATACTTTCTCAGGTAAGTAAACTAAAACTGCTCACAGTACTCCAAGCGAGGCCTCGCCAGTTCTTTATAAAGTCTCTGAATCACATCCTTGCTTTATTTTTTAGTCCTTTTGAAATCAATGCGAGCATCGCATTTGCCATCCTCACCACAGACTCAACCTACAAATTAGCATTTGGGACATTATGGTGCAGGCGTGTACGTCACCATGGGAGGCTTGTACAAGGACTCCAAAGGCTCTTAGCGCCTCAGACTTCTTGTTTGACAATAGACAATAGATAATAGGTGCAGAAGTAGATCATTCGGCCCTTCGAGCCTGCACCGCCATTTTGAGATCATGGCTGATCATCTACTATTAATACCCGGTTCCTGCCTTGTCCCCATATCCCTTGATTCCCCTATCCATAAGATACCTATCTAGCTCCTTCTTGAAAGCATTTTCTCTCCTTTTAGAAAGTCTGCTCCTTCATTTCTTGTATGAAAGTGCATGACCATATATCTCCCTGCACTGCATCCCATCTACCACTTCGTTGTCCACTCTCCCAACCTAAATTCTTCTGTGGCCTCTCTACCTCAGGGAAGGACCTCCTGCTCGTTTCGCTTTGAAGAATCTGTGCAAGGTGAGTGGAGTGATTGGACCATTCCAGGTGCCAGGAGCTTCTTCGTATCATCTGTTTGTCATCAGTCTACATGTACACCAGCAGGACACGCTTAATTAGAAAGAGGACAGTCAACATACCAGCGTCTACTCTGATTCTGGCTATTGGTGGTTGATCGAAGACTTCTTGTTTACACATTCATCCCGGCGGTGAACGCAACATGGGATTCCATTGTCATGTATTTCTTGTAAAGTGGAAAGTGAATCAGAGACAATATGATTGCTCGGTAATATGACAGTATCTCCATCGCCTGTTCATAGTGATAGCTGGCTTAGTAACCAACGAATCTTCTTTGCCATTGCCTTCCATTCTCATGGTCCGGTCCGTTAACCACACATTTCAGATAATTTCCTTTCCCCGTGTTCCACTGGGCTGCTTGATTAGATTACCAGATCTTCATTCGAACCGGCAGCATCAAAACTCCGGCTTATATCTACTCGCTGCTTGTTCATCACCTTAGCCAGGGCGGCGATGAATGTTCCGAGCGGCCAAGAATAAGGGATCGTTTTCATGAGCTTCTATGTATCAAGATTAATATTGTCTGTTTTTGTTTGTTTTTGTCGTCTCGTGTACAGCTGAGTTTTTCCGGCCGTTTTGCTGCTGCTTCGAGCCAGGGCGCGAGTGGTCTGTTGTTGTTTTGCTTGAAGACTTTGTCTCTCAGTCCAAGTCAAGGCTCCGAGTCCCAGTCCGAGTCAAGGCTCCGAATCCCAGTCCGAGTCAAGGCTCCGAGTCCCAGTCCGAGTCAAGGCTCCGAGTCCCATTCCGAGTCAAGGCTCCGACTCCCAGTCCAAGTCAAGGCTCCGAGTCCCAGTCCGAGTCAAGCCTCCGACTCCCAGTCCGAGGAAAGGCTCCGACTCCCAATCCGAGTCAAGGCTCCGACTCCCAGTCCGAGTCAAGGCTACGAATCCCTGTCAAAGTCAAGGCTCCGAGTCCCAATCCGGGTCAAGGCTCCGATTCCCAATCCGAGTCAAGGCTACGATTCCCAGTCAACGTCAAGGCTCCGAGTCCCAATCCGGGTCAAGGCTCAACTCCCAATCCGAGTCAAGGCTCCGAGTCCCAGTCCGAGTTAAGGCTCCGACTCCCAGTCCGAGTCAAGGCTACGACTCCCAGTCAAAGTCAAGGCTCCGAGTCCCTGTCAAAGTGCCAGTCGGAGTCAATGCTCCGAGTCCCAATCCAAGTCAAGGTTCCGACTCCCAGTCTGAGTCAAGGCTCCAATTCCCAATCCGAGTCAAGGCTCCGAGTCCCAATCCAAGTCAAGGCTCCGAGTCCCAGTCCGAGACAAGGCTCTGAGTCCCACTCCGAGTCAAGGCTCCGACTCCCAATCCGAGTCAAGGCTCCGAGTCCCAATCCGAGTCAAGGCTCCGAGTCCCAATCCGAGTCAAGGTTCCGACTCCCAATCAATGTCAAGGCTCCAAGTCCCAATCCGAGTTAAGGCCTCGAGTCCCAGTCCGAGTCAAGGCTCAGAGTCCCTGTCCGTGTCAAGGCTCCGAGTCCCAATCCGTGTCAAGGCTCCGAGTCCTAGTCCGAGTCAAGGCTCCGATTCCCAGTCCGTGTCAAGGCTCCGAGTCCCACTCCGCCTCAAAGCTCCGAGTCCCAATCCGAGTCAAGGCTCCTACTCCCAATCCGAGTCAAGGCTCCGCGTCCCAGTCCAAGTCAAGGCTCCGAGTCCCAGTCCGAGACAAGGCTCAGAGTCGCAGTCCAAGTCAAAACTCCGAGTCCCAATCCGAGTCAAGGCTCCGAGTGCCAGTCCGAGTTAAGGCGCCGAGTCCCAATCCGAGTCAAGGCTCCGATTCCCAGTCCGTGTCAAGGGTTCGAGTCCCACTCCGTCTCAAATTTCCGAGTCCCAATCCGAGTCAAGGCTCCTACTCCCAATCCGAGTCAAGGCTCCGCGTCCCAGTCCAAGTCAGGGCTCCGAGTCCCAGTCCGAGACAAGGCTCAGAGTCGCAGTCCAAGTCAAAACTCCGAGTCCCAATCCGAGTCAAGGCTCCGAGTGCCAGTCCGAGTTAAGGCGCCGAGTCCCAATCCGAGTCAAGGCTCCGACTCCCAGTCCGAGTCAAGACTCCGAGTCCCATTCCAAGTCAAGGTTCCGACTCCCAGTCCGAGTCAAGGCTCCAATTCCCAATCCGAGTCAAGGCTCCGACTCAAAATCCGAGTCAAGGCTCCGAGTCCCAATCCGAGTCAAGGCTCCGAGTTCCAATCCAAGTCAAGGCTCCAAGTCCCAGTTCGAGTCAAGGCTCCGAGTCCCAATCCTAGTCAAGGCTCCGAGTCCCAATCCAAGTCAAGGCTTCGAGTCCCAATCCAAGTCAAGGCTCCGAGTCCCAGTTCGAGTCAAGGCTCCGAGTCCCAATCCTAGTCAAGGCTCCGAGTCCCAATTCAACTCAAGGCTCCGAGTCCCAGTCCGAGACAAGGCTCTGAGTCCCAATCCGAGTTATGGCGCCGAGTCCCAATCCGAGTCAGGGCTCCGACTCCCAGTCCAAGTCAAAACTCCGAGTCCCAATCCGAGTCAAGGCTCCGAGTCCCAGTCCGAGTCAAGGCTCCGAGTCCCAGTCCGAGTCAAGGCTCCGACTCCAGGTCCGAGTCCAGGCTCCGAGTCCCAGTCTGTGTCAAGTCTCCGAGTCCCAGTCAAGTGTCTGCCGGCCGTTTGCCGCTTCATGAGCTTCTCCGTGTTAAGATACCAATTGTCTGTTATTATATGGTTTTCTTTGTCCCGATTCCAGCCGAGTAGGTCTGGCTGTTTACCGCTACTCCGAGTTGAGAATTCTGTCTCTTCATGTCCCAGTCCAAGTCCAAGCTCTCTGTTCCAGTGAAGTCCAAGTCCAGACTCTGTGTTCATGTCAAGTCCAAGTCCGTCTCCGTGTCAAGTCTCCATGCCTGTTCCTGCACTTGTGTGCACTTCCCTGTTGCCCCATTGTATCATCCATATCATGGCTGTCCAATGATATCTGACATATCACACTGATACGAGTCGTGAAGTAATTATGAAATTATACAGACTTTTCGATTCAAAGAACCATTCCGTCCACTATCCCCACCAAAGTAAGTCCCAGTTTCCTGAATGCGGACCATATTCCTCCAGGACCCGCTCTTCCCTGAAACTGTTCTACCTGCCTGATCTACTTCTTCTGGCAGCTCATTCCACATATTCACTAAACTCTTCGTAAAAACGTTTTTGCTCATGTTCCTTTCAAATATTCCACAATATTTTGGTCCCTTTGCACAGGAAAAAAAGACTGTTAACATTCATTTTATCTCTGTTGTAAATCTCATTCTGCTCGTCCTGGAATAAGCAAATGACAGCCTTGGACAAACTCTTTTATAACCCTGTTTTCCTTGTCCTGAAAACATCATAGTATAACTCACTTGTACTCTTTCCAGTTTGACGGCCTATTTTGTATAACAGAGCGTCCGAAACTGTACATGGCGCTGTATCTACAACCTTAACAACGAACTATCATAATGTCTTTTTTTTGTTATTTTTTTTATTGAAGTTCATCATCAAACAAACATTTCCATAAGATGTATTTCAGACATTGTACATATATAGCAAAGAATCATATATATCACAAATCTCCACAAAGTATTTATCTGAGGTATACACTTATAGAAAAGAATGGAAAGAAAAAAACAAGCAAAAGGAAAGAACTCTGTACAAGTAGGGAGTGATCCTTTTTTTTACAACATATTTATTGATTTGTGAGAATAAAATCAGGCCTATGAGGCATTATGTAGGTAAACCATTTTTCCCAGTATGAATCAAATTGTTCCAGCTTATGGTTAACAGCTGCTGTTATCTTCATTTTGTAAATGTCCATTGTAATTTCCATCCATGTATTTAAAGTTGGGCTCTCCTGTGATAACCATTTCCTAGTAAGAGTCTTTTTACCAGCCACCAACAATATATTCATTAAATATTTATCTCATTTCAACCACTCTTGAGGTATATATCCAACATATATGGTCTTACTCTCTAAAGGTATTTCACATTTAAAGATGTCTTGTAGGACATGGTGTATCCCCATCCAAAAGTTTTTGATAACAGGGCAGTCCCAAAAAATATGATAATGATTTGCATTTTGATTTCCACAATTTCCGCAGCAAACAGGGAGGTTACTGTCATAATGGGATTTCTGAGAGGGTGTAATAAAATATCTTATCAAGTTATTCCATCCAAACTCCCTCCATCTTCTGAGTTTTTTTCACAGCATTTAAAACTTCTGCTTCAGGTCCGCACATCTGTGTTCAGATTCTGTGCCGATTTACTTTGCTCGCCGTGCTTACCAGAATTCATGGAGGAGGATAAGGGCAGTTTAGAGAGATATTTACTAACCACAGGAAACATGGAATTATGTATTTTATACACTTTAGACGCTGTGGACGTGCTGTGGCATAAGTATTGATTCCGCGCTCTGTAACTTGGAGAAACTGTGAATGTTTTGAGCTGTAAAATGAGATAAATTTATGTTGAATGAAATAAAATTTCAATAGCTTTGTTATCATATTGCTGGATTTCAAGTAAACCGATATTATAGGTGTTTGTCATCTGGTTCTAGAATGAAGATTTTCCGTGTAAGGGGCAAATGCAATAACCCGATAACTATCACATTACAGACACGCTGAAGAGCAGGTCCGGCTGTGCGCAGCAGCAGATCCGTACACCCTAACGCTTACCCGAAGCAAACACACGGCTGCTCTGTTCTGGAATACCAAACCAGCGGCTGAAATATCTAAACACAAATCGCGCTCACTCTATCAATAAGGCATTGAATGTGGTGGAGCATTGTCACTGACTCCAATCCCAGAATATATGGCCGCTGCAAAAGTCAGTGGCGTGTGCCTTTGAGAATTCCTTTCTTTGTGAAACAAAGAGAATATTGAACAGCCCAAAGCAGGAATGCATGGAGAGATATTGACACAACAATAGTCGGATGTTCACCTGGGATGAAATCACTGCATGCGAGTACTTTTAGCTCGGTCAGGAAATCATTTTAAAGGTGGAAACTCCGTGCAGCATTCAGCATGTTCCACATTTTTCCCCTCGGCCTTTCTCCCAGAACTTGACCGTGTGGCCTAATGGATAAGGCGTCTGACTTCGGTGCTTGATTGGTAGAAGTCATCAGAAGATTGCAGGTTCGAGCCCTGCCACGGTCTTTTAAATAAACTAGCGGATTCGGTTACATTCTGTCACTCTCTGCAGCATGATTGTCTCAATTCCGCGTGGGGATTAATCAGAGTGGGGATTAATCGGGGAAATCGTAATGCCTCGTCTTCGTTGTACGCAACATATAATATCATGTGTCTAGTCTGTGCCATATATCTCCAGACACTTTCATAAACAATTGGTTGGAGCTTTACAGACGTTCAGGAGGAGCTGCTGCTGGGAAGGTGAAATTTATTTCACATTCAGCTCCGTCTCCGAGCCGCCTTTTCGGCAAGAATTCACCACCCAGTACTGACGGTGCATTCTCCTGTCTCCAACCCTCCTCCTCTTCTTGGACACAACGCGCTGGTCCTCCGCCAGCTCTGGAATGTCTTCATCACCATTTGCCAACTAGACGTCAACCGCCTCAACATCAGGAATCTTCACCGCTCCTCAAACCTTACCCCCTCTGAATGCACTGCCCTCCCAAATCTCAACACCCATCCCCAAAATTACCATCGATCCCGCAGACAAAGTGCTGCTGTTGTAGAATGGCGGACTGACCTCTACCTTGCTGAGACCAGGTGGTAACTCTCAGACACGTCCTCATGCCTACAGCTTTAATAATCCGGACACCGGGCAATCAGGGTACTGCCTCCGAAATTATCACTGACATCATCAACTCTGGAGAACCTCCATTCGCTGTAGAAAACTCATGGCTCCATTGCCCTGAACTGCTCGCTTCTACCTCCTACTCGATTCACAAGTCTGAATGTCCGCAGAGGCCCATTGTCTCGGCCTGCTCCCACACCACTGATCCTGTGATCTCATAGCTCCAGTCCAGCCTATGCCCCTTACTTTAGCCCCTTCCGAGTTGCATTCGCGAAACTTCCCGTGCTCTCGATCAACTCACTAATTTTCATTTCCCTGGCCGTAACCGTCTCATTTTCTCCATGGATGTCCAGTCTCCCAGCAAAATGCCCTTAAAACACTCCGCATTTCTCAAGGAAAGAACCAACCCAGTTCACCTGTATCATCACTATCCTCCGTCTGGCAGAACTGGTCCTCACCGCAACAGTTTCTCCTTCCGTTCCTCCCACTTACACCAAATTCAATGGGTAGCCGTTGACATTCGCATGAGTCCCAGTTATGTCTCACTTTACATTAGCTAAGTAAAACAATCCATGTACCAAACCTTTCCTGGTAACACACCCCAACGCTTCCATCTCTACGTCGACGAAAGTATTCTGCCGCTTCACGCACTCACGCTGAGCTCGACAATTTCACCCACTTCGCCTCCAGCTTCCACCCTGCCCTTAAGCGTCTCACACAATGCAAGCAAAACAAAGGAAGGAGACAGCAGAGGTCCATGAGCCAGTCCTCATCGGAGGGTCAGAGAGGGAGAGCAACTTTAAATTCCTGGGTGTTACTATTTCAGTGGGATTGTCCTGTACCCATCACTAGTGCAATTGCGAAGAAAGCACGGCAGCGCCTCTAGTTTCTCAGGAGTCTGCGGAGATCGGCATGACATCTAAAACTTTGACAAATCTCTATAGATGCGATACAGAGTGCAGCGACTGTCAGCATCATGGCTTTGTACAGAATGTGATGGATTCGCCCAGTACCTGTCCGGTAAAGCTCTCCCACCATTGAGCACATCTCTCTTTGTGGACGTTGCTATTGCTTATGTGGTGGATGGTGGCGCTGCTGATGTTTGCTGAAACGTGGGGGTGTGTGTGTGTGTGTGGGGGGGGGGGGGGGGGGGGTTATTGATACTTTTCTGCTGCTTGTGCTGCTTTCTTATTCTCATCAACCCCCATTTCCCTGCCTTCTGCCCGGGACCATTAACGCCCTGACTGATCAGAAACCTATCAACTTCTACTTTATAAAAACCCTATGACTCCGCCTCTACAGCCGTCCATAGCAACGAGTTTCCTAGATTGGCCACTCTGATGGAATAATTTTATCCTTATATTTCTTCTAAAGGGGCGCGCTTGTATTCTGATGCAGTGCCGTGTCGTCACAGACTCCCTCCACCATGTGAATTATTCCACCACATCCACACTCTCACGGTCTTTCAATAATCTATAGTTGTCAATAGTATGCATCCACATTTATCAAACGCTTCTCACACGTAACCCTTTAATTTCGGGGTCATACCGTCACTATTGCATCATCAATGGTGACGGGGAAGTCCCGGAGGATAACAGATGTTCCTCCCTTATTCATAAAAGGGAGTAGAGATCGCCCAGGCAATTATAGACCAGTGAGACTTACTTCAGTGGTTGGTAAACTGATGGAAGAGATCCTGAGAGGCAGGATTTATGAACATTTGGAGAGGCATAATATGATTAGGAATAGTCAGCATGGCTTTGTGAAAGGTAGGTCGTGCCTTACAAGCCTGATTAAATTTTTTGAGGATGTTACTTAACACATTAATGAAGGAAGAGCAGTACATGTAGTGTATAAGCATTTCAGCAAGGCATTTGATAGGGCGCCCCATGCAAGGCTTATTGAGAAAGTAAGGAGACATGGGATTCAAGGGGATATTGCTTTGTGGATAAGAAATGGCTTGCCCACAGATAGCAAAGAGTGGTTGTAGAAGGGTCATATTTTCCAGGGAGGTCCGTGACCAGTGGTGTGCTTCAGGGATCTGTTCTGGGATTCCGACTCTTCGTGATTTTTATAAATAATGTGGATGAGGAAGTGGAGGGATCGGTTAGTAAATGTGCTGATGACACGAAGGTTGGGGGTGTTGTAGATAGTGTGGAGGCCTGTCATAGGTTACAGAGGGATATTGATAGAATGCAAAACTGGGCTGGGAAGTGGCAGATGGATTTCAACCCAGATAAGTGAGAGGGGATGTTACCAGAAGGCTGTTCTGTGACGTTCAGCAGGCTAAGAGGTTCCATTCTTGATTTGCTGTCTGTGTTTAGTCCCGCAGCGTTCGTCTCTCCCGAGGCTGCCCAAAAGGCCGTGGGGTTATTTACCCATAGTTGCGGGTCTGTTCATGAGCACCAGGGCGCGTCCACACACTGGTGGGCCTGCGAACTGCGTGTGCAGGAGCCAGACGTCCTCCCTGTCCTTTGGAGTTCAGCCTGCGTCCGAAAGTAGTTCAGTTTCCTTGTGTCCCCAGTGAGTAGACACTACATGAGGCTTGCTGTTGGAGAGGCTATACACCGGTGGGGAGAGAATTACACGTTCAGCTCTGCTTTTCACTTCGCCGAAAGTGGGAGCCACAAACACTACCCACTATGCTATCACACTAGACGCATCACAACAACCGTATTGACACCTATCTGTGACCCTCTTGAATGTCACCCCTCGGCATCCTCTGCAGCAGGGAGAAAACCGATTTTTCCAGGTAACCTTCTCATTAAAAGTTCCCGGTGTGCTTTCCATCCTTCCTATGCCTTTTCTACATGGAATATGCGTCCATCGGCTTGGTTCATCCAATTCTACAAAATTCCCAGTGTCCTTCCATTTACAATACAAAAACGGCACTGCCTTAACTTTTCAAAGTGCTACATTTTGTCAAGTTAAATTCCACCTGGCACTCCTTGACTCCTTTCAAAGTCCAAGACACCACCAACACTGATGTCATTTACAAATGTAGAAAGCCTATGACAACATCCAATTAGCCTCTGCCTGTTTAAAATTCTGACAGATCCCAACACCCGAATGCCCTCCTGTAACTCTTCCACCAGAGCTGTTAGGCTCAATGGCCTGCATTTTAAGCATCGTTATTCAATTTGCTGAACAGATCAAAGACAGTTCTTATTTAACCATTATGTGCGAGGAGGTGCATTTTGTATACTCAATTAAGAGCGGAATGTCTACGTTATTGATAAGGCTTTAAGGATTTTGAGATTTGTTTATAAATCCAAAGATCCACGATTGCACTGTCGATACAGGTGACGTATTGCCGACAGTTCGCAAAATGTCTGGATGTATTTCTTCTGAACTACTGTCGCTGCAATCTGAAACCCCTAATTTCCCTTTAAGAAATGTACTTTTGAGATGTCTACTTTAATTGGCAGTCTAACGAGCTGCTGATGGACCAGGTGGCCTTGACTCTCGGGAATGCAGGTGCGGCACCTTTCAGCGATCACCGAAGGTCAGCCATTACCATTCTCGGAAAAGAGGTCGGTTTGGACGACTTCAAGCCAGACGAAATCGACGAGCTATGAAACATCCTCTGCCCGGCATCTCCCTTGCCAAAAGCCACTTACTTGAAAAGAAGATAAATTACGCTAGCGCAATATTGCAGTTTCGGAGGGAAATGAGGGACTGCTGTCTTCTCTGTTTCATGAGAAATGGCTCAGTTCAGTGGAACAGCCGGAAAGCTTCTCAATCCACTGTTCAGAGAAGATAAGAAGGTATTGTGGTGCTGGGGGGGGGGGGGGGGGTGCGTGGGGGCAGCGGTGTTGTTTCGTGATAAATTCTTCATGCTCTCCATATTCAGCGGTCTTGCCGCACCCTCGTTCGCCCAACCGCAACATCCAATGATTAAGTTCTGTCGGTGCTACTTACCGAGAGGGTTCTCCTCATTGATCCGGATGGCACTTTACATACTCCCAGAGCAGATGTTAAGTAAGCATACCATGTATTGAGTCCCGGGATGAGCAAACAAGGAACTGCCTACCCTGGGGACTTTCAAACCATTGCGGAGGATTTCTATCAGTCTTGTTTAAAGAAATCTAGGCTTAATTGTCATCAGCACCTCATCCGCAGCACCAGGGGCTCCCGCACTCTCGACCACTGTTAGAGCACGATCAGGAAATCCTACCATTACATCCCCCGACCATATCTGGAGCATTCTGAATGTCTGGTTGTCTTTCTCCTACCTCCATCCAGGCTGAGGGTAAGGAAGAAGACAGCAGATGTATCGGCAACAATGTCGCGGGAATCGTAGCGCCGACTTCTGAATTGCTTCGAAGCGATGGACAAAAACAAAAATGACCCGGGGCTCGTAAGAGAATCTAAATGTCGCAATCTTTATAAAGACACTGGAAACGAGTGTTTCCCATTGATTCTTTGAGTCCAGAGTGTTCCTGAACCAGAAGCACTGAATGATGAGATATAAAAAGTGCTGAGCAGTAGATTCGACAGTAGATTCGAGGCAATATTTATCACATTTCTTCATTATTATTATTATTATTATTATTATTTATTTTGGTGCTGTATTTTTATATTTTACCGATTGGTTCGTTGTCTATTGCTGCTGGCAAAGCTGCATCAGCTTCCCTGGTGGTCTAGTGGTTAGGATTCGGCGCTCTCACCGCCGCGGCCCGGGTTCGATTCCCGGTCAGGGAAATACAATATTGCCTGTTGCAGCATTAAACTGTGCTTATTTTAGGTACATACTTGTTCAAAAATGTCTTAAAAGACCCTATCGTATCCGCCTCCACCACCGTTGCAGGCACCCCGTTCCATACACTCAACGCTCTCTGCATAAAAAAATACTTACCCTTGGCATCTCCACTGTAGCTATTCTCAAAAGCACCTTAAACCTGCGCCCTCTCGTGGCAGCCATTTCAGCCTTGGGGAAAAATCCTCTGACTATCCATATGATCAATAACTCACATCATCTTATGTACCTGTATCAGGTCACCTCTCATCCTCCGTCACTCCAAGGAGAAAAGGATGAGTTCACTCAACCTATTTTCATAAGGCATGCCCCCCAGTCGGTGCAATATCCTGGTAAATCTCCTCTGCACCCTTTCTATGGTTTCCACACCTTTCCTGTAGTACGGTGACCAGAACTGAGCACAGTACTCCAAGTGTGGTCTGACCAGGGTCCTATATAGCTGTAACATTACCTCTCTGCTCCTAAATTCAATTCCACGATTAAAGAAGGTCAATACCGTATACCTTCTTAACCACAGAGTCAACCTGCACAGCTGCTTTGAGTGTCCTATGGACTGGGACACAACGATCTCTCTGATCCTCCACACTGCCAAGAGTCTTACCATAAATACTATATTCTGCCATCATATTGGACCCACCACCTCCTCAAACTTATCTGGGTTGAATTCCTTCTGCTACTTCTCAGCCCAGTTTTGTATCCTATCAATGTCCCGCTGTAAACTCTTAACGGCCCTTCACACTATCTACAAGACCTCCAACCTTTGTGTCATCAGCAAATTTACTAGCACATCCCTCCACTTCTTCATTCAGGCCATTTATAAAAATCACGAAGAATAGGGATCCCAGAACAGATACCTGAGACACACCACTGGTGACTGACCTCCATGCAGAATATGACCTGTTTGCAGCCACTCTTTGTCTTCTGTGGGCAGGCCATTTCTGGATCCACAAAGCAATCTCCCCTTGGATCTCATGCCTCCTTACTTTCTCAATAAACCTTGCATGGGAAACCTTATCAAATGCCTTGCTGAAATGCAGATACACTACATCAACTTTCTAACCTCATCAATGTGTTTAGTCGCATCCTCAAAAATTTGAATCAGGCTCGTAAAGCACGACCTGCCCTTGGCTCATCATTTACTCTGCTATGTCCATCCAAGTTAGGCAACTCGTGCACGTATTCCTCTTTGCCGCTGTTTAACAACCAAGTTAGTTTTGCACACTCATCTCAAGGGGAGCATATTTCTGATAACCCAGTTTACAATATCCCGATGGGTGGTCACAGCCATTTCCCCAGAGTAGGGGAGTCTAAAATCAAGCTTCAAGTGAAATTGGAGAGATTTAAACGGAGACAAGGAGCAAGTTTATTTTTCACATGAGTGGTGGATACGTGGAACGAGATACCAGATGTAGTGGTGGCGGTGGGTACCAGATGAGAATGGAGAGCCCGGAGCCTCAAGCCATCCGGCAGCCTCAATTTACAGAAACTCAATATCAACCCGCCAGAACAGGAAACAATCGGTAATCCCGTGATTCGGCACCGTGTCTGCTCAGCACCGCCCTTGGCTGGAGGCCTGCACATCGTCCCAGTGGTCGGAGACTCCTGCAGCGCCACTAATACCCGGGTGTCCCTATAGTGCCCCCAGTGGCCGGAGGTCCCCACAGCATCACCAGTGACCAAAGGCCAAGTGGACAACAGAGAGGTAGATCACGAACACGATAACTCTTGCATATGACAGAAAGTCTGTAGATGCTGGAAATCCAAAGATGCTGAACGCATGCAAACAGCTAATCGAATTAATTGCAACACAAAGACAAGCTGGAAGTACTCAGCAAAGATGCTGGAAGCGGCATCTTTGGAAATGAATAACCAGTCGATGTCTCTGGCCGCGACCCTTACTCAAGTTAATTAAGGCTCCATCGAGTACCTGAGCTCCATCAACAGAAGCGGAATTCCCAGTGTCCAGTCATTTCAATTCCGGTCCCCATTCCCGGTCCGACATGACGGTCCATGAGCTCCTCTTGTGCCACGATGAGGCCATTCACAGGGGGCAGGTGTAACCCCTTATATCCCGCCTTGGTAACCTCAAATTGTATGGCATGAACATGGATATCTCTGTTTTCCAGTGTTTCCCCCTCCCCGTTCCATTTTCCTCATTTCCCTACCGTGGTCTTTTACTCTCCTCCTCAATTACCTAACACTTGTCCCTGATGCCTCCCCTCCTTCCCCTTCTCCCATGATCCACTCTCTTCTCATATCTGATTCATCCTTCCCGAGCTCTTTGCCTTTCCCACTTATCACTTCCCAAGTACATTTCGTCCTTCTTCCCTAACCATCTGGCTTCACCTATCATTTTGCAGATTTTCTCCCTCCCGCTTCCCCAATGATCTTATTCTGCCATCTGCCCCCCTTAATTTCCAGTCCTGCTGAAGAGTCGCGGGCCGAGAAGTCGACTGTTCATTTATTTCCGAAGATTCACCGCTGAAGATTTCAATTTATTACCCCATTCGCAGCCCGACACATCGTTCCATAGCCTCCTCTTCTGCCACGATAAGGCCAACCTCATGTTGAAGGAGTACCACCTTTTATTCCGTTTAAGTGAAGTCCAATCTTATAGCTTGAACATAGATATCTCTAAATTCCGGTGTTTCACCTTCTGCTTGCACGCCCCCTTCATTTCAAGACATGTCAAGTCACTTTTTATTGTCATTTCGACCATAACTGCTGGTACAGTACATAATAAAAATGAGACAAGGTTTTTCAGGACCATGGTGTAACATGACACAGTACAAAAACTAGACCGAACTATGTAAAAAACAACACAGAAAAGCAACCTACACTAGACTACAGACCTACACAGGACTGCATAAAGTGCACAAAACAGTGCAGGGATTACAATAAATAATGAACAAGACAATAGGGCAGTAAGGTGTCAGTCCAGGCTCTGGGTATTGAGGAGTCTGATAGCTTGGGGAAAGAAACTGTTACATAGTCTGGTTGTGAGAGCCCGAATGCTTTGGTGCCCTTTCCCAGACGGCAGGAGGGAGAAGAGTTTGTATGACGGGTGCGTGGGGTCCTTCAATATGCTCTTTGCTTTGCGGATGCAGCGTGTAGTGTAAATGTCCGTAATGGCGGGAAGAGAGAACCCGGTGATCTTCTCAGCTGACCTCACTATCCGCTGCAGGGTCTTGTGAACCGAGAAGGTGCAATTTCGGAACAAGGCAGTCATGCAGCTGCTCAGGATGCTCTCAATACAACCCCTGTAGAATGTGATGAGGATGGGGAGGTGGGAGATGGAGCCTTCGCAGAAAGTAGTGACGCTGCTGGGCTTTCTTTGCTATGGAGCTGGTGTTGAAGGACCAGGTGAGATTCTCCGCCAAGTGAACACCAAGAAATTTGGTGCTCTTAGCGATCTCTACCGAGGAGCCGTCGATGTTCAGCGGAGAGTATTCGCTCCGTGCCCTCCTGGTCAACAACCATCTCTTTTGTTTTGTTCAGATTCAGAAACAGGTTGTTGGTTCTGCACCAGTCCGTTAGCCGCTACACCTCCTCTCTGTATGCTGACTCGCTCTGACCTCTTCCCCTGATGTGCCTAGGTGTGCAAGGATAAATCCGGGTGTGAAGGGTCAACTTGTGAAGAGTGTTTGGCAACTTTGGGCCTGTATTCATTGGAATTTAGAAGAATGCATGGGGATCTCGTTGAAACCTACCGAATATTGAAAAGGCGAGATAAGGTGGGCATAGAGATGAGAAATCCAGAACAGTAGGACACAGCCTAAAAATTGAAGGCACGTTTTAGAATAGAGGTAAGGGGGATGTTTTTGTATAGCCAGAGAGTAGTGAATCTGTGGAATACTCTACCACAGACTGCAGTCGAGGCCAAGTCCGCGCGTATATTTAAGGTGGAAGTTGATCGTTTCCGGATCGGTCAGCGCATCAAATGATATGGCGAGAAGGCAGGTGTTCAGGATTGAGTGGGATTCGGGATCAGCCATGATGGACTGTCGGAGCAGTCTCGATGGGCTAAATGGCCTAATTCTGCTCTCATGGTCTTAAGGTCTAAATTTCAACTGCTTATTCATTTCCATAGATGCTATCTGACCTACTGAATCCTCCGGCATTCGAACTTGTCCTCTTCCCCCTCCACCCAAACTTCTTGTTCTGGCGTCTCCCCCCTTCGTTCTGCAGCCCGAAACTGGGTCGCGGCCTGAATAGTCAACTGTTATAACCATATAACAATTACAGCATGGGCACAGGCCATCTCGGCCCTTCTAGTCCGTGCCGAACGCTTACTCTCACCTAGTCCCACCTACCTTCACTCAGCCCATAACCCTCTGTTCTTTTCCTGTCCGTATAACTGTCCATTTTTAAAAAAAATGACAATACCGAACCTGCCTCTACCACTTCTACTGGAAGCTCGTTCCATACAGCTACCACTCTCTGAGTAAAGAAGTTCCCCCTCGAGTTACCCCTAAACCTTTGCCCCTTAACTCTCAACACATGTCCTCTTGTTTGAATCTCCCCTACTCTCAATGGAAAAAGCCTATCCACGTCAATTCTATCTATCCCCCTGATAATTTTAAATACCATATAACCATATAACAATCACAGCACGGAAACAGGCCATTCCGGCCCTCCTAGTCCGTGCCGAACTCTTAATCTCACCTAGTCCCACCTACCCGCACCCAGCCCATAACCCTCCACTCCTTTCCTGTCCATATACCTATCCAATTTTACCTTAAATGACACAACTGAACTGGCCTCTACTACTTCTACAGGAAGCTCATTCCACACAGCTATCACTCTCTGAGTAAGGAAATAAAGAAATACGTCTATCAAGTCCCCCTCTCAACCTTCTACGCTCTGTGTTTATTCATTTCGATAAATGCTGCCTGACCTGCTGAGTTCCTTCAGCATTTTGTGTGTGCATCAAGTTGATGTCGTCCGCAAAGATCGAAGTTCACACCAGCATGAAGCAAAGTATTTCAATCACCGCACACAGGATCTTCCAATCAGTGCAAATGAATAAACTTACAGAGCGTCTGCATTTATTAGATTTGATGCAACAATGACAATAGTTTTGTAAATGCACTAAGTTAGTAGCGTTGTTGATAGCGCGGTAGACTGTCGTGTTTACTTATTTGACGACATGATCTGCACTTGCATGTAAACATAACGCAACATTGTAAATTCTGTTTCTGTTGTCCTGATGTGCCACCTTGATGTACTTATCTACGGAATGGTCTCAGCTGAACAGCACACCAGAAGAGCATGTCACGTGTCTAGTTACCCCTCGCAATAATAAACCAATGGGTCATTAGTTATCAGATGCAATTCATCACTTTGCCAGATGGACAGAGAAGGGCAGACAGGAGTCAATATTGAAGTAGGTGGTGATTACTTTCCATGGGTGAGTAGAGGTGGGATATTGACAAAGAGCGACCGGTTTCCCGAGAGAGCAGATGCAGAGACGGACAAGGAAATGGAAATTCAGACATCAATAAAGCTCGAAATGCGGACTGATAATGTGGCGTTCAATACATTCTTAATACCACCCTCCACTGACGGGAAAATAATGATGCAATAATATATAATATAGGTCATATTAGAGTATCTCACCCTCTTTGCTCCCCATAAGCGAAGGATGTGATTGCAGTGGAGCCGCTGTAAAAGTGTTTCAAAAGGAAACTGCCGAACATCGACCATTTCCGATTTCAACGGAGAATCCATCATTCTCGGCTTGAAGCGGAGGAGGAACAGTTGCTTCACACAAAAGATCAAAAAAAATTAGCAACATCCATGTGTTCAGTAATGGTAACCATTTCTCCACAGCAGGTGCATCTAATAAGTAGGGCAAAGGTTTAGCGGCAATGTAAGATTTAGCGCAGTTTAGCAATGGTATTGCCTTCCTTCGTCTCATTGTGATGTGATTTATCACAAAGGACGTGACAACCAGCGACGATCTCTGGGGGAAAACACACACACACACACACACACACACACACACACACACACACACACACACACACACACACACACACACACACACACACACACACGACAGGGGTGATCACAATGATGGGCGAACACAATAGGACATCCAATCGTTAGCAGGAAGCAGATGTGGAAATATGAAATGTATTTAGAGAATGTATACGAATAATAATAGATGTGAATTTATCCTCCCAAATATTGCCTGCGTTTGCCTAAGTGCCAACGATTTAGATTGGGTAAAACGTGTTATATGCCTCCAGAGACGCTTTCTGAAGTAAAAAGAAGAAGGTACTGAAAGTCAAGTGGTTGCAATCGCTCACTTGTGATGGGATGAGACTGTTGATCTGCCAGTGTGGAAGAGAGTGTGGGGCCACTGACCATCACTCTACTCTCTCCCAGGTTGTTAGAGGAAAATAATAGAATGTATTTAAGTCAAGGATCTAAATTTTACCAAATCTAATTTCGGTGGCACAATAAGGAATTCGCAAATCTATACTAGTAGAGGTGTCGGAAAATTTCATGACATATATGAATGATGATGTATCTGAATCTGATATGGGTTTCTGTTGTGGACTGAGAGTGGGAAGGGGGCAGGGAGAGTGGATTCATGGTTGTGAAAAGGAGAAGAGAGAAGGGACAGAACGTAAAGCGCCAGAGAAGTATTCTACAGTGATCAATAAATAAGTTGTTCGGCATCCAATGTCCTTGCCTGGTGTCCCATGGCTGGGTGGGCGAACACTCACACCAATTCCCTCCCCCGCACCTGGCAATACTTTCCTGCTACCTGGCCGACACTCCTTCATTGGCGCTTCACCCTCCCCATACCCAACACCCTTTGATCCCGACAGATTTACAAAGACACGAGATATACCGTAGCTGATGGAAATCTAGAGCGATACACATAATGTGTGGGGGTAGCTCAGCATGGTCATGTACCGTCGCAATTTCTAGCCGGGACCATTCATCAGAACTGGAAAGGCAGGGGGAAAGACTCGAAATGAAGATTTACGATTTCGCTCTCCTCTCCACATCGACAAATACAGCACTGTGCAAAATTCTCAGGCACCATAGCTCCATATAGGTCCCTATATCTTTTGAACAGTAAAATGTATTAGTGGTAATGGGTGCCCTTGCTACACTGCACATCACTGTATATTTGTTTACCGTATATCTAGGAATATTGGGTAACTTCATACTTGGGTGTCGGGTGTAGATGTGGAATAGACACCGTTAGTGTGAAGGGTGATCTATGTGTAGAACCACAGAAAACCACGCAAGTATTAAATGAATACATTTCATCGACATTCACTCGTGAGACCGACATAGTTTGTGAGCTTACTGGAGGGGACTGTGCTATCTGAGGGATATCAGTTCTCGAATGGATGAAGTGTTCGAGTTCGTCGTGAGTGTACTCACATCCTGGCCATCTTTATCACTGGATAATACAATAAACAAGACTAGAGATTGTTGTGCCCTTGGTAGTAACTTTTGTGCCCACTTTTCCAAAATGTAATATAACAAAATGCCAGGAGATAGATTATATGTCGTTATATTAGGAAACAGAGACAAACCAGCGTATGACTGGCAGACGAGCTTTTCAATAACGGGGAGCCAGTCAACGGATGTGCTTCAGATGGGCAGGATCTACCTGCAGAAACTTATCGCGTCGCCGGCGGGGGATCAGTGTGATAGAGTAGGCAAAGCAGTGACATGTATAATGCAGCGTATGGAGGTGTGGGGCATGCACTTTGGAACAAACAATTTATGTGTAGATATGTTTTTAACGGGGAGAAATTCAGAAATAGAAGGTGCATAGAAACTTATGAGCCTTTTTTCCGGCTTCCCTGAAGGTTAACTTGTAGGATAATTCTTTGTAACGAAGGCAAATCCAATGCGAATAATCATTTCAAGAGGACTCCTATTAGCTGCCACAGAAAGCGTGGAGCCAGTCTTTGGGAGTAGCGATGAGAAGAGGTTTAACATTTTTTGATTGGTGAGGGCCCTATGTATTTATGGGAGAATATAGATTGGGGTTGAGGAACATATCACCCATAAAGACGGAAGAGCTCGATGGAACGAATGGCCCAGTTCTGCTCCAATGTACTGTGGTAACCATATGCCGTCTGAATTAACCTTCGGTCTTCGCCTAAAGACTCACTAAAATGCCAATTGTCGGACGCTACCGCGTTGTGTTCATTAAACCGCTTCGATACAGATTAAAAACACCCAGGGAAATGAGAAAGGCTCCCTCCCCATAAAATCATGCAAACGGCTTTGTAAATTGACCTTACTGACGATTGATCGACATTGGGGAGATATTCCCTGCACTGGTAACTACATCACGAGTTTCATTCCCTCTCACTGAGCACAAGTAACCTCGGCAGTTGAAGTTAGGATCTCGCTGTTGTCTGCTGAAGGACGTGCCGATGTAGGATGCGATCAGCAGACTCTGTGCCGGCGCTACCTGCTCAAGGTGGGGACGCCGTAAGTGTTGTGCGACGAAGCGGAAGCGAGGCAAACAGGCAGGGGTCCGTGCCAGGCAAAAAAGCATACCCTAGCCGGCCGGCTCACCCGTCCACTTGACTCTCTATGTCCGCTCCCTGGAAAATAACTTGGACTACATCCAACATCCAGCGAAATACTCGGCGGGAGTAGAGAGTCTGCTGTGAGACGTGGCTCACTGATGGAATCCCGGACGCCACCGTTCAGCTGGACGGGCTCGCCTTGTTTGGAGCGGACAGGGACGCAGCGCTCTCCGGTAAGACTCGCCGTGGTGACTTGTGTATTTCCATCAATACGGAATGGTGCAAGAACTCTGTGCCGGTTTCCAGATACTGTTCATCACGAGTGGAGTTTGTGACTGTTCGATGTAGACCATTTTATTTGCCACGGGATTCACGTCTGTCCTCATAGTCGGTGTCTACATTCCCCCCAATACTAATGCTAAGGAGGAGCTCTGTGAACAGTACGGGGCTATTAGCGTACTGCAGAACGCACACCCTAATGGACTGTTTATTTTCGCCGGATATTTTAACCACGCGAACCTTAAGTCAGTGTTCCCCAAATTCCATCAGTATGCGGACTTTGAAACGAGGGGGGAGAATGCGTTGGACCTGGTTTACACAAACATCCCCCACGCGTACCAGGCGGAACCCCGCCCCCACCTCGGTTACTCAGACCACATCTCTGTTATGCTAATCCCAGCATACAGACCGCTCGTCAGGCGCTCCAGACCAGTTCAGAAGCAGGTGAAAACCTGGCCAGCAGGAGCCATCTCTGCTCTTCAAGACTGCTTTGAGCACACTGACTGGCACATGTTCAGGGAGGCTGCAACTGATTACAGGACAACATCACCTGACTGTTCGCGGGATGCCTCCCTCCCAGCTGCGCGGAATAACTTCTACGCTCGTTTTGAGATGGAATATGACGTGGCGGCGAGGAAGTCCACCCCTCCTCCAAATGACCAGGTGCTGTGTCTCACCATGGCCGATGTGAGAAGAACCCTGTGTAGGGTCAACCCGCGGAAGGCTGCTGGACCAGACAACATTCCTGGCAGAGTGCTTAGAGGGTGTGCAGACCAGCTAGCAGATGTTCTCACTGACATCTTCAACATCTCCCTGAGCAGCGCCACCGTTCCAACGTGCTTCAAGGCCGCTACCATCGTCCCCGTCCCGAAGAAGTCTTCAGTGTCCTGTCTAAATAACTACTGTCCCGTTGCACTCACATCAATTATCACGAAGTGTTTCGAGAGGCTTGTCATGGGACACTTCAAGACCCTGCTTCCCCCCTCACTGGACCCCTGCAGTTTGCGTACCGTCCCAACCTTCTGACAAAGGCGCCGATGAATCCGATTCCACAATAGAAGGTTTGTTTCTAAACAGAGGTCAGCAGGTACTTTGTCACGTTCTCCAGTGATTTTATGAATGGAGTTGCGGTGATTGGCTGTATGGTGGATCCTTCGATTTAAAGAAAATTCAGTACTCTGAAATCCGAAACAGAAGCTGGTTTTGGAGACCCAGACTGGGATTCACAATATACGATCTGGTGTTTTAATGTGGGTGACAAGAAAGCAGTAACCAGCAGAGGTTAAACCTATGAATGAAGAAAACCAGAACTCTCAGAAGGTTTTGATACCCGGATAGGAACCCTCGGCACCGGACTGTACCCTGAAATAACTCCCTGCCTCCTTATCCGGGGCTCTCCGGCGACATGGAAATAGTAGAGATGGTTCTGGGTGTGCATCAGCAGCGTGACCACCGGGGCAGATGCAACAACAGCCGCCGAGGGGCCGGGACTTAGAACTGGAGTAAAGGTCAGTTGCACGGAAGACTGAGATTCAGCGGCGGGGCCAGCAGAACTTGATTCAAGCAGAGGAGGAAACAGGATCCGCCGATTCCACAGATCAGCGGTTCGGTCAGATATTGGATGTGTGAGATATAACTACTTTAAAATCATAGACGCCGGCTGATCGAATTCTGAATTATGCTCCTGACCCGATTCGGAAACATGCGGCGGTTCAGAAGTTGTTGATCCAGCTCAGCGAATTTTTTAAGCCCTTGCCGGGAGATGAGCAGACCCTACTTAGAATAATATATGGAACCCCTTGGCAGACAGCAACGGAGAAAATCCCTGAAATAGAACACGTCCACCAGGGGAATGGACGGGAGATGGGCTGGTTTCATCCAGGGATGCGATAATAAGACAGCAAAGGGATTGTAAGCAACCTGTTACCGAGATAGCGAAACAGCACACTGATTTTGGGGAAGTCACGAGATGTCGGTAAAAGAACGAAGAAACATTTATTATTGCTCGATTTCGAGATACTTGAGAATCTAATGCAGGATTTCCTTTAGAACTTACCGACCCACTGGTGGCGCAGACGCTGTTAAATTGCCTCGAACCTGAGCTGACCCATTGCTTCAAACTAACAAATTTGAATTGGCAGACACAAGTCCGGAAGGTGTGTATAAATGTGTTGATAAATATGGAACGCAATGGCCTGCTTAAGAGCCGCTTTCAAAGGGGACGGTCCGTACAAAAAGGAAAAGAATGTGCAACGAGAGTGCGGCCAACAAAAAGATAGAGAGCAGGATGTGTGTAGAAGCTGTGGTGGGAATGTACTTAGGGGAAAGGCGTGCTCTTGCCACTGGTCGGGAACAGAAAGAAAATCATAGAATTTGTCAAAACATTGGGAGACGCAATAAGATTAAAACTGAGGCAAAAAGTAAAGGCGTTACTCATCAAGGAGACGAAGACACCCATTCTTTTAAAACTGGATATTATGTGCTTGTGAAAACACTTTAAAAAGATTCTCTTTCGCCGGCATGAAAAGGGCCTTAACAAGTAACTTTGGTAACCAAAATCGCCCCAAAGCTAGAAGGACAGATGGATTGGACACACGGGACCAAGTGGCAGCGGGCTCTGTAAGTATGAAGAGATTTTTATTGCTGTTCGGACTACTGAGATTTATAAACGGGAAGAATGCATTTAATACTTACATAGGACTCGCATATGAATACGCTGGCCGAAGTAATGTGTCAAGCTGTTGGGTGTGCACGGCCATATCCGCTGATGCTGGGATGTGGAGGGGGAACCAATACCCTTTAATAACACCGAAACTAATGGGAAAGTACTGGGAAGATGTTCTGGGGACATTACTTTTATCGATACGAATGGGGTCCGCAGAGAAAAACAGGCGAGTTGGATTGAATGTGCAACTGGGAATAATGCCTTGGGAAGATTTGTGTCCATTGTTAACACCTTCAGTAACCTCTACTTTTGTTGTTATACAATCGCTCAAAACGCCCCCGCCCCCTAGCCTTAGGGACTTTCCTACAAATTGACACAGCTGTTCGTGCAAGGAAGAAGGGAAATCGAATCCGGGAAAAGTCAATGCAATGTTACAGGTAATATCGCGACTAACAGCACGGAGAAGGTAGAACAGATTTTTCCCTCAGACACCCCTCCTGAACTCCCCCGCAATACCGATTGGGTCTGTGGAAGCAAAGTTTTCCCTTGGCTGCCGCACAATTGGCATGGTGTTGCAGCCTGTGGTATGTGACTCCCATGATGAGACAGTAACACTGGAGAATATAATGGCACCAGACTTCATATTAGCCGAGAAAGGGGAAACATAGGCCATTATAGGTCAGGAATGTCAAACCTACATCCCTGATGAATCTGAAATTATAACCTCACTGGAAGACCATATTCAGGAAAGTATGGAACAGATTAAAAAGTTAGAGAGAAAATTCAATGGTTATCGCTCCCGCCCCGGCTGTTGGCCATTTGGGAAACTTGAAGGAGGCTGGCGGGTACCCTCATCGATTGAGAGTTAATTTTGGTAATGATTATACCCGTAGTTATGGTCGTCCGATGCGTCTGTTCCTGGATAGCTCCGCCATCGGTTTCTCCTGCATCTTACGATCCAGCATGTGACGATGGCCAGGAAGCCTGTTTAAACATGGGGCCTTCATCCCTTGGGTATGATATTCGCTTTCCTTGGGAAATAGAGGAGCAATATCTTGAAGCGGAGAGGAAGGGGGGAAGTTGATCAGATGATCAAAAAGGAGGGGAAAGTGGAAGGAAAAATGAAATTTCAATTAAATTTTGTTGTGAAGTATTGCTCACGATTTGGGTGATGAGACTGACAGGATAAGACCCAGACGCTGCCTTGCTTGTGCGAGTTAACAATAGCCAGCAATAGATGATGGAAACAATTGGATATTGTGAAACTTTATTCGAGACTGTCTGGCTAATAGAGGAGCTGGCTGTAGACATGCAGTTCTAGTCTTGTGTATCGCGCGGGAACATCTGTAAATTGGCTGCCAGCTAGCAAGTGGTTCTTGAAATCGCTAACTAAGTATGATTGAGTGTCGGCCATTGCCCAAAATTTATTATAAATTTTAAGATGTCACCTGACATAGCAGATTCGTAAGGGCACGTCTCTCCCCGATCACGTATTAAAGGATTAACCCTATACCGATGACTGTGTCTTTAGCTCTGTTTGATAATGCGGTAAATTCTCTTACAGTCAATTATGGGATGTGGGATTGGGATGGGCAGAGAGGATTGGCGGAGAGGGATAGGGGAGGAATGAGGAGGAATGGGTAGAGTATGGGGGGAGGAATTGGGAAAGGGGCAAAGAGAGGAACGGAGAGAGATTAGATGCATGGGAGTAGGGTCTGGACACAGGGAGAGGGAGAGAGGGAAGAGGAAGAGTGATGAGGGAGGGGGAGAGGGATGAGTGAAAGGGATGGTGGATAGGGATGGGAAGAGGGATGGGTAGAGGTATGAAGGAGAAGGATGGGGAGAGAAGTGGGGGAGAGGGATAAAGGACGGGTCTGGGGAGAGGGGTGAGGGGGAAGGATGAAGAAAGCGACGTGGAGTAGGATGGGGAGAGGTATGTTGAAGAGGGATCGGGAGGGTTAGGAAGTTCATTCTGTTTCACCACTTCACTCCGCAATCTCTGGCCATTCTCCCTCTCCCTCTTCAGTGTATTGTGGTGAGCCACGCCAAACAGCCCGCAATCACAGAACTCAACTCCATCTCTTCAGAAAGATCGCCTCCACTTCTACCTTTGACGGACCCCTATGACGACCCCTTCCCCACTCTGAAGGACAGCCCGTTGCAATTGGGAGGAACGGCCTGAGGAAGATGCCCAAAATTCAGGGCCGAGTTTCGGTACGGGGTAAGAGTGCTAGCCGCTCTTCGTAGCGACCTTCATCACGGTGGGTATCGCCTTCAGCCTCCTATTCCCCATTCCTCCGCTTTTGAGTGAGTCATTGACCCGCTCTCACCGTCCATAACTCCTGAACCACTCTACCCCATTATTCACCTTCCTCGTGCTCTGAGTGAGTCACTGCTCCATCGTCAATGTCCTCTCGTTATTCTCTCCGTCCTGTCACTCTTGAAACACTCCGCTCTCTGTCTTCTCTGTCTCGACTCTACCACTGCCCATTGTATCTCGGCTGGCGGCCATTTGGCGCTAGACTCCGTTGGCAACCGTTCTCCAGATCGTCGTATGAGTGGCACCGTGACGCTTAACGTGCACGCACTGTTCATTCAATCTCAACAGTTATGTCTCATCTCTTTTCCATCGCTCCAACCTCACCCCCCAACCCCCAGCATCCATCTAACCTTCTTCCGGCCACCGTTTTGTGACAGACATGTCACCCTCTGTGGAAGAAACATTAAGAGAAATGTTACATTTTTAATTGAATTTTGTTGTTAAGCTTGCCTAGCTAAGTGTTGATAAAGATGTGGGTCATGAGGGTAACAGGATAAGACACGGACGCTAGCTTAATTGTGCTTGCTAGCAACAGCCAGAGATAGATAATGCCAACAACGAGGTATTGTTAACCTTTGTTCGAGACTGTCTGGTTCATTGAGGAACGGACTGTAGACGTATAGTTCCAATTTTGGGCATCGCGCGGGAGTATATGCAAACTGGCTGATCCCTAAAATGCGCTGCTTGAAATCACTGATCAAGTATGTCCATTACACACAATTTAATTTAACTTACGATGTTATCCGACTTTGGCCGAGTCGTAAGGCTCCCCGTGTTCACGTATTAAAGGGTTAACTGTATACCGAGGCGTGTATCTTTATTTCTGTTTGATAACGTGGTAAATTCTCTTACAGTAAAGTGCGGTTCAACAGGGTAGATTCTTCGACACCTACAATTATATTATGACCGATCTATTATTACAGATAGAACAATCCACAATATCCGTCCGGGTATAATATTACAGGATAAACAAACAAACATAGCTTACTTTATTGGCATGGCAATTCCAAACACGTACAATACCCAGAAATCAGTAAGTGAAAAACATCTGAAATATGCCTATTTGAAAGAGAAATTTGCAAAACTATGGTGTATGAACAGGCTTCAGATTTGTGCCAAATGTAACACCTATAGCTGGTTTCATCCCTCAGACACTACGCAATAACATTAAACAATTAGGTCTGCACGGCAATATTTATGTAAATCTCCACAAAGCCACAATACGAAACATCACGGGAATAGTCCCAATGTTCAGTGCAATTGGATAATGAACAATTGTTTACGTCCAGACATCAAGTTTTAACTGAGAAGATGTTGATGATGATGACAATGACGATGATGATGATGATGATGATGATGATGATGATGATAATAATAATATTAATAATAATAATAATAATAATAATAATAATAATAATAATAATAATAATAATAATAATAATAATAATAATAATAATAATAATAATAATAATAACAACAATACACATATGATTGTACTGAAGTGAATACAGAGGAGATTCAACATGCAGTTTGCTCGGATCGAAATTTATTAGAAACCAAGAGTCGAGATGACCTTCCTTACTTGAAACAGACAACGCACTGGGGTTTTCCAAAGACATTTGCAAATTTTATTATCAGACTTCCCGAGTTCTGTAGTGTTAAATACTTTTCTACAGCAGGTCTATCCGATGCGAAGGACAAGTGCAAGGTTTACTGTAAGTTCGGGTAGACTGTTAACTGTCTTCTTCGTTTCATTTTTATCCAAAAGTACTGTAGTAACGAATGAGATACATTTCTGCCGGTTTGGTCTTGAATGTCCGCAGGTCTTGACCCTCTCTGTTATTATCGAAATGAGTGTGGCGGTGACGAGCGGGTGCTTATGGTGAAAAAAAAGTTAGGATGAGTTTAAGAATTAGAAGGAAGTGAATGTCTCGAGCTGTGGATGTGGAAGTGTCTGTTCCCGTGTTGTGTCTCTCTTGGGCTGTAAACCAGTTTTATTCTGCCCGTGGCCACATTCTCCGATGACGCCAGATTTATGGTGTCAAGATGGCAAACTGTACGGCCGCCTCTGAGAAGATGCTAGATATTTTCTTTATTAACCAGTTGATTAATTAACGTGAGCGGATATTTTACTGCGCTGATGAACTGCTCTCTGAACTTGGACTGAGTCACCCCATAAATAAACGTGTTTGTGCAGCAACTTAATATCATCAGCATATATCCGGAGTGTTCAAGTATGTATTCCAAATCACTGTAATTATTCTGATTTAGTCCAGCAATGATGTTGTAAAGGGATTCGGCAACAGTCACCGACCACAGGATGATGAAGCTTCCGGAGATGGTGAGGAGTAAGATCACAGACCTCCTCCTGCTCTCCATCTCCGGGTCACTGTGGTTCTTCGCCTTACTCTGACCTCTCAGCCCCTTACGGACACGACTAGTCACTAAAATGTGTCTGACTGTCAGAGCGTTGAGCAGTAGTATTAACACGAACGGGAGTAGCGGCGTTAGAACGGTAGAAAGCCATCTAAATCCCACCCACGCGGGATCCGTGTAGTAGCCCGGCTTTCGAATGCAGTCCCAGGGTATATTGCCGATCACTTTAACAGGGCGATATATAAAAAAGTAGGGCACACTTTTAAAAAAGAACAGAACGCCGGTTGTTGTTAGAACAACAGCTGCGGTTTTCCTGGTGCAATACTTTGCTTTCCGCTTCTGGCAACAGATGGCGACAAACCGATCAACCGTAAAAGAGACAGTGAACCAGACGGACCATTCCATGGCTGCCATTCCCAGTGCAGAGATCACACTGCATACGGGGGTGATGTCCAGGAAGGTCCCGGGGAAATAACTATAACTGACCCGCCACAATATGACCTCAAAAATGATAGTTTGCAGATCCGCCGTTGCCATGGCCACCAGGTAACGGGTGGTGCATGTTGATAGTCCACAACTTCCTCGGGACAGGATCACAATCGCCACTGAATTCACTGGGGGGACAGCAAAAAGAACGAGTGAAATACTGTTCCGCCGCTCCGTGGGTTTTAGCGCAGAGTTAAGCTAAAATTTAACCCCAGTCGAACTTTACCGACAACTCCTTTCTGGAGGTTTAAAAGGAGAAAGCGGGAATCCCCGACGCCTGAAACGCGCACATTGTTGGGTGCCTTAGTCTCTTCCTCGACTCCCCTTCTGTCAAGCTCCACACAGGGATCCCGAGTGTCTCGCTTCTTTTAAATTCTACTGCTACTCTTGGCCGAAGACCCTTCACACTATGTCAAGCTATCCGATCAGAAAAGTCTCATTTTCGTTTTTAAAGATTCTTCCTTACCAATGGAAGTTTCAGGTATTTTACACCTTAGTTCTGAAACCATCCAGTTCCCAAACGAAAGACAATGTAGTCACTTCAAATCATCTGCCTCTTTCAGAGCTTGCTACAAGTCACCACAGCGTTATTTTCAACGTGTGGGTGCTTATCGTTCCAGAGCGGAGTATCGCACGCACCTTGCCTCATCTGACCGCTAACGAACACCGCTGGGTTGGCTGTGAACACCCGCTTCACTTCACGAAATAGGGCGTAGAAACAAACCCTAAAACGCACACAGACCCTTATTTGAAATTTCGACACTCCCGATGGTTCGGAATCTAACAGGCAAGTGGTGACTACCGCACTTCCCTGGATATATTCGCGATTCACTTCCAGCATTCCCTTCAAACTTCCAGAAATTTCTTAAATACAGCGCAGTACTTCTTAATCTGAATATAAAGCAACTTTTACCAATGACAGCGTAACAACAACTCGCCCGTAAAGGTCCGAGCTGGCTGGATTATCAGAGTTTACTACGACAGGGTCTTTACATTGATAAATCAAATCTGCCTGCCACGCATCCGCAAGATGAATCCGTCTCCCCGAAATTACCCACCCCCGCCCCCAACACCCGCCGCATCTGTTTCAACAGCCGGTTTATTTTCAGCCGAGGCCACGGATTAAACTGCAAAGGAACGACTGAGCGAACACAGAGCTTTTTCACAATGTCTGCACCGCACTTACTGATGCACCGGCAGAACGAGCCCACACACCGCGCACACAGAACTGCAAATGTTAGTTCGCCAACGTTCTTACCAGGAACACCGACAATGGCAATGATCAAGTAGTATATCTTTTTCACACGGTGAAATATTTCACGCATGCTGCCTGAAATTATGCCTGTCTGCCAGTTGCTCGCGATTTCGCTGAAGAAACTCTGAGCTGATGAATCTCCACGGTCATTCATTTATACTCGCTCCAGAACACTGAATATTCTATACTACACATGCCTGGCATGTTTTCCAACATCTGGGGTAAAAATAAACATGACGTAATTCAAGTAAACTCCCAGTTGTCATGAGGTATGAACAGCTTGACAGGAAGCTGCACAATCTTGCAGAGGATGAAATGGCGAAGAGAAGTCGGTGAATGCTTCGCGACACAGACGCAGGCTCACCTCTCGGATTCATGATTGTTACTGTAAATCTGGCCCGTTCCTAAACTGTATAGACTTTGACATCATGGACCAACGCTATAAAGTTTTTGGGCTGATTTGTTTCACTCTGGGAATTACAGATATCGTAATAGAAATATATATATATAAAATAATATGTTGTTTGAACAATCCTGTAAAATAAACTACTACCGATAATCACATTAATTGCAAAACACACAAAGTACTGCAGGCATTCAACTGGTCAGGCAGCAACTATGGGAATAAGTGAACAACCGATGTTTCTGGCCGAGACCTTTGGACCCTCTGCAGCTCTTCGTCTTTTCCATTTATCACTTCTTAGCCACTTATTTCGTCCCCCTACCGCACCCATTTGTAAATCACGGGACGCAGGCTGGGAAAAAATGTAATGGGTTATAAATTGCCAAATGTCAATGCGCATCTATGGAAGCGATTCAAACGGAGGCATTAGCTGACGTGGTGTAGTGACAGATGAAACAAATCTGAAAATATGCGAGTGTTCTTCGAGAATGGAAGGCACATGGTCGAAAGTAGCGCTGCTATAAATGTAGAGTAAATAGTGTGTACACACACGGTAAGTTTTCCTTATCCTCCACAAACAGTCAAAGGACAGGAATGTTTACCCGGGAGAAGGAGCCCATGCCAGTCAGGCGTTTGTCTTGATCTGTCATGGTCCGGTCCATGAAATCCGCGTTCCGGCTCACGGTACGGTCCGTGGACTCCAGATTCCGGGTCTTCCGGCGTTCCCTTGTCTCATTTGGGCTTAATCGTAGGCACCTGGTTCTCTCTTGTGGCCGGGAATATAAGTGGCTCTGGGTTCGAGGCTGGTTGCGGGTTCGTTTTGTCAGTATCCTGTCCTTGTCTCTGTGAGTTTCGTCTCGTCAGTATCCTGTCCTTGCCTCTGTATGGGTTTGTCCCATCGGTATCCTGTCCTCGCCTCCGTGGGGTCAGTCAGGCAGTCCCTGCCGTTACCCTGCAGTGGGATCTGTCCCTCCGGGTCCTTGCCTACGTTGAGTAGGTCAGACCGTCATTGCTGTTACCCTGAGGCTGGACTGTTCCCTTCCTTCCCTCTGAAGCCCTGCCCTGCAACCTGTGTCTGGAGCCTTGCCCTACAACCTGGGTCTGGAGCCTCGCCTTGCTTCTGCCTGGAGCCTCGCCTGGAACTTTGCCTTGCCTCGCCTGGAGCCTCGCCCTGTTGGGAACTGCCTCTCCGTGTCCACGCCTTCGCCTGGTAGGTCCGGCCGTTTTGCCACTAACTAGCGTTGGGAACTGTCTCGTCGTGTTCAGCTTTCTGTGTGATGAGTCCCGGCCCTACGTCCTGTACCCAAGGAGGGTTCCCAGCTCGGTGTTCCATGTTCCTGTCTTATCCTCGACTCCGTGCTCTGCGTTCCTGTTCTCCCTCGACACAGGCTCTGTGTTCTCATCTTGTCGATGTGCCTCGCCCAGCCCAGGCATACCTTGCCCAGCCCGGTGCTGGGATCCCTTGTCCTGTGCTGCGATTACCTTGTCCTGTCCAGGTGCCTCTCATCGGCCTGTAGCCACGTCGTGTCCTCGCCTGTCTCTGGAGTTCGAGCCCGACTCAAGACCCAGGTTCTGGGTCCCTGTCCAGTCTCTGGCTCGGACTCCAAGCCCAAGCTCCTAGTTCCCAGTTCCATGTCCTGGTTCCGCTATCATCGTCAAGTCCTAGCCCAGGCCCGGAATCTTTGTCTCGTCCGGGGCCTTTGTCATTTCCAGTGTCCTTTCTTCCTCACTTCCCTTGCTTCCTTCTAACGCCTAGTCCTGTTCCCGGTAGTTCAGTGTCTGTGTCTTGCTTTTGGGTCCGCTCGCAACGCCCCCGTTATGACATGATCCTGAAGTCATCTTCATTTTCCGACACAGCTCATCGGCTTCTGGGATAGTTGGTCTCCACAGGGATGTAGCTGCCTGTCATCAGGAAATCCTCTACTTGCAAACAGGAGAAAATCTGCAGATGATGGAAATCGGAGCAACACCTAAAAAATGCTGGAAGAACTCAGCAGGTCAGGCAGCATCTACGCGGAAAAAAAAACACAATCGATGTTTCGGGCCGAAACGCTTCACCAGGACTGGAGAAACGAAAGCTGAGGCGGCGAAGATATGTCTCCACAAAGGATACAGGACTGTACTAGCGGGTCTGGGCAAGCACGTGGTCAAAGATTCGGAGCGCAGCAGGGATGACAGAGGTGAGCAGTGAGACAGAGTTTCACTGAACTCCAGTCGAAGAGATGGTGTAATCTTCTTCAAGGTAGGCATCCCTGGAAGAGAATTCGCAGAGTAGTAATCAAATCTCAAACAAGAGAAAATTCTGCATATGCTTGAAATCCGAACAGCACATACAAAATGCTGGAGGAACTCAGCGGGCCAGGCAGCCTCAATGGGAGAAAAAAAAGTAGAGTTGACATTTCGGGCCGAAACACTTCTGCAGGACTGGAGACAAAAATCCTCTATTTTGTATCATTTTTCGTATCAGATCAATTTGTTAGGTTTGTGGCGCGATCACCGGCCGTCGGTTTATTATTCTGAAGCCTCTGAGTTTTGTGTTGTTCAGTTTCCCAACCCGACCACTCGGTTCCCGCTGGCTGGCTTATTTTAAATTATGCCAACTTTTTGGGACGAATTCGTTCACAATATGCCAAGGTCTCCGATGAGAAAGATCTATTTTCGGTGTTAAACATTCTGTCTGACCCAAAAAATGTTTCAGGTATGGCGCTTAAAACATCCAAAATCTGCGCAGACTATTCAGTATTCTATATACAAAACATGAAGAAGAGGCTGTAGTCATCTTATTAGATGCGCAACGTGCGTTTGACCAAGTGGAATGGCCATAAATGATGTTTTCACTTAAGAAATTTGGATTTGTACTATCTTTCATTAAATAGATTGAGATGCCCCCTTTCTCTGTTTTTGTTTGCAGTTATCATTGAGCCACTGGCTGTTAGCATCAGACAGAGCCCTTTGATATCTCCCGTTAATATGTATGGACATAAACATCACCTTTCGTTATATGCTGACGATGTCCTTTTATATATCTCTAGTCCACAAGCATCAATGCCCGCTCTTCTGACTCTATTTAACAATTAGCGAAGTTTCTCAGGTTTCTCTATTAATTGGGTTGAGAATGAACTTATGCCAGTCACTGCAGTGGTTAATACAGTCCATTCCCTTTAAAATGACATGATAATTTTTCCTATCTGGGTGTAACTATTACAACAATCTCAGAAGATCTTTTGCAATTGAATTGGCGAAACAAAGTTGAGCAGGTTAAACGCAATATTGACTTTGGAAAATCCTTCCGATTCCTTTGGTGGGGAGGGTTAACGCAATCAAGATGATTGTACTGCCACGATTTCTTTATTTTCTCCAGTAAATTCCTTGTTTTATTTGTCAGTCATGTTTTCAGCAATTGGATTCAATTATTAATTACACCCTTCATTTAGAATTATAAAGCCGTTAGAATGAATAAAAACACTTGTCAAAGTCTAAGGAAGCAGGTGGTTTTCCTCTACCGAATGTTAAAATGTATTAGTGGGCTGCCCACCTATCCATCCTAGCATGGTGGAAAAAAGGCCCAACCTCTACCTCAGACTCGTGCCCAGCATGGTTACTCACAGAGCGAATGCTTTGTAAGAAGACTTCCTTACCAGCTCTCCTTAATAACCCCACTGCATTTAATAAGTGACATTTTAGTAACAGCTTCGTGGTCGGCAGTGCTATAAGAACTTGAAAGCAGATTCAACTACACATTAAGGCTCCAAAAACTTATATTGACACTCCGATCTGTGACAATCATTCTTTTTTGCCTGATCTGAATGATACTGTTTTTTTTCCACCTGGAAACAGAGAGGCATCAGTAGTATAGGTGGCCTATATAACCAGCTAACCATGTAACAATTATAGCAAGGAAAGAGGTCATCTTGGCACTTCTAGTCTGTGCCGAACGCTTACTCTCACCTACTCCCACTGACCCGCACTCAGCGCATAACCCTCCATTCCTTTCCTGTCCATATACCTATCCAATTTTACTTTAAATGACAATACCGAACCTGCCTCTACCACCTCTACTGGAAGCTCGATCGACACAGCTACTACTCTCTGAGTAAAGAAATTCCCCCTTGTGTTACCCCAAAACTTGTGGCCCCCTATCTCTCAACTCGTCCTCTTGTTTGAATCTCCCCTACTCTCAATGGAAAAAGCCTATCCAAGTTAACTCTATCTATCCCCCTCATAATTTTAAATACCTCTATCAAGTTCCCCCTCAACCTTCTACACTCCAAAGAATAAAGACCTAACTTGTTCAACCTTTTCCTGTAACTTAGGTGCTGAAACCCAGGCAACATTCTAGTAAATCCCCTCGGTACTCTCTCTATTTTGTTGACATCTTTCCTATAATTCGGTGACTAGAACTGTGCACAATACTCCAAATTCGGCCTTACCAATGTCTTATACAATTTTAACATTACATCCCAACTCCTACACTCAATGCTCTGATTTATAAAGACCAGCATACCAAAAGCTTTCTTCACCACCTTAGTCACATGAGATTCCAATTTGAGGTAACTATGCACCATTATTGCTGGATCACTGTTCTACTGCATTCTTTTTTTCTGTAATTTATTTTTTTATTGAAGTTCATCATCAAACAAACATTTCCATAAGATGTATTTCAGACATTCTACATATATATCATATAATCATATATATCCACTTTGGTGGCAAGAACAGGAAGGCAGATTATTATCTGAATGGTGTCAAGTTAGGAAAGGGGGAAATACAACGAGATCTAGGTGTTCTTGTACATCAGTCACTGAAAGTAGGCATGCAGGTACAGCAGGCAGTGAAGAAAGCTAATGGCATGTTGGCCTTTATAACAAGAGTCGTTGAGTATAGAAGCAAAGAGGTCCTTCTGCAGTTGTACAAGGCCCTGGTGAGACCACACCTAGAGTATTGTGTTCAGTTTTGGTCTCCAAATTTGAGGAGGGACATTCTTGCTATTGAGGGAGTGCAGCGTAGGTTCACGAGGTTAATTCCCCGGAATGGCGGGACTGTCATATGTTGGAATATTGGAGTGACTGGGCTTGTACACACTGGAATTTAGAAGGATGAGAGGGGATCTGATTGAAACATATAATATTATTAAGCGATTGGACACGCTCGAGGCAGGAAACATGTTCCCGATGTTGGGGAAGTCCAGAACCAGAGGCCACAGTTTAATAATAAGGGGTGGGCCATTTAAAACGGAGTTCAGGGAAAACATTTTCACCCAGAGAGTTGTGGATCTATGGAATGCTCTGCCTCAGAAGGCAGTAGAGGACAATTCTCTGGATGTTTTCAAGAAAGAGTTAGATAGAGCTCTTAAAGATAGCGGAGTCAAGGGATAGGGGGAGAAAACAGGAACAGGGTACTGATTGTGTATGATCAGCCATGATCACATTGATTGGCGGTGCTGGCTCGAAGGGCCCAATGACCTACTCCTACACTTATTGTCTGCTGTCTATTGTCTATTGAATGTGAGCAAAGGGAGCTGTAGATGTGAATTTTATTTCATTTCTGTGCTGCTCAGAACCAGTGATGGTCATAATGTTTATCCCTTACTGCGGCCGAGGAGGCATTTAAGCAACTCTCCTCTCGTAGTTTAGGAAATTCGCCCAGACTTAACCCACTTACAAGCTCCGCGGAAAGTTCTTTGTGACGACGATAATGTGCACTGTCAGCGGCGTTATTTGTTCTGATAATAAATCAGCATTGATCGAATGGCTGTGCGACCTGACGGCCATTCCGCCCTCTCTGCCTCTGCAGGTTATTTCTGCTGAAGGACCTGTACAATTCCACTTTGATCGCCCTGTTTGGATGCTCTCAGCACCAATGCATCCAGTGATTGCTAGATGAGAACTACACTCCCCCTTTTACCTTTCCCCTCCAGTCCTTGAACCACCAGTGATATCCGATATCATCCGTTTAATCCTCTCAACCTGTCAGTAACTCCTTCACATCAATCGCATCTCTCCTTCGGCCTCTCTGCTCCAGGGAGAGCAATCGGGGTGTTTACAATCTAACCTCGGGCCTGAAGTCCCTTGCCCGGGGATGTGTTTCCGGGAATATTCCCTACCACATCACTGAGAAGTTCTGAAAGTGAGGGGAGGAGAATCCTGAGCCACGCCCCAGCTGCAGCCCCGCTCTGCTCCAAAATCTTTCTGCTTCTATCTGTGCTCTTCCAAGGGTACCATGTGCTTCGCTTCCCACTCTCTTCACGGACTGGTGGATTTGTACAGTACTTTAGAGGCTGATCCCTTCCCGCCGTTCGCAGTTCGTACTAGAGGCCCTGCCCGAAGAAAGCAGTAAGTATCGTCAAAGATTCCAGCTACAATTAGGCGGGAGGTATAGAAATCTCATGCATGATGCTGTCACAAGTAAACATTTCACATTCCAACTGTGCATACATGCTCTTGTGCTTTGTATAATAAATTTAGTCTTTTGGATTCCTGAATACAAGTCAAGTTCTTAAGCTCCGTCCGGTCGCTTGGGTGCTTGGCCCTCTCTAGCCAATGCTGTCACGCTTCGAGTTCCAACTACACTGCTGACAGTTGTCTATTTCCGATGTAGTAATTCCCTCAGCTGGCGACGGACGTCTTGAATAATAGGGACAGAGATGCAGATTTTGATCAGTAGTGGATCTCTGAGATCAAACTGTACCCACTCCAACATCGGACGCTTTCACCTCAAGACTGAGGTGGTAGCTCGGGGATCAGCTGGACGCAGAATTGGGGCAGGTACAAATCGATTCTTCCGCTCATTAAAAGCAGCATCATCCTCCGGGGACCAAGGAAAGAGCCCGATGACTTCCGGTCAGATTAGTCGGTGGGGCAGCCGTTGAGCTAAAGTTTCCAATTAGCCTCCTGTAAAACATCCTGAACCCCCAAACTTGTTTGAATAGAAGGAGTAAGCCGGCCTCAAACTGCACGGATTTTCCCAGATGCACAATATTACTTATTTTGGAGATGGCAAATCCCCCAAAAAAGAGCCTTTGCGGAAGGGGAGCTCGGTCTTCTCTAATTTCACAAAGAGCCATTCATCAAACTCAGACACTGACAGCCTGCACTGCATGTGTTACATGCTCTCCATAGGAGTTCGGAACAAATCAACATGTCATCGAGGTACACAAACTCCAGCTTGTTAATATTTTCCTCAGAATCTCATGAATGAATGTCTGGAAAAAATGCTGAAGTATTGACCAGGCCGAAGGGCATCACTAAATATCCATAATGACCTGCCGGGGCATGAAAGGCTGTCTTCTACTCCTCCCTTTAACGAATTAAATTATAAGCTTTCTACAGGTCCTGATTTGTGAAAGTAGTTCCCTCCTTCAACAATTCAAACGCTGTTACCTTGGGGCAAAGGGGTAGCAATTTTCAGCTGTTATTTTCTTTAAGCCCCTATAATCTCTGCAAGGTCTCAGGCTCTCCTCATTTTTGCCAACAACATTGATCCTGCTCCCCGCTGGGGAAGTGGTAGATCAGTTAAACACTAAGGCGAGTGCCTTTTGAGTACTGTGTGCTTGTCCAGGGTCAGCCTTTCGGTCCTGGTCTGGAAAATAATGTTCCTCGCGGTGGACAGGCTCCTGAAAATAATCCCTTAGGACAATTGTGGGGCGGTAGTGTGGTTGACATCTGCTTACTAAAAACCCAAAGGAGTTTGGAATAATCGGGTGGGGGGGGGGGGCGGGGGGGGGGGGGGAGGTTGGGAATGTTCTTGGGATCATCAGTCAGAAACTCTGGAATGTCAAGGGTGGAATCAGAAACACGGCTGATAGGCTCGGGATCTCTGCAAACTTCTGGGAGTTAGACCTTATGGCTGCTGTAAGCACAGCCCAGAGTACTGCCATTACACCGCTCTATAACGGGCCATGCCGCGACAAACTTAAGCTTCCATAGCCGAATAGGTAAGGTGGAACTTGGGCAATTCAGAATGGCCTGTTATCCAGAAGCGAAAGGTCTCTGAAGCATTTGGCATCTTTCCGGGATCAAATGGCCCGCCGGCAAGAGCAGAGGCTCTCAAGGGATAATCTAACCTTGAGTTGGGAATGCCATCTGTTGGAAAGTCCCAATATCTGAAAAAAAAACAACTAGCGGCGTATTCTGAGTCTATAAACGCTCGTAGGTCTGGTTCCTTCCCGCTTCAGGCTAGTAACGAGTCCATATGTGCCATAGAGGTCGTCCGATTAGGAGATATCTTCGGGACCATCACAGACCCTCTCTCTGACGGATCCAGAGTTGGCTCAGCATCATTCACGCTGCAGCTTCCGACCCAAGCGTAAGGACACTCAGAGACTCGGAACAAATTAACAAAACTAGGAATTTGAGCACAAATCAAAACAGCCCTTGGATAACTCAGGATAACACAGCCAGGACTGCAATGCACAAGAATCAAGACGAGCGAGCCACGGAGGGGAATAGCACTGTCCCTTTAAATACTCTCCAGTGCACGAACGAGTCTGTGCCCAGCTGACAAAGCTCCGGACTAATTGCACGCTCAGAACTCATAATAAGAGACAAAAGTTCGAGGATAATTAATAGACACATGCAAAGTCCCGGAGGATTAATTGTAAGTCAATTGGACTTATTGGAACTCAAATATCAACTCGGAAAGCCCAACTAATAACACATTAAAACCAAAAGTGCAACAATACAGATTATTGTAATTAATAATACGCCAAAAAAAAAAAGAAACTGAACAGCACAAAACTCAGAGGCTTCAGAATAATACACCGACGGCTGGTGATCGCGCCACAAACCTAACAAATCGATCTGATACGAAAAATGATACAAAGTAGAGGATTTTTGTCTCCAGTCCTGCAGAAGTGTCTCGGTCCGAAAGGTCAATTCTACTTTTTTTTTCTCCATTGAGGCTGCCTGGCCCGCTGAGTTCCTCCAGCATTTTGTATGTGCTTTTCGGATTTCAAGCATATGCAGATTTTCTCTTGTTTGAGATTTGATTACTACTCTGCGAATTCTCTTCCAGGGATGCCTACCTTGAAGAAGATTACACCATCCCTTCGACTGGAGTTCAGTGAAACTCTGCCTCACTGCTCACCTCTGTCATCCCTGCTGCTCTCCGAGTCTTTTACCACGTGCTTGCCCAGACCCGCTAGTACAGTCGTGTATCCTTTGTGGGGACATATCTTCGCGGCCTTAGCTTTCGTTTCTCCAGTCCTGATGAAGCGTTTCGGCCCGAAACATCGATTGTGTTTTTTTTTTCGCGTAGATGAGTTCTTCCAGCATTTTTTAGGTTTTGCTCCGATTTCCATCATCTGCAGATTTTCTCCTGTTTGCAAGTAGAGGATTTCCTGATGACAGGCAGCAACATCCCTGTGGAGACCAACTAGCCCAGAAGCGGATGAGCCGTGTCGGAAAATGAAGATGACATCAGGATCATGTCATAACGGGGGCGTTGCGAGCGGACCCAAAAGCAAGACAGAGACACTGAAGTACCGGGAACAGGACTAGGCGTTAGAAGGAAGCAAGGGAAGTGAGGAAGAAAGGACACTGGAAATGACAAAGGCCCCGGACGAGACAAAGATTCCGGGCCTGGGCTAGGACTTGACGATGATAGCGAATCCAGGAGATGGAACAGAGAACTAGGAACGTGGAAAAGGACTCCGAGCCAGAGACTGGACAGGGACCCAGATCTGGGTCTTGACTCGGGCTCGAACTCCAGAGACAGGCGAGGACACGACGTGGCTACGAGGCACGGGACGTGAGACTCCTGGACAGGACAAGTGAACCCCAGCACCGGGCTGGGCAAGGTACGCCTGGGCTGTGCGAGGCACATCGACAAGTCGAGAACACAGAGACTGGGTCGAGGGAGAACAGGAACGCAAAACAGGGAGTCGAGGAAGAGACAGGGACATGGAACACCGAGCCGGGACCCCTCCTTGGGTACAGGACGTATGGCCGGGACTTATTACACAGAACACAGAGCCGGGACCCCTACTTGGATACAGGACGTAGGGCCGGGACTCATCACACAGAAAGCTGAACACGACGAGACAGTTCCCAACGCTAAGCAGCAGCAAAACTGCCGGACCTACCAGGCGAAGGCGTGGACACGGACAGACAGTTCCAAACAGGGCGAGGCTCCAGGCGAGGCAAGACGAGGCTAGGCTCCAGGCAGAGGCAAGGCGAGGCAAGGCAGGGCTCCAGGCAAGGCGAGGCAAGGCTCCAGGCAGAAGCAAGGCGAGGCCCCAGAGCCAGGTTGCAGGGCAAGGCTCCAGACCCAGGTTGCAGGGCAGGGCTTCGGAGGGAAGGAAGGGAAGGAAGGGAACAGTCCAGCCTCAGGGCATCGGCAATGACTGCCTGACATACCCCACGGAGGCGAGGACAGGATACCGATGGGACAAACCCATACAGAGGCAAGGACAGGATACTGACGAGACGAAACCCACAGAGACAAGGACAGGATACAGACAAGACGAACCCGCAAACAGCCTTGAACCCAGATCCACTTCTTTTCCCGGCCCCAAGAGAGAACCAGGTGCCTACGATTAAGCCCAAATGAGACAAGGGAACGCCGGAAGACCCGGAGTCTGGAGTCCACGGATCAGACCGTGAGCCGGAACGCGGACTTTATGGACCGGACCATGACAGATCAACACGAACGCCTGACCGGCGTAGGCTCCTTCTCCCGGGTAAGCATACCTGTCCTTTGACTGTTTGTGGAGGATAAGGAAAACTTACCGTGTGTGTACACACTATTTACTCTACATTTATAGCAGCGCTACTTTCGACCATGTGCCTTCAATTCTCGAAGAACACTCGCATATTTTCAGATTTGTTTCATCTGTCACTACACCACGTCAGCTAATGCCTCCGCTTGAATCGCTTCCATAGATGCGCATTGACATTTGACAATTTATAACCCATTACATTTTTTCCCAGCCTGCGTCCCGTGATTTACAAATGGGTGCGGTAGGGGGACGAAATAAGTGGCTAAGAAGTGATAAATGGAAAAGACGAAGAGCTGCAGAGGGTCAAAAGGTCTCGGCCGGAAACATCGGTTGTTCACTTATTCCCATAGTTGCTGCCTGACCAGTTGAATGCCTGCAGTACTTTGTGTGTTTTGCAATTAATGTGATTATTGGTAGTAGTTTATTTTACAGGATTGTTCAAACAACATATTATTTATATATATATATATTTCTATTACGAGATCTGTAATTCCCCGAGTGAAATAAATGAGCCCAATAACATTATAGCGTTGGTCCATGATGTCAAAGCCTATACAGTTTAGGAACGGGCCAGATTTACAGTAACAATCATGAATCCGAGAGGTGAGCCTGTGTCTGTGTCGCGAAGCATTCACCGACTTCTCTTTGCCATTTCATCCTCTGCAAGATTGTGCAGCTTCGTGTCAAGCTATTCATACCTCATGACAACTGGGAGTTTACTTGAATTACGTCATGTTTATTTTTACCCCAGATGTTGGAAGACATACCAGGCATGTGTAGTATAGAATATTCAGTGTTCTGGAGCGAGTATAAATGAATGACCATGGAGATTCATCAGCTCAGAGTTTCTTCAGCGAAATCGCGAGCAACTGGCAGACAGGCATAATTTCAGGCAGCATGCGTGAAATATTTCACCGTGTGAAAAAGATATACTACTTGATCATTGCCATTGTCGGTGTTCCTGGTAAGAACGTTGGCGAACTAACATTTGCAGTTCTGTGTGCGCGGTGTGTGGGCTCGTTCTGCCGGTGCATCAGTAAGTGCGGTGCAGACATTGTGAAAAAGCTTGTGTTCGCTCAGTCGTTCCTTTGCAGTTTAATCCGTGGCCTGCGCTGAAAATAAACCGGCCGTTGAAACAGATGCGGCGGGTGTTGGGGGCGCGGGTGGTTAATTTCGGGGAGACGGATTCATCTTGCGGATGCGTGGCAGGCAGATTTGATTTATCAATGTAAAGACCCTGTCGAAGTAAACTCTGATACTCCAGTCCGCTCGGACCTTTACGAGCGAGTTGTTGTTACGCTGTCAATGGTACAAGTTGCTTTATATTCAGATAAAGAGGTACTGCGCTGTATTTAAGAAATTTCTGGAAGTTTGAAGGGAATGCTGGAAGTGAATCGCGAATATATCCAGGGAAGGGCGGTAGTCATCACTTGCCTGTTAGATTCCGAACCATCGGGAGTGTCGAAATTTCAAATAAGGGTCTGTGTGCGTTTTAGGGTTTGTTTCTACGCCCTATTTCGTGAAGTGAAGCGGGTGTTCACAGCCAACCCAGCGGTGTTCGTTAGCGGTCAGATGAGGCAAGGTGCGTGCGATACTCCGCTCTGGAACAATAAGCACCCACACGTTGAAAATAACGCTGTGGTGACTTGTAGCAAGCTCTGAAAGAGGCAGATGATTTGAAGTGACTACATTGTCTTTCGTTTGGGAACTGGGTGGTTTAAGAACTAAGGTGTAAAATACCTGAAACTTCCGTTGGTAAGGAAGAATCATTAAAAACGAAAATGAGAACTTTCTGATCGGATACCTTGACATAGTGTGAAGGGTCTTCGGCCAAGAGTAGCAGCAGAATTTAAAAGAAGCGAGACACTCGGGATCCCTGTGTGGAGCTTGACAGAAGGGGAGTCGAGGAAGAGACTAAGGCACCCAACAATGTGCGCGTTTCAGGCGTTTGGGATTCCCTCTTTCTCCTTTTAAACCTCCAGAAAGGAGTTGTCGGTAAAGTTCGACTGGGGTTAAATTTTAGCTTAACTCTGCACTAAAACCCACGGAGCGGCGGAACAGTAATCCACTCGTTCTTTTTGCTGTCCCCCCAGTGAATTCAGTGGCGATTGTGATCCTGTCCCGAGGAAATTGTGGACTATCAACATGCACCACCCGTTACCTGGTGGCCATGGCAACGGCGGATCTGCAAACTATCATTTTTGAGGTCATATTGTGGCGGGTCAGTTATAGTTATTTCCCCGGGACCTTCCTGGACATCACCCCCGTATGCAGTGTGATCTCTGCACTGGGAATGGCAGCCATGGAATGGTCCGTCTGGTTCACTGTCTCTTTTACGGTTGATCGGTTTGTCGCCATCTGTTGCCAGAAGCGGAAAGCAAGGTATTGCACCGGGAAAACCGCAGCTGTTGTTCTAACAACAACCGGCGTTCTGTTCTGTTTTAAAAGTGTGCCCTACTTTTTTATATATCGCCCTGTTAAAGTGATCGGCAATATACCCTGGGACTGCATTCGAAAGCCGGGCTACTACACGGATCCCGCGTGGGTGGGATTTAGATGGCTTTCTACCGTTCTAACGCCGTTACTCCCGTTCGTGTTAATATTACTGCTCAACGCTCTGACAGTCAGACACATTTTAGTGACCAGTCGGGTCCGTAAGGGGCTGAGAGGTCAGAGCAAGGCGGAGAACCACAGTGACCCGGAGATGGAGAGCAGGAGGAGGTCTGTGATCTTACTCCTCACCATCTCCGGAAGCTTCATCATCCTGTGGTCAGTGAGGGTTGCCCAATTCCTTTACAACATCATTGCTGGACTAAATCACAATAATTACAGTGATTCGGAATACATACTTGAACACTCTGGATACATGCTGATGATATTAAGTTGCTGCACAAACACGTTTATTTATGGGGTGACTCAGTCCAAGTTCAGAGAGCAGTTCATCAGCGCAGTAAAATATCCGCTCACGTTAATTATTCAACTGGTTAATAGTGAAAATATCTAGCTTCTTCTCAGAGGCGGCCGGACAGTTTGCCATCTTGACACCACAAAACTGGCGTCATCGGAGAATGTGGCCGCGGGCAGAATAAAACTGGTTCAGAGCCCAAGAGAGACACAACACGGGAACAGACCCTTCCACATCCACAGCCTGAGACATCCACTTCCTTCTAATTCTTAAACTCATCCTAAATTTTTTTCACCATAAGCACCCTCTCGTCACCGCCACACTCATTTCGATAATAACAGAGCGGGTGAGGACCTGGGTACATTCAAGACCAAACCGGCAGAAATGTATCTCATTCGTTACTACAGTACGTTTGGATAAAAATGAAACGAAGAAGAAAGTTAACAGTCTACCCGAACTTACAGTAAACCTTGCACTTGTCCTTCGCATTGGATAGACCTGCTGTAGAAAAGTATTTAACACTACAGAACTCGGGAAGTCTGATAATAAAATTTGCAAATGTCTATGGAAAACCCCAGTGCGTAGTCTGTTTCAAGTAAGGAAGGTCATCTCGCCTCCTGGTTTCTAATAAATTTCGATCCGAGCAAACTGCATGTTGAATGTCTTCTGTATTCACTTCAGCACAATCATATGTGTATTGTTATTATTGTTATTATTATTATTATTATTATTATTATTATTATCATCATCATCATCATCATCATCATCATCATCATCATCATCATCTTAGGTAAAATTGATGTATGGGCATAAACAATTGTTCATTATTCAATTGCACTGAACATTGGGACTATTCCCCTGATGTTTCGTATTGTGGCTTTGTGGAGATTTACATAAATATTGCCGTGCAGACCTAATTGTTTAATGCTATTGCGTAGTGACTGAGGGATGAAACCAGCTGTAGGTGTTACATTTGGCACAAATCTGAAGCCTATTCATACACCATAGTCTTGCTAATTCCTCTTTCAAGTCTGCATATTTCAGATGTATTTCACTTACTGATTTCTGGGTATTGTACGTGTTTGGAATTGCCATGCCAATAAAGTAAGCTATGTTTGTTTGTTTATCCTGTAATATTATACCCGGACGGATATTGTGGATTATTCTGACTGTAATAATAGATCGGTCATCACATAATTCTAGGTTTCGAAGAATCTACCCTGTTGAACCGCACTTAACTGTAAGAGAATTTACCACGTTATCAAACCGAAATAAAGATACACGCCTCGGTATACAGTTAACACTTTAGTACGTGAACACGGGGAGCCTTACGACTCCACCAATATCGGACAACATCGTAAGCTGAATTAAATTGTGGGCAATAGACATACTTGATCAGCGATTTCAAGCAGCACATTTTAGGGATCAGCCAGTTTGAATATACTCCCGCGCGATGCCCAAAATTGGAACCATACGTCTACAGTCCGTTCCTCAATGAACCAAACAGTCTCGAACAAAGGTTACTAATACCTCGTTGTTGGCATTATCTATCTCTGGCTGTTGCTAGCAAGTACAATAAAGCTAGCGTCCGTGTCTTATCCTGTTACCCTCATGACCCACATCTTTATCAACACTTAGCTAGTCAAGCTTAACAACAAAATTCAATTCAAAATTTATTATTTCTCTTTATGTCTCTTCCACAAAGGGTGACATTTTTGTCACAAAATGGTGGACGGAAGAAGGTTAGATGGATGCTGGGGGTTGGGGGTGAGGTTGGAGCGATGGAAAAGAGATGAGACATAACTGTTGAGATTGAATGAACAGTGCGTGGACGTTAAGCGTCACGGTGCCACTCATACGACGATCTGGAGAACGGTTGTCAACGGAGTCTAGCGCCAAATGGCCGCCAGCCGAGATACGATGGGCAGTGGTAGAGTCGAGACAGAGAAGACAGAGAGCGGAGTGTTTCAAGAGTGACAGGACGGAGAGAATAACGAGAGGACATTGACGATGGAGCAGTGACTCACTCAGAGCACGAGGAAGGTGAATAATGCGGTAGAGTGGTTCAGGAGTTATGGACGGTGAGAGCAGGTCAATGACTCACACAAAAGCGGAGGAATGGGGAATAGGAGGCTGAAGGCGGTACCCACCGTGATGAAGGTGACTACGAAGAGCGGCTAGCACTCTTACCCCGTACCCAAACCCGGCCCTGAATTTTGGGCATCTTCCTCAGGCCGTTCCTCCCAATTGCAACAGGCTCTCCTTCAGAGTGGGGAAGGGGTCGTCATAGGGGTCCGTCAAAGGTAGAAGTGGAGGCGATCTTTCTGGAGAGATGGAGTTGAGTTCTGTGATTGCGGGCTGTTTGGCGTGGCTCACCACAATACACTGAAGAGGGAGAGGGAGAATGGCCAGAGATTGCGGAGTGAAGTGGTGAAACAGAATGAACTTCCTAACCCTCCCGATCCCTCTTCAACATACCTCTCCCCATCCTACTTCACATCGCTTTCTTCATTGCTCTCCTTCATCCTTCCCCCTCACCCCTCTCCCCAGACCCCTCCTTTACCCCTCTCCCCCACTTCTCTTCCCATCCTTCTCCTTCATACCTCTTCCTCATCCCTCTTCCCATCCCTATCCATCATCCCTTTCCCTCAACCCTCTCCGCCCCTCATCACTCTTCCTCTTCCCTCTCTCCCTCCCTCTCCGTCCAGACCCTACCCCCATGCAACTAATCTCACTCCGTCCCTCTCTTTGTCCTTTTCTCAATTCTTCCCCCCATACTCTACTCATTCCTCCCCATTCCTCCCCTATCCCTCTCCGCCTATCCCTCTCCGCCCATCCCTCTCCGCCAATCCTCTCTGCCCATCCCAATCCCACATCCCATAATTTACTGTAAGAGAATTCACCCCATCATCAAACAGAGCTAAAGACACAGACATCGGTATAGGGTTAATCCTTTAATACGTGATCGGGGAGAGACGTGCCCTTACGAATCTGCTATGTCAGGTGACATCTTAAAATTTATAGTAAATTTTGGGCAATGACCGACACTCAATCATACTTAGTTAGCGATTTCAAGAACCACTTGCTAGCTGGCAGCCAGTTTACAGATTTTCCCGCGCGATACACAAGACTAGAACTGCATGTCTACAGCCAGCTCCTCTATTAGCCGGACGGTCTCGAATAAAGTTTCACAATATCCCATTGTTTCCATCATCTATTGCTGGCTATTGTTAACTCGCACAAGCAAGGCAGCGTCTGGATCTTATCCTGTCAGTCTCATCACCCAAATCGTGAGCAATACTTCACAACAAAATTTAATTGAAATTTCATTTTTTCCTTCCACTTTCCCCTCCCTTTTGATCATCTGATCAACTTCCCCCCTTCCTCTCCGCTTCAAGATATTGCTCCTCTATTTCCCAAGGAAAGCGAATATCATACCCAAGGGATGAAGGCCCCATGTTTAAACAGGCTTTCTGGCCATCGTCACATGCTGGATCGTAAGATGCAGGAGAAGCCGGTGGCGGAGCTATCCAGGAACAGACGCATCGGACGACCATAACTACGGGTATAATCATTACCAAAATTAACTCTCAATCGATGAGGGTACCCGCCAACCTCCTTCAAGTTTCCCAAATGGCCAACAGCCGGGGCGGGAGCTATAACCATGGAATTGTCTATCTATCTTTTTAATCTGTTCCATACTTTCCTGAATATGGTCTTCCAGTGAGGTTATAATTTCAGATTCATCAGGGATGTAGGTTTGACATTCCTGACCTATAATGGCCTATGTTTCCCCTTTCTCGGCTAATATGAAGTCTGGTGCCATTATATTCTCCAGTGCTACTATCTCATCATGGGAGTCACATACCACAGGCTGCAACACCATGCCAATTGTGCGGCAGCCAAGGGAAAACTTTGCTTCCACAGACCCAATCGGTATTGCGGGGGAGTTCAGGAGGGGTGTCTGAGGGAAAAATCTGTTCTACATTCTCCGTGCTGTTAGTCGGGATATTACCTGTAACATTGCATTGACTTTTCCCGGATTCGATTTCCCTTCTTCCTTGCACGAACAGCTGTGTCAATTTGTAGGAAAGTCCCTAAGGCTAGAGGGCGGGGGCGTTATGAGCGAATTGTATAACAACGAAAGTAGAGGTTACTGAAGGTGTTAACAATGGACACAAATCTTCCCAAGGCATTATTCCCAGTTGCACATTCAATCCAACTCGCCTGTTTTTCACTGCGGACCCCATTCGTATCGATAAAAGTAATGTCCCCAGAACATCTTCCCAGTACTTTCCCATTAGTTTCGGTGTTATTAAAGGGTATTGATTCCCCCTCCACATCCCAGCATCAGCGGATATGGCCGTGCACACCCAACAGCTTGACACATTACTTCGGCCAGCGTATTCATATGCGAGTCCTATGTAAGTATTAAATGCATTCTCCCCGTTTATAAATCTCAGCAGTCCGAACAGCAATAAAAATCTCTTCATACTTACAGAGCCCGCTGCCACTTGGTCCCGTGTGTCCAATCCATCTGTCCTTCTAGCTTTGGGGCGATTTTGGTTACCAAAGTTACTTGGTAAGGCCCTTTTCATGCCGGCGAAAGAGAATCTTTTTAAAGTGTTTTCACAAGCACATAATATCCAGTTTTAAAAGAATGGGTGTCTTTGTCTCCTTGATGAGTAACGCCTTTACTTTTTGCCTCAGTTTTAATTTTATTGCGTCTCCCAATGTTTTGACAAATTCTATGATTTTCTTTCTGTTCCCGACCAGTGGCAAGAGCACGCTTTTCCCCTAAGTACATTCCCACCACAGTTTCTACACACATCCTGCTCTCTATCTTTTTGTTGGCCGCACTCTCGTTGCACATTCTTTTCCTTTTTGTACGGACCGTCCCCTTTGAAAGCGGCTCTTAAGCAGGCCATTGCGTTCCATATTTATCAACACATTTATACACACCTTCCGGTCTTGTGTCTGCCAATTCAAATTTGTTAGTTTGAAGCAATGGGTCAGCTCAGGTTCGAGGAAATTTACCAGCGTCTGCGCCACCAGTGGGTCGGTAAGTTCTAAAGGAAATCCTGCATTAGATTCTCAAGTATCTCGAAATCGAGCAATAATAAATGTTTCTTCGTTCTTTTATCGACATCTCGTGACTTCCCCAAAATCAGTGTGCTGTTTCGCTATCTCGGTAACAGGTTGCTTACAATCCCTTTGCTGTCTTATCATCGCATCCCTGGATGAAACCAGCCCATCTCCCGTCCATTCCCCTGGTGGACGTGCTCTATTTCAGGGATTTTCTCCGTTGCTGTCTGCCAAGGGGTTCCATATATTATTCTAAGTAGGGTCTGCTCATCTTCTTGCAAGGGCTTAAAAAATTCGCTGAGCTGGATCAACAACTTCTGAACCGCCGCATGTTTCCGAATCGGGTCAGGAGCATAATTCAGAATTCGATCAGCCGGCGTCTATGATTTTAAAGTAGTCATATCTCACACATCCAATATCTGACCGAACCGCTGATCTGTGGAATCGGCAGATCCTGTTTCCTCCTCTGCTTGAATCAAGTTCTGCTGGCCCCGCCGCTGAATCTCAGTCTTCCGTGCAACTGACCTTTACTCCAGTTCTAAGTCCCGGCCCCTCTTGGCCGCTGTTGTTGCATCTGCCCCGGTGGTCACGCTGCTGATGCACACCCAGAACCATCTCTACTATTTCCATGTCGCCGGGGAGCCCCGGATAAGGAGGCAGGGAGTTCTTTCAGGGTACAGTCCGGTGCCGAGGGTTCCTATCCGAGTATCAAAGCCTTCTGAGAGTTCTGGTTTTCTTCATTCATAGGTTTAACCTCTGCTGGTTACTGCTTTCTTGTCACCCACATTAAAACACCAGATCGTATATTGTGAATCCCAGTCTGGGTCTCCAAAACCAGCTTCTGTTTCGGATTTCAGAGTACTGAATTTTCTTTAAATCGAAGGATCCACCATACAGCCAATCACCGCAACTCCATTCATAAAAGCACTGGAGAACGTGACAAAGTACCTGCTGACCTCTGTTTAGAAACAAACCTTCTATTGTGGAATCGGATTCATCGGCGCCTTTGTCAGAAGGTTGGGATGGTACGCAAACTGCAGGGGTCCAGTGAGGGGGGAAGCAGGGTCTTGATGTGTCCCATGACAAGCCTCTCGAAACACTTCGTGATAATTGATGTGAGTGCAACGGGACAGTAGTTATTTAGGCAGGACAATGAAGACTTCTTCGGGACGGGGACGATGGTGGCGGCCTTGAAGCACGTTGGAACGGTGGCGCTGCTCAGGGAGATGTTGAAGATGTCAGTGAGAACATCTGCTAGCTGGTCTGCACACCCTCTAAGCACTCTGCCAGGAATGTTGTCTGGTCCAGCAGCCTTCCGCGGGTTGACCCTACACAGGGTTCTTCTCACATCGGCCACGGTGAGACACAGCACCTGGTCATTTGGAGGAGGGGTGGACTTCCTCGCCACCACGTCATATTCCATCTCAAAACGAGCGTAGAAGTTATTCCGCGCATCTGGGAGGGAGGCATCCCGCGAACAGTCAGGTGATGTTGTCCTGTAATTGCTGATGTCCTGGATGCCCTTCCACATGCGCTGCATGTCGCCGCTGTCCTGGAAGTGGCTGTGGATTTGCTGGGCATGTGCACGCTTTGCCCCTCTGACGGCTCGGGACAGTTTGGCCCTTGCTGTTGCTAGGGCTGCCTTGTCGCCTGCTCTGAAGGCGGAGTCGCGGGTCCTCAGCAGCGCACGCACCTCCGTAGTTATCCATGGCTACTGGTTAGCGCGTATAGTGATGGTCTTGGACAGAGTAACATCATCAATGCACTTGCTGATGTAGCTCGTCACTGATGCTGTGTACTCCTCTAAGTTGGTAGAGTCGCCATCAGTTGCAGCCTCCCTGAACATGTGCCAGTCAATGAGCTCAAAGCAGTCTTGAAGAGCAGAGATGGCTCCTGCTGGCCAGGTTTTCACCTGCTTCTGAACTGGTCTGGAGCGCCTGACGAGCGGTCTGTATGCTGGGATTAGCATAACAGAGATGTGGTCTGAGTAACCGAGGTGGGGGCGGGGTTCCGCCTGGTACGCGTGGGGGATGTTTGTGTAAACCAGGTCCAACGCATTCTCCCCCCTCGTTTCAAAGTCCACATACTGATGGAATTTGGGGAACACTGACTTAAGGTTCGCGTGGTTAAAATATCCGGCGAAAATAAACAGTCCATTAGGGTGTGCGTTCTGCAGTTCGCTAATAGCCCCGTACTGTTCACAGAGCTCCTCCTTAGCATTAGTATTGGGGGGAATGTAGACACCGACTATGAGGACAGACGTGAATCCCGTGGCAAATAAAATGGTCTACATCGAACAGTCACAAACTCCACTCGTGATGAACAGTATCTGGAAACCGGCACAGAGTTCTTGCACCATTCCGTATTGATGGAAATACACAAGTCACCACGGCGAGTCTTACCGGAGAGCGCTGCGTCCCGGTCCGCTCCAAACAAGGCGAGCCCGTCCAGCTGAACGGTGGCGTCCGGGATTCCATCAGTGAGCCACGTCTCACAGCAGACTCTCTATCCCGCCGAGTATTTCGCTGGATGTTGGATGTAGTCCAAGTTATTTTCCAGGGAGCGGACACAGAGAGTCAAGTGGATGGGTGAGTCGGCCGGCTAGGGTATGCTTTTTTGCCTGGCACGGACCCCTGCCTGTTTGCCTCGCTTCCGCTTCGTCGCACAACACTTACGGCGTCCCCACCTTGAGCAGGTAGCGCCGGCACAGAGTCTGCTGATCGCATCCTACATCGGCACATCCTTCAGCAGACAACAGCGAGATCCTAACTTCAACTGCCGAGGTTACTTGTGCTCAGTGAGAGGGAATGAAACTCGTGATGTAGTTACCAGTGCAGGGAATATCTCCCCAATGTCGACCAATCGTCAGTAAGGTCAATTTACAAAGCCGTTTGCATGATTTTATGGGGAGGGAGCCTTTCTTTCTCATTTCCCTGGGTGTTTTTAATCTGTATCGAAGCGGTTTAATGAACACAACGCGGTAGCGTCCGACAATTGGCATTTTAGTGAGTCTTTAGGCGAAGACCGAAGGTTAATTCAGACGGCATATGGTTACCACAGAATTGGGCCATTCGTTCCATCGAGCTCTTCCGTCTTTATGGGTGATATGTTCCTCAACCCCAATCTATATTCTCCCATAAATACATAGGGCCCTCACCAATCAAAAAATGTTAAACCTGTTCTCATCGCTACTCCCAAAGACTGGCTCCACGCTTTCTGTGGCAGCTAATAGGAGTCCTCTTGAAATGATTATTTGCATTGGATTTGCCTTCGTTACAAAGAATTATCCTGCAAGTTAACCTTCAGGGAAGCCGGAAAAAAGGCTCATATGTTTCTATGCACCTTCTATTTCTGAATTTCTCCCCGTTAAAAACATATCTACACATAAATTGTTTGTTCCAAAGTGCATGCCCCACACCTCCATACGCTGCATTATACATGTCACTGCTTTGCCTACTCTATCACACCGATCCCCCGCCGGCGACGCGATAAGTTTCTGCAGGTAGATCCTGCCCATCTGAATCACATCCGTTGACTGGCTCCCCGTTATTGAAAAGCTCGTCTGCCAGTCATACGCTGGTTTGTCTCTGTTCCCTAATATAACGACAAATAATCTATCTCCTGGCATTTTGTTATATTACATTTTGGAAAAGTGGGCACAAAAGTTACTACCAAGGGCACAACAATCTTCACTCTTGTTTATTGTATTATCCAGTGATAAAGATGGCCAGGATGAGAGCACACTCACGACGAACTCGAACGCTTCATCCATTCTAGAACTGATATCCCACAGATAGCACAGTCCCCTCCAGTAAGCTCACAAACTATGTCGGTCTCACGAGTGAATGTCGATGAAATGTATTAATTTAATACTTGTGTGGTTTTCTGTGGTTCTACACATAGATCACCCTTCACACTAACGGTGTCTATTCCACACCTACACCCGACACCCAAGTATGAAGTTACCCACTAATGCTAGATATACGGTAAACAAATATATAGTGATGTGCAGTGTAGCAAGGACACCCATTACCATTAATACATTTTACTGTTCAAAAGATATAGGGACGTATATGGAGCTATTGTGCCTGAGAATTTTGCACAGTGCTGTATTTGGCGATGTGGAGAAGAGAGCGAAATCATAAATCTTCGTTTCTAGTCTTTCCCCCTGCCTTTCCAGTTCTGATGAATGGTCCCGGCTAGAAATTGCGACGGTACATGCCCATGCTGAGCAACCCCCACACATTATGTGTATCGCTCTAGATTTCCATCAGCTACGGTATATCTCGTGTCTTTGTAAATCTGTCGGGATCAAAGGGTGTTGGGTATGGGGAGGGTGAAGCGCCAAAGAAGGAGTGTCGGACAGGTAGCAGGAAAGTATTGCCAGGGGCGGGGGAGGGAATTGGTGCGGGTGTTGGCCCACCCAGCCATGGGACACCAGGCAAGGACATTGGATGCCGAACAATTTATTTATTGATCACTGTAGAATACTTCCCTGGCGCTTTACGTTCTGCCCCTTCTCTCTTCTCCTTTTCACAACCATGAGTCCACTCTCCCTGCCCCCTTCACACTCTCAGTCCACAACAGAAACCCATATCAGATTCAGACACATCATCACTCACATATGTCATGAAATTTTCCGACACCTCTACTAGTATAGCATTTACAAATTCCTTATTGTGCCACCGAAATTAGGTTTGGTAAAATTTAGGTCCTTGACCTGAATACATTCCATTATTTCCCTCTAACAACCTGGGAGCGAGTAGAGTGATGGTCAGTCGCCCCACACTCTCTTCCACACTGGCAGATCAACAGTCTCATCCCCTCACAAGTGAGCGGTTGCAACCACTTGACTTTCAGTACGTTCTTCTTTTTACTTCAGAAAGCGTCTCTGAAGTCATATAACACGTTTTACCCAATCCAAATCGTTGGCACTTAGGCAAACGCAGGCAATATTTGGGAGGATAAATTCACCAAGTCTTTTATCACCAAGTTAAATTCACATCTATTATTATTCGTATACATTCTCTAAATACATTTCATATTTCCACATCTGCTTCCTGCTAACGATTGGATGTCCTGTTGTGTTGTCCCATCATCGTGATCACCCCTGTCGTGTGTGTGTGTGTGTGTGTGTGTGTGTGTGTGTGTGTGTGTGTGTGTGTGTGTTTTCCCCCAGAGATCGTCGCTGGTTGTCCCGTCCTTTGTGATAAATCACATCACAATGAGACGAAGGAAGGCAATACCATCTCTAAACTGCGCTAATTCTTACATTGCCGCTAAACCTTTGCCCTACTTATTAGATGCACCTACTGTGGAGAAATGGTTACCATTACTGAACACATGGATGTCCCTAATAATTTTTGATCTTTTGTGTGAAGCAGCTGTTCCTCCTCCGCTTCAAGCCGAGAATGACGGATTCTCCGCTGAAATCGGAAATGGTCTATGTTCAGCAGTTTCCTTTTGAAACACTTTTACAGCGGCTCCACTGCAATCACATCCTTCGCTTATGGGGAGCAAAGAGGATGAGATACCCTAATCTGACCTATATTATATATTGTTGCATCATTATTTCTCCTGTCAGTGGAGGGTGGTATTAAGAATGTATTGAACGCCACATTATCAGTCCGCATTTCGAGCTTTATTGATGTTTGAACTTCCATTTCCTTGTCCGTCTCTGCATCGGCTCTCTCGGGAAACCGGTCGCTCTTTGTCAGTATCCCACCTCTATTCACCCATGGAAGGTAATCGCCACCGACTTCAATACTGACTCCTGTCTGCCCTTCTCTGTCCATCTGGCAAAGTGATTAATTGCATCTGATAACTAATGACCCATTGGTTTATTATTGCGAGGGGTATCTAGACACGTGACATGCTCTTCAGGAGTGCTGTTCAGCTGAGACCATTCCATAGATAAGTATATCAAGGTGGGACATCAGGACAACAGAAACAGAATTTACAATGTTGCGTTATGTTTACATGCAAGTGCAGATCAGGTCTTCAAATAAGTAAACACGACAGTCTACCGCGCTATCAACAACGCTACTAACTTAGTGCATTTACAAAACTATTGTCATTGTTGCATCAAATCTAATAAATGCAGACGCTCTGTAAGTTTATTCACTTGAACTGATTGGAAGATCCTGTGTGCGGTGATTGAAATACTTTGCTTCATGCCGGTGTGAACTTCGATCTTTGCTGGTTTACCATGTGACGGACGACATCAACTTGATGCACACACGAAATGCTGAAGGAATTCAGCAGGTCAGGCAGCATTTATCGAAATGAATAAACATAGAGCGTAGAAGCTTGAGAGGGGGACTTGATAGAGGTATTTAAAATTATGAGGGGGATAGATAGAGTTGACGTGGATAGGCTTTTTCCATTGAGAGTAGGAGAGATTCAAACAAGAGGACATGAGTTGAGAGTTAAGGGGCAAAAGTTTAGGGGTAACACGAGGGGGAACTTCTTTACTCAGAGAGTGGTAGCTGTGTGGAACGAGCTTCCAGTAGAAGTGGTAGAGGCAGGTTCGGTATTGCCATTTTTTAAAAAATGAATAGGTATACGGACAGGAAAAGAACAGAGGGTTATGGGCTGAGTGCAGGTAGGTGGGACTAGGTGAGAGTAAGCATTCGGCACGGACTAGAAGGGCCGAGATGGCCTGTGCCCATGCTGTAATTGTTATATGGTTATAACAGTTGACTATTCAGGCCGCGACCCAGTTTCGGGCTGCAGAAGGAAGGGGGGAGACGCTAGAACAAGAAGTTTGGGTGGAGGGGGAAGAGGACAAGTTCGAATGCCAGAGGATTCAGTAGGTCAGACAGCATCTATGGAAAAGAATAAGCAGTTGAAATTTAGACCTTAAGACCATGAGAGCAGAATTAGGCCATTCAGCCCATCGAGACTGCTCCGACAGTCCATCATGGCTGATCCCGAATCCCACTCAATCCTGAATACCTGCCTTCTCGCCATATCATTTGATGCGCTGACCGATCCGGAAACGATCAACTTCCACCTTAAATATACACGCGGACTTGGCCTCCACCGCAGTCTGTGGTAGAGTATTCCACAGATTCACTACTCTCTGGCTATACAAAAACATCCCCCTTACCTCTATTCTAAAACGTGCCTTCAATTTTTAGGCTGTGTCCTCCTGTTCTGGATTTCTCATCTCCATACCCACCTTATCTCGCCTTTTCAATATTCGGTAGGTTTCAACGAGATCCCCATGCATTCTTCTAAATTCCAATGAATATAGGCCCAAAGTTGCCAAACGCTCTTCACAAGTTGACCCTTCATACCCGGATTTATCCTTGCGCACCTAGGCACATCAGGGGAAGAGGTCAGAGCGAGTCAGCATACAGAGAGGAGGTGCAGCGGCTAACGGACTGGTGCAGAACCAACAACCTGTCTCTGAATCTGAACAAAACAAAAGAGATGGTTGTTGACCAGAAGGGCATGGAGCGAGCACTCCCCGCTGAACATCGACGGCTCCTCGGTAGAGATCGCTAAGAGCACCAAATTTCTTGGTGTTCACTTGGCGGAGAATCTCACCTGGTCCCTCAACACCAGCTCCATAGCAAAGAAAGCCCAGCAGCGTCACTACTTTCTGCGAAGGCTCCATCTCCCACCTCCCCATCCTCATCACATTCTACAGGGGTTGTATTGAGAGTATCCTGAGCAGCTGTATAACTGCCTAGTTCGGAAATTGCACCATCTCGGATCGCAAGACCTTGCAGCGGATAGTGAGGTCAGCTGAGAAGATAATCGGGGTCTCTCTTCCCACCATTACGGACATTTACACTACACGCTGCATTCGCAAAGCAAAGAGCATATTGAAGGATCCCACGCACCCGTCATACAAACTCTTCTCCCTCCTGCCGTCCGGGAAAAGGCACCGAAGCATTCGGGCTCTCACGACCAGACTATGTAACAATTTCTTCCACCAAGCTATCAGACTCCTCAATACCCAGAGCCTGGACTGACACCTGACTGCCCTGTTGTCTTGTTTATTATTTATTGTAATGCCTGCACTGTTTTGTGCACTTTATGCAGTCCTGTGTAGGTCTGTAGTCTAGTGTAGTTTTCTTTGTTGTTTTTACGTAGTTCGGTGTAGTTTTTGTACTGTGTCATGTAAAACCATGGTCCTGAAATACCTTGTCTCGTTTTTATTATGTACTGTACCAGCAGTTATGGTCGAAATGACAATAAAAAGTGACTTGACATGTCTTGAAATGAAGGGGGCGTGCAAGCAGAAGGGGAAACACCGGAATTTAGAGATATCTATGTTCAAGTTATAAGATTGGACTTCACTTAGACGGAATAAAAGGTGGTACTCCTCCAACTTGAGGTTGGCCTTATCGTGGCAGAAGAGGAGGCTATGGAACGATGTGTCGGGCTGCGAATGGGGAAAGAAATTGAAATCTTTAACTGTGAATCTTTGGAAATAAATGAACAGTCGACTTCTCGGCCCGCGACTCTTCAGCAGGACTGGAAATTAAGGGGGAGAGTGGGGATTGCAGAATAAGATCTTTGGGGAAGCGGGAGGGAGAAAATCTGCAAAATGATAGGTGAAGCCAGGTGGTTAGGAAAGAAGGACTAAATGTACTTGGGAAGTGATAAGTGGGAAAGGCAAAGAGCTCGGGAAGGATGAATCAGATATGAGAAGAGAGTGGATCATGGGAGAAGGGGAAGGAGTGGAGGCATCAGGGACAAGTGTTAGGTAATTGAGGAGGAGAGAAAAAGACCAGGGTGGGGAAATGAGGAAAATGGAACAGGGAGGGGGAAACACTGGAAAACAGAGATATCCATGTTCATGCCATACGATTTGAGGTTACCAAGGCGGGATATAAGGGGTTACACCTGCCCCCCTGTGAATGGCCACATCGTGGCACAAGAGGAGCTCATGGACCGTCATGTCGGACCGGGAATGGGGACCGGAATTGAAATGACTGGACACTGGGAATTCCGCTTCTGTTGATGGAGCTCAGGTACTCGATGGAGCCTTAATTAACTTGAGTAAGGGTCGCGGCCAGAGACATCGACTGGTTATTCATTTCCAAAGATGCCGCTTCCAGCATCTTTGCTGAGTACTTCCAGCTTGTCTTTGTGTTGCAATTAATTCGATTAGCTGTTTGCATGCGTTCAGTATCTTTGGATTTCCAGCATCGGCAGACTTTCTCTAATATGCAAGGGTTATCGTGTTCGTGATCTACCTCCCTGTTGTCCCCTTGGCCTATGGTCACTGGTGATGCTGTGGAGACCTCCGGCCACTGGGGGCAAGATAGGGACACCCGGGTATTGGTGGCGCTGCAGGAATCTCCGACCACTGGGACGATGTGAAGACCTCCAGCCAAGGGCGGTGCTGAGCAGACACGGTGCCGAATCACGGGATGACCGATTGTTCCCTGTTCCAGCGGGTTGATATTGAGTTTCTGTAAATTGAGGCTGCCGGATGGCTCGAGGCTCCGTGCTCGCCATTCACATCTGGTACCCACCTCCACCACTACATCTGGTATCTCGTTCCACATATCCAACACTCATATGAAAAATAAACTTGCTCCTTGTCTCCGTTTAAATCTCTCCAATTTCACTTGAAGCTTGATTTTAGACTCCCCTGCTCTGGTGAAATGGCTGTGACCACCCATCGGGATATTGTAAACTGGGTTATCAGAAATATGCTCCCATTGAGATGAGTGTGCAAAACTAACTTGGTTGTTAAACAGCGGCAAAGAGGAATACGTGCACGAGTTGCCTAACTTGGATGGACATAGCAGAGTAAATGATGAGCCAAGGGCAGGTCGAGCTTTACGAGCCTGATTCAAATTTTTGAGGATGCGACTAAACACATTGATGAGGTTAGAAAGTTGATATAGTGTATCTGCATTTCAGCAAGGCATTTGATAAGGTTTCCCATGCGAGGTTTATTGAGAAAGTAAGGAGGCATGGGATCCAAGGGGAGATTGCTTTGTGGATCCAGAAATGGCTTGCCCACAGAAAATAAAGAGTGGCTGCAAACAGGTCATATTCTGCATGGAGGTCAGTCACCAGTGGTGTGTCTCAGGTATCTGTTCTGGGATCCCTATTCTTCGTGATTTTTATAAATGACCTGGATGAAGAAGTGGAGGGATGTGCTAGTAAATTTGCTGATGACACAAAGGTTGGAGGTGTTTTGGATAGTGTGGAGGGCCGTTAAGAGTTTACAGCAGGACATTGATAGGATACAAAACTGGGCTGAGAAGTGGCCGAAGGAATTCAACCCAGATAAGTGTGAGGTGGCTCATTTTGGTGGGTCAAATATGATGGCAGAATATAGTATTTATGGTAAGACTCTTGGCAGTGTGGAGGATCATAGAGGTCTCGGGGTCCGAGTCCATTGGACACTCAAAGCTGCTGCGCAGTTTGACTTTGTGGCTAAGAAGGCATACGGTGCATTGGCATTCATCAATTGTGGAATTGAATTTAGGAGCAAAGAGGTAATGTTGCAGCTATATAAGACCCGGATCAGACCCCACGGAGTACTGTGCTCAGTTTCCCAATCCTCTGGCTTCCCGCTCATCTTTGCTATGTTATACTTCTTCTCTTTTATTTTTATCCTGTCCTTGACTTCTCTCGATATTCACTGTCGCCCCCTACTCCCCTTAGAATCTTTCTTCCTCTTTGAAATGAACTGATCCTGCACCGTCTGTATTATTCCCAGAAACATCTGCCATTGTTGTCCCACTGTCATCCCTGCTAAGGCATCCTTCCAGTCAACTTTGGCCTGTTCCTCCCTCATGGCTCCATAGTCCCCTTTGTTCAACTGTAATACTGAAACTTCAGATTTTCTCTTCCCCCTCTCAAACTGTAGATTAAAACATCATACTATGCATATATATGGTCTCTACGTCCTAATGGCTCCTTTACCTCGAGTTTTCTTTTCAAATCCGGTTCATTACACACCACTAGATCCAGAATTGCCTTCTCCCTGGTAGGCTCCAGTACAAGCTGCTCTAAGAATCCATCTCGGCTGCACTTCACAAACTCCCTTACTTGGGGTCCAGTACCAACCTGATTTTCCCAGACTTGCTGCATGTTGAAATCCCCCATTTCAACCGTATCCTTACCTTTGCGACATGCTAATTTGAGCTGTTGATTCAACTTGCACCCTATATCCGGGCTACTATTTGGGGAATTGTAGGTAACTCCTGTTAGGGTCTTTTTGCCCTTATAATTTCTCAGTTCTATCCATACTGACTCTACATCTCCTGATTCTATGTCACTGCTCGCAAGGGACTGAATTTCATTCCTCACCAGCACAGCCACCCCACCCCCTCTGCCCACCTGTCTGTCCTTCCGCTAGGACGTATACCCTTGAATATTCATTTCCCAGCCCTGGTCCTCTTGCAGCCGTGTCTCTGTTATTCCTACAACATCATACTTGCCAATTTCCAACTGAGCCTCAAGCTTATCCACCTTATTTCTTATACTTCGTGCATTCATATATAATTCTTTCAATTCATTACTCCCCTCGCTTCTCACATCGATCCCAATTCCACCTGGCCATACTGTCCGATCCCGTCCTGAGCTTTCTGCCCCTCTAATTCTGTTGTCTTTCTTAACCTTTCTTATTCACTCGTTTCCTTTAACTCCATCCAGTTAGTCTCCTCCCCCCAACTTATTAGTTAAAACACACCCGTGTAGCAGTGGCAAACCTGCCTGCCAGAATGCTGGTCCCCCGCCTGTTAAGGTGCAACCCGTCCCTTTTGTACAATTCATCCTTACCCCAAAACAGACCCCAGTGGTCTAAGAATCTAAAACCCTGCTTTCCGCACCAGCGCCTCAGCCACACATTGAAGATCCCATATCTCCCTGTTCCTGGCCTCAGCAGCACGAGGAACTGGAAGCAATCCGGAGATATGGGCTGGACTGGAACCAATGTCCGAGGGGGAGCGTTTGCTACTGCTGTTCAGGAGGATTTAAACTAATGTGGCAGGGGGATGGGAACACGTGCAGAGAGACAGAGGGGTGTAAAATGAAGGTAGAAGCAAAAAGTAGTAAGGTGAAAAGTAAAAGTGGCAGGCAGGCAAATTCAGGACAACAATCAAAAAGGGCCACTGTTCAACATAATTGTATAAGGGCTAAGAATGTTGTAAAAACAAGCCTGAAGGCTTTGTGTGTCAATGCGAGGAGCATTCGTAACAAGGTGGATGATTTGAATGTGCATATACTTATTAATGAATATGATATAGTTGGGATCACAGAGACATGGCTCCAGGGTGACCAAGGATAGGAACTCAACATCCAGGGATATTCAATATTCAGGAGGGATAGACAGGAAAGAAAAGGATGTGGGGTAGTATTGCTGGTTAGAGAGGAAATTAATGCAATAGAAAGGAAGCACATTAGCCTGGAGGATGTGGAATCGATATGGGTAGAGCTGCATAACACTAAGGGGCAGAAAACGCTGTTGGGAGTTGTGTACAGGCCACCTAACAGTAGTACTGAGGTTGGGGATGGTATTAAACAGGAAATTTGAAATGCGTGCAATAAAAGAACAGTAGTTATAATGGGTGAGTTCAATCTACATACAGGTTGGGTGAACCAAATTAATAAGGGTGCTGAGGAAGAGGATTTCTTGGAATGTATGCGGGATGGTTTTCTGAACCAACATGTCGAGGAACCAACTAGAGAGCAGGCCATTCTAGATTGGGTATTGAGCAATGAGGAAGGGTTCGTTAGCAATCTTGTCGTACGAGGCCCCTTGGGTAAGAGTGACCATAATATGGTTGAATTCTTCATTAAGATGGAGAGTGACATAGTTAACACAGAGACAAAGGTTCTGAACTTAAAGAAGGGCAACTTTGAAAGTATGAAAAGTAAATTAGCTAAGATAGACTGGCAAATGATACTTAAAGGGTTGACGGTGGATATGCAATGGCAAGCATTTAAAGATCGCATGGTTGAACTACAACAATTGTTCATCCCAGTTTGGCAAAAGAATAAACCAGGGAAGGTAGTGCACCCGTGGCTGACAAGGGAAATTAGGGATAGTATCAAGTCCAAAGAAGAAACATACAAATTAGCCAGAAAAAGCAGCACACCTGAGGACTGGGAGAAATTCAGAGTCCAGCAGAGGAGGACAAAGGGCTTAATTAGGAAAGGGAAAAAAAGATTATGAGTGAAAGCTGGCAGGGAACATAAAAACTGACTGTAAAAGCTTTTATAGATCTGTGAAAAGAAAAAGATTGGTTAAGACAAATGTAGGTCCCTTACAGTCAGAAACACGTGAATTGATCATGGGGAACAAGGACATTGCAGACCAATTGAATAACTACTTTGGTTCTGTCTTCACTAAGGAGGACATAAATAATCTTCCAGAAATAGTAGGGGACCGAGGGTCTAGTGAGATTGAGGAAATACATGCTATTAGTGAAGTGGTGTTAGGTAAATTGAAAGGATAAAAGGCAGATAAATCCCCAGAGCCAGATGGTCTGCATCCCAGAGTGCTTAAGGAAGTAGCCCAAGAAATAGTGGATGCATTAGTGATAATTTTTCAAATCTCCTTAGATTCTGAATTAGTTCCTGAGGATTGGATGGTGGCTAATATAACCCCACTGTTTAAAGAAAGGATGGAGAGACAAACCGGGGAATTATAGACCAGTTAGCCTGATATCGGTAGTGGAGAAAATGCTAGAGTCGGTTATCAAAGATGTGATAACAGCACATTTGGAAAGCGGTGAAATCATCGTACAAATTCAGCATGGATTTGTGAAAGGAAAATCATGTCTGACGAATCTTATAGAATTTTTTGAAGATGTGACTAGTAGAGTGGATAGGGGAGAGCCAGTGGATGTGGTATATTTGGATTTTCAAAAGGCTTTTGACAAGGTCCCACACGGGAAATTAGTGTGCGAACGTACAGCACACGGTATTGGGGGTATGGTATTGATGTGGATGAGTATTTGTTGGCAGACAGGAAGCAAAGAGTGGGAATTAACTGGAACTTTTCAGAATGGCAGGCAGTGACTAGTGGGGTACCGCAAGGCTCAGTGCTGATGCCCCAGTTGTTTACAATATATTTTAATGATTTAGACGAGGGAATTAAATGCAGCATCTCCAAGTTTGTGGATGACACGAAGCTGGGCGGCGGTGTTAGCTGTGAGGAGGATGCTAAGAGGATGCAGAGTGATTTGGATAGGTTAGGTGAGTGGGCAAATTCATGGCAGATGCAATTTAATGTGGATAAATGCGAGGTTATCCACTTTGGTTGCTAGAACAGGAAAACAGATTATTATCTGAATAGTGGCCGATTAGGAAAAGGGGAGGTGCAACGAGACCTGGGTGTCATTGTACACCAATCATTGAAAGTGAGCATGCAGGTACAGCAGGCGGTGAAAACGGCAAATGCTATGTTGGCATTCATAGCAAAGGGATTCGAGTACAGGAGCAGGGAGGTTCTACTGCAGTTGTACAAGGCCTTGGTGAGACCACACCTGGAGTATTGTGTGCAATTTTGGTCCCCTAATTTGAGGAAAGACATTCTTGCCATAGAAGGAGTACAAAGAAGGTTCACCAGATTGATTCCTGGGATGGCAGGACTTTCATATGAAGAAAGACTGGATCGACTAGGCTTATACTCACCGGAATTTAGAAGACTGAGTGGGAATCTTATTGAAACGCATAAAATTCTGAAGGGATTGGGCAGGCTAGATGCAGGAAGATTGTTTCCGATGTTGGGGAAGTCCAGAACGAGGGGTCACATTTTAAGGATAAAGGGGAAGCCTTTTAAGACCGAGATGAGGAAAAACATCTTCACAAAGAGAGTGGTGAATCTGTGGAATTCTCTGCCAGAGGGAACAGTTGAGGACGGTTCATTGGCTATACTTAAGAGGAAGTTAGATATGGCCCTTGTGGCTAAAAGGATCGGGGGTATGGAGAGAAAGCAGGTACAGGGTTCTGAGTTGGATGATCAGCCATGATCAACCCGTTCCTTTTGTACAATTTATCCTTACCCCAAAACATACCCCAGTGGTCCAGGAATGTAAATCCTTGCTTCCTACACCAGTTCCTCAACCACACATTCAGATCCATTATCTCCCTGTTGCTTCCCTCACGAGGAACTGGACGCAAACCAGAGATAACCACCCTGGAAATCTTACTTTTCAGTCTTCTTCCGAGTTCTCTGAAGTCCTGCTGCAGAATGTACTTCCTCTTCTTCCCGATGTCATTTGTGCCGACATGCACTACCCCTTAAGGCTGTTCACCTTCACCCTTGAGGATGCCCTGTAATCGGTCCGTGCCGTCCTAGATCCTTGCACCATGGAGGCAAAACACCATCCTTAAATCCCGCCTGTTGCCGCAGAAACCCCTTTCTGTTCCTCTCCCTATGGAGTCCCCTGCTGCCACTGCTCTGCCTGACGTCTGTCTCTTCGGCTTTGCTTCTGTGCCAATTATTGACTCGCAGACCTGTCCACCTCTCAGACTGACGGTGTCTTCTGTCCTGACAGCTTCCAAGAGGGTAAACGTGTTTTCAAGAGGTAAATCCCCCGGGGTCTCCTGTACTCCAAGCATCCATCCTTTCCTCATCGTCGCCCCCTTCTCTCTTCCGGTATATTCGGTGTAACGATCTCGCTGTAGGTCCTGTCCAGAAAACTCTCGTTGTCCCGGATAAACCTGAGGTCAACCAGTTGCTTGTCCAGTGCCCCAACACGGTCATTCAGGAGCTGACCCTGGACATACGTTTCACAGTTGTAGCAGCCGGAGGCAACATCAGTGTCCCTGACCTCCCACATCAGACGAGCATCACACTGAATCAGTTTACCTGCCATCTCTTCACCACCTTTCGCCCTCTCCAACTGTCTCCTCCCTCAGCCTCCTTGCCGAAGACTCCGGAGACAAAAACTCGCACATTTCTCACAAGGCACTTCCCTCGACAAGGCCGCTCCCCGAGTCAAAGCCTCAAAGTTCCACTCCTTTACTGCCCCATTCACACTGAATTTATTTCACTTCCTGAAATGAATGAGCCACTCGCGTTGTTCAATCATCCAGTCACGCAATTCACACTGACAGAAACACAGAAGGACGGCTGGCTCCCATAGACGCAGGGTAGCCCGGTGTCCTCGAGTGCGGACACTTAGATTCACAATTATGCCATGACATCGAGGCAGCGGGGAGGATTTCAGTCAAAGGCATCATGTCGGCTAAAATATGGAGCTCTGCCTGCTACGAAATCAATGAGATTAATATTGTCAGCGCCCTCCGCCCATGACTGAAATACTGGGACTGGGCAGGAGGCTGTGGAAACAAGTAGCGAGAGAAACACGTCAGAATGTCTGAATTAACTCACAGTTTCTGCCATTTGCAGCAACTTACCGGGAATTCCAATAACAGGGGAGTAAATATCTTCTATTCGCCATTTACCGGATATTCCATTTGAGTGAGTCATTGAAAGTCATTGCTCTGAATTCCAGAGCTCGGCAAGACACTCTGGGTTGACGTACTGCAACACGCTCTGAATTATACAGAGGATCGATCTCCAGTGACCGGGTCCCACCTTTGATCATTGTTATTGAACAAACAAATGAGATCGCCTGCAGTGTCTCAGGTGCAAATGCTGTGGGCATGGAAAAATAAAACCTCAATATCACCGGCATTAACTCAGTCAGATCCCTCTGTGTAATTCCAACCAAATGTGCAATGCGACCAGTAAGTGAACAATTAGCGGCTCTATTTACAACTTTCCACAGTTGTATTCAAGGCGGTCACGACTGTTCCCATTTTCCAAACTGAAACTTACACTGCGGTTCTCATTCCTCAAGCATTCCGGATTCGAGGTTTCTAGCACTTTCTGCCCCTTTTCACTATCACGGCTGCTGTTTTATCGACAAGTAGATCCGGTTTCCACTCAGTGAGGTATGGATCCAGGGACACCGGGAAACCCCTCCCAGTCTCCTCCTGCATGACTTAGTTTAATATCGTTCAGTTCTTCGTAATTCAGCAGCTCCACTTTGGGCTCTCAGATTGCAAACCCACCCCAACCCGTCCCATTATGTGTCACCAGATATAAAACATACTCGCTGTGTGCACAGACACTCTGTCCAGTTCTCCATTAGTTCGGGACGACATCCATATATACGTCATTTTTATCAGCTTCCCAGTATGATTTTTATTTTCGATACCTTGAAACTCAGAGCTGCCCACGGTTGCCTGCATCTCTTAAGCTCTCTTCTCTATATCTCTGGTGTGTGTGTGTGTGTGTGTGTGTGTGTGTGTGTGTGTGTGTGTGTGTGTGTGTGTGTGTGTGTGTGTGTGTGTGTGTGTGTGTGTGTGTGTGTGTGTGTGTGTGTGTGTGTGTGTGTGTGTGTGTGTGTGTGTGTGTGCGGCCTCCGTCGGTCGTGGTCGACCATGGGTACTGCGCCTCTGGTAGTCACTGGGAGTGGTTTCTCCAGGGCGCAAGCCAGGGCAGAGTTGATACGGAGATCCGTCTGTTTCCCAGGCAGTGGGACCCACCCACCCACCTCTCCATGCTGATGACAGGTCCAAAGGAACGACGAAAGTCGATACAGTTTGGTGCCAGCAGCATCACAGGAGTTGCCGTGCTGGTGCTGGGTACAGCAGCCAGCCGCCTTCGGGACTCCGACTCCGGATTTTCCCTCGGGGTTTACTCCCACAGCCCTTTCTGTGAGCGGGTATAGCCGCAAGGCAGCGGAGGTTTGAAATCGGAGTTTCCCTCTCCTAGATGACCTACTATCCATGGTTAACGAGTCCCATCTGCCCGGAGAAACTGGTTTTAAGGAGCCACTGGTCCCACCTTGCCCCTTTTCCTGTCAGTGACAACAGCTCCGCCGGGCATAAGAACTACGCCACACGTGAAGGCCAGGAATTGGACTTGGTTGTCAGAGGCTGTTTGAAACGCACGCCATGAAGACCATTTGTTTAGTAGCGGGAGCTCGTCCTCACTACCACCTTTCGGCTATGACTACCCTTGGAGCCGTATATATGTACCCCTTATACATTTTGTAGTGTAGATATATAAGTTTTCCTACTCGTGCTGTGGATTTTGTAACGGTGAAATGACGGAAAACTCCGCCGTTGAATCCACCCGAGGAACAGCTAGACGCTGAAACACTGTGGCGATCAATTAGCTTGGAACATAATGGGCTAGTGAGGCTTCCATGCACTACCCTGTGGGTTACCAGCACAACCATCAACACAATTTTCTCTGGTGTAAGTGCCGACATGATTTAACAAAATACCTTCTGCCATGTATAGATTCCATTCCGATTTCATCTCATGGTTAAACATAAAAATACTCGTGACCTGTCAGAAATTAGTGCAGGACCGCTAAATAAGGCCATACCATCACATAAAACCATGTTAAAACCATTATCTGAACACACACACACACACACACACACACACACACACACACACACACACACACACACACACACACACACACACACACACACACACACACACACACACACACACACACACACACACACACACAGCTTTACTTAGACGTCCTACATTTATTTCTACCAGGGCACTGTAGAACTCAAGGCCACGGGTATTTTTATGTACGGAGCAGAGTCTATACATGGCAGAAAATATTATGTTAAATCAAGCCAGCATTTACACCAGAGACAAAAGTGTTCATGGTTGTGCTCGTAACCCACAGGATAGTAAATGTCAGCCTTATCAGCCGATTCCTACAGCGAACTGATTGCCACAGGATTTCAACATCTAACTGTTCTCTGTGAATAACAGCTTGTTTTCTGGCAAGGATGTCGTTGGTAAGTGGGAGGCCTTCAAAGGAGAAATTTTGAGAGTACAGAGTTTGTATCTTACTGTCAGGATTAAAGGCAAAGTGAATAACAATAAGGAACCTTGGTTCTCTAGGGATATTGGAACTCTGATAAAGGAGAAGAGAGAGATGTATGATATGTATAGGAAACAGGGAGCAAACAATTTGCTTCAGGAGTATAAAAAGTGCAAAAATACTAAAGAAAGAAATCAGGAGGGCTAAAAGAAGACATGTGGTTGCTTTGACAGTCAAGTTGAAGGATAATCCGAAGAGGTTCTACAGGTATCCTGCACGCTATCCATTGCTATCCATTGCTCAGCCTCATAGAGCCAATTGAGCAGCGCCTGATCTGTAATTTTCTATGGCTTGGCAATGCAGCTTCTTAAATGTCGAATGAAAATAAACAACGTTAAGAAATTACTTAACTTAAATAAATAAGTGCGTAAGTAAATTCATTTATGATCGAAATGAAACTATCAGAAAAGGCACGTTTATGTTCCATCGGCTTTTATATGGATACGTTTCACTCAGCAATTTAAAATTGCTCCCTTCTCCGTGCATCTCTGCACTCTAACGTTTGCCGATTCTGTAATCCGTCCCTCAATGTGCACCGGAGCATCAATTTATTTGAACGATGTCTCACTCCTGAACAATACAATACTCATTTCGACTTTTTAATGACAGGTCTACGATGACAAAGTCTATGGAGCCGAGAAATGGACAAGAAAACAGTAACGATCATGAAACCGGGAGATGAGCCTGAGATCATTTCGCAACAACATTCATTAACTTCTCCAATTGTCATTTCTTTGTCTTTGAGATTTTCCAATTTCGTGCCAAGCTATTCACACCTCATCACAATTAGGAATTTACGTGAATGACATAATGTTTATTTTTACCCCAGCTGCGGGAAGACACGTCAACCTTGTGCAGTATAGAATATTCAGTGTGCTGGAGCGAGTATAAATGAATGACCGTGGAGATTCATCAGCTCTGAATTTCTTCAGCGAGATCGCGGCGGCTGGAGGCAGGCTGAATCTAACACAGCATGCTGGAAACATTTTACATCGTCAGGAAGATATATTACATCATTATTGCCGTTGTTGGTGTTCCAGGTAAGAACATAAGATAAACTGCATTTGCAATTCTGTGCCCGCGGTCTTTGGACGCATTCAGTTGCCGAGAGCTTTATGATGCTGGTGTATCAGTGAATGCGGTACAGACACTGTGACAAAACTGATGTTCAGTGGGAGATCGGGAAGATGGATCCATTTTTTTTTAGATTCAAGGCAGGCAGATTTGATTTATCAAAGTTGAGTCGCCAGTAAAGTAAACTCTTATAATCCAGAATGCTCGGCGTCTTTACGAGTTACTGGGTGCTTTTTACGTATCAGTATTGGAAAATGCTTTAAATTGAAATTTCAGTGTATTGCGCGGCATTTTAAGGAATTGATCCAATGCTGGAAACGCAATCAGGTGGGATTCAGGGGATTCAGCCGTGGAGTAGACATTAATGGAGAGTTAGATATCGAACCATCGGGAGTTTCGAAAATTGAAATAGCTGTCGTTCTTTCTTCTGGGCGTGCCAGCGTATGTTTCCACCTCCCTTTTGTCCGTGAAGTAAAGAGGGACTTAAGAACCCAACTAATGGGGTCCGCTCGAGGTTAAATGGGGTAAGGTTCATGTGACACTCCACTTTGGAACAATAAGCATCGAAGCAATTAGAATAATGTTGCAGTAATTTCATGCAACTCTAAAAACAGATATTTTTGAATAGTTTTAATATTATTGTCTTTCCTTTAGAATTTGGATTTTTTTCTTTATATATTTATTGTTTTATGTGAACAGAAAAAATAAAAAAAATAGAGCAGAACCGCAAAAACCACAATCATAGCAAAATCAAATTAAATACTGAGCAGAAAAAGGGAGAACAATGTAAAGACAAAAAGTAAGCGTCCACAGCAGAGGTCACCGCACCAAAAAACCTCAGTCCAATACAGGGCCCCATATCCTTTCAAAGATGTCCCCTCTGTCCTCATTACATAGTCTCAGTCTCTCCAAATGTAAAGTATTTGCCAGTTCTCTCAGCCACAGATCGTACATATGCACAGAGTCCATTTTCCACATTTGTAGGATTAATTTCTAAGCAATCACCATTCCAAACAATGCCACCACTTTTTCATACATATTGGCCGAAGATAGGGAGCTTGTTGCTCCAAGGATGGCTATGAGCTTTATCCAGTATGCATAAAGCTTACAACGTGACCAGAATGAATGTGACAAGTTACTGTTCACAGACTTGCATCTATGATGTAACATAGATGTAACTGGCGAAGCATCAAGGTAGAACTGTGCAACTTTTCTTTGGAATAATGGAGTCTATGCATTGTTTTAAACTGTGTAAGTCTGTGTCTGACGTTGACCGAACAAATCATGTTTACTTTTTAAACACTCATCCCAGACCTCCTCTGTCAGTTCTATACGCAATTCATCCACCCATACCTGTTTAAGACCTGCAGTGTTCACCCGAGCTCCATTATGTAGTATCTGATAAAAATAGGATACCGCACTACAAGTAACAAGATCAAATTTATTTATTGCCTTCAGAAACTCATGTTTGTCTAAAACCTCGAAGTTAGGTATATATTTCCTAACATAATCTCGAATTTGTAAAAATCTAGAAAAAACCGGATGCAGGGATATTGTAAACTGCTTGTAACTGCGCAAATGAGGCAAAGTTTCCATTAATATATGGACTTCAGTAAGACCTCTGACAAGGTTCCGCATGGAAGGTTAGTTAGGAAGGTTCAATCGTTAGGTATTAATATTGAAGTAGTAAAATGGATTCAACGGTGGTTGGATGGGAGATGCCAGAGAGTAGTGGTGGATAACTGTTTGTCAGGCTGGAGGCCGGTGACTAGTGGTGTGCCTCAGGGATCTGTACTGGGTCCAGTGTTGTTTGTCATATACATTAATGATCTGGATAATGGGGTGGTAAATTGGATTAGTAAGTATGCAGATGATACTAAGGTAGTTGGTGTTCTTGATAATGAAGTCGGTTTTCAAAGCTCGCAGAGAGATTTAGGCCAGTTAGAAGAGAGGGCTGAATCGATTGCAGATGGAGTTTAATGCTATTAAGTGTGAGGTGCTACATTTTGGTAGGAATAATCCAAATAGGACATACATGGCATATAGTAGGGCATTGAAGAATACAGTAGAGGTTTCCGGTGACGTCGTTGTCGAGAATGGCAGCTTAAGTCACTTGCTCCTCCGGAAAAACGCATATTAAGCCCCGTTAATCCATCAAATATAGCATTTTTCGAAAAAACATTTGAACAGAAAAGACGGGCAAGAATGGGGAAAAAGAATGGAAATAAAAAAGCGACACTACGGAGCCTGCGTCCGAGAGGAGTGCAGCGAGTGGCTCTCTTACCCTACCGCGTGCTAGCGAGGCGGACACTGGGCTTCGTTCAGGTGAAGCAGCGAATATAATCGAAATCCTGAAAGAGATGAGGGAGTTCCAGAAAGATATAAAGCAGCAGCTACATGATATTAAGTCAGAGCTCGCCAACGTCAATCAAAAAATAGAGGTGGCAGAGACTCGAATTGAGAAGGGGGAAGATCGCTTTCAAAACGTTGAACGAATACTGAGTAAGACGATAAAAATATTATATCACCAAGAAGGTAAACTACTTGACCTGAAGGGAAGAACACGGTGGAAAAATATCAGATTATACAACGTTCCCGAAGGAGCGGAGGGCTTGTCTATGACGGAGTTTGCCGGAAAGTTGCTGCGGGACGCGTTGGAGCTTCCCTCGGCTCTGGAGCTGGAAATCGAGAGAGCCCATCATGATAGAGCAGATAAGCCGCGCTCAATAATAATAAATTCCTTCGGTACAGTACCAAGGCGGAGATTCTACGAAGGTCCTGGGGTAAGAAGAGGGTGTTTTTAGGCGATAAATTAATATATTTCGAACAACGTTACCCCCCCCCCCCGCAGTCCTGCAGAAACGTAAAGAATACTCTGAAGTAAAGCGAGTACTAAAGCAAAAAAGGTTTAGATTTCAAACTCCGTAGCCTGCTAAACTTCGAGTGTTTTATGACAACGGGATGCGGTTGTACCAGACAGTGGAAGAGGCGACTACAGACATGAACGCCAGAGGGTTGCCCGTCAGCGGGATCAAACCGAGGGAAAGCCTGGCAGAGGAATTATCCCACTCCGCTTGTGAAATAGTGCGAGAATCGAGAAGGCAGGAGATGGGAGGAGGCCGAGAGAAATATATCAGGAAGAGACTTGGAGTTTTCCAAAGACAGTCCTCACCCCCTCCAGAACAGCCATAAGGTTTTGCTAACTTTAAAAATGTTGAGAACCTAAACGGAAGCAAAAGTAGACAGTCATATACCTATCACGAGAAATACTGATTTCTCTTAGGAGCAGTTATCCCCCACAGCTAGACATTTCCTCCAGCTCAACGCAGGGTCATCTACCAGAAACCTCAGCCTTGGAATCATACGTTCGTTGCCATTTCTGTTATTATTTGCGATTCTTGATTCTTGTTTGTTCAGGGAGTAGATTGATTAAATTTTATTCTGCTAATTTCAATGATACATTGACAGATAAATACAGATGGCTAAGGGCAAGGTAAAATTCATTTCTTTTAATGTCAATGGGCTATTAAATCCAATCAAACGTAATAGATTTTTATCGAAAATGAAAAAAAGAGCTAGCCTATGTAGTATATTTACAGGAAACTCATTTAAGTGTAATGAGGATAAGAAAAACACTAAAGAGAATGGGCTTCACTAATTTGTTTTTCTCCTCATATAAATCAGGACATAGGAGAGGAGTTGCTATTTTTATCTCAAGTAAACAAAATTTTGAAAAAGTATTCGAAAGGGGAGTTAAAGAGGACAGATATATTCTGGTAAGGGGGAATATGGACGGAAATTCAGTTACTCTATTGAATATATACGCACCCCCGTGAAGTGATATTGGTTTCCTTCAGAAAATTACTGATATTATGGTAACGGAAACAGAAGGTCTCCTGATATGTGGGGGAGACTTAAATTTACAATTACAACCAAAATTAGACTCTTCCAATAGAAAAACCTATGAAATTAAATCTTTACATAAGAAAGTTAATACACTTTTTGAGGATGTTACTTTAATTGATATATGGAGGGACCTTTTCCCCGACAGAAGGAATTACACTCATTATTCTGCTCCTCATTCTGTATATGCAAGAATAGACTATTTCATAACATTTGGAAAAGACAAAGACAAAATAAACACCTATGAAATTGGGACAACAGATGTAAGTGACCATGCACCTATATATTTATCTGTTGACTTTGACCTACAACAAAAGAATACTATTTGGAAACTAAATTCAGGTCTACTCAATGATCCGTACTTTAAGGAACAAATTAAAAAAGAAATTGGTCTCTACTTAGAATTTAATGACAATGGAGAGGTTCCACCTCCCATTTTATGGTTATGGTTAGGGTTAGGGTTAGGGTTAGTTTGGGCATCATTATGCCAAAAGATTTGACAAAATTATCAGAATGTAATTATCAGCGTTTATATAAAAAACATTAAGGAAGACATGGCAAGATGGAACCTGATTCCCTTTTTCAGTCTCAGTTCAAGGATTGAGTCTATTAAAATGAATATACTGCCCAGACTGTTAGATCTCTTTCAGACCCTACCAATAGAGGTTAATCAAAATGAATTCAATGAATGGAACAAGATGTTATCAAGGTATATTTGGCAGGGTAAAAGGCCTAGAGCTCGTCTCAAAACTTCGCAATTAGCAAAGGAAAAGGGGGGATGTGGCCTACCTTCTCTTAGAGATTATTATTTTGCCGTACAGTTGAGAGCTGTGATATGTTGGTGCAACCCATCATATGACGCTCAATGGAAAAACATTGAGGAGCGGCTACTTCCCATCCCCATACAAGCAATTTGGGCTGATAATAGCCTGCAAAGGTACATAAATACTATTGATAATCCATGGGTGAAATTGACTCTTAAAATATGGAAAGCTACTATAAAAGAATATAATCTAGAGGGAGATATTGCAATTCTTAAATGGTGTGCATATGACTCGGATTTTACACCAAATAAATTGGATGCTAGATTTAAGGACTGGACAGCTAAAGGAATAACAGTTCTTTGCAAGATAATGAAAGAAGGAACACTGTTCAATTTTGAGATGCTTAAAGAGAAACAATTATTAGAAAAATAAGGTTTTTATCTGTATTTACAGATGCGACGATATGTTAATAAGACGCTTAAAAATGTAACCAAGGCAAGTACATGCTTCATTGAGCTATTTAGAAAAGCATATAATTCAGATAACGGTAGTAGAATCATTTCAAGCATGTATAAGAGGTTGTCAAATCTTAAAACACATTCGACTTCATACATTAAAACAAAATGGGAGAAGGAAGGAGGGATAATTATATCTGAGGAAGAATGGACAATAATATGGAGGTATCAATGGAAGTGTACCAGTTCACAGAAATGGAGGGAGTTTGGATGGTAAAACTTGATAAGATACTTTATTACACCTTCTCAGAAATCTCATTATGATAGTAACCTCCCTGCTTGCTGGAGAAATTGTGGAAGTGAAAATGCAAAACATTATCATATTTTTGGGACTGCCCTGTTATCAGAAAACTATTGGAGGGGGATACACAACGCCCTACAATATATCTTTAAATGTGAAATACCCTTAGAGAGTAAGACCATATATTTTGGATATATACCTCAAGAATGGTTGAAAAGAGATAAATATTTAATGAATATACTGTTGATGGCTGATATAAAGACTGTTACTAGGAAATGGTTATCACAGGAGAGCCCAACTTTAAATACATGGATGGAAATTACAATGGACATGTACAAAATGGAGAAGATAACAGCATCTGTTAATCATAAGCTGGAACAATTTGATTCATACTGGGAAAAATGGTTTAACTACATAATGCCTCATAGGCCTGATTTTATTCTCACAAATCAATAAATATGTTGTAAAAAAAGATCACTCCCTACTTGTACATAGTTTTTTTTCCCTTTTGCTTGTTTTTTCCTTTCTGCTCTTTTCTTTAAGTGTATACCTTAGATAAATACTTTGTGGAGATTTGTGATATATATGATTATATGATATATATGATTATATGATATATATGATTATATGATATATATGTAGAAAGTCTGAAATACATCTTATGGAAATGTTTGTTTGATGATTAACTTCAATAAAAAAATAAATTGCAAAAAAGAAAGGAGAATGCAGTAGAACAGAGTGATCTAGCAATAATGGTGCATAGCTCCCTGAAGGTGGGATCTCATGTGGATAGGGTGGTGAAGAAAGCTTTTGGTATGCTGGCCTTTATACATCAGAGCATTGATGGAGTTGGGATGTAATGTTAAAATTGTACAAGACATTGGTAAGGCCGAATTTGGAGTATTGTGGACAGTTCTAGTCACCAAATTATAGGAAAGAGATCAACAAAATAGAGAGAGTACAGAGGAGATTTACTAGAATGTTACCTGGGTTTCAGCACCTAAGTTACAGGAAAAGGTTGAACAAGTTAGGTCTTTATTCTTTGGAGCGTAGAAGGTTGAGGGGGGACTTGATAGAGGTATGGAACATTATGAGGGGGTTAGATAGAGTTAACGTAGGTAGGCTTTTTCCATTGAGAGTAGGGGAAATTCAAACAAGAGGATATGAGTTGAGAGTTAAGGGGGTCAAAAGTTTTCGGGTAACACGAGGGGGAATTTCTTTACTCAGAGAGTAGTAGCTGTGTGGATCGAGCTTCCAGTAGAGGTGGTAGAGGCAGGTTCGGTATTGCCATTTAAAGTAAAATTGGATAGGTATATGGACAGGAAAGGAATGGAGGGTTATGGGCTGAGTGCGGGTCAGTGGGAGTAGGTGAGAGTAAGCGTTCGGCACGGACTAGAAGTGCCGAGATGACCTCTTTCCTTGCTATAATTGTTACATGGTTAGCTGGTTATATAGGCCACCTATACTACTAATGCCTCTCTGTTTCCAGGTGGAAAAAAAAACAGTATCATTCAGGTCAGGCAAAAAGGAATGATTGTCACAGATCGGAGTGTCAATATGTTTTTGGAGCCTTAATGTGTAGTTGAATCTGCTTTCAAGTTCTTATTGCACTGCCGACCACGAAGCTGTTACTAAAATGTCACTTATTAAATGCAGTGGGGCAATTAAGGAGAGCTGGTAAGGAAGACTTCTTACAAAGCATTCGCTCTATGAGTAACCACGCTGGGCACGAGTCTGAGGTAGAGGGTGGGCCTTTTTTCCACCATGCAAGAATGGATAGGTGGGCAGCCCAGTAATACATTTTAACGTTCGGTAGAACAAAACCATCTGCTTCCTTAGGCAGATGAATTCCAAATGAAGGGTGTAATAATTGGATCCAGTTGCTGAAAACATGACTGACGAATAAAACATGGAATTGACTGGAGAAAATAAAGAAATCGTGGCAGTACAATCATCTTGATTGCGTTAACCCTCCCCGCCAAAGGAATCGGAAGGATTTTCCAAAGTCAATATTGCGTTTAACCTGCTCAACTTTGTTTCGCCAATTCAATTGCAAAAGATCTTCTGAGATTATTGTAATAGTTACACCCAGATAGGAAAAATTATCATAAGTCATTTTAAACGGAATGGACTGTACATACGCTGTATTAACCACTGCGGTAACTGGCATAAGTTCACTCTCAACCCAATTAATAGAGAAACCTAAGAAACTTCCCTAATTGTTAGAGTCAGAAGGGCGGGCATTGATGTTTGTGGACTAGAGATATATAAAAAGACATCGTCAGCATATAACGAAAGGTGATGTTTATGTCCATACATATCAACGGGAAATATCAAAGGGCTCTGTCTGATGCTAACAGCCAGTGGCTCAATGATAACTGCAAACAAAAACGAAGAAAGGGGCATCTCAATCTATTTAATGAAAGATAGTACAAATCCAAATGTCTTAAGTGAAAACATCATATATGGCCATTCCACTTGGTCAAACGCACGTTGCGCATCTAATAAGATGACTACAGCCTCTTCTGCATGTTTTGTATATAAAATACTGAAGAGTCGGCGCAGATTTTGGATGTTTTAAGCGCCATACCTGAAACATTCAGTGGGTCAGACAGAATGTTTAACACCGAAAATAAGATCTTTCTGATCGAAGACCTTGAAATTTTGTGAACGAATTCGTCCCAAATTGTTTGCATAATTTAAAATAAGCCAGCAAGCGGGAACAGAGTGGTCGGGTGGAGGAGGAGACGAAGACATGCGACCGAGGGAAATAACTTCATTTGGAAGTTTGAAATTGTAAATGTACAGTGGTGAAGCGAGCGGGTCCTCGCTGTATGCTGAGAGTGCCCGAACACAGATGACGGGGACGTGCCGATCCCCATCGCTGAGAAGGTTGCCGAGGTATCCGGTCAGTGAAAAACCTGATGAATGGAGATTTATATAGATCTCTCCAAAGCACACTCGCTGATCAGTTGACAGCGCCTCCTTCCCAAACACTGTCGTTCTCCAGTCCTGAGTGCCGTACAATTTCACTCAGCATGCATATATTTAGGTCATTTGCGATTGGCGCTTTACACATTTTAAATCTCCAGAAATTTGTTGTCTGCACGGTTTGATTGTTCTCTATTTATTCCGCCTTAAGACAGAGAGAGTTGCAAGGCAGGAATTAACCAATTGTTTCTGTTGTTCCCTCAGTGAATTTAGTGGCGATTGTGATCCTGTCCCGGGGAAAGTGCGGCCTCTCTACCTGCACCACTCGCTACCTGGCGGCCATGGCAGCGGCCGATCTACTAACTGTCATTTTTCAGGTTATACTGCGGCGGATCCTTTATAACTACTTCCCCGGGACATTCCTGGACATTACACCCGTATGCAGTGCGATCAATGCCGTGGGATTAGCAGCGATGGAATGTTCTGTCTGGTTCACTGTCATTTTCACATTTGATCGGTTTGTCGCCATCTGTTGCCAGAAGCTGAAAGCAAAGTATTGCACCGGGAAAACTGCGGCTGTGGTTGTGACAACAACCGGCGTGCTCCAATGCTTTAAAAATGTGCCCTACTTCTTTATATATCATCCAGTGAAAGTGATTGACGATGTACCTTGGGACTGTATTGTAAAGTCTGGTTACTTTGCTTATCCCGGGTGGGTGGGATTTAGATGGTTTTGTTACGTTCTAACGCCACTACTCCCGTACGTGTTAATTCTACTGTTCAATGGTCTGACAGTGAGACACATTTTAGTGACCAGTCGCGTCCGTAGAGGGTTGAGGGGACAGAACAAAGCAGAGAACCGCACCGATCCGGAGATGGAGAGCAGGAGGAGGTCAGTGATCTTACTTCTCACCATCTCCGGAAGCTTCATTATGCTGTGGTCGGTGATGGTTGCCGAATTCCTTTATAACGCCACTGCTGGATTGGATCGGAATAATTACAACGATTCGGAATACATAGCTAATCAATCCAGATTCATGCTGATGATATTAAGTTGCTGCACAAACACGTTTATTTATGCGGTAACTCAGTCAAAGTTCAGAGAGCAGTTCATGAGCGCAGCGAAATATCCGCTCGTATTAATTATTCAACTAGTTAATAAAAAAATTGCTAAGTTTTTCTAAGAGGTGGTCGCAGTGTTATCCAGTTTTAACACTACAGAACTGACGGTCATCGAATGACGCATCAGCAGGGGGAATAATGTCAAGACCAAATCGGCAGAAATCCACCTCATTCATTCACTCTTTGCATGAGAATGAAATGAAGGAAGATGGTCAACAGACTGCAAGAACTTTCAACAAACCTAGCACTTCTCTTTCACACTACATAAACCTGTCATGGAGAAATGTGTAACACTGCTGACCTTCTGCCTTCTCTTCAAAAATGTGCAAATTTCTATGGAACCCCACCCGAATGCATCAAGGAAAGAATGTCACCTCACTTCCTGATTTGTACTAAATTCCCAACCTTGCAATCGGCATGTTGAATCTCCTGAATCTCCTGTAGAACCGCGTGATTATTATTAGAACCATAGAACATTACAGCACAGAAACAGGCACTTTGCTCCTTCTTAGCTACGCCAAACCGTTTGTCTGCCTAGTCCCACTGACCTGCACCTGGAACATATCCTTCCATACCCCTCTCATCCATATACCTGTCCAAGATTTTCTTAAATGTTAAAAGGGAGCCTGCATTTACCACTTCATCTGGCAGCCCATTTCACACTCCCACCAATCTCTGCGTGAAGAAGCTCCCACTAATGTTCCCTTAAACTTTTTACCCTTCAACCATAACCCATGTCCTCTGTTATTTTTTTCTCCCCTAGCCTCAGTGGGAAAAGTCTCGTTGCATTCGCACTATCTATACTCATTATAATTTTATATACCTCTATCAAGTCGCTTCTCATTCTTCTGCACTCCAGGGAATAAAGTCATAACCTACTCAACATTTCTCTGTAACTCAGTTTTTTCAAGTCCCGGCAACATCCTTGTAAATCTTCTCTGCACTCTCTCAACCTTATTAATATCCTTCCTGTAATTCGGTGACCAAAACTGCACACCATACTCCAAATTCAGCCTCACCAGTGCCTTATACAACCTCAGCATAACATTCCAATTGTTGCACTCACTACTTTGATTTACAAAGGCCAATGTACCAAAAGCTCTCTTTACGACCCTATCTACCTGTGTTGCCAGTTTTAGGGAATTATGTATCTGTATTCCTAGATCCCTCTGTTCTACTGCACTCCTCAGTGTCCTACCATTTACCTTGTAGGTTCTACCTTGGTTTGTCCTTCCAAAGTGCAATACCTCACACTTCTCTGCATGAAACTCCATCTGCCATGTTTCAGCCCATTTCCCCAGCTGGTCCAAATCCTTGAAGCTTTAAAAACCTTCCTCACTGTCCACTACACCTCCAATCTTTGCATCATCAGAACATTTGCTAATCCAATTTACCACGTTATCATCCAGATAATTGATATAGATGACAAATAACAATGGACCCGGCACTGATCCCTGTGGCACACCACTAGTCACAGGCCTCCACTCAGAGAAGCAATCCTCCACTACCACTCTCTGACTTCTCCCATTGAACCAATGTCTAATCCAATTTACTACCTCACCATATATACCTAGCGACTGAATCTTCGTAACTAACCTTCCATGTGGGACCTTGTCAAATGCCTTACTGAAGTCCATCCACAACCTCCCGGAAAAAAAAATTCTAATAGATTTGTTAAGCATGACCTACCACGCACAAAGCCGAGTTATCTCTCTCTAATAACTCCGTCTATCAAAATACTTGTAGATCCGCTTTCTTAGTACTCCTTCCAATAGTTTACATACTACCGACGTCAGACTTACCCGGATAATTACCCGGATTACTTTTAGAGCCTGTTTTAAACAATGGAACAACATGAGCTATCCTCCAACCCTCCGGCAGCTCACCCGCAGAAACTGACATTTTAAATATATCTGCCAGGGCCGCTGCAATTTCAGTACTAGCTTCCTTCAAGGTCCGAGGGAATGCCCTGTCAGGTCCTGGGGATTTATCTACTCTGATTTGCCTCAAGATAGCAAGCACCTCCTCCTCTACAATCTGTATAGTTTCCATGACCTCACTTCTTTTTTGCCTTATTTCCAATGACTCCATGCCAGTTTCCTTTGTAAATACAGACAAAAAGACATTTAAGATCTCTCCCATTTCTTTTGGTTCCATACATATCCGACCACTCTGATCTTCAAGAGGACCAATAGTATCCCTTGCTATCCTTTTGCTCTTAATATACCTGTAGAAGTTCTTTGGATTTTCCTTCAACGTAACTGACAAAGCAACCTCATGTCTTCTTTTAGCACTCCTGATTTCTTCCTTAAGTATTTTTTGCAATTTTTATACTCCTCAAGCACTTCATTTGCTCCGTGTTACCTATACATGTCGTACATGTCTCTCTTCTTCTTTACCAAAGTTCCAATATTCCTAGGGAACCAAGATTCCTTATTCTTATTCACTTTGCTTTTACTCCTGACAGGAACATACAAACTATGCACTCTCAGAATTTCTCCTTTGAAGGCCTCCCACTTAACAATGACCTTAACTTTTGCTTGACTTTGATCTTACTACTGAATTATTGAGAAAATAATTTTAGACAATCGGAATTTCCCTCTTGGCTATAGCTCTCGTATTTTCTTATGCCCTACTTAACCAACTTAATCATTACTATCGTTTCTCTATTCTTTATATAGCTGTCTTTTCCTCAATTTTTTTTTCTTAAATCTTTGTTCATCCATGTACGTTTCTATAGATTTGTTAAATATGTCCGTAGAAAGAGGATCTCAGGTTGTATGTGGGGACATGTATGTATTTGATGATAAATTTTACTTTGAAATTTGAACTTTGATGTACTGATTTTTAACTTTCTCACGGCCTTGGGTTTTATCGCTTACTGCACAGGGTGTATTCCATTTTTAATTCGACCCCATTGTTCCTCGTTGATTCCAATGTCAAACAGTTCCTTCCAGTTAACTTTCCGAACTTCCAGCTACATCTGCACAAACTTTGTTTTTTTTTAATGAAATTCAATTCAATGGTTTTGGCTTTTATTGATATACACACCGAATAAAAAAACTTCAAGCCTAACAATGTTATGATCCAAAAAACTCAACAACTTCCTTGCTAAGAATTCTATCCTGATTGTTATAGAATTTCAAACCGAGACACCACACTAGTGATGTGAATTAATATATAGGGTCAAAAATAGGGACAGAAATTAGAGATCATAATGCCATGAGATTCAGAAAAATATCGAAAAAAAAGAGAGGTTTGGACCATCAGTTGAGATTCTAAATTGCAGAAAGGTCAATTTTATTGTTACAGAAAGGATCTGACAAGTGTGGACAAGGCTGTTTTCTGGCAAATGAGTACTTAGTAAGTGGGAGGTCTTCAGAAGTGAGGTTTTGAGGGCGTAGAGTTTGTATGAGCATGCCAAAATAAAGTCAAGTCAAGTCAACTTTTATTGTCATTTCGACCATAACTACTGGTACAGTACATAGTAAAAATGAGACAACGTTTTTCAGGACCATGGTGTTTCATGACGCAGTACAAAAACTAGACTGAACTACGTAATTAAAAAAAAAACAGAGAAAGCTACACTAGACTACAGACCTACACTGGACTCCATAAAGTGCACAAAAACAGTGCAGGCATTACAATAAATAATAAACAGGACAGTAGGGCAAGGTGTCAGTCCAGGCTTCGGGTATTGAGGAGTCTGATAGCTTGGGGGAAGAAACTGTTACATAGTCTGGTCGTGAGAGCCCGAATGTTTCGGAGCCTTTTCCCAGACGGCAGGAGGGAGAAGATATGGGGTCCTTCATAATGCTGTTTCCTTTGCGGATGCAGCGTGTAGTGTAAATGTCCGTGATGGCAGGAAGAGAGACCCCGATGATCTTCTCAGCTGACCTCACTATCCGCTGCAGGGTCTTGCGATCCGAGATGGTGCAATTTCCAAACCAGGCAGTGATGCAGCTGCTCAGGATGCTCCCAATATAACCCCTCTAGAATGTGATGAGGATGGGGAGTGGGAGATGGACTTTTCCCAGCCTTCGCAGAAAGTAGAGATGCTGCTGGGCTTTCGTTGCTATGGAGCTGGTGTTGAGGGACCAGGTGAGATTCTCCGTCAGGTGAACACCAAGAAATTTGGCGCTCTTTACGATCTCTACCGAGGAGCCGTCGATGTTCAGCGGGGAGTGGTCGCTCCGTGCCCCCCTGAAGTCAACAAACATCTCTTTTGTTTTGTTCACATTCAGAGACAGGTTGTTGGCTCTGCACCAGTCCGTTAGCCGCTGCACCTCCTCTCTGTAAGCTGACTCGTCGTTCTTGCTGATGAGACCCACCACGCTCGTGTCATCGGCGAACTTGATGATATGGTTCGAGCTGTGTGTTGCAGCACAGTCGTGGGTCAGCAGGGTGAACAGCAGTGGATGAGCACACAGCCCTGGGGAGCCCCCGTGCTCAGTGTGATGGTGTTGGAGATGCTGCTCCCGATCCCGACTGACTGAAGTCTCCCAGTCAGGAAGTCTAGGATCCGGTTGCAGAGGGAGGTGTTCAGGCCTAGTAGACTCAGCTTTCCAATCAGTTTCTGAGGGATGATTGTGTTGAATGCTGATTTGAAGTCTATGAACAGCATCCGAATGTTGAAATGTAACTGGTGCAGGGAACCTTGGTTTTCCAGAGATATTGAGGCCCTGCGTATTTTGTTCCTCTGAATACCTCAGGCTGTTGTGTGCAACCAAGACTCATTAATGACTACAATATCATAATTCCACGCCCTGAGCTCATCTGTCTTTTTTTTTTAAGTCATCTTCTGTTGGCTTTTAAAAGCTTCCTAATATTTTTGCTCTATTATTTGACCTCTCTTTGGCTTTTATGTTGGCTTTGTCTTGTCATTTCAGCCATGGTTGTGTCCTCCTGTCTTTGGGGTGCTTCATTATGATGTATCCCAGAAACTCCAGCCATTGCTGCTCCATCGTCATTCCTACCAATCAACTTCGGCCAGCTTTGGCCAGCTTCTCTGTCAAAGAAGCATGGAGAAGTTCAGTGCAGAAACAGGCCATTTGTCCTGTCTAGACTATGCTGAAAATATTTAAGCTGTGTAATACAATAACCTGCACTGGGACCATACCCCTCCGTACCCCTACCATCTAGGTACCTATCCACACTTCACTTAAATGGTGAAATCGAGCTCACATGCACCACTTGTGCTGACTTCTCAGTCCACAACCTCACGACAATTTGAGTAAAGAACTTTTCCACATGTTCCCCCAAATTTTCACCTTCCCCACTTACCCATGACCTCTGGTTATAGTCCCCCCAAAACAACAGCTTTCACACAGAAGAATGAATAACATCTCTGCTTAGCACCGGCATTCCGAAGTCTCGTTATCTATGGTTATAACCCAAATATGCCTCTATAGAGAACCGATTAACTCAGCAGTTAATATTATAGTTAAGCCATTTTATTATAAAATTACTAAAAAGCAGTTTTATTAGCCCAGAAGTTAACAATCTTAGCTAGTGGGTTACAGATTTATAATTTTCTAGTTTATACTTAGAAATTTTTTTAGCTGTAGCATCCGTGCTCCAAATTTACTCCCATTCACCGACGGTGAACCGTCGTCGCTCTGCGAATAATGTAATACTTCGGTGTGAATACGGTGTAATGCCCCCCAATGCACGCTCGCAACACAAATACCAGACAATACACCAAAGGAGAGTAAATAATTGTAACTTCATAGTTATTCCTTAGTTATTTCTTAGTGATGAGTTAGCAGAAACAGATAACCTAAAGGCACCAAATCAGTAAGTTTATCAGTTTGTGCACATAATATTTTAATACGTTGGAGCTCACGCCGCCGGTTCCATCCACAACGTTATTCCGACCGTTCGGCCACCGTCCTGATCCACCGACATCCGGTATCCGCCGCCCTGGAACAGCTGTCCGCTCCTCACACGTTCGTCCTCCACGCTCGCCTCCCGAAAAAGAACGCGAACTCCCGCTCAGCTCACACATACAAAATAGCATAACAATTCTCCATTGGTTAGCTCCCCCATCCACTCCATCTACAGTTATAATTCAAACATTCCAGATACAAGAACCCTTTGCAGCATTAAGTAATATTACAGAGAAGCCATTTTGTTAGCCTGAACAGTTACCACCACAGTTACTGGTACTGAGAGCCCTACGTAGATGCATAAGATGATGAGGGGCATTAATCGTGTGGATAGTCAGAGGCTTTTCCCAGGGCTGAAATGGCTAACACAAGTTTGGCATAGTTTTAAGGAGCTTGGAAATAGGTATCGAGGGGGTGTCAGGGGTAAGTTTTTATTTTACAAAGAGAGTGGTGGGTGCGTGCAGCACTGTCAGCAGCAGTGGTGGAGGCAGATACAATAGGGTCTTTTAACAGCCTCTTAGATATGTACATGGAGCTGAGAAAAATAGAGGGCTATATTCTAGGGTAATTCTAGGCAGTTTCCAGAGAAAGTTACATGGTTAGCAAAACATTGTAGGCTGACTGGTCTGGAATATTCTGTAGATTTCTATGTTCTATGTTCTATGTTGAACAGCGAGATAACTTTGGCTATCCTACAATCCTCTGATAACTCCTCCGTCACTAAGGATGATATAATTATCTCTGCTAGGGCCCCGACAATTTCCGCACTTGCCACTTGCCTTGCCTCCCGAGTGAGCACCTTGTCATGCCCTGAAGATTTATCCACCCTAATCTGCCTTAGGATAGCAAACATCTCCTCTTTAATCTAGGGCCCACGATTTTAATGCCGCTTTTCCACACTCCCATAGACCCTGTGTCCATCTCATGAGTAAATAGAGATGAAAAATATATTTAAGATCTCCCCCACGTGGATTGCCATTCCGGTCTTCCAGAGGACCAACTTTGTGCCTTGCAATCCTTCTGCTCTTAATCGATCTCTAGAATCTCTGAAGATTATCCTTCATGTTTTCTGCGACAGCAACCTCATGCCTTCTTTTAGCAATCCTGGTTTATTTCTCATGTGTTCTCTTGCATTTCTAATACTCCATAAGAAATCCTATCCCTGTTATGCAACTCCATTTTGTACTACACCAGGGTCTCAATACCTCTTGAAAACCAAGGTTTCCTGCAGTTAACACGAGGAAATCTGCAGATACTGGAAATTCAAACAACAACACACACAAAATGCTGGTGGAACACAGCAGGCCAGGCAGCATCTATAGGAGAAGCACTGTCGACGTTTCGGGCAGAGAACCTTTGTCAGTACTAACCGAAAGAAAAGATAAGATCTAAAGATAAGATGATACAATTACGGCTAATGAGAAGGCAAAGCCAACATAAAAACCAGAGAGGGCATATAAATGGTGAGAAGTTAGGGGATTGAGAAACTTTTAAAAACCAACAGAAGCCAACTATAAAAAGTAATTAAAAAACAAAATATGGAATGCGAAGTTAAGCTGGCCAATATGATGATACCAAATGTTTCTTCAGATACATAATGTTGGAGGTGTTAGGCTCTAGACCTAACCAGTTCGCCTCTACCACTACTCTCCTCCGTCTAGTGGAAATAGTCCTTACCTTCAATAATTTCTCCTTTGGCTCCTCCCACTTCCTCTAATCCAAAGGTGTCGCCATGGGGACCCGTATGGATCCCAGCTGTGCCTGCCTTTTTGTTGGCTTTGTGGAGCAGTCCATGTTCCAAGTCTATACGGGTATCTGTCACCCTCTTTTCCTTCGCTGCATCGACGACTGCATTGGCGCTTCATCCTGCACGCATGCTGAGCTCGTTGACTTCATTAACTTTGCCCCCAACTTTCACCCTGCCCTCAAATTTACCTGGTCCATTTTCGACACCTCCCTCCCCTTTCTTGATCTTTCTGTCTCCATCTCTGGAGACGGCCTATCTACTGATATCTACCATAAGCCTACAGACTCTCACAGCTACCTGGACTATTCCTCTTCTTCCCCTGCCTCTTGCAAAATAACACCCCCTTCCCGCAATTCCTCCGTCTCCGCCGCATCTGCTCTCAGGATGAGCCTTTTCATTCCAGGACGAAGGAGATGTCTTCGTTTTTTTAAACAAAGGGGCTTCCCTTCCTCCACCATCAACTCTGCTCTCAAACGCACCTCTCCCATTTCACGCACATCTGCTCTCATCCCATCCTATAGCTAGGTCTAGAGCCTAACACCTCCAACTGGATCCCACTACCAAGCACATCTTTCCTAGTGACGTTTTAATTTCACTCCCATTCACATTCTGATATGTCTATCCATGGCCTCCTCTACTATAAAGATGAAGCCGCACTCAGGTTGGAGGAACAATACCTGATATACCGGCTGGGTAGCCTCCAACTTGATGGCATGAACATTGATTTCTCTATGCCCCCTCCCCTTCTTACCCCATAGCTTACCCCACCCCATCCCATTCCGTCCCCCTTCTGTCTTCTTTTCCCCTCCCCCTCCCACTTTCATACCTCTTACTATCTTTTCTTTCAGTTAGTCCTGACGAAGGGTCGAGGCCCGAAACATCGACTGTACTTCTCTCTATAGATGTTGTCTGGCCTGCTGCGTTCCACCAGCATTTTGTGTGTATTTTATCGGTTAGAACTTTAGTGTCTCACAGCACAGACCAATCTGGAAAGTCGTTGATACTGTTCGATCCCTCTGAAGGATGAAGAGGGGGTGTAATGGATGGTTACAGCTTGAGAAGTTGGAAGCGCAGGTGTGAGGTGATAAAGGGAGTATCACATTACAGGAGTATAACCTCACTCTTTCAGTAAGGCGGTAAAGACAAAAGTTCCCGGGTGCAGGTGGGTGTGACTGTAGTCTCAGTACGGTGAACAAAACTGTTGTTTCATCAGTGGTAATGGGCATCAATAGCCCGGAAACGATACAACAAGAATTTCTTTTAATCCGAATCCTATCCTTGGCCAGGAATTAGAGGTCAAAAATCCTGGAAGCCGTTGGGGGCTTGGAGTGGTGGAGACGTCCTATTTTAATGGCGCTGAATATTAACATGCTGACGATAGGTTACTTTCTGCGTCTCTTTGTCTTGGAGTTGAAAGGCTTTATTAAGTGTATGATTGCAATTGCAGATGTTTGTTAACTATTGAACAAAAAAAAATCCTGTCATTTTCTGCGATATTTTGAAAATATGAATGCATGGCGGATTTGAAATATAGCACGTGGTTTGGACATAAGTGAGTTCAATTGAAAGAGGAAGATTGCGGCCATGAATGGCTTAATGTGAGTCGTGTGTTTCTTTAGTTTGCGTTGGGGGAATGATTGAATTAATCTCATTTTTCATCACACATATGACAAAAAAATTGTCACCTTGCGAGAAGTGATGTCCATGAACTGATGCGAAATTCGGAGGCTGCGTATCTTTCCGAAATTTTATGAAGCGTTAGTGTATGCGAGATTCTGTTCTCTACATCTTACTCTCCTAAATTCTTTAGAATACGCGCTAAGGCCATTGGCTTTGGAAGTTGTTTACATTCTGTATTCTAGTCTGTAGCTTATAGTCTGTATTCTCAAACTGCCGGCGATGGATTTGCAGGAAGACACGTGTGAGCTCGGATGTTTGCTTTGCTGTCGTTGCCTTTTTAGTTTGTGTAGTTTTGTTTTATTTATTATTGATTTCAGAGAGACACACGGATTCCACACTGGCCATGTGGATTCAGGGTTAAATGGGTCGAAATATGAGCGCATCTATACCCGATACGACAAAACTGCGATTCATAGGGAAATTGGCATTAGGTTAAATTGGTGTGTACTTGCATTGGAAATTTGGAATAGGTATTTTGGAAGGCTGGTTCTTTTAATGAGCAGCAAAAACTGCTGCTGAACACTTTGAAATGCTGGTTTGAAGTTGTAGGGTTCCATTGGAAAAGATTGCTTTGAAGTCATTGTAGCACCTGCCCTGTAATATGTAAATGGTAGATCAGTTTATATAACGTGGCGGTGCAGGCAATAGCTCAGCGAGTTGCTTACGTCACCAGCCCTAATTCTATAAATTATCGAGCTGCTGCTGGGTGGTCAGAATAAACCGGTTTTCTCCTTCAGCCCTATTTCTCTGAGCACTGTAATTGCAGAGCCCTAATATAGTTGTAAAGTGCACTGTAATTTTAACCCTCCTTGCGGAACACGGCTGCCCGCAGTCTTCCATCCAGAATTCACTCTATCTACTAGATCATCTGCCTTCTGTTAGGGAGCGTATTCTGAATCAACGCAGCCGGGTTTCCCTGGATCCCCTGCCTCCTGACTTTCTGAATGAGTCTACTATGGGGAACTGATCAGACGCCTGACCAACATTAATGCACTCACATCGACTGTTCTGGTCGTCTGTTTGTTTTATTTTCACTTTTGAAAATAATTCAATCTCACTCATAAAGGACAACATGCCATGTTTCCCCAAATACTCATAAATTTCTTCTTCAATAATCTTCTCCAGTAGTTTACCCACTACTGTTGTAAGACTCCCTGGTCTATAATTCCAAGAAGTATCCCTATTATCTTTCGTCAACAAATTAATAACATTTTACACCCTCTAGTCTTCTAGTTCTACTTCCATGGCCAGTGAAGACACAAATATCCTGTCCAAAAGTTCGGCAATATCTTCGCTCGCCTTCCAAAATTACCTGGACTATATCCCTTGCGGTATCGGGGAATCATCTATTATAATGTTTTCCAAGTTTCCAGCGTATCCTCTTTCTCAGCGTCAACATGATCTGGCGTATCTGCCTTTTTTCGCTGTGTCCACATTCATCAATGTATTCAGTAAGGAGATTCACTGCCTCCTTGGACTCCAGACACAAGCTTTCCTCTGATCTGCCCACACTCTCTCCAGTCTCCTCCTGTTCTTCACAGTGCAACTCGCCAAGGCCTTCTCAAGTCCCCTTCTAACTCTTCTAAGTCCATTGTTAAATTCTTTCTTGTCTGCATTGAGACTCACCAAATCCCTAGCTGATCCTTTCTTCCTAAATCTTAAGTATCTTTCTTTCTTCCTCTTGAATCGTTCCAATTTTCTTTTCAGCCAGGGTTAGTTTACAATATCATCCTTTCCCTGCGTCAATGAGACAAGCCTATACTGAGCCCCATGTAAGTAATCTCCATTTCCTGTTGCGCATTTCCCTGAGAATATAATTTACCAATGTGCGATCCAAAGTTCCTGCAGGTAGCACCATACATCGCAGATGCCCAATTAAGTGCATTCCATGCTCACTGGTCCTGGTCCCGTGCAAGGTAAATGTCGGGGAGTTTTGCCCTATCTTTCTGAAATGCTGACCCTCGGAGGGATCTGTCACCTGATACGTTCATTTTTCTAATATTAGATCACGTATGGACATTTCTCTAGACCGCCTTTCAACTTATAGTGATATGAATCCTTCCTGGACACTATTGAGAAATTATGCCACACCTAAACCTTTTACCCTGGCGAGATGCCAAAGAATGTTAGGGAAGTTTCAGTTACCCGTGTCAACAACATGGCACATGTCCAGGTTCCGCTTCCTGATCGGTTCCCCACTGTTCCCGTTGCAGTATTTTTGTTAAATTGGTGGATGGCTGTATAGAATACTCCATATAGGCTGTTCCTGCCCTTCATGTTTCTGTGTTCGTCTCACAGTCTATTAACAAACGAACGCTCCACGTTGTTCTCCCTTTCTGCATCTGCGATACTATCTCCTCAAGCCGTCCTTGCCCTTATGTCTGATACTCAGCCAGTGTAACAATCACGCCAGCTGCATTGAACGCTTGTATTACTGCCTACCTGAACTGGATGAATCTTCCGCCAAATCTGCAATTCCCAGATGACCAGGCATACGATTGTTTGAATTTATGACATATTTGTCAAACCTGTTTATTGTAAAACGGCTTTATTTGAAAACTCCGCTGAATTGCCATCAGACACGGGCGTGATCTACGCAGACGGCCATTTAATGTAAACGCATAGGTCATTCCATTCCTCAGCTCTTCTCTGAATTTCCTCTGTGTCAGTGTGTAGATGCAAGTATTGGTGCACACACTGAGAGTTTGCAACATGAACCCAAATTGTTGCAGGATATATACCGGGGAACTTAAATATCTGTCCTCATAAAAATAGTTTTGCGCTTGCCCTTTCAGGAAATGGGCTACATAGGGCATCCAAAGTAATATGAAATTAGCTGATATAGGAAACAACAAAATCATCGATTTTTTGCGTTTTTCCACTTCGGCATCTTTCTGATTATCGCTGCTGTGCCGAAGCCTTCTGCGGACTCTATTTGCCACAACGATATGTCTTACGGTTAACCCGTTAAACACCAGTATTAGGCCGATTGGTAGCAATGGTGTTAATATACTGTCCAGCAATGTGTATGCTCTCCACACGGGTGAAGTAGCGTATTCAGATGTCCCGGTGCACCGCCACGGCATGTTGTCAATGATGACGTAAGGTTCAATGGCAAAGTAAACTGGGGCACATCTCCCGCAGCTCACTATAACCACGGTCACGATAACCACCGTTGCTGTTTTCTCGGTGCAGTATCGTTCCCTCAGCATCCGGCAACATATTGCGATGAAGCGATCGAAGGTAAAACTCACAGTGAGCCAAACAGAACTGTCCGTCATTACGAACCGAAATACAAGTGTCAGAGCGCATACAGGAGTAATGAGCAGGGATCTGGAATAAATGTAGATATTGTTGGTCTGCTCCACTAAAGCAACAACGACAACCACCAGCAGATCCGCTGTGGCCATTCCAACCAGGTAACGGGTGATGCATTTAGAGAGTCCGCATTTTCCCCGAGATAGGATCACAATTGCCGTTAAGTTAACTGCAACAAATTGTGAAAAGTTGTTTCAGTTTTCAGAAATATAATTTGAATAAATGTAGACACTATTAGTCTGTTCCATAAAGCAACAACGATAACCACCACCCGCTCCGTTGTTGGCATTCCAACCAGGTAACTACAAGAAATTTGGAAACAAAATAGAAATATGTTCAGCAGCAACTCTCTGACTGCCTCCAGGAGTCCAGTGTGTGCGGTCTCAGTCTCTGCACTCCGGCTGGAGGACAGTGACGGATGTGAGTGTCAGTGGATTGGCGACCTTCCGACGGTTTAGAGCGAGGCATCCGAGTTCCACGACTCACGGACCGGTGAGCAGTCGATCGCTCCTGTAAACAACACCACTTCCATTAGGTTGAAATAGCAGAAGGGATAGTTTGTAGCGGTGACAAAGTGGAGTCAAGAAGTTGTAAAGTACGCGTTCTCATTTACTGACTTACAGAAGAACAGACCAACGCGTCGAAAATCGACGGGACCGTCATTTAAATGATCTGCCACATTGTTATCAGGTCGAAGTGTCTGCACTGACAGAGACTGGGTCCTGGAAAAGCAGAGACCAGCGTCACTTCTGAAAGCCTAGCGAAGTGAAATTATCAAACAGCGATGATATCGGCATCAACGTAATTGACAAAAGAAGAAAATACCGCGATCGAAGTATGAAAAATGGAAATAAAACCATTAGATGCCTGAATCCTCCATTCCGGAAACACGTTTCAGCCGATGGCAGCATCTGTGCTCAGTAACAGTGCGGACACCGCAGCAGAGTAACGACGGCACCATACATAAAGTAACCAGCTCCGGTATCTTACCGGGGACACCAACCGCTACAAGTGTGGGATAGTAAATGGCCGCGATGTAGTAAATCGCCGAATATCCCATATTCCGTCAGAAGCAGTGTTCAGTTGTACGGAACGTTTCAGCTGCTCAGATGGACTGGCGATAGGTTTAGTAGACTTTTATTGAGGAGCGAGTAATTCCACTGAGGCAATTAGCGTGGCTGTCACGTCAGGGACATTACTGACAACCAACTGCACAAACACTTACGTTAAATTATTTTCACTCACTGTTCCCGTGTCCTTAATTTGACCCTTCAAAGGATATTGCAATGTATTTACTTTAAAACAAAATATGATGTGAATTTTCCATGTTATTTTCCATGATACCTGGCTTCAGCTATTTAAATAAGATTTGTTTTTAATATCTGTATTGCGTTTAATGTAGTCATTCATCTTGAAGTCGATTTATTTTGTAACATTTGACGGAGCACATTTGCTTCTGATATTGAAGGAAGGCATTTGTTCTCGCAGGTGAAATGGAGAATACTTCTTTATTAAAGGGGAACATTCGTTCATTCTTTTCTTTCTTTCGATCCATTCATTCCGGCGCTTTGAGTGATGGAAATCACAGTGACAGCTGCCATGTGTTACGATAAAATACACTGCACATATTCCTCCAAACAGTTTAAAAGGCCCACAGCGATATTCCAGAGACATGTGATCAAAAAGGGAACGTGTCCTCGGGAGATTAACGACGGCTCTGAACAGTTTGAAGAACAATGTTTTACAACACACGTATGGGCCGTCTGGCAGGAAATTGACCTCTGCCAGTGAATGACTTGACCGCCCCACACCCGTGACGGGCGATGCGGTCTATTTAACTTTAAAGATATTCTCAAATCTGCCACAACTCTACCAGTATTCCTCCATCCATTCTCTGTTTGAACAAAAGTAACAAGTGAAATCTGTGAACTATCCGCAGGTTCAGAGGCTGTTCTGTTATTTGCCAGGAAGTTGTATTTTTTTTCTCCTGATTTACTTTCAGGGATATTGCCTTTTGAGCGTCACTATGAGTATGTGCAGAACAGCGGATGTGTTCAAGCTCGCCTGTCAATCCCACTTCCTGCTGCTCCTGCAGTGCACCACTCCGTGCACTGTATTGTGGTACTCGTAGCGATGAGCGGGCCTCGGCTTATTGGAGAAAGTCTCATCACTCTGTTTCCATTGTGGAAGTCGTACTAATGTGCGGCCCTCGGTTGACTCGAGAAAGTATCACATCTGCCTTGAAATTCATCACTCCAAAGTGAATCGCTCCGTAACATTCCGGGTTGAACCCCATCTGTAACTTCTCAGTGCTGCTCTGCGTCTGTCACTGTCCTGTTGTAATCTTTGACTACCTTCTATACTATCCGTAATCCCACCAACTTCTACATCATTGCAAATATAATAACCCACCGTTCCACTTCCTTATTGGGAGAAAACCCTCCATCCACAACCATCCTCTGCCTTCTTGGGCGTCAGTCCTGAATCCACCAGCCATCTTTCCCAGGATACCAAACCTTCTGACGTTCTGAAAGGTCTTACCATGGTTAACCGTAAGTATAACCGTCACATCCTCACAGAATTGAACCAGGCTCGTGAGACATGATCTGCCCCTCACAAAACCATACTGATGCTCTCAAATCAGGTAATGCTTCTCCAAATTCTCCTGAATCCTGTTTCTGAGAATTTTCTCCGATAATTTGTGCATCACTGAAGTAGGACTTACCGCTTCCCGCAGTCACCCCGAGTTTCTCCCGACCACACAAAAGGACTTATTTATCCTAATGTTTTTATTTTTTTCAGAAGTCCCAGTGCATCTTCTCTTTTAACCTCGATACTGCATGTTGTCGCATCGGCTCGTTTAACGCTCTCCTCAGAAATGTCCATCTGACTGGTGAATACCGAGCTAAAGTCTTCATTCAGGACCTGCTCTTCTTTCTCCGACTTCAGAGGCTTGTTTCATCTTCTGCCCCCGACCTGTCCTACATTCATTCCAGTCATATTTTTCTTCACATACATCTACAATGGCTTAGAGTGTTCCTTAAAGCTACTGCAGACCTTCTGTAGACGTTTCTAGTTATCCTAATTCCATTCTTCAGTTTGTCCCCGGCTACTTTGCAAATCTGCAGTCATGTCTGATCCTTGCTTTCTAATCCTGAGGTCAACTTCCTAAAGTTTCTTTCATCCTCTTGACCAGATGTTTCATGTTTCTGGTCAGCCATGGTTCCTTCACCCTACCGTCCTTTGCCTGAATGGGGCAAACCTATCCAGAACCCCATGTAAGTGCAGCCTAAAATACCTTCACATTTCCGTTGTATGTTTCCCAGAACATATCCGTTCCTGATTTATGCTTTAATGTTCCAGCCTAATTTCATCATAATTCCACTTACACTGTTAATGACTTTGGGAACTGACACAGGGCAGTGGGCAGAGAGTGGGGCAATTGGATGGGTATGGGGAATGACAGAGGTTGTTGGAACACAGAGGGGTATTGACGCGGGGCCTGTGTGATTAGTGTGTGTAACCCTTTTACGAAGGAAGGGTGCTGAATCCCTTATAATTTGCCTACCGACACAACCGATCGCAGACGGCGCAATAGCTACTGCTCTACACACCGTCCTTACACATCTGGAGAAGAACGATGCTTATGTGAAAACGCTATTCTTGGACAACAGTTCAGCATTCAACACCATAATTCCCTCCAGGCTTGACAAGAACCTGAGAGATCTCGTCCTTGACTCTGCCTCTCAGATTGCCAGCAGGCTGTAAGAGTGGGCTCCCTCACCTCCACCCCTCTGACTTTCAACATAGGATCCCCTCAGGGCCATGTACTGAGTCACCTCCTTTACTCCCTGTATACCTGTGACGGTATTGCCACCTACAGCTCCGATCTGTTAATTAAATTTGCCGACGAGGCTACATTGATTGGCTAAATCTCAAGAAAATAAGTAAGTGGCCTACAGGGAAGAATTTATCTGTCTGAGACAATGTCAGACAGGTAAACAACCTCTCCCTCAATGTCGCAAAAACAAAGGAGCTGGTTGTGGATTACAGACGAATGGAGATGAGCTAACCCCTATTGACATCCATGGATGTGGGTTTGAGAGGGTAAGTAGCTTTAAGTTCCTCGGCATCCACATCACCGAGGACCTCTCGTAGTCTGTACACACCAGCTGTGAACTGAAAAGGCACAACAGCTCACTTAGAGATTGTGAGCAGTTTTGGGCCCCTGATCTTAGAAAGGATGGGCTAACACTTGAGTGAGTTTAACAGAGTTTTATGAAAATGATTCCGGATTGAATATCTTGTCATATGAAGATAATTTGATGTGTGATACAATTTCATCCTATCTAATGTCCCCGATAGGTTGGATGTGGACGGGATGTGTCCTATGCTGGGAGAGTCTACGACCAGAGGAGATAGTTTCTGAATAGAGAGTCGTCCATTTTCAACGCTGATGAGATTAGCCAGAAAGTGGTGAATCTGTGGAATTCGTTGCCACATGCAGCTGTTAAGCCGAGACTTTATGCTTATTTAAGACAGAGGTTGATAGATTCTTGACTGGTCCGGACATGAAGGGATACAGGGCGAAAGCAAGATGTTGGAGCTGAGAGGAAATTTGGATCGGCCATGATGCGATGGAGGAGCAGATCCGATAACCTAACTCTGCTCCCACGTCTTTTTGTTTAATATCCATCTCTCAGTTGTATTGTATTGTATGTAGTATATTGTGTTGTATTGTATTGATCTGTTTCATATTCTAAAACCTCTATTGTAACTTTCATAATTTTGTTCTGCACTTATCCTGTCTAAAGTTCACCTTTATATCTTTAGAATATAGTTCTACTATTTAATTAATTGTTCTACATTTGATGAGGAAGGAGCCATCGACTATCTGCAGATGTGTTGTCAACCTATAATAATTATTATCTTTTACTTGTTTCTTAGCTCGAGCTGGTATAACTTGGGATACAGCCACCATGAAGCACGCTCATTTCTCAGTTTGCTCAAATCGCTGGGATCTCTTCAATGGAGGGACATGAGTGCTTCATTTGATCTTCCATAGTGACCATTTCTTCATTTTTCTGGATTCTGCTCTCATTTAAGTTTAGTTGCGTGTATTCCGTATTAGTTGTACACATGCCAGCACGCAGTGCTGAATGCTGGTTTCTTCAAGAAAAATATATCCTGAGGAGCTTTTTTAAATTAACTCCCCCCCCCATCCCATCTCCCTGTTTCAGCGGTGAAGTACCTCCTTGTTATTCCTCATCCCCTATCCACGACACTCCTTACTCTGACTTATCATCTTTTTGTTTTCAAAAAAAAAACTAATAATTCAAGAGTATCATGGAAAGAAGTGAGCATTACGAATGAGAGAATGTGATTTGTAAGCTGGAGGGCCTGGAGGTAGATAAGACTCCTGGACCAGATAATGTACACCCTAATGTTCAGAAAGAGGTAGGTGAAGAGTTTGTGAAGGCATTGGAGTCATAGAACACTGCAACACAGGAAAATGCCATTCGGCCAGTCTAGTCTGTGCCAAACCATTAATCTTCCTATTTCCAGCAACCTCTACAGGGACCATGGCCATCCATGCCCTCGCATTCATATATCCATCCAAGCTTCTCTGAAATGTTGAAATCAACCGTGCCACTTGCTCTGGCAGCCCATTCCACAATATTTCCGCCTCTGAATGAAGAGGTTTTCCCTCATGTTTCTCTTCAAGAATGAGTAATGATCTTTCAAGTGCGTCTCGATTTTGGAATGTTTCTGGTGTTACATACCCCGTGCGTAACTTGTGACTGTCTTATGACAATGATGTAATAGAATATCTGGTGAGCATGATGTAATAGTCTTGTGACGGTGGGGGGAATGTAATTTCCCGTCAGTGTGAGGTCACATGATGTAATTTTTCCGCCATTGAGAGGTCATGTGATGGCCTGTTCCAACAGGTATAAAACGGGAAAGCCTTGCTGTGACGCAGGTCAGTTAGTTGTTTAATTCGTCAGTTATTCCGTTATGCTGCGTATTCGTCTCATGACGCAGTTTTGTTTTAAAGTGGAGTCTTTAATTTCTATCTTAAGTCTCAAAGGTTATTGCCGGCAGTTTCGCCACAACACTGCCAGTTTTAGTCCAGTCGGAAAGTGAAGAATTTACCGATGTACGGAAAACCCGAAGGATCGAGTGAAGTTCTTATAAAGGATCGACCTTATTGAATCCTCGTTCAAAGATATAGTAACCTGCATCCGAGATAATCACCGCTGTAAGAGCAGAAAGGTTTGGGACAACGTTATTCGTCAAGGAAAAGGTCAGTTCTTTAAGCGGTTTTTATTTCCTTCGTCGTAAATCTTTCGGGCAAAGCATATTTCTGCTGGTATATGCATTTATTGCTATAAGATCTGTTCGAGCTGCCGTATAGCAGTTAACTTCCGGTTAAGTTAGTCGTTTGTTTGCTTTTCATTTGTTGCTGAGCTGAGTTTAAACAACTGTTTAATTTGTTTATAATATAAAACCTGTCTCAATTCTATATTCCTTATTGCAGTATCGCAACACTGGCGAACTAGAAAGTTGCAAATGTCACCCCACTCTTTAAGGAAGGGAGACAGAAGAAGGTAAATTAGCCTGACCTCAGTGGTTGGATTCCATTTAGGATGATTTTCGGGGTATTTTGCGCATGCTAAAGTAGGTCAAATTCAGCATGGTTTTCTTCAGGGTATGTATTCCCTGACAAATCTCTTAGAACTCTTTGACAAAATAACAAGCAGAATAGACAAACTAGATAGATAGATAGATAGATAGATAGATAGATACTTTATTCATCCCCATGGGGAAATTCAACATTTTTTCCAATGTCCCATACACTTGTTGTAGCAAAAACTCATTACATACAATACTTAACTCAGTAATAATATGATATGCATCTAAATCACTAACTCAAAAAGCATTAATAATAGCTTTAAAAAAAAGTTCTTAAGTCCTGGCAGTTGAATTGTAAAGCCTAATGGCATTGGGGAGTATTGACCTCTTCATCCTGTCTGAGGAGCATTGCATCGACAGTAACCTGTCGCTGAAACTGCTTCTCTGTCTCTGGATGGTGCTATGTAGAGGATGTTCAGGGTTTTCCATAATTGACCGTAGCCTACTCAGCGCCCTTCGCTCAGCTACCGATGTTAAACTCTCCAGTACTTTGCCCACGACAGAGCCCGCCTTCCTTATCAGCTTATTAAGACGTGAGGCGTCCTTCTTCTTAATGCTTCCTCCCCAACACGCCACCACAAAGAAGAGGGCGCTCTCAACAACTGACCTATAGAACATCTTCAGCATCTCACTGCAGACATTGAATGACGCCAACCTTCTAAGGAAGTACAGTCGACTCTGTGCCTTCCTGCACAAGGCATCTGTGTTGGCAGTCCAGTCTAGCTTCTCGTCCAACTGTACTCCCAGATACTTGTAGGTCTTAACCTGCTCCACACATTCTCCATTAATGATCACTGGCTCCATATGAGGCCTAGATCTCCTAAAGTCCACCACCATCTCCTTGGTCTTGGTGACATTGAGACGCAGGTAGTTTGAGTTGCACCATATCACAAAGTCCTGTATCAGTTTCCTATACTCCTCCTCCTGTCCATTCCTGACACACCCCACTATGGCCGTGTCATCAGCGAACTTCTGCACATGGCAGAAGATGTTGTTGTCTTGGATATTGAGATGGTTATTAACGAGGTGCTGCACATGAGGCTGCCTAACAAGATCACAGCTCATGGTGTTACTGGAAAGATACTGGTATAGATCGAAGACTGGTTGCCTGGCAGGAGGCAAAGAGTTAAAACAATGCGAGCCTATTCTGTTTGCTACCGGTAACTACTGGCGTTCCACTGGGGTCCGTATTGCGATCGCTTCTGTTCATGTTAGTCTCAACGATTTGGATGACAGCATTGTTGGCTTGGTGACCAACTTTGCAGTTGATACGAAGGTAGGCTCCGGGTAGGCAGCTTAGAGCAAACTGGGTGTCTGCAGAAGGACTCAGACAGGTTTGGAGAACAGGCAGTGAAGAGGCTGATGAAATGCAGTGTAGGGACTGCGGTCTGCAGTCAGGTACTCAGGCTCACTTAGCAAAACGTTGCACGAACATTATTAGCAAAACACTCTGATGCAATATAGTTTTCATTCTGTTACAGACAAAAATGCCATTTTGGTACTAGAAGTAAACTACATTTCCACATTGGTGGAGGTGTCCTGACATCGCTCGCCATCTGCAAAAAAAAACCGTTCAAAGCCTACAGCACTCGGCATCTCTGCAACACCCTTCATCATCCACGGTGTATTCAGACGACAACTAACGCGCGAAAGACATTGACGTGGCAGATGGCATGGCTCATAAAACACTGACGGCCAGAAGAAATTACAGTCTGATCAAGGACAGGGGAAAGAGACAAACCAGTTCTCTTTGTTTCTCTTCCATTTTGTGGACTATGAACAATCCTACCATAGAAGCAATCTGTAGTCACGTGAGACTCTCGCCTGGGTTGCCTCATTTAACTGGTTTGGACAAGTCAGGGTGTAAAGATACAAATACAGAGCAATGAAACACTGATTGGTTGTAGCCCTGTAGAATGAGCAGTAGGAAGGTGACCCAGGTAGGTCAGGTGACCTTGAGCCAATAGGTTGAAGATCCAATGATTCAATTGATGAGGAACAGTATACGGTAAGAATCAGGAACACCAAATATACAGTGGCAATAAGTCTCCAGCAGCTAGGGACCAAGCATCGCGGAGAGGAGAACCCTACGGACACGAGGAACGCCTGACCAGTATAGACTTCTTTCCCGTGTAATACCCTTTCTCTTCATTAACTGTTCATGGAGTGTCAGGGGTTTTATTAGGGTGCAGACAGGTAGATGGCGTGTGAACCTACGTGCTTTTAGTTGAAATAACGAAAGTTATTGCTGGTAAATACAGATTTTCTGTGCCTCACTGATCATTACTTCAAGGGGTGATTCTTGTAACAGTGGCGTCCATCAGGAAAGTTGCCCACCAACAGGACACGCCCTCTACACAGCGTTACCATCGGGAAGGGGGTACAGAAGCTTGAAAGCTCACGCTCAGCGATTCAGGAACAGCTTCTTCCCCTCTGCCACCTGTAACTCAGGATTATTTTTTCTCTATATTTATCCTTTCTTTCATTGTACCGCTACCGTATGTCCGTGATATTAAATCTGGTGCTGATTCTGATTCAGATGCAGGGGGATATATTAGTTTGAACTTAAATTAGTTGAAATCTATCAGAACATCGTGAGATGATGGGCTGTACTGTTATTGTAATGTTCTGTTCTCTATGTCTATCCAGTATACCATATCTTACTATTTCAGTACTATTTAAAGCTACGACGCCTTCCTTTTCCAGACTAGTCTCAAAACGCCTGATAATATTGCAGGAGTATTTAACAGCAATAGGTCTTCAATGTTAGTGCCGACAGCTGGTTGATATCGATAGTTTTGCTCGAGAGGAACTCGTCAAGAATTAAATAATGAGGAATTGTCCTCTGTGTGCAGACTACGCTGCTCATAGTGTATGAAGGGAAGCATCTGGACAAACAGGAACAGTAACGATAGTCAGTATGGGCCAGTGCGTAGTAGGTCATGTCTAACCAATCTTACAGAGCTGTACGAGGCAGTTACCAGGTGTTGTAGGCAAGGCCGTGGATGCCGTCTACAGGGAATTTCTTAAGGTTCCGTATGAGAGGATGCTCGAGAAGGTTCAGTCGCTTGGCTTTCATGATGAGGTAGTGAATTGGATTAAAAGTAGCTATGATGGGGAATCTAGAGTGTGGTAATAGATGGCCGTTTCTCTGATTGGAGACCTGTGACAAGTGGAGTGCCGCACGGATCGTTGCTGTGCCGTTAGCTGTTTGTCATCTATATGAACGATCTGGATAATAATGTCATTAACTGGATCAGCAAGTTTGCCGTGATTACAGCATTACGGGTGCAGATGACAGACTCAACCTGTAAATTAACCTTCTGGAATCTTGCACGAGGCCTCCTAATTCCCTCTGCACCTCTGATGTTTGAACCTTCTCCCCATTTTTCCTTTTACCAAAATGCAATATCATCCATTTCCCAGCACGGTATTCCATCTGCATTTTTTTGCCCTTCTTTGCAAGTTACAGTCATTGATGCTCCCTGTCATTCACGGACATCTGACACTCTGATACCGTCTTCCACAATGAAGATATATACAAAGTATGCACCAGCCATATAGGACCCTGGTCAAACCCCATTTGAAGTATTGTGCTCAGTTCTGGTCACTTCACTACAGGAAGGATGTGGAAAGGACAGAAAGGGTGCACAGGAGTTTTACAAGGATTGGGGAGCTTGCCTTATCAGAACAGGTTGAGCGAACTCAGCCTTTTCTCCCTGGAGTGATGGAGGATGAGAGGTAACCTGATTATGGGTGTATAGGATGATGAGAGGCATTGATTGTATGGGTAGTCAGAGGCTTTTTTCCCTAGGGCTGAAATGACTAGCACGAGAGGGCACAGAGTTACGGTGCTTGCAAGTACAGAGGAGATGACAAGGATGAGGTTTTTTTTACGCTGAGACTGGTGAGTGCGTGGAATGGACTGTCGGTGACGGTGGTGGAGGCGGATACGTTAGGGTCTTTCATCAGAGTCCTGGAGAGGTGCATGGAACTTAGAAAAATAGAGGGCTATGGGTAACATTAGGTAATTTCTAATGTAAGTGCATGTTCGGCAAAGCATTGTGGGATGAATGGCCTGTATTGTGCTGTAGGTTTTCAATGATTCTGTGTTTCTAAAGTTGACCTGCTATTTCTTTGTCTCCCGTTACTACCTCACCAATATTATTTTCCAGTAGCCCAATATCAACTCTCAACTCCATTTGTCTCTTTATATAACTGGACAAAAACATTTGCTATCCTGCTTTATATTATTGTCTAGTCTACCCTCATACTTCATCTTTTCCCTTCTGTTACGTAACCCCGTAACCAGGTAACTTACCAGCAAAGATAGATGGATCAGCTGAGTCGGATGCTACTATTTTCAAACGTTTAATTCAAAAAGGGCACAAACGTATGGTTAATACAAAACATTCAGATCATATACATCGTCAAAACTCAATCTAAAACACCGGTGTAATAATAATCAATCAGAAATAAGCTCTATAGTTGTCTAGGGGTAATTCTGAGTCCAATTGAAATATAAAGAGTCACTCAGAAGTTTGCAGGCTTTTCCCTTTTGGGAACCGCTGGGGTTTTCACGTTGTAGAGAGAGAGAGATGATTTAGAAAGGATAAACACTTGCCCGTTGTCTTTTCAGAGCAAATCCTTGGAATCAGGGGAGTAGGCTTCCCCGTTGTTAGTTAAAAGTAGTCTTTCGTTGGTTCTAGCCACAGATTCAAAAGTCGGAATCTAACGCATGTGGCTTCCTTCAAAATGGCTTCCCGCTCCCACGGGAATCGATATCGTGCTTCCTTGGTGTCTCCTGGGTGCGTCTGAGGGTTCCCCCTCCCCCTCAGACCCTCCTTTATACTTCTTCACGGGATCGCAGGTGTCAATCAAGTTGCAGGTAATGCGATCTCTCCCTCAACCAGCCCACTTTGCCCGAGGGCTTTTCACGTGGTCTCCATGAGACAATAGTCAATGTCGCCTTTATTCTGCTTCTTGGGAGAACGTGGTCTCTCTCTCTCTCTCTCTCTCTCTCTCTCCCATTTTCCTGTGTCTATTCAGCACGTCTCTTCCTCTTTTGGGTCAGCTGACCCCCCCTTGACTAGGGTTCTTGAGATTCTCACAAAGGACGGGGCCGACGGCATAACACTTCTTATAGCTTTTTTCGTTGCCTTTAGTTAGATTTTAAAAGCTTTCCAATCTTTCAACTTCTCACTCACTTTTGCTTCTGCATTGACACTCAGTCACTCACGGACTAATCACAGGACACACCAAAGGCGATCACCAACATTTCATTCGAAGTTGCACTGATGATGTTGCCTAGCCGGGTAATAAAACGTCTGCAAGCTAACAAGCCAGTTCGGCGAGCCACTCAACAATAAGATCTGGGTTATTACACAACACCCAATCTAAACTAGACTCAAACACAATCTCAATAAATACTCTCTCCTGCGTCCCAACACCTTAAGTATGCTTGATTTCCCCAGCCCTTTGCATATTGAAGTTCGCCAGTACAAATGTGTCATTACCCTTATTACATGCCTTTTCCACCTCCCTTTGCAGTCTCAAACCTATATATGATTGGAGGCCTATATATGATTCCCATAATGCTTTTTGTTATCCTTGCAATTTTTGACCTCCACTCACAAAGATTCAACATTCTCTGACCCTATGTCCCCTCTTTCTGAAGATGTAATTCCATCTCGATAACACAGCCACACCACCACCTATGTCTTCCTGTCCTTTCGATACAAAATATAACCTTTGATGTTAAGCTCCTAACAAAGATCTTCTTTCAGCCACAACTCCGTGATGCCCACAGTGTCATACCGACCAAAATCGCATTTTTCCTCTGTGGTACAATTTAACACTTGGCTGTGTCTGCATTTAAACCTGCTGGCTCAGTATCAGCTTTATCATACTGGTTTCCACCCCCCTGTCATATTAGTTTAAAACACTCCCAACAGCTCCAGTAAATCTGTCGACAAGAATGCTGGTATCTCTCAGATTCAAGTGCAACCCCTTTCGGACTCTGGTTCTTGAGAGGCAAAGTACAATCGGTGTCTCCTTTTTGTGTCCACAGAATCGCCGACATGTCCTGCTGACTAGAGAATCCCCTTGTGATGCCCATAAGGCATTTATTTAACTTTATTAAATTTCCACTTTAAAAAATTTGTTTGTAACTATTGCTGGTTAAAGTTAAAGGTTGATCACTACGTTACAGTTTAACGAAGGTAAAATTCATTGTCTATGAAATATCACGGCATTTGATGACGTCACCCCCGGTTCGCAGCTACTTTTGGGTAAGTTCCGGTTCGGAGAAACAGGAAGGTGGGGGCTTGCGCGTTGAGGACCAGCGCGGAAAGCTCCATATCTACCCACAAACATCATAGAAGCAACGCCGTAAGTTCATATGACAGTTGATATGTTGAAGTAAAAATGTTAATGCTGATTCTGTTAAAAGAAATGACCGTTGATGAGGTTTATTTTCTTGTGCCATTGAAAGCATTGCTGGAAAGATTGTGTTGGAGTCTACTCGGTGTTTTGACAAGTGGTACGATGGCCTCGCGATCAAGCGTAGTCGTTGGCATCCAGCGCCAAGAGCAGCAGGGTATCAGCAAGTGTGGCTGCCCTCGCAAGAGCGAAAGCAGAAGCCGCCAAGGTGCGAGGATCATACGCTAACCAAGAAGCAAAACTGAAAATGGAAAAGGCTGCCAGAGAAGCGGAAAACCAGTCGGAAAAGGCAAGGATGCAGAGTTAGAAGTGCTGACGCTACAACGAGAAGCTGATGCAGCCGTGGTGGAAGCAGAAGTGTTGGAAAACGCTGAAGGAATGAATGTTCTACATGAAACAGCAAAATATATATCGGAAAGGATCAAATTGGAACGTACCAGCGAATATATCCAATTTTAAATTGACCGGAAGATTCATTGTCCCTCTCCATACTTGCCTGTTGGCGTCCCATCTCATGTGAATCACAGGGAAGCTTTTTTGCATCGCGTCCAGCTGGGGAAGGCAACTCACAATTGCAACCTTGCAACAAACTATGAAAGGGCTGACACCAAACTTACCAGATCCGGCGAGAGCAGAGACAAAAGCTCGTCAGAACATCAAATCCCGTCATGAACTTACACGCTCAGTCATATGCCCCCCAACATATTACCCCAGCCAGAACGCCACCTGCAGCAGAACGCTTGGCACAGTATTTAGCACGACGAGACCTCGTCAATTGAAGTCTGTACAGTTTGACGATAAGCCTGAGATTACCATGCACGGTACTCCTCATTCACCAATGCAACCGGCGGAGTCCAGCTCACAGCAACCCTAGAGTTGGACCTTCTGACTAAATGGCTTGGAAAGTAATTAAATGAACAGGAAAAACGTATACTGTCAGTGTACGTCAACGTTAACAAAACATGGGAGAGACTTCGAGAGTGCTATGCGGCCTCCGAAATTATTGAAAGGGCGCTATTTCAACGGCTGGACAATTTTCCTAAGGTGTCAGCCAAGGACCACACTGAATTACGAGAACTCGGAGATTTACTCATGGAGATTGAAGGTGCTAAAGAAGAAGGCTATTTCACTAATCTGTCGTACCTAGATACTTCACGCAGAATTGGACCAATCGTGGACGGACTTCCACTTGGGCTGCAGGAAAGGTGGCTGTCTATTGGCTCAGAGTTCAAGGAAGAGAACGGTGGTCGATTCCCTCCTTTTAAGTATTTTAGTAGGTTTGTGTGCAAGGAGGCAAAGAAGCGAAACGACCCTAGCTTCATGAATCAATATAGCACCACAACTCACAGCAAGCCAGTCAAATCCACTTTGAACAATTTTAGCATCAATAAACCTGTCTCGGTGCATAAAACCCAAGTCTCCACAACTCACAATGACCCTAGCAAGAATTGTCCATTTCACAATAAACCCCACCCTCGAGTGTTGGATTGTTTCCGACTCTCCATCTGTGGATCTCGCTGTTGCCCGCAAATACCCCGTCCCGTGAGCCACGTGCGGACTCTGTTCGCCGACAGAATCTGCTTGACGGTCAGAGCACTGAAGGTCAGAATAAGGAAGAAAGGAAGTAATGGATTCAACAGATGGTCCACCCAATAAAACCCCTCAAATGATTTCGAAAAAGGAAGTACAAGTCTACGGTTACAGACCCCGTTGCCCCCCCGAACGACGTTGCTGTTTTCATATACAGGAAATAAAATGGGATTTTTTTTCTAAACGGAAACCAACAGATATAGTGCCAATTACCAAATCCGCAATTTTATGGGTGCAGTATTTTGTTTTAAGTTAGCTGAACAAATGGCCACAAAGCGATCGAAGGTGAAAGCGACGGTAAACCACACGGAACAGTCAACGGCCACGTGACACAGGACATAGCGGACAAGGCAGAACAGACCGCTGTTCAGGACACTGTAAAGTTTGTCTGCTTGACCCATCTGGTAGAACAGGATTTCGGTAATCACCACCATTAGATCCGGTCCAGCCATTGTCGCCAGGTAGCGCGTCACACATTTGGAGAGACCGCGGTTTCCTCGGCAGGGAATGATGATTGCCACTAGGTTAACTGCAGCCAAACGAAACAGCAAAAACAAGAATAAAAAACAAACAAACCGTATTTTGTGTAGAAATACAAACATCTTTTGCTCACTTGAAACAAAATCCATTGTTTCTCTCCAGTGGACTTTATCACTGGGGGTAAGAATTTACGGTATCTATGCGGTTTATGTGAACACCTGGCCCCAGTCTAAAGCGCTTTACAGTAGCAGATGTTTAAATGATCTCTTTACGTTCAGGGCCTGCAACAATTCGAGTAGAATCCGAGAATGGTGGAGCACAATATCTCCTTGCCGTATTTCATGGTCATTTGTGCTGGTGCCGTTTGTCCGTGTTTGAATCACATATGTCTAGATTTTCACATTCATTAAACTGTCCGAGTGGCTATAAAATATTGTTCATGTCCCTTTATCAGCCACTCCCTTTGCCAAGCTCTTCCATATACAGCCCACATTCTGTGTGATAAAATACCCCTCGGAATTCACCTACATCTTTGCCCTCTGAAATTACACATACACCCGTGGTTCATGTCTCCACAACACCATGGAAAAAATTACTCTGCACATTGTATCTATAAATCCTCATGTTTAACACACATTTTTAAAGTCATCCTCCAATCACCTACCTTAAGGAATACAATGGCACTCGGCAGGACCTCTCCCTGGAACTCCGGCTCTAGAGTCCTAGCTCCATCTTTGTAAATACTGCCACACTCCTTTCAGCGTACTTTTGCCTTTTGTAAATAGGGCGAACAATTCTGTGCCCAGTACTCCAGTCGTAGTATCCCCAACGAGAGAGTTAGTGCAATTAACGTGTGGACGGTGATTTGTACAAAAGTGAAATCAACAAGCGAAATGCCGGAGATTCTTTGGAAGAAGTATCATGATGTCTTTCTCAACAACCCGAGATCCGCCCATTACTGGATTGTTCCAGAAGCTCTGGCTATTTTTTAATTGCAAGATCAGATTCTGAAAGCGTGATACCGTGCACTAGCAACGTTCCCTCTTTTTCTTCACAACTGCGCGGACCAGCCATTGCTCTGTTTACACAGTCTGTAATCCGCGCGGCATTTCACAGTTTTTTTGTCCAATGCATAAGAAACCAACACTAACCACTACTCACCACACGAGTAAACACAACGGACAGGAGCAATGGTAAAAATAAAATACTCAGACTCAACGGCGCCGGCGTCCAGTGGCCGGCAGTTTATTAAAAGTGAGCTGCCGCCGTCCTTTTTAGTTGTTGTTGCTATTTGTAACAGTGTTGTAATTTAAAACACTGACAGTACAAATTTGTTGAAGTTCTAAAATGTATCAAACTAAAGATAGTGGTATGTTTGTTATTTAGCAAGTTTTAGGGTATGTCACAGTAATATCAACAAAGATTTCAAAATTATATTAGCATAATTTCAAAATAACATTATATAAAATAAAATTCTAGCTGTTCAACAACAAACGCTATGTGCGCGGTGTTTGCACTCAAGTAGTTTGGAGGGAACAGTGCTGACACCAGTGAAATCAAGAAGAATTTGGTAATGGGAAGAATTTGGCATTGGCCAAAGAATGGAAATTACAGTCTGGCTTAATTCAACACAGGTGGAAGAAATGGAGATGAAGCAGCTCAGTTTATTTTTTCAAAAAAAGCAATGAAAGATTTCTGGTGAAATTTGGAGAATTTGTCATTGGGCGATCAGCCTTCGGAGGCTGCGTGCCACAGCCGGAGCAGAGCATTATTTATCGTGGGACATGAGAGGAAATCCTGCATCATTTCAGTTCCTGTCCTTAGACAAGTCTTTCGTTCCCCGCTGAACGAATGTCAGTCTCGGTGACGAAATACACGAAACTACCAAGTTATTTTAAAGGCTCAACATTTTCACCAATGTCGTTCTGGGATGGAGAATGTCGTTCCTTGCCTGTGTTTTTATGTGATTGTAGATCCAAGGACCATGGGAATTGTTACTTTAATCCTCTAATCTGGAGATTAGTGCGAGATAATAATATCAGAATTGCTGGCGAAGCTCACATCCCGTCAAACCGAACAGGAAAGGGAAGCACGTTTTCACAAGTTGAAATCGAAGCTATTTGCTGTAAGTTAAAATCTCTTAATCGATTGCTCTGTGGAAATGCTTGAATTAATGAGTTCCGATAATCACAGGAGGTACTGATAGATATGGATGTGTTGTCTCTGTACAGTTCGACGTCTGACGTCATAAACAGCAGTACCAGCGACAAGTTCCAGTTTAAAATATAAAACGGTATTAATACTGGACAGGAGACTGAGAGGATCGAGACGGCATTTTAACGGCGGACATGATTTGAAGATCTGAAAGGGAGTGCTGACAGATCACGTCATCAGTAAACACCTCTGGTTCTGCTAATTGTTTTGAAGCATCGGGTGATTTACGAACAACCCATTTGAAAGAGGCCCGCGGACGCAAAGATTCTAACGTGGAATGTGAGTGAGAATCAGAAGGTCGGCTCGTAAAGAAAACAGTGGTGTGAACGATTTTTTTTTAACAAACACGGATTAAAATCGCGTCAGCGGTTGCTGAGAGCGGCGTAACGGACAGGTACTTGCCCGGCACACCGATATTTCCAATTACTGTATAACAAGTAGCCTGTACTTATCCCGGGCTTCAAACTTGTTCTCCGAATTTTCTAAATTTCTGCTTTCACAAAAGAATGCGCGGGTAAATAAATTCAACCAATCTCATTCCTTCTGCGACTGCTGGACAAACTACAGCACTGGTCAGACGGTCAGCGTTCACTGCGTCTGGGTGTTTCTGAGGCGCAGAATAACATTCCTTTCATAGAATAATCAGTTACAGATAACGAGAACAACTTGTACGGTGACTGGTGTTAACTACCGCTGATTAGCAATTACATCTCTGCTCTGGGGAACCGCAACGCCAATAGGGAAATAACGCGCATTAGTTCACAGAATTGAAGGTCATGAAGAGATGGCCAATGCTGCGGTTGCGACACCAATTTCGATGTTGTCAGCCCACTCCTTGTAATGACAGTGCATTATCTGGGCATCGTTAGTGGCGACTGTAGTCTGTATTCACGTGATGTGCCCGCCTCAAAAGCGCTGATTCCACTCTAACATTGCGAGTCCGATCTCTGCATCAGCACCAAGTATATTAACATTCATTAAACAGCAAAGTCAGAACTCTCATGTTGTTTCACTGTGATTACGGATCTTTAACATGACTCACAGTTACTTTGTTCCGGCGATGTATTCCGGATATGTTGCAGGAGTCAAACTGGGCAAACTGGAGGTCATGGTAGAACAAAGGACCCTGCGGAACATCGGGGCAATTCAGGACAATGTTTTCACCCTCTGCATGCCACCTTGGCTGCACAGACTAAGATGACTGCGCTGCTCCAAAGAGCGTTATATGAAGTAATTCTTGCCCTTGCCCATTAAGCTCCTTAGTGAATCAGCTTATAGCCGGGGAAGTGATTACTCCCTCCTGTTAGACTCTCTTGGGTAACCTGTTCTTTATTCATTTTACTTCCCTACTAATATTTATATCTGTGACACCGTAATAAACTTTGGGATCAATAAAGTATCTATCGATACATCTATCTATGAACGTTGACGTTATTGGTGCAAACCCATAATGTTTGCACTATTACACGAGTGCATTACAAAGCAGGTCCTCTACCGCTCCTGACAGAAAAATAAAAAGAGAAAACATTGTATCACCGTAGGTTTTAATGGTAAAACAGATGCTAAACAGAATATTAAATACGTTACACAGTCAACAGATGATGTTGAAAGTTGGTTGCGAAAATATTTGATTAAGAGAAGGAGATAAAGTCCTCATGAAGTTGTTAATCAGACAGATACTACGCATCGATACACATGGATCAGAACCAGAATTAGGTTTAATATCTTCGAAGAATGAATTACAGAGGGCTCAATAGTGACACACACATCGTACTTGCCACAAGCCTTAATTTGCTAAATCCATCTTCAATCATCACCCTCTGCTTCCTGTCATCCAGCTTGTTGTGAATTCAACGTGACGCAACTTTCCAGATCAGCTTCCATGAGGGTACAGGCTTTACCAGCTTCCAGATAGACAACATCACTGACCAACATCATCTTTCCTCATAGTTCCTCATCACGAAACTCCAAGTATTTGACCAATATATCATTCCACTGGCGATGTAGTCAGTGATTTCCTCACAACCAATGTCCACCCGAAACTTTAACTTCAATGCAGACTGACAAAAAACAATCCCAGCTGTAGAATTACCAGTTTCCGTTTCCGGCCGAGATCATTCATCAGTGATGAACGGTCATAGCCCGAAAGGTTGATGAATTTCACCTTGCCATAGATGCTGCCTGGCCTGCTGAGACCCCTAGCATTTTCCGTGTATTGCCTTAGAGTTCCAGCATCTGTAGATTTTCTCCCGTCTGTAGAATTACTAACTTGGATTGTTCCATATTCTCAGAGTCCGCAGCCCAATATTATAACTCAGACAAAGACGCTTTGGTGCGGCGATTTCCCGTGATGATGCTGCCATGTCCTATTCACAAACTAAGGCGAAACTGGAACTAGATAATCCTTCCTCGGGCGCGGCTCATGCTGCTTAACCAGCCTGCAGGTTGTGAGAGAATGCGGATCCACTTTAGCTTGTCACCAGCTGCTAACCTGAGCACATTTGGTCACTATCTTATTGCTGTGCGGTACCTCGCTCAACATAATTGGCTGCTAAGTTTCCCACAGTGACAGGACCAAGATAGAGAATTATAAATCAGAAACTGCTGGAGTTCAGTACATCAGGCTGCATCTGTGAGAAGAGAAGTGGTGGAAGGCCCAGTTTCGGAGCTGGGACTGCAAAAGTGCTTCCCGATCAGCTCAACTCTTCCAGTGTTTTCTCCTTCTTAATTTAAATTTCCTGCAAATATACTTTTCTCTCTCTAACTCACTGACAAATATTAACTGATTGCAAGCTGTTCGGGATAACTCAAACTTTTCGGCAGGTTTGCTGCAAGCCACAGCACCCCCACCAAGTTGTTAGTTCTCAGTTCACTCCGACTCTGGTGTAATGCATTCCAGTCAATGCTCACAGCATCCTTTCCTCCCGCTATCATCCTGTTGCATTTGTTCCTGAGGCCACGGTCTCTGCCTTGAGAGGCAGTGACTCCAGAGCGATAAAAAATGTGTCACACTCCTTGCAGCTCTTGTGGTGGGCTGTTACCCTGGCAACAGAGGAAGTGGCTCACCAAAAAATAAGCGAAAAAAGACTAAAAAAAACGTTTCGACATAATATACTGTGAGTTTCATTATGCCAAAGATAAACACTTCGGCCATTTTGTAACTGAAACTAAAGTTGTAATGGCTGCTTTTACCCTGCCTCGTATTCTATTCAATTACACCTCCGGTGGTTCAAACTAACAAAAACAAAACGATACCTGGGAAACTCGGTGAGACAAAAGGTGCAAGACAATGCTTCACAATGAAGGCAATAGTCAGCAGAAAGATTGGTGATACATATCATTGAGGTGGCGTGTTACCAGCGGGACGGAGTTTGAACAAGACGGCACAGAAAGTGCCAGGTTGGAGAATAGATCACGGATAATTGCAGAGGGTTGTCCTGCAATGCACAGAATTCATAGTACAAGCTCCTACACAAGTGATCCAAAAATGGCACAGCCAGAGCAAACAATAAGAACTTTGGCATATGGTCTTTGCCCCTCACCAAACTTAATTAACGCAGTATAGAGAGTATCCCATCGGGATACTTCACACCGTCGAGTGGCTACTGCTCTGCCCAAGGCTGCAAGCAACTACAGAGAACTGTGGACACAGCTGAGCACATCATAGAAACAAGCCTCCCCTCCGTGAACTCTGTCTATACTTCCCGCTACTTCAGGAAAGCAAGCAATATAATGAAAAATCCCGATACCCTGGACATTCTCACTTCTCACCCACCTGTCGAGTCGAAGATAACAAAAAACAACAGAAAACATGCAACCAGTCTGAAGGACGGCTTCCACTGACCTTTTACAGGCATCTGGAATGGGCCCCAGTATAACAAGATGGACTCTTGACCTCACAATTTAATTCGAAGTGACTACCTGCACCCCACTTTCTCTGTAACCATAACGCTTTGTTGGAACGGTGTTAATGTTTTGCCTTAACTAATAAATACAAGCATTGCATTTGACTTCTTAACCGCCCTATCAATCTGTGTAGACACATTCAAGGAGCTAGGAACTTGGACTCCAAGATGCCTCTGCTCATCAACACTGTTACGGGTCCAACTTGGCTCCAAGCCCCAGTCCCTACAACACCCGCTGGGACATCCTGCAGGCCCAGGAAGGATTTGGTTATTCCCTCTCTTTAAACAACAGCCAGCAGGAACAGGAAGTGTCCACTCGGCCACATCAGCCGTTCTGTCATTCACTAAGACCCCGGGCCGGTCCATCGAGTCCAAACACCACTGCTTTCCTCCCTTTCCTCAGATCATCGGCCCCACTTGCAGGACAAAAATCTGCCGGTGTTTGCCCACCAATGTGGTGAACCACTGGGCTCGCCACCACCGTGGGATCGGACATTTCCACAGATGAGCCCTTCCTGCCCGCCCGCTCTCGCATCATTTTTATTCTTTCAATAGAATCCCCCCCCCCCTTTCTGTCCCGATCCCTCCCGGGGAAGCCGGCATCTAGCCGATGGGCCGAGCGGCCTCCTCCTTCTTCCCAGCGATACATCAGATTCACCGCAGGAGACCGCTTCACAAATATCCCCCATCCCTCGGAGGGAAATAGAAATAAACCAAAAAGCAGGATATTCACTTTGAGATGTGTTCGCTTTGAACGGGAGTATGTGGTAGGAGCTGCTGACGGAGTTGCCGTGCCGCACACGTGTCGGCTGATCTTTGTGAAGCGGACCCTCGTGTGACGACAGGCACGTAGAGGCGCCTGTGTGATGTTACTTGTGGGAGCGAGCTCATACTTAAAAACACCTTAATGGATGCTTCTTATGATTTCCGTGGGACAACAAAATTAATCACGGTTTCATCACTGAATCCAATGTTTTCTGATGCAAAGTCCACTGCTATGCGCCCGGCTGTGCCTTGTTGTTGACGGAGAAAACAGCTTGGAGTTTGTCTCGACGAGATTTGCCACCGGGATCAACACACTGTGTATTCAATAGGTCTACTAGATTCAATATATAATGTATATATATAAGTATATAATATCTGATAAATGTATAAAATGTACGTCCTGAAATTCCTTTTCTTCTCAGACATCCACGTAGGTGGAGAAGTGCCCCAAAGACTGGATCAGTTAAAAGGTTAGAACCCCAAAGCCCCCAGATACATCCCCCCACACACAAGCAACAGCAAATCAATGACACCCCCACCGGCAAAAAAAGTATCAGCACCCTCCACCGAGCACGCAAGCGTGCAGCAAAGTATCAATAAAGACACAGACTTGCAGTGCCCTGAAAGCTACTCATTCACATGACAATTCTGCACACAACAGGCTCTCGCTCTCCCTAATAATCCTTCACAGTGAAGGGTGAGACATATTACTCAATAGAAAAGTTATAGTCCATGTCGTCTTTGTTTCCTGGTAAACTATCACTGAAATTATGGACCATAGATGTCCCTTCCCTTTAAAATTACTGAACCATTCAGACAGCTGATAGCTGAGAGGAATTAAGTTTGTTGCTCATTAATGTTCTCCCAGAGTGGTTTGTATGTAGTTGATATTGAGTTCTGTGCTGCCACAGTGAAAGGGCCGGATGGCCGAACCCACCCCTTTGTCAAAAAAGACCTTGCAGATGAGACAATTGACCGGCTATTTTTTTGGGCTCGTCTATTATGTCCAGTGATCTCAATGCGCCTTCCTCTACATCGGTGAAGCCAGCTCCTCTGTTTTTCTGTCGGCAAGGTTTTCTTTTGGGGGCGCGGGTTGGGTTCAATGTTCTTGACAAGTTTTGTTCGGGCAGAGATGGGTTTTGGAGGTTGATGATCGGGATGCCGTTCTTTTACATAGAGGGAGGCGAGTCTGATGTTTCTTTCTGAATGGTTTTCAATTGCGGTCTTTGTTTCGTGGCTACCTGGAGAAGAAAAGAAATCAGAGTTGTATACGGCACATATTTTATAATAAATGAACATTTGAATCATCTGCAACAAGTAAGATTCCTGGTGTCCAAACATTTTAATTTCAATTCTCATTACCATTCAGACTCTCAGCCCATTGCCTTCTCTTGCGCCAACATGAGGCCACCCTCACTCTCCAGGATCAGCACCTTATATTCCGTCTGAGTACCCTTCAACCCGATGGCATGAATATCGATTTCTCCATCCTGTGAATAATTTTACCTCTCACCCCAACTTCCTTCCATAGAACAATAGAACATTACAGCACAGAAACAGGCCTTTTGGCCTTTCTTGGCTGTGTTGAGCGATTTTTCTCCCTAGTCCAACTGACCTACACTTGAACCATATCCCTCCATACACCTCTCATCCATGTACCTGTTCAAGTATTTCTCAAATGTTAGAAGTGAGCCCACATTTACCACTTCATCTGGCAGCTCATTCCACACTCCCATCACTGTCTGTGTGAAGAAGCCCACGCCTAATGTTCCCTTTAAACATTTCCCCCTTCACCCTTAACCCATGTCCTCTGGTTTTGCTTCTCCCCTAGCTTCAGTGGAAAAAGCCTGCTTGCATTCACTCTATCTATACCCATCATAATTTTATACACCTCTATCAAATCTTCCCTCATTCTTCTAAGCTCCAGGGAATAAAGTTCTAACCTATTCAAAATTTCTATGTAGCTCAGTTTCTCAAATCCCAGGAATATCCTTGTAAATCTTCTCTGCACACTTTCTACCTTATAAATATCCTTCCTGTAATACGGTGACCAAAACTCCACAAAATACTCCAATTTAGGCCTCACCAGTGCCTTATAGATCTCACCATAGCATTCCAACTCTTATAATAAATACTTTGATTTATAAAGGCCAATGTACCAAAAGCTCTCTTTACTAACCTATCTACCTGTGACGCGACTTATAGGGAATTTTGTATCTGTATTCCCAGATCCCTGTGTTCTACTGCACTCCTCGGTGCCCTACCATTTACCTTGTATGTTCTACCTTGGTTTGTCCTTCCAAAGTGCAATACCTCACACTTGTCCGCATTGAACTCCATCTGCCATTTTTCAGCCCATTTTTCCAGCTGGTCCAAATCTCTCTGCAAGGTTTGAAAACCTTCCTCACTGTCCACTACACCTCCAATCTTTGTATCATCAGCAAATTTGCTGATCCAATTCATCACATTATCATCCAGATCATTGATAGAGATGACAAAAAACAATGGACCCAACACTGATCCCTGTGGCACATCACGAGTCACAGGCATCCACTCAAAGAAGCAATCCTCCAGTACCATTCTCTGACTTCTCCCATTGAGCCAATGTCTAATCCAATTTACTACCTCACCATTTATACTAGCGACTGAATTTTCCGAACTAACTTTCCATGCGGGACCTTGTCAAAGGCCTTACTGGAGCCCATGTAAACTACATCCACTGTCTTCCCTTCATGCACTTTCCTTGTAACCTCCTCGAAAAACACTTATAGATTTGCTAAACATGATCTACCTCGCGAAAGCTGTGTTGACCCTCCTAAATAAGTCCTTGTCTATATAAATATTTGTAGATCCCATCTCTTAGTACTCCTTCCAATAATTTACCTACTACCGATGTCAAACTTAATGGCCTATAATTTCCCGGATTGCTTTTAGAGCCTTTTTTAAACAATGGAACAGCACGAGCTATCCTCCAATCCTCAGGCACATCACCCGTAGATATCGACATTTTAAATATATCCGCCACAGCCCCTGCAATTTCAATCTAGTCTCCGTCAAGGGCCTAGGGAATACCCTGCCAGGTCCTGGGAATTTATCTACTCTGATTTGCCTCAAAATAGCAAACACCTCCTCCTCTTCAATCTGTATAGGTTCCATGACCTCACTACTTGTTTGCCTCTTTTCCATTGACTCCAAGTCAGTTTCCTTAGTGAATACAGATGCAAGAAACCCATTTAAGATCTCCCCCATTTCTTTTGGTTCCGTATTTTTGCACTTTTTATACCCCTCAAGTACCTTATTTTTCTCCCTGTTACCTATAAATGTCATAAATCTCTTTCTATTTCGTTGTCAAAGTTCAAATATCCCTAGAGAACCACTGTTCCTTATTCTTATTCACCTTGCCTTTAATCCTGACAGGAAGATACAAACTCTGCACTCTCAAAATTTCTCCTTTGAAGGCCTCCCACTTACCAATCAACAACATCCTTGCCAGAGAACAACCTGTCCCAATCCACGCTCATTTCTTCAAATTTAGCCGTTTTCCAGTTTCGAACCTGAACCCGAGGATGAGATCTATCTTTATCCATGATCAAGTTGAAACTAATGGTGTTATGATCACTGGAACCAAAGTGTTCCCCTACACACACTTCGGTCACTCGTTTCCTAATAGGAGATCTAATATTGCATCCTCTCTAGTCGGTATCTTTATATATTGACTTAGAAAACTTTCCTGAGCATATATTACAAACTCTAACCTGTCTAGATCTTTAACAGTATGGGAGTCCCAATCAATAGGTGGAAAATTAAAACCCCCTACTATCACAACTTTATGTTTCCTGCGGTTGTCTGTTATCTCTTTGCAGATTTGCTCATCCAATTCTCTCTGACTTTTGGGTGGTCTATAATACAACCCCACTAATGTCGTCATGCCTTTCCTGTTTCTCAGCTCCACCCATATGGCCTCGGAAGACAAGTCCTCTGATCTGTCCTGCTTGAGCACTGCTGTAACAGTTTCCCTGACTAGCAATGACACCACCCCACCCTTCATCCCTCTGCCTCTATCACGTCTGAAGCAGCGGTACCCTGGAACATTGAGCCGCCAGTCCTGCCCCTCCTGTAGCCAAGTTTCATTGATGTCTACAATGTCATAATTCCACGTGTCAATCCACGCCCTCAGTTCGTCAGCTTTCCCCACAATACACCTCGCATTGAAATAGACACACCTCAGACGATTATTACCACCACACACACTTCTAGTTGTGTCCTTGCATGAACCTTTAACAGAATTTATTTTCACCCCCGATCCATTATCTACTCTGGCACCCTGTTCCCATTCCCCAGGTAAATCTAGTTTAACCCCCTCCCAACCCCAATAGCTCAAACAAACTTCCCTTCAAGGAGGTTCCCCTGAACTTCAGGTGTAAACCGTCTCTCTTGTACAGGTCCCACCTGCTCAGAAGAGATCACAATGATACTGAAATCTGAAACCCTGCCCCCTACACCAGTTCCGCAGCCACGTGTTCATCCTCCAGAGCATCCTATTCTTACCCTCACTGGCACGTGGCACAGGTAGCAATCCTGAGATTACCACCCTCGAGGTCCTGGTTTTTAACTTCCACCAAGCTCTCTATACTCACTCTTCAGGACTTTTCTTCCTACATCATTGGTACCGAGTGTACCATGACATCTGGCTCACCCTCCCACTTCACAATGCTGTGCACATGATCAGAGACATCCCTTCCCTGTCACCCGGGAGGCAACAAACCATCCGGGAGTCTCTGTCACGACCACAGAATCTCCTGTTTGTACCTCTAACTATCAAGTCCCCTATCACTACCGCTCTCCTCTTCTTCCTCCCTCCCTTCTGCACTGTAGAACCAGACTCAGTGCCAGAGATCCGGCTTGTCCCAGGTAAGTCATCCCCCCCCCACCAACAGTATCCAGATTGGTATACTTGTTGAGGGGAATGGCCACAGGGCGACCCTGCTCTGACTGTCCTTTCCCCTTCCCTCGCCTGACGGTAACCCAATTACCTGTGCACTGCTCCTTTGGCGTAACTGCCTCCCTGAAACTACTATCTATAAACTTCTCATTCTGCCAAATGATCCGGAGGCCATCCAGCTCCTGCTCCAGTTCCCTAATGCGGTTTATTAGGAGCTGCAGGTGGATGCAATTCTTGCAGGTGTTGTTGTCAGGGACACCGGAGGTCTCCCTGACTTCCCACATCCTGCATGAGGAGCATTCCAACATCCTGCCTGGCATTCTCTCTACACTAAACGAACAAAACAAAACTTACTGGAACCTACCCTCGCCTCTGCCTGTTCACGCCGAAGCCTGTTGAGCCAAAGCCTGTTGAGCCAAAGCCGTCCCACTCTGACTCAGTCCGCTCCGACGATGGCCGTTGTATATGACGGTCTTTCTTTTAAACCTTTTGTGCGCTACGTCACGCACCTTGTGCCTCTTGTCCCCGATCAGTAAAAAATGGCTTCCCGAGATGTCTTTATTCCTTCATTCTCAGCCTCTTGCTTCTTGCTAGCTCCCTTCCACTCTGACCTTCCAGTTCCTCTCACCTGCTTATCACCTCTCCCTGGGTCCACTCCTCCTATTGTCCACTTTCCTGAGGGTGATTTTGCGCAGCCACATCCTTACACTTACTTCCCTGTAACCCATTCTCTGCCACAAGTCAGTGGTATGTCTCCTGTCTGCACACTGGGGTATTTCCCCTTCGGCAATGTAATGCTGGGCAAAACAGAGAAGCCTGGATAGTGCTGAGAAGCCTATAATGCACACACACCCACATACCCACCCACCTCCAACACACCCCTCCCCACACACACACACATACTCAGTCTCTCACACACTCTCAGTCATACAAAGATACACAGATTCTCAGACACTTTGACATACACACAATTGCACACATTGACATACTAACATTAACTCTTGCACGCTCACAGATACTGAAACTCACGGAGCCCACCCACACCGACATACACTTCCCTACAGACTATCTCACACTCTCTGTCACACGCACTGATACCCACAAAAACAGAAGAATGCCACCCAGTTTATAACCATTAATTACACTCTTTTCCCCACACGCCATTAACATTGGAAGGCTGTTACAGTGCAATTGTCAAATCAACATCGAACCAACTGGAAGAATCCAGTCTTCCAGAAGAAGTCAATAGGTCGAGTTGCATTTGCAGAGCAAGTGGGGGACATTGAGGAACTGTGGACACTTCCCTTCCCCCACACATGCTGCTCAGCTCAGCCCACCTGAGTCCCTCCTGCAGACGATCTGTTGTCCTGGCGTCCAGCATGGACTCTTGACTGGGTTCATGTCAACATCAACTGCTACTCGTGTCTGTCTGTAGATGTATCTGTAGCCTAACACCTTGAAACATAATCAGGCTGAACAGCTTTTTGTGAGAGCATCTGTTGGCCCTAGGTCTTTATCACTAGAATGAAGAATAATGAAGGGTGATTTAATTCAAACCTATCGAATGATGAAAGGTTTTGATCAATTGGATGTGGATAGAATGTTTCCTATGGTGGGAGAGTCTAGGGCCAGAGGACACAACCTCAGAATGTGGGGGCGTCCATTTAGAATAGAGATGAGAAGGAAAGTTTTGAGCTAGAGAGTGGTGAATCTGTTGAATTTGTTGCCACAGACATCGGTGGTGGCCTATTCTTTACATATATTTAAGACCGAAGTTGATAGATTCTTGATTGGTCATGGCATGAGGGATGGATGGAGAAGGCAGGAGATTGAGGTACAGAGGAAACCTGGATCAGCCATGCTGAAATGCCGGAGCAGACTTGATGGGCCAAATGGCCTGATTATACTCCTGGATCATATCTTCATGCATTTGGTAAGATAACTTTACTATGAAACATTCGGCTGAGACGTGAATGGGGAAGGACCACAACGAAGTCACCGAAAACAAGAGTGGGCTACCTCAGAGGGCATTTTAATAGTTTCCAACAAGACAGTTCACATTGTAGTAATGTAACCTCAAGAACAGGAAGCTGAGATATCTTGACATGGCTTACCATGGGTATCAGGAGTACAGTTGTGGTAAAATTCACCAGAATTCCAACTAATGACAATGACAATGACAATGTCTCCCATCCACTCCATAATGTACTGGCTAGGCACAGGAGTACATTCAGCCAGAGACTCATTCCACCAAGATGTAACACTGAGCGTCATAGTAAGTCATTCCTACCGGTGGCCATCAAACTTTACAACTCCTCCCTTGGAGTGTCAGACACCCTGAGCCAATAGGCTGGTCCTGAACTTATTTCCACTTGGCATAATTAACTTATAATTATTTAATTATTTATGGTTTTATATTGCTATATTCTTGGTTGGTGCAGCTGTAACGAAACCCAATTTCCCTCGGGATCAATAAAGTATGTCTGTGTGTAATTGCACCATGTATTTACTGTTTCTGAAGTGTAGGCAATTACTGGTCAGAAGGTTCATTAGTAAATGCTGGAGGTGGCAGTAATCAAATTTTTATATTTGGAAACCTGCTGCCACCGCACTGCCAGTCAACCTTTGTCAAATGTCCCGCTGGTTGATGAGCTCCTTCACATGATTGGTTACAGTGGCTGAGGTGCCTATAGTAGCCGATTCCTGGAGAGCAGTAAATGAGCTCTCGGGTGTGGTCCTCCCTGTTTGTGGGGGTGGGGGAGGGGCCCAGGAAGCTTATTCTGGATTGGGTAGCCGGGCCACAAAAGGAGAATGGAATAACCCTTGGTGAAGACTCTAAGAGCGGGCAGAAATAGGCCATTCCACCCCACAAATGTGCCAATCACTGAGCACCCATTTGTGCAAGTCTTTGTCATTGGCAGAATGTTGCAGTTTAGGAAGAAGTAGGTATGGACACACACCCGGTTTGTTAGCAAGGACACACTGGGACATAACGGGCATGGATTGGGTTCACTTATTTAAAGAGAGACTGGAACTGGAGGCATTCGAAAGGAGATTCATTGCTCTGATACGTGGAGTGACAGATCCAGAGAGGCTGAGATAGGGAAAAAGTAATATTTTCCTTGCATTGAAATGTCTAAAGCCAGAGGTCATGCACTTCATGTTAGAGGGTCCGAGTTAATGACTCCTGCCTCTAATTCTTGGTCTTCTAATTAATCCCCACATCCCCAATGACTCCACCTCATGACTGATCAACCTGTATCTTGTTGGGATGTGGGGTGATCCGTACCCCGTAACGGGCTGAAAGAACCAGCAGAAATGGAACACACCTGGAGTGTGTCCCGTTTCTGCTGGCTCTTTATTAGTATCTACGTAATAAAGTAAATATACAACCAGATAAATCAAACAGGTTAGCAGAGTATATGAAGATATGTAGATGTGTGAATATAAACCTAAGACCTCTTCAAGATTAGGTTGTAAATGCTGCAGGCTTACAATGGTATAGGAATTAATTCAGTTCAGTTGGTGATATTGAGTCGAGTAGAATTGAGGAGGGAGAGAGGGAGAGAGGGGAGGGGAGGGGAGGGGGAGAGGGAGAGAGAGAATTAGTTTTCCAAGTACGTGGATGCCGTCGTCTACACGCGGTAAAGCTATCAACCCAGGCAAGGGTTAAACACGCCGATAGCTTTCCAGGGGTCACCCCTTTTCCACACTGAGAGCAAAACTCACCCTTTTCGTGGGCATACAAAGCTCATTCAGTGTGTGTCATTAAATATGTGTCAGTGTGTCTCTTGTGTGTCTGTCTAAAGAGCAAGCTGGCCTTATATTTATCGAATCATGCTGAACGCTAGCTGTCCATTACATAGCTCCATGTTCAGTTTCCATGGCAACTCACAAGCTGTTCATTTTCTCTCCCTCTGAATCAGTAGCACACAAACTCTCTCTCTTTTTAAAGGTACAGTCCATAATGAATAAATCTCCGGATCTCATCATAGGGGGGTAACCTCACGTGGTAAAATTTAGAGCAAATTCAACAGGCAGATAACACTTAAGGTCTGGTTTAAACCCAAGCCATTGGTACTACCGGCCAGCGTCTCTACCCAGTGTGCCCCATGGTGATTTATAGTCACTCAGGGCTTTCTAAGGGGAAATTTACCACACAGACTGCAGTGGTCCACCGAGGTGTCGACTTGTCATTGGACACAGGACATCTATATTAAAGTAATATATCTTACAGGAATCCTTTCTCTTTAATATGAATGGCATGTATCCAATTGCACGAATTGAAGGGACCTGAGAAAATGCGCATGAAGTGGAAAGTGGAAAACTAAGCTATTCGTAACCAAGCAGTGAAAGTCACTATCAGCCCAGCCTGACCCCTTCACAGAATTAATTAGATCCCTGTATAATGAACAGGACAGAGTTTGTAGACAATAACAGTGATGGCAATGAACGTTGAATAACTGACAGACAAAAGGCGAGTGAGGTTAAAGTTAGAATGATACACAGAATGACGTGTGAAATGTATTAATCTCTGGTTACTCTAGGACATCAGCCATCGGAGAGTATTACCAACATTCAGGGAATGTCTGAATTAAATTTATTTACCTGCTTGTCGTTGCCGTGATGAGCCAGTAAAGTAATCCACTCGCCAGCGCCAGTCCAGCAACGACTCCAATCACAATCCCGATAATCGCTCCACGTGACAAACGTGGTACAATTGGAGGTGGTACAATTTCTTCTGGAAATGAAGCCGAAGAGGAAATAAGATACCATTGAGAGCTCTCGAAGAATTGAAAGGCCGAGATACAGTGGATGTGGACAGGATGCCTCCCATAGTGGGCGAGTCTAGGTTTAGTGGGCACAGCCTCAGATTACAGTAAGGCCCATTGGAACAGGGATGAGGAGGAATTTCAGCCAGAGGATGGTAAATCTGTGGCATTTATTGCCACGGATGTATGTGGAGGCCATGTCATTGTGTATATTTAAAGCGAAAGTTGGCAGATTCCAGATTAGTCATAAAATTAAAGGTTGTGGGGAGAAGGAAGGTGGATGGGGTTGAAGGGATAACAAATCAGCCATGGTGGAATTGCTGAGCAGAGTCAATGGGCCGAATGGCTTAATTCCACTCCTATGTCTTAGGGTCTTATGCGATTATGATAATCCAGTGGAACAAAACACAGTAAATGTCCATTCTCCTTTGATTATCTTTGCAAGCTGGGGTTTTTGTTTTGATAGAGCTTAAAATGCATACTCAGAATCTAAGTGGACACAGAGGAATACTGGTATACAGCGTGGACACAGTGCCTTACTCCGAATGGTCTACAATAACTCAGATTCCAATTCAAGGTAGACCCAGTTGCTTGTGTTTTACTCAAATCTTCACTAAACCTTCACCTTTCCTATCCGCATACCTTTAATTACCATTACTGCCCCTATCTCAGACTCTTCCCCTGCCAGCTTGCTCCATATATCCATCAGCTTCTTCATATATCGATCAGCTTTTTGGTGATAATATTGCGGTTGAGGTTCCTATTAGATCTCTTCTCTCTCACCTTAAGCCAATAGCCCAACTCAGGTGCAGAAGAAAAAAGCCGTGACCAATTTATCTATGTTCTCACATTATATATTTGGTCTATTTAATATTTAAATTAACCCATAAAGTTTATGGATTAGACAATAAACTCAGTGGATTATTTTTTGCCTTTGTTTTAAGCAACTTACGTGTTCATTCCAGAACACAGGAATGCTGCAAAGACAATTGTTTTACAGTATGGTATTGGAAAATATTGCTCACTGGGTAGGATAGTTTTGGTGGCATGGAGATTGTTCACAATGGAAAAGGCCTAAAACATTTATAAATCAAAACATTTTCAATGAAATTTTGAGTCTGAACTGCTCTGTAACTGGTAATGAATCACAGCACTTGCAGCAGAATATCATACAAACAAGGCCTTTGTCCCTTGATATGTCTGCCGACCATTATGCCACTTTAAAATGCACCTCCACCTGCACTGCACTGACATAATCATGTCCCCTTGGATCCCAGGCCTCTTTACTCTTTCAATAAGGTTTGTATGGAGTACCTTATCAAAGGCATTGCTAAGTTCCATATACACTACATCTACGGCTCTACCTTCATCAACGTGTTTAGTCAAATACTCAAAAAATTCAATCAGGCTTGTAAGTCACGACCTTCCTTTGACAAAGCCATGCTGACTATTCTTAATCATACTATGCCTCTCAAAATGTTCCTAAATCCTGTTTCTCAGGATCTTCTCCATCAACTTACCAACCACTGAACTAAGACTCACTGCTGTAAAATTTCCTGGGCTATTCATACTCTCTTTCTTGAATATGGTAACAACATCCGCAACCCTCCAATCCTATGGAACGTGTCCCGTCCTCATTGATGATCATCGCCAGAGGCTCAACAATCTCCTCTCTTGCTTCCCACGGTAGACTGGGGTACATCCCGTGATTTACCCAAATTGAAAAGGTCCAGCACATCCTCTTCCATAATATCCACATTCTCAAGTTTTTCAGTCCACTGCAAGTCATCCATACAATCGCCAAGATCCTTTTCAGTAGTGAATACGAAGCAAAGTATTCATTGGACTTCTGCTATTTCCTCCGGTTCCACAGACATTTTTCCAATTTCTAACTTGATTGGTCCTATTCTCTTACATCTTATCCTCTTGCTTTTCACATACATGTAGAATTCCTTGGGGTTTTTCTTAATCATGTCCGCCAACACCTTCTCATAGCCCCTTCTGGCTCCTTTAATTCTTAAGCTCCTTCCTGCTGGCCTTATAATTTTCTAGATTCCTAACATTACCTGGTTTTATGAACCTTTCGTAAGCTCTTCTTTTATTCTTGATTAGATTTACAACAGCCTTTGTACGTCGCGGTTCCTGTACCCTACCATCCTTTCCATGTCTCATTGGAACGTCTCTACGCACAACCCCACGCAAATATCCCCTGAACATTTGCCACATTCCTTCCATACATTTCCCTGAGAATACGTTTCCCATTTATGCGTCCAAATTCCTTCCTGATAGCCTCGTCTTTCCTCTTACTCTAATTAAATGTTTCCCTAACTTGTCTGTTCGTATCCGCCTGCAATACTTTGGTAAAGGAGATAGAATTGTGATCACTTTCCCCAAAATGCTCTCCCACTGGGAGACCTGGCACCTGACCAGCTTCATTTCCCAATACCAGATTAAGTGCAGTCTCTCCTCTTCTAGGCTTATCTACAGATTGTGTCAAGAAATTCTCCTGAACGCACCTAACAAGCTTCACCCCATCTAAATCCCTCACTTTAGGGAGATGCCAATCAATATTTGGGAAATTAAAATCTCCCACCACAACAACTCCTTTTCAGAATGTGTCTCCCCATCTGCTCCTTGGTGTTCCTGTTACTATGATGTGGTCTATAATAAACAGCCAGTAGAGTTATTAAAGTCTTCCTATTCCTAACTTGCACCCACAGAGTCTCCGTAGACAACCTCTCCATGAATTCCCCCTTTTCTGCAGCCGTGACAATACCTCTGATCAACAGTGCCACGTCCCCACCTTTTTTGTCTCCGTCCCTGTCCTTTCTGAAACATCTTGAAATAGCCATTCCTGTTCCAGACCCCTCCAAGTCTCTGCAATAACCACATCATCAGAGCTCCAAGTGCTGATCCACACTCTAAGCTCATCCCCTTTATTCATAATACTCATTTGGATAATTTGGTAAATTGGATCAAATTCCATGGTGAAAGGGCAGAGCAGACTCGGTGGGCAAAATGGCCTATTTCTGCCCCTATATTATCAAAAAAGTCTGAGAATAGCCCGTGATGTAATTTAGAGGCTTTGGTATTGGTCAGACAGCACTTGGAGTACTGTGAGCAGTTTTGTGTTTCACTTGTTTGAAATAGTGTGGGAGAATCCAGGGGAGGTTAACAAGTCGGGTTCCCTCTGAGCTGTGCAGATGCTGTGTAGTTGAAATGTTCCCGCGCGCATAGCCATTGTTGTCGCATAGCTAGAGTTTACTTTTAAACTGTATTTTTGTTCATTTAAAGTGCTGTACATTTTTTCAGCCTTTTTTGAACTCAGAGTAATTGTTGGTCTGCATGGCTGGAAAAAGTACATCGGGATTGTTCTCCACAAGAAAGATTCCGGGACTGAAGAGAGTAGGGAATGTATGATGCCTCTGGGCGTGTAGTCACAATAGCTTAGAAAAATGAGAGGGCATCTCATTAAAACACAGAAATTAAAAGTCCTAAAGTCCTAGATGGAGTAGATATGGCGGGTTTCCACGTTGTATGACTTCATGAATCTATAGTATACTGCTCTGCTGATAGAAAGAGAAACTGGCGTAAATTTATGACGTTGCCACCATAAGCATAACCCATAATATTGAACAGTGCGAAGTTCCTCACTCAATAACCTAATTTTAGTTCCAAAGCAACAATGAAATGAGTGTACAGCTTTTGAACACGAGTGGATATTGGTAACCATCGCTGGTATCGTTGTGTTTCCACACGGGCAAAAATAGCGACCCTGAAAGGGTATTCAAGTATTTACTTTAACAACCCAAAAACTGTCTTGTAGATTTGTCAAAGTATAGTATTGTCTGCATTTAATTCTGAACATACACTGAAGACTTAATAGTTTTTAGCTTCACACAGCAGACTTTAGACCAAATATACCTTGTCTGTTGTTGATGCAGGGCTGTGGTCAAGTTGTGACAGGGCGTACATTTTCCTGTTCTGGAGAATCTGGGAGCACAGATCCGAGGCAGAAGAGGAACCCATGGTTTGTTGAAACATTATCGCTCTTTCAGAACAGCATCTGAGGAAAGTCATCCATCTGAACGCATATTGCATTAAATTTCTCTGTCCATAGTCTCTGCATAACTTGCAATGTTTCTGATAATTTGTCTTTTTTTAATTTCAGAGTTATGTCATCCGCATTGTTTTGTCTTTTCGCCACCAGAGAAAATTATGGCAATTTCCTCTCTGGTTAATTGAGATTGCTGAGCAGAATCTGAATGCTCAAATTACATAGCACTGGCTGCGTCATTAGATTTATTTCACAACAATTGGCGTGGTTGAATAGATTTTCTGGAAGTTGCATCGCACTGAAAGCTAATGGGCATCCTTCACCGGAACTCCATCCTTGCCAACAGCAACGGAAACAACTTTCTAGTTAAACACGTGAGCATTTGATCAGGTTGATCATTTCATCAGGTGCCAAAACACATTGTTCTCACCCCCGACTAACACATTTTTTCACAACTTCTATGTTCCTATTAATCGTTTTAGATTTCAAAGCGGAATTATCTTCGGATTCTGAAATTCTGCGATATACATCTATTTTGAAAGAGTCTTTCAGTGTGCCAGAGCAGTAACATTGTTGGCAGTGGAGAGTCACAGGACACGTTAGCTGATGTGCAGGGGTTAAACTGCCCACATGATCATACAAAGCGATGTCAGCTCAACACCACACACACACACAATAATTAATGAGATTCAAAACGCAGAATGAGATAAGCCAGATTGAATACTAAACGGAAATGAGTGAAAAAATGAAGCAAGTCCTGTATCAAAGAGCAGTTCCTTTTTAAAATAAACAGTAGTAATAATGCCAGATGTGTAAGTAAGGCTGGGCTGGGCTCACACAGCCTTGAGTTCGCATTCACGAGCCCCTATGATCTTACGTTGTCCATCTAGCGACGCCTAACCGGCAAGATCCCATAGTAAATGTAGGACAGAGTTATCCCTTGCATTGGCTAACATTTCCCGATCTACAAAAGATAAACCTTCAAGACGTTAGTGACTTGCAATGTAACACAGTCAGTTGGAAAGTAAAGATCAAGCAAAGAAAAATTAGAAGCCCTACTGTGAATGAGGGAACAAAACCAACGTCTCACTTACCAGTGACTTCGAGAGTGACGGTCGCTGAGGTTTGTGGGCCGCTGGTTGGCACCATGTTCACAAGGTATTCCCCACTGTCTGACTTGTTCACCGACTTCAGCAGCAGCGACCCAGTGGAGGTGAATAGCTCAGCTCGCGATGTATAAGAATTATCAATAGACACGAGTTGATCGATCCACTGACAGACCGTTTTCTCATTAAAGGTCCAGCTTCCGCTGGAGATCTTGTCCGACGGCTGCACTGAAAAGGAAACATTTGCCCCGACGGTTGCAGATATTTTCTTCTGCTCTACGTCGATGGTAAAAGTCTGAGACCCACCTGAGGAAGAGAAAATCGCATGAGGGTAAAGCGACAAAGGTGCAGAGACTGGAGAAACTTACGTTGCTCAATAATTACAGATATTTAAAATCTATACGCAGCTCAACACGCAGATCGTCTCTTGTAAACTAATCTTCTATCCTACAGCTACCCACCGCTCTGCGCATTCTCTGAACTCTCACCGACCGGGAGGCCCTCACCAGCAGTTATGAAGTAACAAAGAACAAGAGCTGGGAACGGCAGCAGCACCATATCGAAAGAACAGCATCTACCTTCTACTACAATCGGAGACAGAACCGCACTTCCTGGTCTCTGGACTACCTCATTTGATTCAGTCATCAGAAGCGGCAGAGCTCATTGGACAAAGACCCGCCCAGCGAATCTAATTTGCTTGCACACACACACACACACACACACACACACACACACACACACACACACACACACACACACACACACACACACACACACACACACACACGCATATACATACATACACACACGCGCGCGCGGGTGCGGTCCCACACACACTGCTGTCATGTCAGACCCTGATTTTCCTGGTAATGTTGTTAGCCGAGTCTGCTTACAATTCGTTCTACTCTATTATCATACCAGCAATCTGTGCCTCTGGTGTTTGAGCATCTTGCCATCTCAGGTTCAGGCAATGCATGTGTCAGGAAATCTGCTACTCATTTGTCGTTGCTGAGGATTTATTAGTTTAATGTAAGATCTTGAATCGGTGTGATTTCTTGGGGTTGGGTATCCAGAACCAAAGGAAAGGTTCTGAGTGAGTTAAAATGCAATCATGGATGTTTTTACTCAAAGCGGTTGATGATCATTTGGCATTCTCTATCTTAGAGAACTCTGAATATGGTGCTGGTTGGGGTTGGGGAGGGGGAACGCCTAGGGGCTGCCATTCGGTATTTCCAGCCGAGTCTTGGATGGTATATGTATCCGAGCATGGATACGAGACTAGGGTCAAGTTAGCCTTTATCGGCTCGTGGGAGGAGCGAAACGGGGGGAGCCACGCGTTCTGTTCCATGCTCTCATGTTTACAGATCTTAGTGTGGCCGGTTCCCAAGTCTGGGTTTCGATCTTAGAAAAAGGGAGTGTAAGTCAAAATTTTCACTATCTACCTTATCAATCTCTGTCAGCGTTCTTATGCATGATCAATACTTATCAGTTGGCGCAAGATCTCAACACATATCTGACCTTTCCTTGATGTAATGTACGCTGGATTTCATGTGTAATTTCCACAAGCCCTGTGCAGTTTAAACTATTTTTAGGACTTTGATTGTCTGAAATCGTTGTTATAACACCATCATCATATATGTCTTCACAGCATGCTATAGGTTCATGTCAAAGAACCGGTATTCCCTATATTTACTCACCTAAATCCTTCTATAAACAGTAACAAAAATAAGCACCTCTTCGCCATTATTTCTACAAAGCAGATTTTGCTTAGTGTATTCATAGAAACTGCGACTGTTGCTGCATAATATCCTGTAGAAAATCAGCGTGAATAAACAACAATATTTTTAATTCTGTGGAGCATATAATCATTAATTTAGCTGCTGTGACTGTGGCACATTTTGGTCCAACAATTTTTTTTTTGCCCTGTGCCTCTCTGTTCTGGAAATGAAGGCGAAAGTGTTGTGAAATTTCAGATTTTTCTGACGTTATCTCCCTCTGTAATCAGTTCAATCACCATTAAACAAACATAATAAAGCGGGTTTTCTCCACCAGCTTTCCATGTAGATAATGGTTAATGTACTTTAGTCTCCTAATTGCAAAGAGAAATACCTGCTACCCGTTCTCAGAATAAATTATAAAAGAAAATTAATGATGACATAGAGTGGTTCCCATCTATGAGAAGGGTATTCCTGTACTCGTCAGCTTCATTTCCAGGACTTTCGGTAGATGGGCTTGACATCTTCAATGCGCCATGCCTCAAAAAGCCGTCGCGTATCATTGAAGACCCGCAACACAAAGGTCTTGCTCTCTTCTCAGTGCTGCAATCAGGAATGAGGTAGAGAAGCCTGACAGCGCACACTCAACGCTTCAGGAAGAGCTTCTTCTTTTCTGCCACTCGATTTCTGAAGGAGTATTGAACTATTCCTGTACATTTCTCATGACTTCTGCCGAAGACGTTGCACCTGATTCTGAATCTGACAAAAGAAGATTCACAACTGCACATTGTGAAAACTGCCTTCGGTGATAATACAATAGATAGATAGATAGATAGATAGATAGATAGATAGATAGATAGATAGATAGATAGATAGATAGATAGATAGATACTTTATTCATCCCCATGGGGAAATTCAACATTTTTCCAATGTCCCATACTAATTACATACAATACTTAACTCAGTAAAAATATGATATGCATCTAAAATCACCCTCTCAAAAAGCATTAATAAATAGCTTTTAAAAAAAGTTCTTAAGTAGTTTACATAAATACATTGAGTCCTAACCCCGGCACTTTAACATATCTTACTCCTGGCGGTTGAATTGTAAAGCCGAAAGGCATTGGGGAGTATTGATCTCTTCATCCTGTCTGAGGAGCATTGCATCGATAGCAACCTGCCGCTGAAGCTGCTTCTCTGTTTCTGGATGGTGCTATGTAGAGGATATTCAGGGTTTTCCATGATTGACCGTAGCCTACTCAGCGCCCTTCGCTCTGCTACCGATGTTATACTCTCCAGTTCTTTGCCCACGACAGAGCCCGCCTTCCTTACCAGCTTATTAAGACGTGAGGCGTCACTCTTCCTAATGCTGCCTCCCCAACACACCACCACAAAGAAGAGGGCGCTCTCCACAACTGACCTATAGAACATCTTCAGCATCTCACTGCAAACATTGAATGACGCCAACCTTCTAAGGAAGTACAGTCGACTCTGTGCCTTCCTGCACAAGGCATCTGTGTTGGCAGTCCAGTCTAACTTCTCGTCTAACTGCACTCCCAGATACTTGTAGGTCTTAACCTGCTCCACACATTCTCCATTAATGATCACTGGCTCCATATGAGGCCTAGATCTCCTAAAGTCCACCACCATCTCCTTGGTCTTGGTGATATTGAGACGCAGGTAGTTTGAGTTGCACCATATCACAAAGTCCTGTATCAGTTTCCTATACTCTTCCTCCTGTCCATTCCTGACACACCCCACTATGGCCGTGTCATCAGCGAACTTCTGCACATGGCAGGACTCCGAGTTATATTGGAAGTCTGATGTGTACAGGGTGAACAGGACCGGAGAGAGCACGGTCCCCTGCGGCGCTCCTGTGCTGCTGACCACCGTGTCAGACCTACAGTCTCCCAACCGCACATACTGAGGTCTATCTGTCAAGTAGTCCACTATCCAATCCACCATGTGAGAGTCTACTCCCATCTCCGTTAGTTTGTGCCTTATGATCTTGGGCTGGATGGTGTTAAAGGCACGAGAGAAGTCCAGGAATGTAATCCTCACAGCACCACTGACCCCATCCAGATGAGAGAGGGATTTGTGCAGCAAATACGTGATAGCATCCTCCACTCCCACCTTCTCCTTATACGCAAACTGAAGAGGATCCTGGGCGTGCCTGGTTTGTGGCCTCAGATTCCGTATTATCAGACGCTCCATTGTCTTCATCACGTGCGACGTCAAGGCAACAGGTCTGAAGTCATTCAACTCTTTTGGTTGTGGTTTCTTCGGTACCGGGACAATACAGGATGTTTTCCACTGTCTGGGTACTCTTCTCTGCTCCAGGCTCATGTTGAAGATGCGCTGTAGGGGTTCTCCCAGCTCAGTCGCACAGGCCATCAGTAATCGTGGGGATACTCCATCCGGTCCAGCCGCCTTGCTGGTACCAGACGTACTTTCAGTGTCTCAGTTGAAAGAGCAACAGCACAGAACGCATGTGAGAGCATTGGTACTACAGGAGGACAGTGCCCAATCCACGGGCCTGGGGTCATTATGGAAGCAAAGGCCACTTACATTCTATTGACGTCAGTGGATCTGGGGTTGAGAGGGTGAACAGCTTTAGGTTCCTCGGCATCACGTCACCAAGGATCTCACATGGTCTGTGCATACCAGCTCTAAGGGGCGCTGTTGCGCATTTTTCACCTCTGACGGTTGAGCAAGTTTGGTATGGGCCCCCAAAACCTTAGAATTTTCTACAAGGCCACAACTGAGAGCATCCTGACAGGCTGCATCGCTGATGAGCTTGAGGCTGAGTTGGAAATTGGCAAGTACGATGTTGTGGGAATAACAGAGACATGGCTTCAAGCGGAAGGGCCTGGGAAATGAATATTCAAGGATATACATCTTATCGAAAGGACACACTGACTGGCAGAGGGGGTGGGGTGGCTCTGTTGGTGAGGAATGATATTCAGTCCCTTGCGAGCAGTGACATAGAATCAGGGGATGTAGAGTCAGTATGGATAGAACTGAGAAATTCTAAGGGTAGAAAGACTCTAACGGGAGTTATCTACAGGCCCCCAAACAACAGTCTGGATGTAGGGTGTAAGTTGAATGAAGAGTTAAAATTGGCATGTCGCAAAGGTAATGATACAGTTGTCATGGGGGATTTCAACATGCAGGTAGACTGGGAGAATCAGAATGGTACTGGACCCCAAGAAAGGGAGTTTGTGGAGTGCCTCCGAGATGGATTCTTAGAACAGCTTGTACTGGAGTCTACCAGGGAGAAGGCAATTCTAGATTTAGTGTTGTGCAATGAACCGGATTTTATCAGGAACCCGGAGGTAAAGGAACCATTAGGAGGTAGTGACCATAATATATGTTTTAACCTACAATTTGAGAAGGAGAAGGGAAAATCGGATGTGTCAGTATTACAGTTGAACAAAGGGAACTATGGAGCTATGAGGGAGGAGCTGGCCAAAGTTCAATGGAACAATACCCCAGTAGGGAAGACAGTGGAACAACAATGGCAGGTATTTCTGGGAATAATGCAGAAGGTGCTGGATCAGTTCATTCCAAAGAGGAAGAAAGATCCTAAGGGGAGTAAAGGGCGGCCGTGGCTGATGAGGGAAGTAAAGGGCAGTATAAAAATAAAAGAGAAGAAGTATAACATAGCAAAGCTGAGTGGGAAGCCAGAGGACTGGGAAGCTTTTAAAGAGTAATAAAAGATAACAAAAGAGGCAATACACGGAGAAAAGATGAGATACGAAGGTAAACTAGCCAAGAATATAAAGGAGCATAGTAAAAGCTTCTTTAGATATGTGAAAAGAAAAAAATATATAAAGACAAAAATTGGGCCATTGAAGACAGAAACGGGTGAATTTATTATGGGGAACAAGGAAATGGCAGATGAGTTGAACAGGTACTTTGGATCTGTCTTCACTAGTAATCTCCCAGATGTAATAGTAGCCAAAGGAACTAGGGTAATTGATTAACTGAAGGAAATTTATATTAGCCAAGAAACGGTGTTGGATAGACTGTTGGGTCTGAAGGCTGATAAGTCCCCGGAAAGTTGTATATGTCTCCAGATCCGAGTCTGGCTCTGTGGTTCAAAAGAAAATTGGGGGGATAGGAGTGCAATAGTGATAGGAGAGTACTTAATTAGAGGAGCAAAAAGGAGATTTTGTGGACTTAAATGAGACACCGGGACTATATTATCTCGAATCAACCCATGGATGTTTTACTTTTTGTATTAAATCTGTACTTACTGGAGTCTGCATCTGAGAAAATGAAGGACCCGGTTGAAGAGGGAGCTGTTGGGGCCTATTCTGACTATTGAGGGGTAAAGCTACCGTGGCATTCTGCACAGGTCAGCTATCCCTTTTCTGTCTCCTGCCAGTTACCCAGGGACCCGCCTCCTTCAGCTTAGCAGCGACCTATCCATCAACTCCTCATTATTCGAGTGGGTCAAAGTTAACCCAGCTGCAGCTTAACATGGTCTCTTAGAAGCTGCAACTCGATTAACTTCTTGCAGATGTAGTTGAACGACCTTCATTGCTGACCTAAACGCTCGCAGACCGCAGTACGTAGATAAATGAGAAGTAAGTGCATAAACACTTAAGTAAGTAAGCAAATAAATGCACAAATAAATGAGTAAACAACCAAGTAAACGAACAAGCAAATAAACAAACGAGTGTGCGATGAAAGCAACAAGGAAACAAGTACCTAATATTGCTGACACGGTGGCCGTGTTGCGAGCTCCTTTAAAAATTCGACAGTATACTACTAAATTCTACAGATCTCTTCACGCTTTCTGTTTGAGTAGCTGATAATCACATCAGATACGATAGAGTGACTCTTCTGAACATCGGAAAGATGGCATTTACCCACAATGACCTTTCCTATACTGGGATCCACTGCTTGCGCAATCCACAGAACCATAGAACCATAGGACATTACAGAACGGAAACAGGCCTTTTGGCCCTTCCTGGCTGTGCTGAACTATTCTGCAGCCTAGTCCCACTGACCTGCACCTGGACCATATCCGTCCATACACCTCTCATCCATGTATTTGTCCAAGTTTTTCTTAAATGTTAAAAGTGAGCTCACACTTACCACTTCATCTGGCAGCTCATTCCACACTCCCAACACTCTGTGTGTGAAATAGCACCCCCTAATGCTCCCTTTAAACATACCCCCCTTCGCCCTTAACCAATGTCCTCTGTTTTTTTATTTCACCCCTAACCTCAATGGAAACAGCCTGCTTGCATTCACTTTATCTATACCCATCATAATTTTATATACCTCTATCAGATCTCCCTTCATCTTCTACGCTCCAGGGAATAAAGTCCTAACCTGTTAAACCTTCCTCTGTAATTCAGTTTCTCAAGTCCCGGCAACATCTTTGTAAACCTACTCTGCACCCTTTCAACCTTATTAATATCCTTCCTGTAATTCGGTGACCAAAACTTCACACAATATTCCAAATTCGGCCTCACCAATGACTTATACAACCTCATCATAACATTCCAACTCTTATACTCAGTACTTTGATTTATAAAGGCCAATGTACCAAAAGCTCTCTTTACTACTCTATCTACCTGTGACGCCACATTTAGGGAATTTTGTATTTATATTCCCAGATCCCTCTGTTCTACTGCACTCCTCAGTGCCCCACCATTTACATTGTATGTTCTACCTTGGTTTTTCCTTTCAAAGTGCAATACTTCACACTTGTCTGTATTAAACTCCATCTACTATTTTTCAGCTCATTTTTCCAGCTGGTCCAAATCCCTCTGCAAGCTTTGAAAACCTTCCTCACTGTCCACTACACCTCCAATCTTTGTATCATCAGCAAATTTGCTAATCCAATTTACCACATTATCATCCAGATCATTGATATGGATGACAAATAACAATGGTCCCAGCACTGATCCTTGTGGCACACCACTAGTCACAGGCCTCCACTCAGAGAAACAATCCTCCACTACCACTCTCTGACTTCTCCCATTGATCCAATGTCTAAACCAATTTACTACCTCGCCATGTATACCTAGCGATTGAATCTTCCTAACTAACCTCCCATTCGGGACCTTGCCAAAGGCCTTACTGAAGTCCATGTAAAGAACATCCACTGCCTTCCCTTCATCCACTTTCCTGGTAACTTCCTCGAAAAACTCTAATAGATTAGTTAAACATGACCTACAACGCACAAAGCCATGCTGGCTTTTTCAAATAAGTCCTGTCCATCCAAATACTTGTAGATCCTATCCCTTAGTACTCCTTCCAGTAATTTACCTAATACCGACATCATACTTACCGGCCTATTATTTCCCGAATTACTTTTAGAGCCTTTTATAAACAACGGAACTACATGAGCTATCCTCCAATCCTCAGGCACCTCACCCGTAGACACCAACATTATAAATATATTGCTAGGGGCCCTGCAATGTCAACACCAGTCTCTTTCAAGGTCCGAGGGAATACTCTGTCAGGTCCTGGCGATTTATCTACTCTTGAGTTCCCACAAGATAGCAAGCACCTCCTCCTCTTCAATCTCTATAGGTTCCATGACCTCACTACCTGTTTGCCTTATTTCCATTGACACCATGCCAGTTTCCTTAGTAAATACAGACGCAAAAAAGAAAACATTTAATATTTCCCCCATTTCTTTTGTTTCCATACATAGCCGACCACTCTGATTTTCGAGACGACCAATTTTATCCCTTGTTATCCTGTTGCTCTTAATATACCTGTAGAAGCTCTTTGGATTATCCTTTACCTTGACTGCCAAAGATAACTCGTGTCTTCTTTTATCCCTCCTGATTTCTTTCTCAGGAATGTTTTTGCACTTTTTATGCTTCTCAAGTACCGTATTTGCTCCCTGTTTCCTTTACATGTCATACATCTCTCTCTTCTTCTTTATCAGAGTTCCAATATCCTTGGAGAACCCAGGTTCCTCTTACTCACTTTGCCTTTAATCCTGACAGAAACATACAAACTCTGTACTCTCAAAATTTCTCCTTTGAAGGCTTCGCACTTACCAATCACATCCTTGCCAGAGAACAACCTGTCCCAATCCACGCTTTTTAGATCCTTTCTCATTTCTTCAAATTTGGCCTTTTTCCAGTTTAGAACTTCAACCCGAGGACCAGATCTATCTTTATTCATGATCAAGTTGAAACTAGTGACGTTATGATCACTGGAACCAAAGTGTTCCCCTACACACACTTCCGTCACCTGCCCTAACTTGTTTCCTAATAGCAGATCTAATATTGCATCCTCTCTAGTCAGCACCTCTATATATTGATTTAGAAAACTTTCCTGAACACATTTTACAAACTCTAACCCATGTAGACCTTTAACAGTACAGGAGTCCCAATCAATATATGGAAAATTAAAACCCCCTACTATCACAACTTTATGTTTCCTGCAGTTGTCTGCTATCTCTCTGCAGATATGCTCCTCCAGTTTTCGCTGACTTTTGGATGGTCTATAATACAATCCCACTAATGTGGTCATGCCTTTCCTGTTCCTCAGCTCCACTCATATGGCCTCGGAAGACAAGCCCTCTAATCTGTCCTGCCTGAGCACTGCTATAACATTTTCGCTGACTAGCAATGCCACACTACTCCCTGCCCCCCCGACCCTTCATCCCTCATCGGAACCCTGGAACATTAAGCTTCCAGTATTGCCCCTCCTGTAGCCAGTTTCACTAATGGCTACAATGTCGTAATTTCATGTGACAATCCACGCCCTCAGCTCCTCAGCCTTCCCCACAATATTCCTTGCATTGACATAGACACACCTCAGAAGATTATTACCACCACACACAACCCTTCTATTTGTGACTTTGCATGAATATTTAACATCATTTATTTTCATTCCCGCTCCACTATCTGCTCTGGCACTCTGGTTCCCGTCTCCCTGCAAATCTAGTTTGAACCCCACCCCTAATAGCACTAACAAACCTCCCTGCAAGGATATTGGTCCCCCTGTAGTTCAGGTGTAACTGCCTCTCTTGTACAGGTCCCACCTGCCTCAGAAGAGGTCCTAATGATCCTGAAATGAAACCCTGCCCCCTACACCAGTTCCTCAGCCACGTGTTCATCCTCCAGAGCATCCTATTCTTACCCTCACTGGCACTTGGCACAGGTAGCTATCCTGTGGTTACCACCCTCGAGGTCCTGCTTTTTAACTTCCTACCAAGCCCTCTATACACACTCTTCAGGACCTCCTCACTCTTTCTTCCTACATCATTGGAACCGACGTGTACCAAGACATCTGGCTGCTCACCCTCCCATTTCAGACATCCCTGACCCTGGCACCCGGAAGGCAACAAATCATCCTGGAGTCTCTGTCACGACAACGGAACCTCCTATCTGTACCTCTAAGTATCCAGTTCCCTATCACGACCACTCTTCTCTTCTTCCACCCTCCCTTCTGCACTGTAGAACCAAACTCAGTGCCAGAGATCCGACTGCCGCAGCTTGTCCCAGGTAAGTCATCCCTCGCAACAGTATCCAAATCAGTATACTTGTTGAGGGGATTGGCCACAGGGGAACCCTGCACTACCTGCCCTTTCCCTTTCCCTTGCCTGACGGTAACCCAATTACCTGTGCGCTGCTCCTTTGGCGTAACTGCCTCCCTGGAGCTACTATCTATAAACTCCTCATTCTCCCGAATGATCCGGAGGCCATCCAGCTCCTGCTCCAGTTCCCTAACGCGGTTTATTAGGAGCTGCAGCTGGATGTACTTCTTGCAGGTGTCGTTGTCAGGGACACCGGAGGTCTCCCTGACTTCCCACATCCTACAAGAGGAGCATTCCAACATCCTGCCTGGCATTCTCACTACTCTAAACGAACAAAACAGAACTTACTGGAACCTACCCTCGCCTCTGCCTGTTCACGCCGAAGCCTGTTGAGCCAAAGCTGTCCCGATTTCTTTTAAATCTTTGGCACTCTACATCATGCGCCTGCGCAGCCTATCCTCTTTTCCCGGATCAGTAAAACAAAATGGCTTCTCTTGAAGATGTCTTCAGTCCTTCATTCTCAGCCTTTTGCTTCGATTGGAAGCAAAGGAGAACTCATGGGAGACTCATCCCGTACACCGCCACTACCACGGAAGAAGCGCCTGAGGCGAGGGAGAAAGGACGTTGTCCTGGTGTGTCTGAGAAGGCCTGCTAATCATCTGCGCATACCCCTGGCTAACGTTCAGTCCCTGGACAACAAGATGTTCGAACTGAGAGCCACAATCTACTACCAGCGGGAAACATAGTAATGTAACGTTTTGTTCTTCGTGGAGACCTGCCTGATGGACAAGATACTGGACCACGCTATCGAACCCTCTGGGTTCACCCTGCTCCGGGCAGATGGTCAAAAAACCTCTCTGGGAAGAGTAAAGGAGGAAGAATATGTTTCCTGGTCAACAATGCTTGGTGCGATCGCCGGAACGTGCACGCTATCAAATCCTTTTGTTCCCAGACCTGGAATACCTGGTCCTGCTGTGTAGACCCTACTGGCTGCCTCGGGAGTTCATCACAGCTGTTTTCTTCTCAGCGGTGTACATTCCGCCACAGGCTGACACTGACCGGGCTCTTGAGGAACTGTACGAGACCATCAAAACGCTGGAGACTGCACACCCGGCGGCTGCCTTCATCGTCGCCGGTGATTTTAATCGAGCGTCGCTGACAGAAGTATCTCCGAAGTTTTGTCACCGCATCCAGGTGAGCACTCAGGGAGTTAGCGCACTCGACCAATGCTACTCTCCCTTCTGCCCCGCCTACAGAGCTCTGCTTCACCCAGATAGAATAGGCAGTCATAGTTACAACTGTCCACTGTTTTCCAACCAGCCGGTCTCCGTGCTGCAGGATTGCTTCCATGACATATACAGGAATGTCTTCTGTGATGAGGATCTCTCCGAGTTCACAGATGGAGTCAGTGCTTCTTCGGGAAGTGCAGTGACGATGTTATTCCCCCAGAAGTTGGTCAGGGTCTTCCCGAACCAGAAACCCTGAATCAATATGTCCATGCCAGCAGCATTTACCGCGCGACACAGAGCTTGCGTTGCAGATAATCAGCAGGAGCTCAAGAATAGCAGCTACGATCTGAGCAAAGCCATTAAGGCTGTTAAACAGCATTACAGGGACCAGACTGAGTCAAGAGTCTCTATGAATAGCACACGTGACTTGTGGCGAGGGCTGCATGCCATCGCACACTTCAAAGCCAAACAACATCCCTGGGCGAGTACTCAGGATGTGCCAAATACAACTGGCAGATGTGCTTACAGACCTATATAATCTCACCCTCTCCCAGTGTAGTGTACCCTCCTGCGTCAAATTATCCACCATTGACCCTGTACATGGTAACACGTCTGAACGACTGGCGTCCTGTCGCACTCACCTCAGTAATAAGCAAATGCTTTGAGCGGCTGAACATTTGCAGCATGCTACCAAGCAAACTGGACTCCCTACAGTTCGCCTACCGACATAACCGATTGACAGACGACGCAATAGCCACTGCTCTACGTTCCGTCCTTTTACATCTGGAGAAGTTGATTGCTTATGAAAGAATGCTGATCTTGAACTACAGTTCTGCATTCAACACCATACTTTCCTCCAGGCTCGACAGGAAGCTCAGAGACCTCGGCCTTGACCCTGCCTTGTGCAGCTGCATCCTGGACTTCCTGTCAGATTGCAGGCAGGAGGTAAGAGTGCGGCTCCCTCACCTCCACCCCTCTGACTCTCAACACCGGAGCCCTCAGGGTTGTGTACTAAGTCCGTTCCTTTATTCCCTGTATACCCATGACTGTGTCACCACCCACAGCTCTAATCTGCTATTTAAGTTTGCCGACGACATTTTATTGATTCTCTTAATTTCAAACAATAACGAGGTGACCTACAGGGAAGAAGTCATCTCTCTGACACAGTGATGTCAAGAAAACAACCTCTCTTTCAATGTCGCAAAAACAAAGGAGCAGGTTGTGGATTACAGGAGGAATGGAGACGGGCTAACCCCTATTGGCATCAATGGATCTGGGATTGAGAGGGTGAACAGCTTCAAGTTCCTCGGCATCCACATCACCGAGGACCTTACATTGGTCCGTACACACCAGCTGTGTGGCGAAAAAAGGCACAACAGCACATCCTTCACCTCAGATGGTTGAAGAAGATTGGTATGCCCCTCTAAATCCTAAGAACATTCTACAGGGGCACAATTGAGACCATCCTGACTGACTACATCACGACCTTGAATGTGAATACTAACTCCATTAATTGCAGGATTCTGCAGAGAGTGGTGTGGACAGCCCAGCACATCTGTAGCTGTGAACTGCCCGTGATTCAGGGCATTTACAAAGACAGGTGTGTAAAAAAGGGCCCATACATCCTAAAAGACCCTCTCAATGGGAACCCGAGTCACCGCAAACACAAATTGTTCTGGCTGATGCCATCCGGAAGATGGTACCGCAGCATAAAAGCCAGGTCAAACAGGCTCTGGGACAGCTTCTTCCACCAGGCCAACAGACTGATTAACTCGCGTTGATTTGAGTGTTACATCGTTACACTGTAACATTCTACGTTACATTGACTGTTCTATTTATTATAAATATTATAAATTACTGTGATTGCATATTGCCGATTTCGACAGAGACATTACGTAAAGATTTTTATTCCTCATGTGTGTGAAGGATTTAAGAAGTAAAGTCAATTCAATTCTGTTCAGTTCTGTAACCAGTGACTTTTTAAAAGCTTCACCTTTGTCTAGTATCCTTTACTTATATAACATTTCCATGTTTTTGCCTTATGGCACCGGAATTTGTTTTCACAACATTTCGGTCTTTAACTTAAATGTTTGTTCCATCTGCTTTATGTAACAACCTGGAAACGAGGTCATTGGTCATTGGTTCCAAACGATTTTCACAGTGACACATAAGCCAATTACACATTCCCATTCACTTACAAGTGGCCCAGTCCAACCATTTGACTTCCGGTACAATTTGCGTCATACATGATGTTATGAGTGATGGACAGACCTGATAGAAATGGGGTGCAGAGTTAACCATTTTTCCCCACCCCCCACCGAGAACTATGAACTATTGCTGTTGCTATGCTGCTACTGAGAGAGAGAGATAAAGCCCAGGCAAGAACATCTGCTACAGATAAGAGGGAGAGAGAGAGACTGTTTATTTACTGTATTTTGACTCTTCCTGGATTATTTACCCTTCACTCCAAGGATACTACTTTGCTCGTTAACATTCCTCAGCAGGATGTATTGGACCTGTTCCCTGAGAAAAAAACAGTTGAGGGTGAGCTTCAGATACAGATAGAAAGATTAAGGTTGGCTGTGGAGCAGGAGAAAAGGGAGCATGAGCTCCAGATAAAGGAGATAGAAGCTGCAAGGCAGAGGGAAGAAGCTGATAGGCAGAGGGAGGACAGAGAAAAAGAAAGGCAGTTTGCGCTGGAAATGGAGAAGTTGAAGGCATCGCAGGGAAGAGGCCGGGCAGCAAACCCAAATGAGGGGTTCAAGATTGTTCAGGAGATCCAGTTGGTACCTCCATTCGAGGAGATGGATGTCAATAGGTTCTTCCTTCATTTTGAGAAAGTGGCTGTGAACCAGAACTGGTCTAAGGGGAAATGGGCTGTTCTGTTACAGAGCGTACTTAGGGGGAAGGCTCAACAAGCGTATTCGGCATTGTCTATGGATGAGTCTAAGGATTACGAGGAAGTAAAATGGGCTGTATTGAGGAGTTAGGAGTTGGTACCAGAGGCATACCGGCAGAAGTTCCGGAACTTGAGAAAGCCGTGGAACCACACGTATTTAGAGCTTGCCCATGAGATGCAAATGTATTGTGAGCATTGGTGCGCCTCAAAAGGGGTCGTTGGAGATTATGATAAACTATTACAGTTAATACTGATGGAGCAATTTAAAAGTTGTGTCCCTGAGAGTATGAAGATGTACTTGGACGAGAAGGAGACAGAGACTCTGTCTGCGACTGCCAAGTTAGCAGACGAGTATGCCTTAACCCACAAAACAAAGTTTTCCTTAAATAAGAGCTATCAGAAAGGCAGTAGGAATGGCAGAGAAAGCCCACCGGCTAAGGCAGAGAATAAGCCGGGAGCTAGTGGAAAAGGTGAGGAGGAGGAAAAACAGGTTGGCAGGAAGGTTCCTAGCTTTACCTGTTATAATTGTGGGAAAGCTGGTCATATACCATCTAAGTGCTTTGCTCCGAAGAAGGAGACAGGAAAAGGGAAAACGGCTGTCCTGACAGGTTGCATTGAGTCAGTCAACAGATCGACGGGGAAGGCAAAGTTAGATAGAGCACAAGAGGGTTGTGAGAAATTTATCTCGGAAGGGACAGTGTTTGTGAAGGAAGGAGAAACCCCAGTTCCAGTGCAGATCTGGAGAGATACTGGGGCTGGTCAGTCATTGATTCTAAGGAAGGTGTTAGACTTCGGCCCTGAGACTGAGACTGGGGAAGTTGTGTTAAGAGGTATCGGGAAAGGGACCGAGGCCGTACCTTTGCACAGGATGTTTCTGAAATGTGACCTGGTATCTGGACTAGTCGAAATAGGGGTGAGGTCGAAACTACCGATGGACGGTGTGGACGTCCTACTTGGTAACGATCTGGCAGGTGGTGACGTGTATTCAGCAGTGAAGCTGACAAGTAAGCCTGTAAGTGCTGAGGACCCGCTCATAGATCCCAAGATTTATCCCGCATGCGCATTCACTCGCAGCATATCTAGAAAGGCGGCTGAGAAAGGAGACAGTTTAAAAGAGTCCAGAGTTGATTTAGCAGAGACGTTTTTACCGATCTTGTACCAGGAGAACTTAGAGGATGGTAAAACGGAGAATAGTGGAGCTAAGGAAAGTAAGGGAGACGAAGCAGATTTAGTGTTGTCAAGGAAGGAACGAAAGTTTAAACCTGGTTCATAAGATAACCCCTAGGTGGACACTTGGGAGTGAGGAAGGACGTTATGGAGGCACAGAGTAAAGATGAGAAGCAGATGAGGCAGTTAGAAGGTCCAGGGCTGGACACGGATGATCTGTCTGGATTGACAGAGCTGTTTTCAGTTGAGGAATTCCCGATGATGTAAGGATAGTCCTAGATGAAAAGGATGCCGCTACCTTGAGGGAGTCTGCTGGGTTAGCAGACGAGGTTGTTTTAACCCGCAAGGTTGAGTTTACTCTGAAGGGGAGTTGCCCAGAGAGTAACTGGGAGGATGAGGGGAACTTAGAATTTGAAAAAGGGACTGGTATTGAAAGCCTAGGAGAGGCAGATGTCCCGTTTGCTTGTGTTCAGGATGTGAAGGATGTGGAGTCACAGGATACTGAACCTAGTGTTGAAGCTCAGGAAAGGTCTGAGGTATCTGATTTAGTTGAAAAGGAATGCAGTCCTTCTGGGTTAGATGGACTTGGTTCATTGAAGAAAGGGTTAACCTTGGCACCGGGAGAAAGTGAAAATTCTTAGTCACTTGTGTTAAAAGTTAGTAATGAGATGAAAGCTGGTGATGTGAATATTATTTTATGGGAAAGGGAAAAGTATTGTTCCTAAACTTTTGAATAAAGAAAATTTAAAGTCGTTTGGTGTCAGAACTGATGACAAAGGTGAAGGAACCATTAACTAAACAGTGGCTTGTTAACAAGGTGCCTGTGAGTCAATTATAGTTTGTTTTGGAATTTAAGGATAAACAACTTGGTGATGTTGTTCAAGGATGTGATTTGGAGAAGCAGAACTTAAAGTGTTGTTTTGACCAAGAGGGATCACCTGCAGATGTTAAATGAGAAACTAACGGAATTAAAGATCCTGAAGATGAAATTAATGACCTGCTTGAAATTAATGAGTGTTTTGGAAGTTCAGCAAATGGGCTTAGTTTGGAAAACATTGGTGATAAGATAGCTCCTGTGAAAGGAGTCTGTGAAGGCCTGTTCCAAGCTGGTGAGCACGCTAACCACGTAAGAGTTAAGTGGAAGAGAGGCAAAGGGTGACCAAATGCCACTTTGAATAACAGGATCTGGTTTTGCGGGAATTTTACTTTTTGTTTAACAAAGCATGTGAACAAGAAAGACAACATCATGGAAGGTTGAATGTTAAGTTTAAAAGTAAAATAGAGATTAGTATTTGCACAAACTTCTGTAATGTACCACAGTATAATCACACAGGTATTGGTTCACACCTTGTAATATACACCTAAGCTAAGAACACAATCCCTTCGTATTTTTGGCTAACATGAAAAATAAAAATAGGAGGTTATTAAGTTGGAGTCTGTTGTTACAGGAATTCAATATTAAAATACAACATGTAAAGGGGAGTGAAAATGTAATTGCTGATTGTTTATCCAGTTGTTAATTTGAAAGTGTATCTGTATTATTCTTGTAGTTAAGACCACTTCTGTATTTTGTTATGCTCTGTAATTCAGTAATGTGCTTTATTAGTTAATTTTCACCATGGTGAAAATTCCCAGGATGGGGGTGTTATGAGTGATGGACAGACCTGATGGAAATGGGGTGCAGAGTTAACCATTTCTCCCCCCCCCCCGAGAACTATGAACTATTGCTGTTGCTATGCTGCTCATGAGAGAGAGAAATTAAACACAGGCAAGAACATCTGCTACAGATAAGAGGGAGAGAGAGACTGTTGATTTACTGTATTTGGACTCTTCCTGGATTAGTTACCCTTCACTACAAGGACTTTACTTTGCTTGTTAACATTCCTCAGGAGACAGCAGGAGTGGCCTGATTTCATGGACACAGTCATTCAGAGTTGATGGATAGCTGAGACCCCGTTAGTAGGGATAAAAGACAGGTCTGGAGAGTCACCCTTCAGACACACCAGTGGACACTGACTGAGTGCTGTAAACCCACAGAAAGGTGGGGGCTTCGGAGACCGAATCAGGAGATCGGTCAGTAAAGCTCACAGTGTTACAGCAGGGCCGGTGGGGACTTGTGTGTGTGTCCACTCATGCCAGAGTGACGAGTCCACCACAGAAGAACGGTCTAGCTGAAGACCAGAGGGGTCATAACTGAATGACCACAAAGATACAACGGATTAAGAAAGCCACAAAAGGTTTGCCTGCCGCAGCTGTTGCTGTTACATCTCGCTCGCTCTCTCTCTCTCCAACGATTTCAATACAACAACCATAACCACCTCAGCATTTATGAACTGAACTCTATACTTTCCTATGACAAATAATTTACCCCTAGACATCAAAAGAGCTTGTTTATTATTGATTATTATTATTTCTACACTTTTAGGTTTATTACTGCTAACTTGTTTTATATGTATATTTGCATTTTTGATATTGTATTGTGTAGTTTACTAATAAACACCTTTAGTTTGGTACCACCAGACTCCAACGGATTCTTCTTTCTCTGCTGGTCAGACACCCAGTTACAGGTTGCGTAACAATGATAATACATTCCTGGAGGCACATTACGCTATTTGCTCAATCTAAACGGTTGGCATTTAGATGGCCCCAGGCAATTCGCTTTGGGAAAGAGAGATAATAGTGTACATGACGCTTGAGAGTAATTATGGGAACAAGAAAATGGCGGATGATCTTAAGAACTATTTTGCTTCAGACTTCACTGTGGAAAACACCGGCTGTCTGCCGGAAATTTTAGAGTGTTGGGGCAGGATTGACTGTAGTTGCTATCACTAAGGAGAAGGAGTTGGGTAGTTAAAAGGTCTTAAGGTAGATAGACCACCCAGACGAGATGGGCTATGCCCCATTTCAAGAAAGTGGCAGCTGAAGAGATTATGGAGGCATCGATTATGATTATTTAGGAAGCATCAGAATTTGGAATGATGTCCGAGGACTAGGAAATTGCAAAAGCCACCCCACTCATTAAGAAGAAGGGGAGGCCATTTACCTGACTTCAGTGGTTGGGGACTAGTTGGGGTCCATTGCTAAGAATGATGTTTCGGGGTACTTGCAGGCACACGGTAAAGTAGGCCAAAGTCAGCATGGTTTCCTTAAGGCAGTATGTCTGCCTGATAGTCTCCTGTAATTTTTGAGGAAATAACTGAGAAGATCGACAAATGAGATTCAGCAGATGTTTGATACTTGGACATGCAGGAGGCCATTGAGAAGGTGCTGCACAATCAAGAGGCTGCTTAACAAGATAGAAAAATCATGATATCACAGGAAATATACAAACATAAAAAGACTGGCTGATTGGCAGGAGGCAAGGAGTAGAAACAAAGGTGCATTTTCTGATTGGCCGCGGTGACTGGTGGTGTTTCTCAGGGGTCAATATTGGACTTGTTTATTTTCATGTTCAAAACTCCGAGTTGCAAAGGGAATTGTAAGTCCTCTTGCAGGATTCCCTCAAGGCTAGTTTATAACCCCCGTCCGTGAGAAGGAAGGAAATGCAATGTTAGCATTCATTTTAAGAGGGCTAATACAAAAGCAAAAGCTGACGTGCCGAGCCTTTTTAAGGGACGCGTGGTCCCACAAGGGGTAATTTCAGCAATTTTGGGTCTCTTACCTAAAAGAAGATGTGCTGACATTGGAGAAGGTTCAGAGGGCGATCACGAAAATGACTGTGCTATCTAATGGCTTATCGTATGAGGAGCATTTGATGGCTCAGGGTCTGTCCAAACTAAAATGAATGAGGATTTCATTGAAACCCATCGTATGGTGAAAGGTTGGCATAGGGTGGCTGTTGCGAGGATGGTTCGTCTACTTGGAGCATCTAGAACCAGAGGCTGCAACCTCACAATGCAGGTACATCCATTTAGAACGGAGGTGAGCAGGTATTTAACCAGAGTGTGATGACTGTGTGGAATTTCCTGTCACGGGCAGCTATGGAAGACCATGTCACTGCGCGCGTTTAAAGCTGAGGTTTGTAGATTCTTGTCAGGGCGTGAAGGTTACGGGGAGAAGGCAGGAGATTGGGGTTAAGTGGGAAACGGATCAGACATGATCAAGTGGCGGAGCAGCCTTGATGTGCCGGATGGACTAATTCTGCTCTTATGTCTTACAGTTTTATCTAATTAAGGATATACTGGTCGATACAGAGGATCCACAGGAGGTTTTCGAGAATGATCCCGGGAGTGAAATTGTTCATGCATGAAGAGCTTTTGATGCCTCTACGCCTGTACGTGCCGCGATGGAGTTTAGAAGAATGAGGGGGGATCGAATTGAAACCTATTGAATACTGAAAGGCCGAAATAGAACGGAGATGAAGATGAAGAGGATATTTCCTATAATGAAGGACTTTATGACCAGAGGCCACAATTTGGAATAGACGGGCGTCTCTTTTTAACAGAGATGAGGAACAATTTGCTTAGCTGGAGGGTAATGATTTTGTGAAATTATTTGCTGCTTGACTACATTTTTTTTGTGCCACTCATGGATCGGGTCTGGACTATATTTTTTTCTCTCGTGGCTGTATCATACTGACATCTTTATATTGTTGATATCTTGCTCTGTGCGATGGCTGCCTTGTGCTGACCTTGACCCCAGAGTGCCGAAGTCTCATTCATGGGCATTCATGCATGGTTGACTGACAATTAAATCTGACTTCATTCAGACGAACGCCTCAACAGCCCTGCCTCGGCATTGTGTGGCCAAGCCAGCATGGGATCAGTCTACCGAGACTCTGATAGATGAACTTGACCTAAATCATTGATGGTTCCCCACCCTCCATGAAAACGCCTAATTTTCTGAATTCCTTCAGCACTTCGTTATATTACCCTCGCTTAAATATATAACATGCACTGGGATTCCATTTAATCCTACTTGTTAAGTACATTTTATTGTCCTGATCGACCTCCGGTTCCTTATACAATCCATCCTTTATTTATATCCTTGAGAATCCTGCCCCATTTCACCGAAGAACATGAAACATTTTTTGAGGAACTCAATTCACCTTTGGTCCTCAGGCCAAAAATTCATTTGCGCAGCAACATATCAGAACATACCACAAGGTCACAAATGCAACTTATCTACAATGAGCCGTCTCCTGACCCTATACCACCTCTCACTATCCCCTTCATCTCAGCAGAGAAAACACAATGAATCTCCTCTGGGCACAGCAGGGAAAACTGATGAGAAATTGGCTGACACCATCCCAGAACACAAACTAGACTCTCGCATTTGTGGACTCCTGGAAATACGGCAATCACTCGATGTTGCCTTTATAATTGCAATGTAGAGGAATCTGCCACTTTAGAAACAGTCTACTGGTGAAACAAATCCCATCTATTCCCTAGACTGTGACATTACCCACAAGAACTCTTATCGTAATGCTGTCAGCATTTCATCCATATCGGCAATATTCAGGACCTCTTGATCCCATTCCACATAAAGCTTTGAATAGTTAGAAGAGTAATTCGACCATTTCCTGTACTATGTTCCTGTGCTGTACATGTTTGAATGTTCCAGTATTCAATGCCGCTTTACAGGATTGATGAACCCATTAAATGGCATTTCTCTCTGTTCCCCTTAGCACCCGTGCACGTCTCTTTCACTGGTCTTTTTGGCAACATTTTCACCATCAAGACAAAAGTTTAATTATACAGATCACAGTGATCATACCTGTGTCCATTCTGATTCTGACTGACGATGATTGATTGTCGTCTTCTTGCTTACAGTTTTATCCCGGCGCAGGGAACCTCTGCCTGCTGGTGAATCTATGAATTACACACAACAAGCAGACAGTCGGTTATTGAGAGTATGATTACTTTGCAAAGTATGATGGTATCTCCATCCCCTGTATCAGAGCAGCAGTTGGCTTAGGGATCAAGCGTTCCCTGTTACCATCATGTCTGTGTGTCTGTCCAGTGATATTTATCACGCCCCAATGACAGAGTCACAGAGCAATAGCAGGCAAAATCCGACCCTTTGGCCCAAAAAACACCATGCTGACGATGATGCCCAACACGATGGTCCCAATTTCCTGTGATGGGCCTACATCCCTCCACGCCCCGTCCCTCCATGTACTCGTGCAAACCACTCTGCCACTTCTTGCGGCATCTCACTCCACATAGTCAGCAGCCTCTGCCTGAAGAACGTTGCTGTTCATATTCCTTTTAAATCTTTCCCTCTCACCCTAAATCTAATCCCCTCGATTTGGTCTCCATCTACGAAAAGGAAACCTGTGAGGAGTTCTGTCACCGAACCAGGTTCATTACCTTGTACCAGCTGGCCCATCCACATAGTATGTCAGGAATCCTTCTCGGACACCCAGCGTATTTTGCCCCAATTAACATTTTTGAATCGGTAGGTGAGAAATAATATTAAGGAAGTCGAAGTCAACAATGACAACGACTCTCTGACATTTGCATCTTTCCAAGACCAGCCAATATATCTGCTCCTCATTGTTCCGTTGGACTTATTTGGTGGTGGTGGGGAGTTTGGGCTATTGAATACAGCAAGTGATTACTCTTTCCCTTTTCTGATTTTCACCCACACTAGACCCTCCCCCCGATGTCCTTCACTTCTGCAGATTACCAATTCTCTTTTCAACTCCTTCCATATGCCTTTGAGACATATAAACCTTGTTACATCAGACATCCAATCCTGCCCATCTAACAGTCAAATCGGAGTAATGGTGATAACAGGTATCATTCAAATACTTATTGTACTGAAAGAAACACATTTCAACCCATCCAATGATGCCCGTTCCGCAGCCCATCATTCCACAGACTCTCTGAACATTGCATCTACCTGACCTAACACTCTAGTTCCCATCCCCTGACCAATCGAGTTTATACCGACCTCGGAAGCTCTCGCAGTCCTGCCTAGAAGGACATTGATTCATTCCAAATACAGGTATAACCAGTCCCGATGATATATTGTCAAATTGGAACATAATTTCTATCTAAGTCAGTCTTCTTCTTAATCTTAATCACAGATTCAGATGTACTGAAAATTTAATTCGTAGAAACGTAGAGTGAGGCCTGGTGTATATAAATGTAAATTATCTGTTGGCAACTGCTAGTTTGGACTGCAGGAGAGGCGCTGTTGGAAGGTTCTGTGATTCTCCATGGGAGCTATTTGGCCAAACCTCTGCTTAACAGCTCACTAGGCTCATTGGGCTAACTTGAATATTGAAAAGCGAAGCATAAACAATTGTCAATAATTGGCAGTTTTCCTCAAATCGTGCATTTTTCATAAAAGAACCAGCGGAGGTTGAGTGCTCTGGAAATGGCACCAATAAATGAAATAAACAGATAAAAAGCTAAGTCACTGGTCTGTAGGGAAAAAAAAAAAAAACAGATTTATTCCATGCTCATGTTGTTTTAGGACCTATAATAGTGACAAAAAGACAATGAATTGTGTTTGAAGTTTCAAACACGACTTGCTACGTGTGTGATTCTCACAACTATGGAAAATATGCGCCATCATGCTTAATTTAGAGCTGCTTCATGTGCAAATATGCACAATGGTTATTGTGGCTTCCATCTACAATCTTACATGCAAGGCTTCAAAACTAAGTTGTGGATATTCAGTGAGAATATAGCATGTTGCTCATGCTAATGAATTGGCAATGTGATACAATATTTGAAAACAGCTCACAGCACATAGTTTCACCAATGAAGGAGCTACGAAAGAAGAGCCCCAGACACGAGACTAATCTCTTGACAACATTTGTAAGAGTTTTTACCTGGTTACAAATCACAAATCACTAATTTCAGGCGTGTGACGTTTCACTTTCCTGGGGATAGTTATTTTGCAAGTCCATTGTTACTGTGAACAGGTAGGAAAGTGGAGCTCAGGCTAAGATAGATAGATTGATGCTTTTCAATCCCAAAGGAAATTGCTGTGTCACCATAGCATTACAACTGCACAAATATTAAAAGAGAAGTAAGGGGGAAAGTAAAATGAGTTACATCAAACTATCTCACTGAAGGGGGTATCACTTTCCGAGCTATAGACTGACTCATTTGAGAACTTGATGACCAAGGGTTAGCATGACCTCACAGAAAGCTCTTTGAAGCAGTGCAGTTGCCCTAGTCTATCCTCTGTTCAGCCAAGTTGGCATGCAGGGGGTGAGAAACATTGTCCAGAATTGCCAGGATTTTCCGCAGCATCCTTTATTCTAACTCGGCCTCCAGTTTGCCCACTCTGACTCATGTAATAGAGCCAGACTTCCTACTCAGTTTATTGACCCTGTTGGCATCACCCGTTTGATGCCATTGCCTCAGCACATCACCGCATAGAAAATTGTACAGGCAACGACTGACTGGTAGAACGTGTGAAGGACGGACCTGAATACTCCAATGGACCTTAGTCTCCTGAGGAAGTAGAGGTGCTTCTAGCCCTCCTCATACACAGCCTCTGTGTTGGTGTCTCACACAAGCCTGTCATCCAGGTGCCCCCCAGGTACTGGTAGATCCTCTCTACATCCACGTCCTCACCATCAACAGTAACAGGCTTAGCTTCCTAAAGTCCATCACCATTTCCTTTGTCTTAATGATGTTGAGCTGCAGATGATTCAGCTTGCACCATTTGACAAAGTCCTCCACCAGGGCCCTGTATTCATCCTCCCTTTTATACACCCATTGCTGAGGCATCAGAGAATTTCTGCACATTACATGGTTCGGTGTTGTATCTAAAGTACGAGCTAGGTACAGGGTAAACAGGAAGGGATCCAATGTAGTCCTCTGTGGGGCCACAGTGCTGCTCATAGCCACGTCTGACACACAGTTCTCAAGCTGTACAAACTGTGGTGTGCCAGTCAGGTCGACCCACCATATTCCAATGGAGCATCGAATGGTCAAATGCCCACATCATTGTGCTTACCTATATTACAGTCACCGTATGAGGATTATGATGGAACAGTAACTATGGTCTTCACCACAGTGCAGGTAACAATAAGTTGCATTGCAATGTACGCTCCTATATTGGTGATAATGAAATGAAAAGTAATTAAATTATACGCTGGCGGCTGTCCTTTCAGGAAGGGAACCTGCTCTCCAAGTATCCATCAAGAAACCCCGTCCTCCCAGAAATGACTCAGTGATACATTTAATACAAGGGTAACCAGAAACTGGAAATGAAGCCGATCGTGCACATAATGCCACATCGCACAAACGTATAAATGAAACAAATTCCCAGCTGCCGCCATCCTCCCCGGCCACTGTCTCAGTGATCCCAGAAACTGAGATCAGTGCAGAAGGGCAAACTAACCTTCTGCCACTGGAAACACTGGTGTGTGGAGATGGTCTGGGCTTCGCTGTCTCTAAAAATCCGTAACTCTGGCTCCACGTTCAGAACTGCAAAGGAAGGTGGACAATTTCATTAATATTTCCAACAGCAGTGAGTAATATAATATTAAGCAATTCTGTTAATTATAATCTTGGAAGAACACTGCTAATTCCTTTAAGAATCAATATGTCACAGATCCATTGTCTATTTGATAATTCAGTAATTTCTGAGCATCTGTTTAGTGCCTTGATAGTGCGAATGGACAGCGATTGAGATGAACTCGATGGATGACTTTTCTCAGTATATTATCTCATGTGTACCCTCCTGTTTCTGATCCCAGTAAGTCAACGTTAGAGGTAAATAAACAAGCACTGAGTAAATTTCAGCCCCGTTTGGTAAACATTAACCAAGCTCACACCTACCTCCTAGGCTCAGCTCCCTGCAACTTGAACTTTTGTTGAAATTTGTCAGTTTACTCACTTTACTCATGCCCGTGACTGGTAACATTGACCATGCTTCGCTCGGCCATTCTACCTGTGCTCAGAGGAAACGCACTGAGCTCAGGTCCGATACGATATTTTGCCTCAATCAGATTCTACCTCTCACAACACAACTCGTTTATTACCCACAGCAAACTCCAGCTGATAGTGGCAGGGGTTACTGTAACATCACTGACCCCCAGACATCAATAGAATGCGCATTGCTTGCTAAGTATTTGATTATTTTTCTCTGGTTATTTTCCACAGACCCTGATTGTTCATGTTTACACTTATCTGTGCTGAACTTGGCAACACGAACGTGATGAAGCAAGTCTGCTCCTGATTATTGTATTTAAGGAATGTTGGTCAGCAGGCCCATGAACAACTTCTCCTGAGACAAGCATCCAGGTAACAACTACAGTTCTATAACTAGCTATATCTGTCCTCTGGGTAACGAGAGTAATGTTCACATTTCAGTTTGTGTATCTCAGTGCTAGTTCTTTCCTTGATGATGCATTTGATTTTGTTATTGTTTCACCAGTCTATCAGCTAGTTGAAGATGTTTATTTTTTATAAGCTCTTAAAACTGGAATAAGTAATTGCTGCTCAGGATAAATGAAAGGAAAGTACATGAGCGGCATCATCCCACAACACGCTCCCCTGAACAAGGCACGTTGATTTTTCTTTTTCTGTTTCCTTGCTTCCAAACATCCTCCTAGTGAAATAAACACATACAAACAAGGTGGAGGAACTCAGCAGGTCGGGCAGCATCCGTGGAAACGAGCAGTCAACGTCTCGGCCGAAACGCTGACTGCTTGTTTCCACGGATGCTGCCCGACCTGCTGAGTTTCTGCAGCTTGTTTGTACGTGTTGATGTGACCACAGCATCTGCAGTGTACTTTGCGTTTACTCCCAGTGAGATAGTTTGGTCCACAATATTTAGTGTAAGTATCCTGTCTTTAAAAAGGAACCACATGTTTGAACCTGGATGCAACATATTGATACAGCTATAAAGAAGGCAAGTCGGTGATGCTTTCATTCAGAGCTTAAAATTTGGGTTATCACCCAAAACACTCGAAAACTTCTACAAATGTACCATAGAGAGAATTCTGACATGCTGCATCAGTGTCTGCTATGGGGGGAGGGGTGGGTCCACTGCACAGAACCAAAACAAGATGCAGAAACTTGTAAAATTAGCCAGCTCTATCATTGGCACTAGCCAATATATCTTCAATGAGCGGTGCCTTGTGAAGGCAGCATCCATCATTAAGGAACCCCGTCCTGACCCTTTCACATTGTTGTCATCAGGAAGGAAGTACAGAATTCTGAAGGCACACATTCAGCGATTCAGGAACAGCTTCTTCCCCTCTGCTATCCAATTTCTGAATGTCACTGAGCCCATGAACACTACCTCACCACATTTTATTTGTTGTTTTTACACTACTTATTTCAACTGACCTATTTAATAGAAACACATATCCTGACTGGAATCAGTATTTTTTCTTTATATTTTTGGAAGGTACTATAATGGACATCATATATAAATGTTTGGGTAAACGGGGTCTAATTGGGGATGCTCAACATGGCTTTGCCTGTGGCAGATCACATCCAACGAATCTTACAGATGTTTTTGAAGTCGTTACCATGAAGTTTGATTAAGGGAAAGCTGAACGTTGTCTGCATGATTAATGACAAAATACGCCATGGGAGGTTGGCCCAAAAGGAGTATGTTATTTGGCATTCAGGATGAAGTTCTCAACAGAATTCAATGTGGGTTAGTGGGGGAAGCCAGTATATAGTGTCACTCTCTGGTCCTGTGTTCTGCAGGCGTTGGTGCTGGGTCCGTTGTTGTTTATCATCTATATGAATGATTGAATAATAATGGGGCAAACAGAATCAAAAATATGTGAATGGCATCAAGATTATGGGTGGAGTGCACAGTGCAGAAAGCGATCAAAGCTTGTAAACTGATCTAGTCCAGCTGGGAAAATGGGCTGAAAAATAACAAGTGGAGTTTAACATGGGCAATTGCAAGGTGCTGCGCTTTGACAGGACAAGTCAGGCTAAAACTTACACAGAGAGGGTCCGGGGACTGAGGTCCGCGGTAGAACAAAGGGACCTAGGAATGCCGAGGCACACTGACATGGTGCCAAAAGAAATGTTGAAGTTTTCTATAGTGGGAATTAACTGTTCATTCTAAGTTTTGCAGTTACTTACGAAGGCATTGAAAGAAGAAAATTACAAGTATGGACACGCACAAGGAAATCTGCAGATTCTGGAAATTCAAGCAACACACACAAAATGCTGGTGGAACTCAGTAGGCCAGACAGCATCTATAGGGAGAAGCTCTGTCAACATTTCCGGCCGAGACCCTTCGTCAGGGCACATTGTCGACGTTTTGGGCTGAGACTTCGACAGTGCTTCTCCCTATAGATGCTGCCTGGCCTGCTGTGTCTTACAAGTATGGATTTTTATTCTGCCTTGTCTTTGTTTTTGTTCAGTGTTTCTTTATTTTTTTTCATGAAACTGTTTCATAGAGAGACCCAGATTCCACATTGGCCATGCAGAATCCAGGTTAAGGTAATAGAAATTTCTACATCTCTATTGCAGATATGAGATGCCCTCATTTCAGAGGGAAATTGCTCATGGGTAGACAGTTAAATTAGGAATTTTACATTAACATTTTGGAAGATTGGAATATTTGGGGAGCAATCCTGAAGTTCACAAGACTGCCTTCTTTTTACAGAACATAAAATATGTTGCTCAAGACTTTAGACATAGTGATTTTTGCGTTTGAATTTCCTTTAAAATAGTTATGATGCAATCATAGTGTTTGTCATGCAAATTACCAATTTAAGTATTAGGCTGGTTCAAAAAGCAGTTTGGCAATAATTCCCTCACCATCTTAACATACACATTTATCAGCTGCTGCTGGGTGGTCGAGTCAAAATGATTTGGGCAGTCAGCCCCTGACACTGTCGGGTTGAGATGTCATTGTAAAGCATATTAACATCTTCTGCCATCCTTGCAGATAACCTTAGTGTACAGGAGAAAAGCACGGATGCCATTATATGACAGCAGATTATTTGCAGGGATCACTTGTATCAAAAAAAATGGAGAAAGTGGAAGGAGATCAGATAAAGCAATACACAAGAACAAAGACACAAAACAAAGGGGAAACATCTTTTATTTTTGTAGATGATTAATATCCTGAACAGGATGGCAAGCAGAGAACCATGCATTACGGTTACAGTCATGCAGATGAAAGTTCACTCAAAATCATCCCGAGGGGAATAGGAAGGCTAATGTATTAGCAAAGCAAGGTGCTTTAAATGGGCAGGGAGGGCTGCTGCAGACTGGCGAGATCAGAAGGCAGAAGGAACAACAGCTTTAGCTTACTGGTCTACCAAAGGAGAAAGAGGAATCAAATCTGCACTGTGCTGGGGAGAATGGTGTGACAGACGTGGACAAAAACCTTACATATTCCAGAAGGTGCAAATGTACAGTTCTGAAATAAAATTCTTGAGATGACATTATGAAGTATCGCAGAGGGAATAATAATGATCAGGTTTTAGGCCCAATTATTGAACAGCTGTCAGGTAATGATGGCCATGGTAAGGTTACAGTACAGTGGGACCAGGCTCATGGGAACATTGAGCCGGACAGTGACTCGCACAAGAGGCATATCTGTTGAGGTGGTGACGCCAAGCATTTTTCGAATTTTGTTTCAATCATTATAAAATATTCACAGGAGGACATCGTACACCAGGATAGCAGATGGGATGGGCATTAAAGGACATGGATAAGCGATTCTTTCAGGGCACAGAACCCTTCAGATTTTTCAAAACTACTGGTAAACCGACCATACCACACCCTCAAGTAACTGAAATGATACCAGAGACCAGGGTAACACAGAGAGTTGGGAGCAATGTTAGAAGATGCTAGAAAATTGGTCACTTCGGCACCACGATACCAGCACCTGTGGGTAGTTTCTAATCAAACCAAAATAATGGTGCTTGCCTACAATGAGACAGTTATTTACTCACCTTCTGGGAAGGCAACGAAGCAGGAGAGAGTTTAACCCTGTCGAAGATAAATGGAAAAGGGGACTATTGGAACTACTGGGAGCAGGTTATGCCTCAGAGGTACTCACAGTCTATACCTTAAATATAGCAAAATTAGAAAGCTGGATACAGTCCCTTCAGTAGGAAATGCAGGATATTACTGAAGAAATTTACTGAGATCAGTTATTAAGACTAATCAGATACCGTAGATGTCGGATTATAAGCCGCTACTTTTTTCCCACATTTTGAACAGCTTTGAACTCTGCGGCCTTTAATACGGTGCGGCTAATGCATTATTTTTTTCATGTCGCCAAAAACATTTTGCCTTGTAACAGTAGACCAATAAAATTGATGAGTAGTTCACAGAGGTCCAATGAAATTGTACGATAAATCAAGCGCACTTTCACAATTAAATTATTGTAAATCAGTCATTTGTACTCACCCTCATCAACATGGAAAACACTCGAAGAAAAGCATTGTGCTGCCTTTATGGCAGTTATTTAGTTTATAATATTTTCGCTTAGTAATTCATTTGTTAGTTAAAGTTAGAAGTGTTTTAACTATATTTGTTTTCTGTACTACATCGCGGGATGCTATGACGTCACACCCGGTTTCGCCGCGTCTTGTGGGATACCGGTTTGCGATAAACGGGAAGGGGGGGGGGGGGGGAGCGGCATTAGATCTGAGCGAACGCTGCTTTTAAGTTAAAGGCGATCAATAACTTTTCCTGGTAGGCTGCAGTATATATATTTTTTACCAGTCGTTAGGAGATATTGGAATGTTGTTCAGTAAAAAAGTATACGCAACGTATATTTAAAAGTAGCCACGTTACAGACATGGTTCGAAAAAAAGCATTTGCAATATGTATTTGTTTATGTTACCATATGGATTTAATTAAAAGTTAAAAAATCCTCACGTGTAATATCTTTCTGTGTAAATATCTCATATTACAACGTGGGACACCTGCGGCCGAAAATCCGGTGCGGCCTGTACAAGTAAAAAATTGATTTTCTTTCTAAAATTAGAGCCAGCGGCTTTTAATCAGGTGCGCTCTGTAGTCCGGAATCTACGGGTAGTTCATGATATATCCCAGGTAACTCTGTAAGCAGTGAAGCCCCTTTGAGTCAGAACAAACCTGATTATTGACCATATAGACTCAACTATGAAGGAAACACTTGAGTGTGATTTGTGCCACATCATCTACATGATTAATAGCCATGATTGGCACAAATTTGTTACAAGTTGATCCATATCATATCTGGGTATCAAGAGGGTAGATAAAAGAATGGTTTGAAGATAAGGTACACTTATATCACATTACAAGTCTTACAATAACCAACAGTGCACTGGGCACCGTTCCCGCTGTATGCAGCGGGCAGCGGAGTGGGAGGCAGCAGAGTGACAGGGCTTTGGCTCTACGTGCTTAGGCGGTAACGGGATGAGGTGAGGTAGGTTTACCTGTGTTATTTGTGGAAAGGAGAAAATATGTGTTTGGGGCCAGTTTTCTGTGCTCGGTGTCAGATGTGGGGGGTCCTGCTGTCTCCTAGCTTCTCGGGCGGCCATATCTGCGCCAGGTGTGTCGAGCAGCAGCTCCTGAGTGACAAGAGTTAGGGAACTGGAGATGCAGCCCGATGACCTTCGCCTTGTCAGGGAGAGCGAGAAGGTGATAGAGAGGAGTTACAGGCAGGTGGTCACACTGAGGCCACGGGAGACAGACAAGTGGGTCACAGTCAGGAGGGGGAAGGGGAAGAGTCAAGTACTAGGGAGTACCCCTGTGGTTGTATCCCTTGACAATAAGTATTCTTGTTTGAGTACTGTTGGGGATAACAGTCTACCTGGAGGAAGTAGGAGTGACCGTGCCTCTGGCAGAGAGTCTGGCTCTGCGGCTCAGATTCCTAAGGAAGGGAAGAGGAAGGCAGTAGTGATAGGGGACTCTATAGTTAGGGGGTCAGACAGGTGATTCTGTGGACGCAGGACAGCAAGTCGGATGGCAGTTGACTCCCAGGTGCCAGGGTCCGGGATGTTTCTGATCACGTCCAAAATATCCTGCAGTGGGAGGGAGAACAGCCAGAGGTCATGGTACATATTGGTACCGATGACACAGGTAGGAAAAGGGAAGAGGTCCTGAAAAAAGACTACAGGAGGGAAGTTAAGAAGCAGGACCGCAAAGGTAGTAATCTCGGGATTACTGCCTGTGCCACGCGACAGTGAGAATAGGAATAGAATGAGGTGGAGAATAAACTTGTGGCTGAGGGATTGGAGCAGGGGGCAGGGATTCAGATTTCTGAATCATTGGGATCACTTTTGGGGCATGTGTGACCTGAACAAAAACGACAGGTTGCACTTGAATCCCAGGGGGACCAATATCCTGGTGGGGAGGGTTGCTCAAGGTACGGGGGGTGTGTTTAAACTAGAATTGTTGGGGGGGGGCGCTCACAAATAGAGAAAGCTTGCTGACAGTGCGAGAGGGAGGATAGGCAGGTGACAGAGAAGGGACGCATTCAGACCGAAGGTGTGTCTATTTTAATGCAGATATGATGTGGTGGCCATTACAGAGACTTGGATGGCTCAGCAACAAAAATGGTTACTTCAAGTGCCTGGTTTTGGATGTTTCAGAAAGGACAGGGAGGGAGGCAAAAGAGGTGGGGGCATGGCACTGTTGATCAGAGATGGTTTCATGGCTACAGAAAAGGTGGACGTATTCAGGGGAGTTCAATAGGTACATTCCAATGAGACAGGGAAGTTATGGTAGGCTACTAGAACCGTGGTATACAAAGTCTGTAATAAATCTAGTCAAGAAAAGAAAAGCTTACAAAAGGTTCAGAGAGCTAGGTAATGTTAGAGTTCTAGAAGATTATAAGGCTAATAGGAAGGAGCTTAAGAAGGAAATTAGGAGAGCCAGAAGGGGCCATGAGAAGGCCCTGGCAGGCAGGATTAAGGAAAGGTATTCTACAAGATTTGTGAAGAGCAAGAGGATAAGACGTGAAAGAATAGGACCTATTAATTGTAACAGTGGGATAGTGTGCATGGAACCGGAGGAAATAGCAGAGGATTATAATGTATACTTTACTTCAGTATTCACTATGAAAACGATCTTGGTGATTGTAGTGATGACTTTCAGCAGACTGTAGAATGCAGATGTTAAGAAAGAGGATGTGCTGGAGCTTTTGGAAAGCATCGTTGGTTATGTCGCCGGGACCCGAGGAAATGTACCACATTCTACTGTGGGAAGAGAGGGAGGAGATTGCTGAGCCTCTGGCGATGATCTTTGCATCATCAATTGGGATGGGAGAGGTTCCGGAGGATTGTATGGTTGCAAATGTTGTTCCTTCATTCAAGAAAGAGAGCAGAGATAGCCCAGCAAATTATAGACCAGTGAGTCTTACCTCAGTGGTGGCAAGTTCATGGAGAAGATCATGAGAGGCAGGAATTATTAACACTTGGAGAGGTATAATATGATTAGGGGTAGTCAGCATGCCTTTGTCAAGGTCAGGTCGTTCCTTACGAGCCTGTTTGATTTTTTTAAGGATGTGACTAAACACATTGATGAAGGAAGAGTAGTAGATGTAGTGTATATGGATTTCAGCAAGGCATTTGATAAGGTACCCCATGCACGGCTTATTGAGAAAGTAAAGAGGTATGGGATCCAAGGGGACATTGCTTTGTGGATCCAGAACTGGCTTGCCCACAGAAGGCAAAGAGTGGTTGTAGACGGGTCATATTCTGCATGGAGGTCGGTCACCAGTGGTGTGCCTCAGGGATCTGTTCTGGGACCCCTTCTGTTCGTGATTTTTATAAATGACCTGGATGAGGAAGTGGAAGGATAGGTTAGTAAATTTGCTGATGACACAAAGGTTGGTGGTGTTGTGGATAGTGTTGAGGGCTGTCAGAGGTTACAGTGGGACATTGATAGAATGCAAAACTGGGCTGTGAAGTGGCGGATGGAGTTCAACCCAGATAAGTGTGAGGTGGTTCATTTTGGTGGGTCAAATATGATAGCAGAATATAGTATTAATGGCAAGACTGCTTTTTGATGACTACAGCTTCACATTCAACACAAACATACACTCAGTTCTAATCGACAAGCTCCAAAAACCTGAACCCCTGTTTCTCTCTCTGAAACTGGATTGTTAACTTCCTCACGATCTGTGCGGATCAGAAATAGCTTGTCCTCCTTCCCGACAGTCACCTCTGGTGCACCTCACGGTGCACCCATGACTGTGTGACTCGGCACAGCTTAAAGGACAATTAGAAGATGGCCAATGACACATCTATTGTTGGCAGAATTTCAGATGGTGATAAGGAGGTGTACAGCTGTGAGATAGATCAGCTATTTAAACGGTGCCAAAACAAGGAAGACCAAGGAGCTGACTGTTGATTTCAGGAAGGGGAAGTAGAGAGAAGAGCAGTTGAAGGGTGAGCGAGCAACTAAGATGTTTCAGCTTGTCAACATCTTTGAAGACCTACCCCGAGCCTAACATATGGATACAATTACAAATAGCATGACAGCCGCTATATTTTATCAGGAGTTTTATGCGATCCTGGATGTTACCAGACTGCAGAAAATGTTAACGGACGTAACACAAAACAAGAAGTTTCACAACATTTGTCAGTGATATTGAGCGCTGATTCAGTTCCCGATACCGTTTTTTGAGAGGCTCTAAGACCAGAGGACACAGCTTCAGTCTGGGCATGAAGGGATATGGGGAGAAGGAAAATTAGATCAGCCTTGATGTGATGGCGGAGCAGACTCAACGGGACAATCAGCCTAATTTTGTCCCTCTGTCTTATGAGGTAGGTCTGGGGTAGCTTGTTTGCAGGATATTCAGGGACGGTTAAGTCATGTGGGGCACTGACGAACTTTTTGAATTACAGTAAGTTTGGGAGACGGGATCTGGCGTCTGTTATCGTCCCATTGCAGTGGGCGGCGGTAACGCTCAAAAGAGGAAGAATCAGGAATCACAGGCTGCAGATAAGGAGACAGTGTGGCAGATCTGTATCTCACTGCCTTGCCTGAACAGGCCAACTGGGCAGAAACTAATATAAATGGAGCTGCGTCAGGAAAGTACAATTCCTCTGTTTTAAAGTGCTTTTTCTGTTTGATGAATTAAACTGCAGACACTGCCCAATATCAGACCAGCAACACTCCACGACAGGCGCAAATACTCACCCGTGAGCCGGGAGCCTCTCTCGACAGGCGAAAACTTTCTGCTAACTGCGGAGCGCGGGAGCACGGGATGCGGAAGGACTGAAGTAAACCCCGCCCACCCCGCAGCATGCGCATGCGCAGTATGAAGTCTGCGACTATTTGCTTCTCGGCGCAACAGAGTTGCAACAGATGCCGTTTCACTGGCTCTTCACTCAACCCTGGAGCATCGGGACAGCAAAAGTACAAACATCGGGATGTTCTTCATGGACGGCAGCTCGGCATTTAATACTACCATCCCCTGACCCTGTTACTTGCAGACACCAGTCAGTTTTATATCGATTGTTATTGTTATTAATTAATCATTGTCCGATGTCAGTTATCAAAAAGTAATGAATCACGTAGGGTCCTTTAGAGGATAGATTCTGAAAAGGTTTCAGAAGTGGGAGAGACATATTTACAAATTAAGGGGCCAATCAGTTAAAATCGAGATGTGCAGAAGTTCCTTATCTCAGAAAAGTACTGAATCTCTGGGATCCTCTGCTCCTACTTGTGGTGGAGACCAGCTCGTTATGGTGCAGATCCACAAAAATTTGTTCCCAGTCAGTTTAGATTGGCAACAACATCTCCTCCACAACCTCATCAGCACAGGTCACCATGACACTGAGTGTTTAACCCCCTGCTTTACACTCCTAACTGTGTGGCTAAGCTCCAATTAAATATTCAAGTTTGCTGACAACAGCTCTGCTGTAGGCCGTAGGTGACAAATCAGCATGTAGGAAGGAAATTGAAAATCTGTTTGAGTGTTGCCACAATAACAACATCTCATCAGCTAATTATAATAGAACATAGAATAGTGCAGCACATTACAGGCCCTTCGGCCCACAATGTTGTGCCGACCTTCAAACCCTGCCTCCCATATAACCACCCACCTTAAATTCCTCCATATACCTGTCTAGTAGTCTCTTAAACTTCACTAGTGTATCTGCCTCCACCACTGACTCAGGCAGTGCATTCCACGCACCAATCACTCTCTGAGTGAAAAACCTTCCTCTAATATCCCCCTTGAACTTCCCTCCTCTTACTTTAAAGCCATGTCCACTTGTACTGAGCAGTGGTGCCCTGGGGGAGAGGCGCTGGCTGTCCACTCCGTCTATTCCTCTTAATATCTTGTATACCTCTATCCTGTCTCCTCTCATCCTCCCTTCTCTCCAAAGAGTAAAGCCCTAGCTCCCTTAATCTCTGATCATAATCCATACTCTCTAAACCAGGCAGCATCCTGGTAAATCTCCTCTGTACCCTATCCAATGCTTCCACATCCTTCCTATAGTGAGGCGACCAGAACTGGACACAGTACTCCAAGTGTGGCCTAACCAGAGTTTTATACAGCTGCATCATTACCCCGCAACTCTTAAACTCTGTCCCTCGACTTATGAAAGCTAACACCCCATAAGCTTTCTTAACTACCCTATCTACCTGTGAGGCAACTTCCAGGGAACTGTGGACATGTACCCCCAGATCCCTCTGCTCCTCCACACTACCAAGTATCCTGCCATTTACTTTGTACTCTGCCTTGGAGTTTGCCCTTCCAAAGTGTACCACCTCACACTTCTCCGGGTTGAACTCGATCTGCCACTTCTCAGCCCACTTCTGCATCCTATCAATGTCTCTCTGCAATCTTCGACAATCCTCTACACTATCCACAACACCACCAACCTTTGTGTCGTCTGAAAACTTGTCAACCCACCCTTCTACCCCCACATCCAGGTTGTTAATAAAAATAACAAAAAGTAGAGGTCCCAGAACAGATCCTTGTGGGACACCACTAGTCACAACCCTCCAATCTGAATGTACTCCCTCCTACATGACCGACTGCCTTCTGCAGGCAAGCCAATTGTGAATCCACCTGGCCAAACTTCCCTGGATCCCATGCCTTCTGACTTTCTGAATAAGCCTACCGTGTGGAACCTTGTCAAATGCCTTACTAAAATCCATGTAGATCACATCCACTGCACTACCCTCATCTTTATGCCTGGTCACCTCCTCAAAGAACTCTATCAGGCTTGTTAGGCACGATCTGCTCTTCACGAAGCCATGCTGACTGTCCCTGATCAGACCATGATTCTCTAAATGCCCATAGATCCTATCTCTAAGAATCTTTTCCAACAGCTTTCCCACCACAGACGTAAGGCTCACTGGTCTATAATTACCCGGACTATCCCTACTACCTTTTTTGAACAAGGGGACAACATTCGCCTCCCTCCAATCCTCCAGTACCATTCCCGTGGACAACGAGGACATAAAGATCCTAGCCAGAGGTTCTGCAATCTCTTCCCTCGCCTCGTGGAGCAGCCTGGGGAATATTCCGTCAGGCCCCGGGGACTTAACAGTCCTAATGTAATTTAACAACTCCAACGCCTCCTCTCCCTTAATATTAACATGCTCCAGAACATCAACCTCACTCATATTGTCCTCACCGTCATCAAGTTCCCTCTCAGTGGTGAATACCGCAGAGAAGTATTCATTGAGGACCTCGCTCACTTCCACAGCCTCCAGGCACATCTTCCCACTTTTATCTCTAATCAGTTCTACCTTCACTCCTGTCATCCATTTGTTCTTCACATAATTGAAGATTGCCATGGGGTTTTCCTTTACCCTACTCGCCAAGGCCTTCTCATGCCCCCTTCTTCCTCTTCTCAGCCCCTTCTGAAGCTCCTTTCTTGCTACCCTATATTCCTCAATAGACTCATCTGATCCTTGCTTCCTAAACCTCACGTATGCTGCCTTCTTCCACCTGACTAGATTTTCCACTTCACTTGTCACCCATGGTTCCTTCACCCTAGCATTCTTTATCTTCCTCACCGGGACAAATTTATCCCTAACATCCTGCAAGATATCCCTAAACATCGACCACATGTCCATCGTACATTTCCCTGCAAAAACATCATCCCAATTCACACCCACAAGTTCTAGCCTTATAGCCTTATAATTTGCTCTTCCCCAATTAAAAAATTTCCTGTCCTCTCTGATTCTATCCTTTTCCATGATAATGCTAAAGGTCAGGGAGCGGTGATCACTGTCCCCCAGATGATCACCCACTGACAGATCTGTGACCTGACCCGGTTCATTACCTAATACTAGATCTAGTATGGCATTCCCCTCGTCGGCCTGTCAAAATACTGTGACAGGAATCCATCCTGGACACACTTAACAAACTCTGCCACATCTAAACCCTTGGAACTAATCAAGTGCCAATAAATATTAGGGAAGTTAAAGTCACCCATGATAACAACCCTGTTATATTTGCACCTTTCCAAAATCTGCCTCCCAATCTGCTCCTCAGTATCTCTGCTGCTACCAGGGGGCATATAGAATACCACCAGTAGAGTAACTGCTCACTTCCTGTTCCTGACTTCCACCCATACTGACTCAAAAGAAGATCCTGCAACATTACTCTCCCTTTCTGTAGCTGTAATAGTATCCCTGACCAGTAATGCCACCCTCCTCCCCTCCCCCCATCCCTTTTAAAGCACTGAAATCCAGGAATATTGAGAATCCATTCCTGCCCTGGTGCCAGCCAAGTCTCCGTAATGGCCACTACTTCATAATTCTATGTATGTATCCAAGCTCTCAGTTCATCACCTTTGTTCCTGATGCTTCTTGCATTGAAGTACACGCACTTTAGCCCTTCTATTTTACTACCTTTACACCCTTTATTCTGCTTCTCTTTCCTCAAAGCCTCTCAATATGTTGATCTGGCTTTACTCCATGCACTTCTTTCACTGCTCTATCGCTCCAGGTCCCATCCCCCTTGCAAATTAGTTTAAACCCTCCCGAACCATGCTAGCAAACCTACCAGCAAGAATATTGCTCCCCCTCGAGTTCAGGTGCAACCCATCCAATCTGTACAGGTCCCACTTTCACCAGAAGAAATCCCAATGGTGCAAAAATCTAAAACCCTGCCCCCTGCACCAACTCCTCAACCACGCATTCAACTGCCATCTCCTCCAATTCTTACCATCACTATCACGTAGCACTGGCCGCAATCCTGAGAACACCACCCTTGAGGTCTTGTTCTTCAGCCTTCTGCCTAGTTCCCGAAACTCACACTTCAGGACCTTATCCCACTTCCTGCCTATGTCGTTGGTCCCAACATGTATCACGACTTCTGGTTGCTTTCCCTCTCGTACCAGGATGTCATGCACCCGGTCATAGACATCCCGGACCCTGGCACCCGGGAGGCAACAAACCATACGGGTTTCCTTCTCACGTCCACAAAATCTCCTGCCTGCTCCCCTGACTATACAGTCTCCAATGACGACAGCTCTCCTCTTCTCCGTCCCATCCTTCTGCACCACAGGGTCAGACTCAGTGCCAGAGGCCCTGCCACCGTGGCTCACACCTGGTCTGTCGTCCTCACCAACAGCATCCAGGACGGTAAACTTATTATTCAGGGGATAAATAAAAACACCAAATGCTGGCAGAACTCAGCAGGCCCGACAGCATCTATGGGAGGAGTTAATGACGACATAACAGAGTTCTGTTTACTGAGTTTACTGAGTTCTGCCAGCATTTTGTGTTTTCCTGAGTTCTGCCAGCATTTTGTGTTTTTTTTCCCATAGATGCTGTCTGGCCTGCTGAGTTCTGCCAGCATTTTGTGTTTTTATTTATTTCCAGCATCTGCAGATTCACTCGTGTTGCCTTTGTTATTATTCAGGGGAATGGTTACAGGGGTGCTCTGCACTCCCTGTCTACTCTCCTTCGCTTTCCCCCCTCGGACTGTCACCCAACGACCTGCTTCCGGCAGCCTAGGTGTGACTACCTCCCTGTAGCTCTCATCTATGACTGCCTCATTCTCCCTTATGAGTCGAAGGTCATCCAGCTGCTGCTCCAGATTCCTCACACGGTCTTCCAGATCGCCCAGCTGCAAGTACTTCTGGCAGATGTGAATCTGCGGGAGAGGGGAGTTCCCCCAAGACTGCCACATCTCACAGGAGAGGCACATCACCGTCTCAGGCGGCATTGTAAAGACTAACTGGGAACAAGCTCGTCCTCCCCCTCTTCTCGTCAAAGCCTCTCGAGTCAAAGCCTCAAATCTCCACTCCTTCACTGGCCCACTCACTCACTGACCGCTTTCCACAGGCCGCTCCACTTGAGGTAACCCTCTATTTATTTGTTTGAGCTTTCCAAACTGCTTGGTCACCTGACCTCGATTGCCCAATCAGCTGCTTTCTGCTGCTCACTCAATGTCAGCAAGACCAGGGAGCTGATTATTGACTTTAGGAGAAGAAGCCCAGACGTCCATGATCCAGTCCTGATCGGGGTTCAGAGGTGGAGAGGATCAGCCACTTTCAAACTCCTCACTGTTACTATTTCAGAGGACCTGGCCTGGGCCCAGCAAGTAAGCGCAATTATGAAGAAGATACAATCGTATCTCCGCACCCTGAGGAGTTTGTGAAGATTCATCGGTAGGACATCTAAAACTTTGACAAATTTCTGCAGATGAATGATGGAGAGTTTATTGACTGGCTGCATCATGGCCTGAGAGTGAAACACCAATGCCCTTGAAAGGAAAGTGTTATGAAGAATTGTGGATACAACCTAGTCCATCACGGGCAAAGCCCTCTCCACTTTTGAGCAGATCCAGACGGACAGTTGTCACAGAAAAGCAGCATCCAACATCATGGACCGCACCAGCCAGACCGTGATCTCCTCTCACTGCTCCATCAGGAAGAAGGTACAGGAGCCTCATGACTCACACCACCAGGTTCAGGGGCAGCTGTTGCCCCTCACCCATGAGGATAATGAATCAAAGGAGATAACTTCACTCAATTTCACTCATCCCATCACTGAAATGTTACCACAATCTATGGACTCACTTTCAAGAACTCTTTATCTGATTATATTATTATTATTATTATTATTATTATTATTATTATTATTATTATTATTATTATTATTATTATTATTATTATTATTATTATTATTATTATTACTATTATTATGATCATCATCATCATCATCATCATCATCATCATCATCATCATTATTATTTTATTTTCACATTTTTATTTGCACAATTGTCTTTAGCACAGTATTTGCTTCTCCACCTTGTTGGCGATGGTCTTTCATTGATTCTATTCTGATTCTTCAATTTAATGTGTATGCCCACAAGAAAACAAATCTCAGGGTTGTATATGGTGACCTGTGTGTCATTTCATTTCATATTTCAAAGTAAATGTATTCTCTGATCTCCTAGGCCCGATCACAACTTCGACCCTTCTCTCCTCCATCTCTCATCACCCTCCTCACCCAAATCCACCTCACATTTCCCTAAATCTTCCCAGCTTTGCCCCACTCCTTCCCCTCGCCGTACTCATCACCGTCCCCTGACTCTCAGCCTCGGCCTGGAAGGTCAGCTGTTCATTTCCCTCCACAGATGCTGCCTGATGTTTCTGGCCGATCCTCAATTTTGTGCTTCCTGCAGTCTCTGCAGTTGTGCTGACCTCTGCTTAATGTGCGGAGGCTGACTGAGTCTTCACCGCCTTTTGCATTTCATGATTCACTATACTCTGACGGAAGACATTTCCCCTCCTCCCAGCCCTGAACAGTCCACCCTCTTTCTGAGGCTGTGACCCTTGTTTCAACCATTCATGATGTCATGCATTTCAATCTGTTCACCTTTCAGTCCTCAATTCTCTAAAAAGGAAGAATTCTCACATTTCATCTTTCTTCTGGGATGACCACACCACTCTGGTATCGCTGTGAAGAATCTTCATTCTGTTCTCTATAACAAATATTATCTAGCCTCTTTTTTAAGCCACTGTGTAATTAACTTCCATCTTCTACAGCCCTGTGGGACTCCGAACACTCACGTCCATCCCCCTGTCACTACTTCCAGCTTCTCATCTCCCCTCTCCTGGATCCAGTTCTCGCTCGGTAGTTCATGTCAAAAACCCACACCTCAGCCATTTTACTCCGGTCATCTCCCCTCCGCTTACAGTCCAGAGCGAGGGCATTGACCCAAAATCTCGACTGGCCATTTCTGTCACCAGATGCGGCCTGTGTGGCTGAGGTCCAGTCCTGATGAAGGGTCTTGGCCCGGAATGTTGACGATTTGTTGGCCTGCTGATTTCCTCCAGCGTTTTGCGTGTGTTGCCTGTGGTGCTCCAGTAGTTCATTCTTTGCACAACTAAACTGCAAGGAAAGACAGCAGGATTTTTCATACTGTTGTAGGTGCAATCTCAACAAAGCTCAAGGAAGTTTGTGAGGATATGTTCAGTCTTATACCCTTCCAGTAAATACCTTTGACCTCCCTCCCTACCCAGTGCACATCAGCCCCTCACCATTTAAACACACCCATTGTTTCTGTGTGTCCTGCAGAAGTGGGTGACCTCTCCTTGCTAGCTGACCTGTCCCCATTCACTCAGTTTCCCTTCGTCGCCCTGAAGCCTCTTGACAACTCAAGCTTGAGGGGGTTTTCTCACTTTCAGTTGAGTTTAATTGCCAAGTGCTCAGGTACAGGGTGGTACAGGCACACCGAAACACTTACTTGCAGCAGCATTACAGCGTTGTTATTGCCCCAAAACCATCAGACACTTGAAGCAAAAGAGATAACTTCACTCCCGCACCACTGACCCGTTCCCACAATCCATGGAGCCACCTTCAAGGACCTTTCACCTGATGTTTCCGACATTTTTTGCGTTATTATTATTATTATTATTATTATTATTATTATTATTATTATTATTATTATTATTATTATTATTATTATTATTATTGTTATTATTATTATTATTAATCTATTGTGCTTCTTGGATTGACTGTATATGCCCGCAAGATAATGAATCTCAGAATTGTATAAGGCAACGTATACGTACTTTGATAATAAATTTACTGTGAAATATAGATAAGATAAATTATACAGATCTGTGTCACGCAAAATTTAAAAAAAAATAATTTTTCATCATTTTTCTATATACATATAAATTATCTGTCAACAACAGACTCAGAGATGTATAGGAATAGAGGAGATATCAGAGGTAAGTTTTTTACTCAGAGTGGTGAGTGCTTGGAATGGGCTGCCAGCAACAGTGTTGGAGTCGGATACGACAGGGTCTTTTAAGAGGCTTCTGGACAGGTACATGGAGCTTAGAAATAGAGAAAGCTGTGGGCAACACTTGCTAATTTCTATGCTAAGTACATGTTCGGCACAGCTTTGTGGGCCGAAGGGCCTGTATTGTGCTGTAGGTTTTCTATGTTTCTAGACTGGATTTGGTATCTCTTCCAAATTGTTTACCCAGTTTGGAAGTTAGGAACAGTTCTTAAAGTCTTAAGAAGGCAAACTTGAAAGGACCAGTAATCCATGGAATAAAAAAGGGGAGAGATTTGTAAATCCACATTAAAAACATGGAGAGAAGCAGTTCACGAAGAATTCCACAGGTTCCACTCTAGGCAAACGAAGTAACTGTCACCGAAGATCTTATCCATCGAGTCGTTCCGAAATCCACGTAGAAATTTCAGGTGACAGTCATAGAATATCCCTTCAAACTAGTGGTTACCACATAGCACACCCGAATCCAGGTAAGGGTTAACGAAAGTGGTCGCCACAGGATACTCCAATGAAAACCACATATGGATCATCCGAAGTGACAGTCACACATCCATTAATCAACCCAATCGGTTGGGCATGGGAAACTATCAGACTTTACCCATATCGTAGAGAGTTGAAGTTCTGACATATACTTATATACATCTCTCTCTCTCTCTCTCTCTCTCTCTCTCTCCTCTTTCTCTCTCTCTCTCTCTCTCTCTCTCTCTCTCTCTCTCTCTCTCTCTCTCTCTCTCTCTCTCTCTCGCTCTCCCCCCACCCCACCTCTCCTCCCCCCCGCCCTTACTGAAAATCCCAGCGGTCCGTCGCAGCTGGTTATACTGATGTTATAGTCCCGCCTGATCCAGGCGCTTAAAGTCACATCCATTGTAAACGAAACCTCGTGGGCACGTAACATATCGAAGAATAAATCTCACCGGCTTCCAGAATGACCTGTTTTAAGACTCATCAAAACCGAAAAGGAATCAGAATAAATTACACTTTTACGAGGACGTATTTATTCCACCCACAGTAAGCCGAAATTGTTGACAACTAATTCTGCTGTATACACGCTAAATAGCGGATAGGTCGTTTTTTTTTCTCAATTATTACCTGTAATTCGGAAACAAAAACAGCCACACCAGCATTCCTGATTAAATTATATGTTGATCCATGTGCAAAAATGGTAAACATATTACAGTAATTTTCCGTCAGATACTGAAAAACCAATAGACTCCTAGGCATAAGAGAATCCTAATACTTCATCAGAAATGGTTACCGAGATCGCGACAGTGGGACATATTGCATCATCCAACAAACCCATATTCTAAGCGTGGTAAGAACTCAGGGACCTAAAACTAAAAACATTCTTCTTGTGATGTTACCAACATACCTTCCACAGGATGATCATTTGTTTGCCCGCTCTAATTAACCCAGTGTGTTAACGTCAACTGCAAGCTGCGTAAATCGAGGAGTAATTGTCCAATCTCAACTGGTAAAGCTGAAAGAGGGGACGACCTTACTGCACCACAACACAGTCTTAAAGTCTGTGCCTGCATCACATCCAAGCATTTTGAAGTTAAAGATGAAGCTGATCCATAAGCCACACGGACAGAATTTAGAACAGATCTCATCAAGCAACCGAAAATGGTTAACAGATATTTTCGTGTAGCACCCCGAATACCCACATAGAGTCCTGAGTATATTCAATGCTCCTTTTAATTGATCAGTTATTATAACGATGCATTGTCTCCATGCCTGTGCTTGTATCACACCTGAACATTTTAAGGTCTGAAGATGAAGCTGATCCGTAAGCCAAACAGCCTTAATCAAGAACAGATGTAATGAAACAAAGATAAATGGTCAACAAAGAAATTCGTGCAGCGCCCCGAAATACCCATATTGATACAACGTCATTCTGCCCTTCCGAAATCTTCTCTGATAAAACGCTATATCACCTCCCTTTTCTAAATTATAATTTAAACGCTCGATTGCCAGACGTTTCACAGGTTTACATAAATGAGACATTAACGATATAGGCGTACAACTAGAAGGATCTGACAGGGAGCTCCCAGGATTTAGAATAGGCACTACTACCGCACTTTCCACAGGTTGTGAAAATCCACCCATTACACCGTTACCTATTAAAATACCCCCAACGTTTCATTCAACTCTAATATCCTGCCCCTTTCCTCATAAAAAGATGTTGCCTGGATTGGGGAGCATGACTTACGAGAATAGGTTGAGTGAACCGGGCCTTTCTTCTTTGGAGCGACGGAGGATGAGAGGTGATCTGATAGAGGTGTATAGGATGATGAGAAGCATTGATCATGTGGATAGTCAGAGGCTTTTTCCCAGGGCTGAAATGGTTAGCATGAGAGGGAACGGTTTTAAAGTGCTTGGAAGTAGAGGAGATATCAGGGGTAAGCATTTTTACTCAGAGAGTGGTGAGTGCGTGGAATGTGCTGCCGGCTGCGGTGGTGGAGGCGGATACGATAGGGTATTTTAAGAGACTTTTGGACAGGTATATGGAACTCAGAGAAATAGATATGGGTAACCTTAGGTAATTTCTCAGGTAAGGACATATTCGGCACAACTTTGTGGGCCGAAAGGCCGATATTGTGCTGTAGGTTTTCTGTGTTTCTTTGTTAAAAAGGGCAACACCACTGCTCCACCAAGTAACCTATCATGCCAAATGACAATATAATCCTGTACAGAAAACATACTTAAAATGTGCGATAAGAGAGCGATGACCAGGTTTCCTGAATACATATAACATCGGGAGGATTTTAAAAATCAGAAATTAACTTCGTAAAGTCTTAATCATTAGAAATAAAGATTGTCACATTCCACTGCAATATTTTAATGCCATGTTTAAATCCAATATTTTAACATTCACAAGTAGACTGGGATACAAATGCCCCACCGATCAGAATTTTATTTACAGCTTCCCACAGAACACCAGTTACACCAAGACACCTTTCTGCAGCTTTCACAATAATTTTAATTTTCTCAGTAGAACGAGATGTCTGAGCATTACAATTCACCATATCGGTCATAAACATCACAAACTTCATTTCATCCAGCAGTAAATTATCGTTAGTAAGAGAATTGTGAGCTGACAAAATATTTATTGACTTCACGCCTGTTCTCTGACTCGTAACACTTTATCAATATTCGATTTAACAGTTTGCAAAGCTGCCTGGAGGCCGATGATTAGTGGAACATAGAACATTGAACATATAAATCTACAGCATATCACAGGTCTTTCGGCCCACATTGTTGAATCGACCATGTATCCTACACTGGAGATGCCTAGAATTTCCCCACCGCACAGCCTGTATATTCTAAGCTCCATGTACCTATCTAAGAGTCTCCTAAAGTACCCTATTGTATCCACGCCTACCACCGTCGCTGACAGTGCATTCCACGCACCCCGCACCCTCTGTGTGGAAAAACATACTCCTGACACCCACTATGTACCTTCTTCCAAGCACGTTTCAACTATCTTCCTCGTGTTAGCCATTTCAGACCTAGGAAAAATCACACAGAAGGGGGTTCCCAGAACAGATGCTCTTGGAGCACCAATCCCCAAACAGAATACGAACCATCTACAATTCATCCTGTGCCTTCTGCGGGTAAGCCAATTCTGGTCTCTTTGGATCTAATGCGTCTTTACATTGGTGAATGAGCCTTGCTTGGGTATCCTTATTAAATGCCATACTGAAATACACGTACACTACATCCACTGCTCTACCTTCATCAATGTGTTTTGATACATCCTGAAAGAATTCAATCAGGCTTGTAAGGCACGACGTGCCATTGACAAAGTTATACTAACTATCACTAATTAGATGTCTCTACGAATGCTCATAAATCCTGCCTCTCAGGATCTTCTCCGCCATTGAAATAAGATTCACTGGTATATAAATCCTTAAGTTTACTGTACTCCTTTCTTGAACAAGAGAATAGCATTTGCAGCATACGCACATAAGAAACAGGAGCAGGAGCTGGCCGTCTGGCCCGTCGAGTGTGTTCTGGCATTCAATAACGCCATGGCTGTCTGACCATGGACTCACCCCCACTTATCTGCTTTCCCCCCATAACCCTTAAATCCCTTACTATGCAAAACCTATCTAGCCTTGTCTTAAATATATTTAATGAGGTCGCTTATACTCCTTCATTGGGCAGAGAGCTCCATGGACTCTCGTCTATTTCTCCCCCAGTTCTAGTCTCACCTACCACTTGGGGAAAAAGAACTTTCCTGCCTCTGTCTTATCTTTCCCTTCATTAATTTTATATGTTTCTACAAGATCTCCTCTCATCCTGCTGAGGTCAAGCGAGTACAGTCCCAGACGGCACAATCTCCCATAGTCTAAACCCCTCGTCTCCGGAATCAACCTGATGTAACTCCTCCGCACCGCCTCGAACCTTTGCAACCTCCTTTGCAACATCCTAAAGCTCTGGTACTTCTCGCGTCTCTACTAATGATGCAAAGATCGTCGGCAGAGGGTCGAAAATCCCCTCCCTCACCTCCTACGGTAGCCTCCAATATATCTCGTTCGCACCCGGAAACATATCTGAATTAATACCTTTCAAAAGCTCCAGAACACCCTCTTTCTCAATATCTATACACCCAAGCGTTTCAGTCGGCTGTAAGTCATACCCACAATTGCCAAGGTCCTTTTCGCTGGCAAACACTGAAGCAAAGTACTCATTATCTACCTCCACTACCTTCTCCAATTCCATGCACGTTTCCACTACCTCACCTAATTGGTCCTATTCCCACACTGCTCATCCTCTTCACTTACTTTTGAGTGCCTTGGGGATTTCCCTCATCCTGCTCGTCATGGCCCGTTCTTGCTCTCCTAATTTCATTCCTGTGCCCCTTCCTGGTAGCCTAGTGACATCCACAACTCTAACGATACCTAGTGTATTGAATCTTTCGGAAGTCTTTCTTTTCTTCTTAATTAGAGTTTTCACATGATTTGTACGTCATGGTTCTTTAACCCTGTGATCGCTTCCCTGCTTCAATTGACCATACCTATACAAAACGCAATGCAAATGTTCCCTGAAAATTTGCCACATTTCTTCTGTGCATTTCCCAGAAAATAGCAGCTCGAAATTTATAATCTCACGTTCCTGCCTAATAGCATATAAATTATACAAATTTTACGTAATAGACGCTGCCGTACATAATTCGCAAGAACTCGCTTTGAAATGGAACTACAAATCCCGTCGGGCGCCGCGCTCTAGGCGGTAACTGCTGAACTGGCGAGGCCGCGACTCGTTCTGGGGGTTGTAGTCAGTAGTCTCGCCTCTTCGCTCGGTCCTTGCAAGAAACACTTCTCCGCAGCCACCACTAACATCGCCGGAACGGACCCACCGAGGCGTCAAAGGCGATCCACTTCTGTCCCTATGGACGCAGAGGCCAGCGACCACTGACAGCAGCAACTCGCTGAACTCCGCCATGGCGATGCAGTGAAAGAGGCGGGGCTGAACATGGGACGGATTTCCATCGGGCCTATCGTAGCTTAGACCTTCCCCTGTCCCTGCTGTCACTCGCTGAGGTGCTTGTCGGTCAAAAGAGAACTCACATGACGGAATTGATAATCAGAGAACAGACTGTGACGTCAGTGGATATATGTCGTCGTCACAGTTCTCTCACTAAAAATACTTTACTCATGGAAATGTTAAGCTTTTGATGAATTGTGGTGAATTGTACTGCTCAGACATTTCGTGCCAATGATGAAATTAGAATTATTGTGAAAGCTGCAAAAAAAGTACTTTGGTATAACTGGTTTTAAGTGGGAAGCTATAAATGAAGCTCTGATGGGTCGGTTTTTTGTATACCAGTCTACTTGTGAAGGTACATAATGTGATTGAAAAGTTGGATCGAGAAACCGTTTCAGCAGGAAGAGGAGGAGCGAAGGGTTCGTGAGAGCGCTGAGTGCTGGGAAGCAGCTGAGGTGAGCGTCCTTTAAAAAGGCGCGCGCAGTGGGTACTCGGGACAGTGTGACCGAGAAACCATTGCAGCAGGAAGAGGAGAAGCCAAGGGCTCGTGAGATAATTGGCAGGAACAAATAAAAGGATGGGTAACTGAAGAGGAGCGGCCAGTGGTGTGAGTGGTTGAGGGTAAGAGTGGAGCTTTGAGGCAATGTCTCGTGAGGCTTCGGCGAGCAGAGGCTGTGGACGAGCTTGCTCCAAGTGAGATAAGGCCAGTTAAGTTCATTTAATTAACTTAATTAACTTGGGAGAAGACAATGAAAGCAGCAGTTAGGGCAACCGAAAGCTCCGTATACAGGATGTGGGGAGTCAGGGACAGCACAATTGTCCCTGATGACTACACCTGCAAAAGGCGCATCCAGCCTCAGCTCCTGACAAACCGTGTTAGGGAACTGGAGCTGGAGCTGGATGAACTTCGAATTATTCGTGAGACAGAGGCAGAAATAAACAGGAGTTTCAGGGAGGTAGTCACCCTTAAGAGTCAGGAGACAGGTAGCTGGGTGACTGTCAAGAAAGGAAAGGGGAATAGACGGGAAGAGCAGAGCTCCCCTGGGGCCGTTCCCATCAACAATAAGTATACCGTTTTGGATACTGTTGGTGGGGACGACCTACCAGGGACAAGTTGTAGTGGTCGTGTCTCTGGCACCGAGACTGGACCCTCAGCTCCGAAGGGAAGGAGGGAAAAGAGGAGAGCAGTAGTGATAGGGGATTCAATAGTTAGGGGGGCAGATAAGAGGTTCTGTGGAAGAGATTGAGAATCCCGAATTGTCTGTTGCCTCCCTGGTGCCAGGGTCCGCGATATCTCGGATTGAGCTCTTGGTATTCTCAGGACGGAGGGTGAGCAGCCTGATGTCGTGGTCCATGTAGGGATAAATGACGTGGATAGGAAGAAGGAGGAGTTCCTGCAAAGAGAGTATAGGGAGTTAGGTGCAAAGATGAAGGACAAGACCTCCAGGGTTGCAATCTCAGGATTGCTACCTGTGCCACGAGCTAGTGAGGCTAGAAATAGGAAGATAATACAGCTAAATACTTGTCTACGGAGATGGTGCAGGACGGAGGGCTTCATGTTTCTGGACAATTGGGCTTTGTTCCAGGGAAGGTGGGACCTGTTCTGACGGGACGGTTTGCACCTGAACCGGAAGGGGACTAACATCCTTGCGGGTATTTTAGCTAGTGCTGCTCTTGGGGTGGGGGGTGGTTTTAAACTAGATTCGAAGGGGGAAGGGAACCAGAGTGATAGAGAAGATGGTGAAGTGGAGGTGGTTAAAGGTGATGCGAGGACTGCTTGTGTGGATGGAAATCAAAGGTTTGTATTTGATAGAAATGTTCTCAGGTGCCAAACTGAAGAAGCTGGGGAAGAGGCGTCTGGCTCTCAAATAGAGAAAGACAGGAGACAGCATGTGAGGGAGGATAGGCGGGTGATAGAGAAGGGACGCGCTCAGACCGAAGGTTTGAGATGTATCTCTTTTAACGCAGGGAGTTTTGTGAACAAAACGGATGAGATTAGAGCATGGATCAGTAACACAACATATAACAATTACAGCACGGAAACATGCCATCCCGGCCCTTCTACTCCGTGCCGACGCGTACACTCACCTAGTCCCTCTGGCCCGCACTCAGTCCATAACCCTCCATTCCTTTCCTATCCATATACTTACCCAATTTTACTTTAAATGACTATACCGAACCTGCCTCTACCACTTCTACTGGAAGCTCATTCCACACAGCTACCACTCTCTGAGTAAAGAAATTTCCCCTCGTGTTACCCTTAAACTTTTGCCCCCAACTCTCAAATCATGTCCTCTTGTTTGAATCTCCCCTACTCTCAATGGAAAAAAAGCCTATCCACGTTAACTCGGTCTATCCCCCTCATTATTTTAAATACCTCTATCAAGTCCCCCTCAACTTGCTACGCTTCAAAGAATAAAGACCTAACTTGTTCAACCTTTCCCTGTAACTCAGGTGCTGAAACCCAGGTAACATTCTAGTAAATCGTCTCTGTACTCTCTCTATTTTGTTGACATATTTCTATAATTCGGTGACCAGAACTGTACACAATACTTGGAGATATGATGTGATGGCCATTACAGAGACTTGAATGGCTCAGGGACAGGAATGGTTACTTCAAGTGCCGGGTTTTAGATTTTTCAGAAAGGATAGGGAGGGAGGCAAGAGAGGTGCGGGCGTGGCACTGTTGATCAGAGATAGTGTCACGGCTGCAGAAAAGGTGGGCGTCATGGAGGGATTGTCTACGGAGTTCCGGTGGGTGGAGATTAGATACAGGAAAGGGCCAATAACTTTACTGGGTGTTTTTTATAGACCGTACAATAGTTACAGTGATATCGAGGAGCAGATAGGGAAACATATCCTGGAAGAGTTTAATAATAACAGAGTTGTCGTGATGGGAGATTTTAATTTCCCAAATGGAGATTGGCATCTCCCTAGAGCAAGGGGTTTAAATGGGGTGGAGTTTGCTAGGTGTGTTCAGGAAGGTTTCTTGACTCAATATGTAGGTAGGTCTACAAGTGGAGAGGCTACACTTGATTTGGTATTGGGAAATGAACCTGGTCAGGAGTCAGATCTCTCAGTAGGAGAGCATTTTTGAGATAGCGATCATAATTCTATCTCTTTTACAGTAGCATTGGAGAGAGATAGGAACAGACAAGAAAGAAAAGAGTTTAACTAGAATAAGGGGAATTATGAGGCTATCAGGCAGGAAATTGGAAGGTTAAATTGGAAACAGATGTTCTCAAGGAAAAATACGGAAGAAATGTAGCAAAGTTCAGGGAATATTTGTATGAAGTTCTGCATAGTTACGGTCCAATGAGACAGGGAAGATATGGTAGGGTGCAGGAATTGTGGTGTACAAAGGCTGTAATAAATCTGGTCAAGAAGAAAATAACAACTCACAAACGGTTTAGAGAGCTAGGTAATGTTAGAGATCTAGAAGGTTATAAGCCTAACAGGAAGGAGCTTAAAAAGAAGTTAGGAGAGCCAGAAGGGGCCATGAGAAGGCTTTGGCGGGCAGGATTAAGGAAAGACCCAATGCATTCTACATGTATGTGAAGAGCAAGAGGATAAGACCTGAAATAATAGGACCTATTAAGTGTGACAGTGGGTAAGTGTGTATGGATCCGGAGGAAATAGCAGAGGTACGTAATGAATGCTTTACTTAAGTATTCTCTATGGAAAAGGTTCTTGGTGATAATAGGGACGACTTGCAGCAAATTGAAAAGCTTGAGCACGTAGATATTAAGAAAGAGGATGCGCTGGAGATTTTGGAAAGCATCAAGCTGGATAAGACGCGGGGCCTGGATGAGATGTACCCCAGGCGAGAGGATATTGCTGAGCCTCTGCCGATGATCTTTGCATCATCAATGGGGATTGGAGAGGTTCCGGAAGATTGGAGGGTTGCGAGTATTGTTCCTTTATTCAAGAAAGGGAGTAGAGATATACCAGGAAATTATAGACCAGTGAGTCTTACCTCAGTGGTTGGTAAGCTGATGGAGAAGATCCCGAAAGGCAGAACTGATGAACATTTGGAGAGGTATAATATGATTACGAATAGTCAGCACGGCTTTGTCAAGGGCAAATCGTGCCTTACGAGTCTGATTGCAGTTTTTGAGGATGTGACTAAACATATTGACGAAGGAAGAGTAGTAGATGTAGTATATATGGATTTCAGCAAGGCATTTAAAAAGTTACCCCATGCAAGACTTATTCAGAAAGTAAGACGGCATGGGATCCAAGGGGACGTTTTTTTTTTTTTGTGGATCGAGAACTGGCATGCCCACAGAAGGCAAAGAATGGTTGTAGACGGGTCATATTCAGCATGAAGGTTGGTCACCAGTGGAGTGCCTCAGGGATTTGTTCTGGGACCTTTACTCTTGGTGATTTTTATAAATGACCTTGTTGAGGAAGTGGAGGAATGGGTTAGTAAGTTTGCTGAAGTCACAAAGGTTGGAGGTGTTGTGGATAGTTTGGAGGGCTGTCAGAGGTTACAGTGGGACATTGATAGGATGCAAAACTGGGCTGAGAAGTGGCAGATGAAGTTCAACACAGATAAGTGTGAAGTGGTTCATTTTGGTCAAATATGATGGCAGGATATAGCATTAATAGTAAGTCTTTTGGCAGTGTGGAGGATCAGAGGGATCTTGGGGTCCGAGTCCATAGGACACTCAAAACAGCTCGGCAGGTTGACTCTGTGGTTAAGAAGGCATACGGTATATTGACCTTCATCAGTCATGGAATTCAATTTACGAGCCGAGAGGTAATGGTGCAGCAATATAGGACCCTGGTCAGACCCCACTTGGACTACTGTGCTCAGCTCTAGTCACCTCACTACAGGAAGGATGTGGAAGCCATAGAACGGGAGCAGGGGAGATGTATAAGGATGTTGCCTGGATTAAGGAGCATGCCTTATAAAAACAGGTTGAGTGAACTCGGCCTTTTCTCCTTGGAGCGACGGAAGGTGAGTGGTGACCTGATAGAGGTGTATAAGACGTTGAGAGGCGTTGATCGTGTGGATAGTCAGAGGCTTTTTCCCAGGGTTGAAATGGTTGTCACAAGAGGACACAGGTTTAAGGTTCAGAGGAGTAGGTGCAGAGATGTCAGGGCTAAGTTATTTACTCAGAGAGTGGTGAATGCGTGGAATGGGCTGCCGGCAACGGTGGTGGAGGGGGATATGATAGGGTCTTTTAAGAGACTTTAGGATAGGTACATGGGGATTAGAAAAATAGAGGGCAATAGGTAAGCCTAGTAATTTCTAAGGTAGGGACATGTTCGGCACAACTTTGTGGGCCGAAGGACCTGTACTGTGCTGGATGTTTTCGGTGTTTCTATATTTCTACAAATGGAGCAATCTTGAGATTTGTCACATCTTCAAACTCTGAGATCCCTGGAACACATATACACGATCATGAGCGTTCTCCAAAACCATGGATTCCCCAAAATCCCTGTTCACCCTCAAATCCACAAACACTCCCATATTTGTACGCACACTCAAGTCAGTGTGTGTCCCCATGACTTTTGTCACCCCCAAATCCAACTGCTCCCCAACATTCGCTAGCAACAGCCATTTCTGGGCACATCCCAAAATCGTCGTGCACACCTTCCTCTCCAAAACAGCAGAAAATCGGAGCATTTTCTGAAATCCGTCTGCACCGCCAAATCCATGCTCACCCCAACCCGCTATCCATCCAGCATGCACATTAGATTTTCCCAGAGCGCAACAATCATCTCAAACAGTTTACAAAACGGCTGTCTTTATTAAACAAAAACACAAGGACCGCGATCAGATTTCTTGTATACAGTATCATTCTCTCCTGGAGACGTCTAACCTGCAAATCCCTTCCAATTTTATCACCATATGAGCGATAGTAATTTTTTTTCGCAATCATCTCCACTTTCCTCACCACGGCTTTTGCTCTTTTATAACTAACACGGTCACTGGGTGATTGATATTTCTTAACTTTACTGAATGCTTATTTCTCTCTCTAATTGCCTCTGCACAGTCCTCAGTCCACCATGGTACAGCCTGTCTCCTATTAATTCTGTATGTAATGGGAATCACTTCCAATGCAGTTTACTGATTAACCATTGACGTCATTCAGTGATCTGAGGTCACAATGCGAGTGATTAAACGTATGGTGGTTATTTGTCAGTGAAGCTGGAATTTTCGGAGGCTGGTGTGGGAGTTTCTGAAGCTCTTGACATATTAGCACTTGTTTGTCCGGACCCCCTTCAGAAGGGCCGCGTTCTAATTCCTGTGGGGCCCACACTCCTATTGTGAGGAGGCTCATGGGAGTCTGCAAGGAAATAAAAGCTGGAGAGAGATTCCTGAGAACATTGTCCGTTCCTCAGTTGTTTCGAGCTGCTTTTGAGGAAATGCGTGGCTGCATTGGGCCAGATTACGCGACTAGACGAGGGACTGTATGGTTCCCTCGGTTCAAGCCAATCGTGTTCCGGCCCGGGGAAGTTTCGAGAGGAATGGCAAACTCAACATTTCCTGAAATGCCCGAAGCGAGGCCCTCTTGATGGATGCTCTAGAAGACCACGAAGAGGAGTCGGCAGTTCCTGTTGGAGTACTGGTGAGACGTGAACTGCAGAAACCCTCGGTTGTACAGGCGAACAGGACGGCAGTGATTGTCAGGAACATGATGAAGCAGAAAGTCACCTTCAAGCGGCGAATGCCCCTGGCGCATTTTTCATCTGTGACGTAATGTCTGGGTCCCTGTGAGACAAGCCGGAGAGAAACTATTGGAAAAAGGGGTATGTTGACAGCTGAGTCATTCAACGTCGGGGCCTCCCCTGTACCTGCGTAGTAGAGAAGATGTTGAAGCCGGAAGTTGTCGCTTCCACTGACGGGTTTGATATGTTCTAAGAACACTCCTCACACTATCCGGGTTACTGAGGACAAGCTGTTCAGAGAAAGGTCTGGGCGACTGGCCCCTGTACAGGTGGAAAACTTTCGGCAGCATTTGTGCAAGTTGAAGGAAGCTCTATTCATCACTGAGTCCAGATGCGCTGATGCGTCGCCATAGTAGTAGAACTGCGAATGGAAAGGTATGGGTGTGTGTGGACTATAGGACTCTGAACAGGCGCACCGCCCCGTACACAACGCCGCCAAGAGTCCAACCATTAATATTATATTCTGTGTTCAAACTTGACCTGCCACTCTCAACCCAGTTCTGCATCTTATCTATTTCCCGCTGTAATGTCTGTCAACCCTCCAGACTCTCCACAACATCCCCAACTTTTGTGTCATCGGCGGGGCCTTCTGGGAGTTGGAGTCATGTGGCCTCGCCTCTTCGGGCTCTCCTTGCAAAAATACTTTTCCTCAGCCACCACAAACATCGCATGAACGGACGCACCGAGGCGTCGAAAGACAACCACGGCCGTCCTTGTGGCCGCCGAGGACGGCGGCAACCGACAGCAGCAATTCGCTAAACTCCGCCATGGCGATGGAGTGGAAGAGGAGGGGCTGAGTATGGGTCAGCTTTCCACCCGGCCTATCGTAGCTCAGGCCCATCAGTGGCTCTGGTGTCTGTCGGTCAAATGGAAACTCTTACGATAATTATCTAATATGTACGTCAGTCAGCCTTGCAAACAGTGAAAGCGAATGCCGGTAAAGTGGACCCAGTCGGAGAACATACCGTGACGTCAGTGAATATATGTCGTCATCACAGTTCTCTCACTAAAGAAAATTTACTGCTGTATAAAATGGTTATAACGGATGTGGTAAATTGTACTGCGCAGACATCTTGTCTTACTGAGAAATGTAAACTTATTGTGAAAGCTGCAGAAAAGCGTTTTGGTGTAAATAGTGTTAAGTGAGAAACTGTAAAATGAAGCACTGATGATTCGGATATCTGTATCGCAGTCGACTTGTGAAGATACAGAGTGGGACTGAAATACCGCAGGGGAATGCGAGAAGCCTGATTTCTTATGGTCAAAGCTTTAAGAAGCTTACGAAAGGTTCAAAGGAACAATTTAGTGCCAGAGAAATGTATACAAAATACATCGGGAAATGCTTTTTCTTCGCAACTATCCACGAAAACAAAGGAAATGGCCCAAAGAACGAATGACAGTTAAATGTTAGAACCGCAAAATACCCTCCATTTCCCTCTTCTGGTGCGTAAGCGGCAGCGAACAACAACACTCCTAACCCCAGCGCCAAAGAAAAAGCATCGGGAGTGCCACCAAACACTCAAGCGTCAGGAAAGCAATGGCAAAAACACAGACTTGCAGTTACCCCAAAGACTTCACCTTTTACCAGTGTTACGGATTCAGCAACAATAAATATATGAGTGAGGCAGGGTTTTTTTTAATAACAAATAGAACATTTATTAAACACTGAAAAACAAACTCCCAAAATTAAACAAACCACTCACGTAACCGGAAATCAGCTGTTGTGCGGCAGCTTAAACAGTTCTTAAAGCAATGAAGCTTAAACAGTTTTTAAAGCGATGTTGCAAAAAAAGTTCTTCAAAGTAGTATTGCAAAAGTTCAAAATGCTTATAGTCCATTTAAGGGAGAGACTTTTTTAGACGAAGTAAATTCTCTTTCACGTCGTGTCGTTGCGATTCCCAGTCGAACTATACTAATCCCACGGAAGAGCTTACGAAGATGAAAAATGAAACGGCTGAAAGGCACTGACCTTTCCTTTACAAAACTGTACCCCAATCCTTTCTGCTATTCACAGGGATTAACACAGGGACAGCCAACGAATTCCTTCGGAATGAGGATCAAACAGGGTCGAACCTGTTTCACCGTCGAAATCGACTTTCCTCGATCTTTTAACTCCCGAACTCCGATCTTCACTCTCCACTGATTTTTAACTAGCAATATCATAAAGAAACTGCTGGAAATGACATTTTAAACTTTAGGCATTAAATGAAACTCCATCTTTCAACTAAACTGCGTCATAACATTAAATCACGCAGTGGCATGAAGTCAAAATGGCAAATCCAGCCACGAACTGCCCCTCCTCACAGGGAGGGGTCCTCCTTTTATACCCTGTAAAAAAAACTGTCACATGACCTCTACTGGCGGGAAAATGACGTCACTCCACCAGCACAAGAATATTACCTCAACTCCAGTATAGCTTCAACACCAGTCACGTGACAAGTACACCACTGCCACGTGTTACGGGTACGTAACACCTCCCTCCAAAAAAAATTGGTCTGTCAAGAACAAAAATTTTAACAATTATTTACAAGAAAAACAAATGTATAAATTTTATAACAAACATAATATACAATACAGTATCATTATATAACATCTTACAACTCACAACACAGTAGGAGTGTTACAATTGAAAAAAACCCACTCCATAAAAAAATTACATTGTACATTTAACACCGAGATAGACAATCAGCAACCACACTATCTTTACCTTTAATATGAGTTATCACAATATTGTACTCTTGTAACATCACACTCCAATTTAATAACCTTCTGTTTTTGTTTTTCATCTTACTCAGAAAAACTAACGGATTATGGTCAGTGTAAACAATAAGTGGTTTTTGAGTTGTACCAACATATACCTCAAAATATTCTAAAGCTAAAACAAGAAATAACAATTCCTTCTCTGTTGTCGAATAGTTTCTTTGATGCTTATTAAATTTCTTAGAAAAGTAAGCTACTGGATGATCAACCTCATCACCCTCATTCCTTTGCATTAATACTGCTTCTGCAGCCTCATCACTAGAATCTACAGCTAATGAAAAAGGTTTTTCAAAGTCAGGTACCTTGAGCACAGGTTGTTGACATATCATTGTTTTCAATTTTTCAAATGCTTCTTGACAAGGCACTGTCCACACAAACTTCACATTCTTCTGCAAAAGGTCAGTTAATGGAAGGGCAACATTAGCAAAATTCTTACAAAATTTTCGATAATATCCTACGATTCCCAAGAATCTCCTGAGAGTTTGTTTCTCTGTTGGAGTGGGAATCTCTAAAATTGCCCGAACTTTTGCCTGAACAGGAGCTACCTTACCTTGACCCACAACATAACCAAAGTAAGTCACAGTGGCATGTCCAAATTCACTCTTAGCTAAATTAATAGTTCAGTTAGCTTTTGAAAGCCTTTCAAACAATTTCTCCACCGCAATAATGTGTGCTTCCCAAGTATCATTTCCTGTCACTAAATCATCAATATAAGCATCAGTATCTTTCAATCCCTGAATCACAGAGTTAATCATCCTCTGGAAAGTACCTGGGGCATTCTTCATCCCAAATGGAAGAACATTATATTCATATAGCCCAGATGGAGTTACAAATGCAGAAATCTCTCTACCTCTGTCCGTTAATGGAACACACCAATACCCTTTCAATAAATCAATCTTTGTAAGGAACTTTGCTTTTACAACTTTATCTACACAATCATCTACTCTAGGAATTGGATATGCATCTGTTTTCGTTCCAGCATTCACCTTCCTATAGTCCATACAAAACCTAATACTACCATCTGGCTTTGGCACCATAACACAGGGTGAACTCCAATTCGAGTTAGAAGGTCCAATAATATTATTCTCTAACATATATTTAATTTCTTTCTCAGCAAGTTCACATTTTTCTATGTTTATCCTGTATGGGTGTTGTTTAATAGGTTTGGCATCTCCAACATCTACATCATGTAAAGCTATAGTAGTCCTTCTCGGAACGTCTGGAAACAAATCATTATATTTAAAAAAATAATTTATTCATCTGTTGTTTCTACTCTAGCTGTACATGTGCTAGTTTCTCATCAATATTTTCAAGAATGGTTGAATTTGGTAACCTGACAGAAACAATGTTGGATTTAGAATGAAATTCAGATGAATCATCTATCATGCTCCTAGTTAAATCAAACTCATTATCATTAACCACAACAGTCACAGTATCAGATTGTTTTTCATAATATGGTTTTATCATATTTATATGGCAAAGTTGTGTTGGCCTTCTACGATCTGGAGTTTTTATCACGTAATCCACATAATTGATTTTAGACACAATTTCAAAAGGACCATGAAATCTCGCTTGTAAAGGATTCGCTTGCACTGGGAAAAGAACCAGCACCTTATCTCCAGGCTTAAACATTCTCATCCTAGTTTCTTTATCATGCCAAATTTTCATTTTCTCCTGAGCCAATTTAAAATTTTCCTTGGCTAAGCTACAAGCTTTATGTAACCTGTCCTTAAATTTCAAAACATAGTCCAACAAATTAGTGTGTACTTCCTTACTAATCCACTTCCTCATCAACACTCCTTTTTCCAAGTAATATCCTATTGGCACCTTCTCAATTTCACTATCTAGTAGAGCTTGCTCTCTTAATTTTATAGTCTCAGGGTCTCTGTTCTGCTCTGCTATCATCTCCTTCCGAGACAGAGATAAATCTTCATAGTCAGTCTTACTCCAAGAATCTTGTTCAAACAACGAAGGTAAGAAAGTCTCTGATACATCCTCAAAACTCGAATCCTGAGTTGAACAGTCATGAGTAACAACCTCATTCCGCGCATCAATCTTTTTAGCCATAGCTCTAGTCACAACACAGGAAGAATCTGTGTTAGAATTCATCTCTGGTGCTTCTGACTCCATTGTCAAATGCACTTCAGGAAAAACTTGTCTACCTGCCAAGTCATTACCTTACAATAAAAAAAATCCTTCACATGTAAGCAAGGCTGTAATCCTACTTTAACAAATCCTGTAACTAACCCTGACTTTAAATTTACTTTATGTAAATGTACAGGCATAAAATCACTCCCAACACCTCTTATATAATTTACCTCACCAGTATCAGACTCTTCATTAAACTTCAATACACTATCTAACATCAGTGATTGAGAAGCTCCAGTAACCCTATAGATTTTTATTGGCACCAGAGTAGATCCTTCTTTCACGGATACAAACCCTTCAGTTATAAAATGATCATATCCCTTTTTAACTTGGTCAGACTCTAACAAAACCTCATTTGTGTTTATCGAACCATGTAATTTTACAGGTGCTTCTGTATGCTGCACACAGGCATCTGGAACTGCTTCCTCCTCTTTCTTTTTCAATCGGAAACAGTTAGCTATTACATGGCCAGGTTTCTTACAATTGTTACAAATAAGACCAAACTGACTTTCCTTCACAGGTTTTCCTTCCTCCTTACCTTTCTCATTAACATCTGATTTCATTTCTGATTTACCTTGAGTCTCTGTGTTATTTTTCCTCTTAAAAATTCTGCCCTGAGGAAATTTATTCTTATGGATTAAAACATACTCATCAGCTAACCTGGCAGAGTCCTGCAATGTATCAGTATCCCTCTCATTTAATTAGGTCCTTACATCAACAGGGATGCTTCTTTTATATTCCTCCATTAAAATCAGCTCTTTCAATGAATTATAGTCCCTATTTACATTTTTAGAAGAAACCCATCTCTGAAAACACACAGCTTTATCATAGGCAAATTCCATATAAGTTTTTTCCACAGACTTCTTCAAACTTCTGAATCTTTCTCTATTCGCTTCTGGGACCAATTCGTATGCTTTCAAAATATGTCTTTTTCACAATATCATAATCAAGTGCTTGCGGAGCAGTTAAAACTGTATAAAGTTGTTGTGCTTTGCCTTTAATTACACTCTGTAACAACACTGACCATTTATCTTTCGGCCACTTTGAAATCTGAGCAATCGTTTCAAAATGTTGGAAATATCTTTCCACTTCGGTTTCACTAAATTGTGGGACCAATTTAATTTCTTGACTAGCAACAAACGGTTTTTTAGAACCGGAAGACTGATTCCCAGACCTTAATTCCATCATCGCATATTCAAAATCCCTTTTTTTATTATCAGCTTCTAACCTACAACGCTCCAATTCTGCTTTATTTTGTTCCAACTTCATTTGTTCGATTTGCAACTGCATCTCTATATTACTTATTGGAAACGACTCTAAAATCGATTCATCAAAATCACCCGAATCCACATAATGTGACGAGATTTTTCTCTGTACTAGAACCTTTGATGTAGACTTCAAAATACCTTTAAGTTGCAATCTACTAGCTATCTCAGACACCTCAGTTTTTTTCGCCTTCGTTAACAACTCTGCGTCTGGCGAAGCCAGAAACTCATCAATATTTATTGTTGCCGAATACCACTCACAAGCCAATCAAACAAAAGAATCGAGTATTCCCCTTTTCCAAAACACCGATTCAAAAATTAACAAGCATTTAAACATCAAATGATTCATTCCGGACGAGCCCCCATATTGATGTTACGGATTCAGCAACAATAAATATATGAGTGAGGCAGGGTTTTTTATAACAAATAAAACATTTATTAAACACTGAAAAACAAACCCACAGAAGTAAACAAACCACTAACGTAACCGGAAATCAGCTGCTGTGCGGCAGCTTAAACAGTTCTTAAAGCAATGAAGCTTAAACAGTTTTCAAAGTGATGTTGCAAAAACAGTTCTTCAAAGTAGTATTGCAAAAGTTCAAAATGCTTACAGTCCATTTAAGGGAGAGACCTTTTCAGACGATGTAAATTCTCTTTCACGTCGTGTCGTTGCGATTCCCAGTCGAACTATACTTATCCCACGGAAGAGATTTACAATGTTTACAATTTACGTCAACGATTTGGATGAAGGCATTGAAAATAACATCAGCAAATTTGCTGATGATACTAAGCTGGGTGGCAGTGTGACATGTGATGAGGATGTTAGGAGAATTCAGGGTGACTTGGATAGGCTGGGTGAGTGGGCAGATACTTGGCAGATGACGTTTAATATGAATAAGTGTGAGGTTATCCACTTTGGGAGTAAGAACAGGAAGGCAGATTATTATCTGAACGGTGTAGAGTTAGGTAAGTGAGAAATACAAAGAGATCTAGGAGTCCTTGTTCATCAGTCACTGAAGGTGAATGAGCAAGTGCAGCAGGCAGTGCAGAAGGCTAATGGAATGTTGGCCTTTATTACAAAGGGCATTGGGTACAAGAGCAAGGAAATCCTCTTGCGTTTGTACAGAGCCCTGGTGAGACCACACCTGGAGTATTGTGTACAGTTTTGGTCTCCAGGGTTAAGGAAGGACATCCTGGCTGTTGAGGAAGTGCAGCGTAGATTCACGAGGTTAATTCCTGGAATGTCTGGACTGTCCTACGCAGAGAGGTTACAGAGACTGTGCTTGTACATGCTGGAATTAAGGAGATTGAGAGGGGATCTGATTGAAACATATAAGATCATTAAGGGATTGGACAAGATAGAGGCAGGAAATATGTTCCAAATGCTGGGAGAGTCCAGTACCAGAGGGCATGGTTTGAGAATAAGGGGTAGGTCAGTTAGGAGAGAGTTAAGGAAAAACTTCTTCTCCCAGAGAGTTATGGGGGTCTTGAATGCACTTCCTCGGAAGGTAGTGGAGGCCAATTTTCTGGATGTTTCAAGAAAGAGCTAGATACGTATCTTATGGATAGGGGAATCAGGGGATATGGGGACAAGGCAGGAACCGGGTATTGATAGTAGTTGATCAGCCATGATCTCAAAATGGCGGTGCAGGCTCGAAGGGCTGAATGGTCTATTTCTGCACCTATTGTCTATTGTCTATTGTCTAAGAGTTTACGAAGATGAAAAATGAAACGGCTTAAAGGCACTGACCTTTCCTTTACAAAACTGTACCCCAATCCTTTCTGCTATTTACAGGGATTAACACAGGGACAGCCAGCGAATTCCTTCCGAATGAGGATCAAACAAGGTCGAACCTGTTGCACCGTCGAAATCGACTTTCCTCGATCTTTTAACTCCCGAACTCTGATCTTCACTCTCCACTGATTTTTAACTAGCAGCATTATAAAGAAACTGCTGGCAATGACCTTTTAAACTTTAGGCATTATATAAAACTTCATCTTTCAGCTAAACTGCGTCATAACATTAAATCACGCAGTGGCATGAAGTCAACATGGCAAATTCAGCCACGAACTACCCCTCCTCATAGGGAGGGGTCCTCCTTTTATACCCTGTAAAAAAAACCTGTCACATGACCTCTACTGGCGGGAAATGACGTCACTGCACCATCACAAGACCATTACCTCAAGTCCAGTATAGCGTCAACACCAGTCACGTGACAAGAACACCACTGTCACGTGTCACGGGTACGTAACACCAGGTATTCGTTATACCGCAGGTCCTCTCTCTCCCTAGAAAGTGGTGAGAAAGAGGGTTCTCTATTTTCCCAGCAATCGGTGAGATATAACAAACAACTCGCTGGTTTACGATGTTAAAAGTTCGTTACGCCGCTGTTTTCGAGCTGTATACGTGAAGATGGTAAAGTTCCCGGGTCTCCAGGCACACAGTCGAAGATATTTCGACACTCCCGACAATACTCAGGTCTCCTGTCGTGACACCAACCCTCGATCCGCTCTTCTCCATTGTTCCGAGATCCTAGGCTTTCTAATCCGAACCTGCCTCTTCGGCCGAGCTTGTCTGGCGTACCGAACAATGGCCAGTTATGGAACTCGGAGATCCGGTTCCATTCCCGCCAGAACCGTCGTCGTCGAGGTCGAGGATGATGGTCTTCGCTCCGTTAAACTATTTATGGGCTCAAGTGGCTTATGAATCCAATGCCCAAAGAGCGAAGGCGCCTGTGCGCGTATTTGTTGAACGTGTACTTGATGTTGCACTCCAACAAACACACGATACTTCACTAATCAACTAACTGATTCCAAAGGCATGGAAACCACGACGATTGGAGCTGATGGATTGTTTGCAGTCTTGCTCCGCCTTCACAGCCGTTGAGTTCGGAGTAACTCGGCCTGCCGGATCCACCGTTGAGTTCTTGGTTGGCTTGTTCTTTGTTAGGGCCCTCAACCTCGATCATACCGCCATGGGTGATCCTACCGGGAGCATAGCTCCAGACGGCATCGCTTTTGGGAGCTCAGGGCAACACAAGCTTTTCCACCACGACAAGGTGACAATTCAAGGAGAAGGCAAGAACTGTAATCAGTGCATAATTCTGACTCGTCAGCATCTTCAAAAGAACCCTGAAAGGAAAATGGTAATATTAAAGGTGGGGATAGAGCTGTTTCTGAAGATGCAGGCAAAAGAGTCGCTGTTAGGCGCCGTTAAACCTCCTAAGCTCTCCGTTTATTTCTGATTTGTCAAATTCTCCCGATGTTATTCAGAAAACATGGTTGTTCGCACACTAAGTATTTTTCTGTGCGGGTTATATTGTTATTCGGCGTGGTAAGTTAGTTGGTAGAGGGAGTGGTGTCGCCATTTATATAAGGAAAGGGGCAGGGTATAGAGTTGTGAATGTAAATGACAAGTATGTGGCATTTGCAGTAGAAATATTCCAGGTCGGATTGATAAAGTGATTAATTGTTACCACTTGTTTAAAATGGCGCTAGTTGTGCCTACTCTA